>NC_139681.1:18593493-19200293 GCF_964106915.1 Podarcis gaigeae
TCCTTCCAGTGCCTGGCATGTTACTAGGCAATGAATCGGTCAAGCACAAGTAGACCAAGGAAATGTAATTTCCCCAAGAAACAGTGACAAAATAACCCAAGTTAAAACTCCAGGGCCCCCGGAGGTAATTCAATCTGACCCCCTTATATTTCCTGGAATTTTAAAATAAAGAAATATAATGGGTAAACTGCTCTGAGGAAGAGTCAGAACAGCAGCAACAACTACCAGGGAAATGGATGAGAGGGAGGGGCATTTGGGGTTTCTAAGTACTGTCAATCCTAATGTTAATCCCAAAGTTGTACTCAAAATAAACGTTGCATGCCATTAGTGTTAATAAGCACCAAAACGAACTCATAGAGTAAGCAGTAGTTAAACTACAATTTCTCATTTCAAATGTCACAGGAAACAGGTTTTTAACCAACCACATCGTCTTCCTTGAAGGTGGGTGCGTGTGTGGGAAGGAGAGAAGAGGGAGAACATGGAAACAAGACTGATTTCTGATCTGCTTATTCATTCCACTGTTATCCCACTCTTCTTTTAAAGAGCTCAGGATAGCATACATGCTCTTCCTCCCTTTTTATCTGCACAAAACAACCACCGCCCTACGAGGTAGGTAGGGTTGAGAGATCATGACTAGCTGAATGGGGATTCAAACCTAAGTCTCCACCATCTGAGCCCAATGCTTTTAACCATGACACTACGCTGGCTCCACGGTTTATTGGATCATTGCGTTTGAATGGGGCCCCTATCCTACGAATGCCATGAATTAAGACAGGGAAAGGGGATTCCATTCAATTTTGTTATTCAAGAGCAGAGTCCTCCCTAACAGCCAGTTTAAGAGCTCCCCAGAAGAAAACACACTATGCACCAATTGTACGTTTACTATGTACGTTTACTGGTGAATCTTATCAATGTATCAGTTTTAAATGAATTAAAGGGGGGGAGTGCTCCAAGTATACAGCTGCATATGGGTGTAAAGATAAATCAGTAAGCTGTCAAGAGGTTGGTAATAGTCTCATTAACTGAAAAAATAGAAACTTTCCAAATAAATAAATAAATAAATAAATAAATACAGTAACCGTAAGTGGTTCCATTTTTATGGTAGTCAAATTGTTCCATATATAAGTCTCCACAGTCAGAATCCCAAGTACTATTTTAGGTGTGCCCAAGGCTGTGTGAAATGACCAGGGGGATTCTCAACAATTTTTTTCTGTTTTATTGGCAGACTTCCATGCCATATCACAAACAACTTTTGAAGTCCTGTCAGTTTCTAAAGCACTTTGACATGAGGCATTTCAGGGTGGGGCTACTGTTTGAGAACCCCCCCTCCACTTAAGAGCATGGATTGTAGAGGTTTCCTGAAGCCAAAAAGGGCCACATATTAGACTAGAATCATTTCCCATTGTGGATTTTAGTCAACCCTGAAAGTTACCAACCTAAAATGAAATTCAAGCTAAATTTGGAAGCTCCCATTCACAAGACACTTGCATACAATATTTCAATAGGGATTAGAAAAAGTTTCGATAAGACTAGTTAAATTTCTCATGGGGCTTTTGCATATAAACTCAATGAATTAGGCGGAGAAAATTAGCTGGGGTTAGTCTAATAATTTATTTGCAGATGTTTAAGATAAATAGTATATTTCTGGTTCATACAAATTTGCAAAACGGCCTTTTTCAATATTCTGATTTATCATCTTTGAGGCTTCGTAAACATGGAGCCCACAAATGATGCTTCTCTTGGTCAAGGGCACAAGACACAGGGTGTAGGGACAGGGTCAGGGATCAGCCACTAAGGACAGGTGACTAGAGTCCAGCAGAGAAGACCGGGGAGGAAGCAAAAACAAGTTCAGTTTTGGCAAGCTCCCCACTCATTGCCTGACCTATGTTTAGCAATTCTGATGTGTTACTGAGCAGATAGCTCAAGCTTGGGATGAGTAATCTCCCTTAGTCCCTCTTCAGCAGGCAATGAAAGCAGGTTCCACTTTGAAAATTCTTCCCCCATCATGCAAGCTGACACAGGCATGCTTTTCAAAAACCCACAGCCAATCTGTTGATCATTACTTATTTACAAAGGCCTTCGGGCAGAAAGTCCTGTAAAAACCATACTTGATATGGTATACACTAGGCTTTTTCGGCTTGCAGAAGGGGAGGGGGGAAGTCCCCCTAAGGCTACCTCAAACCATCACTTTCTATTGCACATAAAATGTACCGTGTAACACTAAAGTATTTAATATATATGGTATAATATATCTACAGGAAAGGCATTTGTGTAGAAGTGTGTTAGCCTGTATTTGGTAATTTGATGTTTTGCTGAAGGCTATGACTTGAAAAAGCCTGCACCTAGTGCCGAGGACCTGTCATCTCAGTACCCAAGAGCCGGTAGAATAAAGAAGTACCCTAAAGCAGCAAAACTTTGACACAGCTTTGAAGCATATGAAAACAGTATAACTCCCTAGAATTATTATGACTTAAGATCAAAGAAATGAGGCATACTTTACATAGCAAACAGGGACAGTGCACTTCACTCCAAATGTTGCTCTGCCCCCTTCTCTCTCTCTCCTTTTATTTCACATTGATGCCCCTACATTTGTTAGATGATAGAAGGAATGGGAGGTGGGGCGCTCTCCCCCCCCTTAAAATTTCAAGTGGATAAAATTAATGGAGATGAGATGACTTAGAGATAAGTGGATTGGAAATGATGGAATGACAACATGCACCATACAAGTGAGAAAGTTCTCCCCCACCTCCCATAAACATGCATGCAAACCAGTATTGCACAGGCAATTACTGCAGTTTACATAGGCTTAGTTAACAGAACTCTGGGAGCATTTAGAACAGCAATTTAACAGCGATACATGGCCTGTGGTGGGCAAAAAGGACAGAACTAGGTGTGTTTCCCCTCTAAGAATCAACCCAGGTCCTGCAATCCTAAATTATTCCAATGGAAACAACTTGGAGATAAAATGGTGGTCTCAGAGGTGACTTACTGCAGGAGCAATTGAATGCATATTTCTCTAAGCTGCACTTAGTGATAGAAAGTGTGGGGAGGGGAAGTAAGATATGGATTTGTTGACAGCCATCAGAGAAACATTGACCGCTGCCAGGTAGAGATGCCTGTAGGAATTCAACCTTTGTGAGTTCCAATACAATCCGATCTGACTTGCACCTCTCAAGCTAATGTGAGGATCAAAACAGTTATCCTGATGTTTGATTCTTCAGGTGTGGTTCTCGGGGGGTTTTTAAAATATTATTTGGAAGAAAATATTTTTTTAAATTGTATAGTCTGTTAAAAATATGTATTTAAATGTGGATTCTCAAAAATTGTACATTTTTACCAAAACAGGCAGAGCAGAGCTGTGCAAATGGCTCACAGACCAGAAACAGGATGATCTGTCCATCCATATTGCCACTGAAATAAGATAGCAGTTAAGCAGAAATATCAAATAATTGCAAATATTTGTGTATTCATCAGAGGAGGCATGCCTTTGAATACCAGTTGCTGGGAATCAAAAGCAGGGAGAGTGATGTTGCACTCAGGTCCTGCTTCTAGATCTCCCATAAACATCTGGCTGGCCATTGTGAGAAGTCGGTTCTGGACATGTCCCTGGCATGATCTGGCAATGCTCTTATGTTCTTCTTTAATCAAATGCACCCACTTGTCTTTCTGCTAATTTAGGTATTATAACTTGGATCTAAATCGGTCATAATTTGTACCCAAAGTTCAACTTTACGTGAAAATACATGCAGGGAAAAGGGACTAACATTCTGTCCCAAAATTTCTGCAACAGTGCCATCACAATGTTCACATAACATGGCTTTGGAGTGTTGCAGTGGTGTAGCTGTGGTACTCCTCTGCTTGTATGTGTAACATTTCTTCAAATGTGGTTGTAAAATCACCACCACCACCACCACCATTGGTAGGGGATTCTTGGCAAGTGAAACAGACTTCAAAGGGGAATATCTTTTTTACAAATTCAGTGGGATGGCGCTTACAGAATCATTAATAGAATTTGGCCAACAGCAAAATCTAAAGTGAATTTGGGGCCTCCTACTAGAGCAAAACATCTGAGGAATTGTGAGGGTTTTAGCAAGGCCGTCGATTTGTTCTTGGCAGTGGGTATCCCAGATATCTCTATTTTGCCACGGGATTTTGCCTCAAGCAAAACTCAGGGTAATGTGGAGCTTTTTCTCAGAACGAGAAAGCTTTAATAAGATGAGTGAAAACTGTGTCAGAACTTATCACTGCTCCTAACACTATACCGCAGGGGTGAATAACCTCTGTCAGCTCAAGGGCCTCATTCCCTTCTGGTCAACTTCCCAGGAGTCACATGACAGTGGTGGGTGGAGTCAGGGGCAAATGTGGGCGGGGCAACAATGGCGAATTTTAGCTTTGTACAGTACTGTATATTAGTTTCTATTTACACTCAGACACTCCATCCTAACATCCATCCAGACAAGCAAGAGTTATTATCTGAGTGTGAGGGCACACACTCCAGCCTGGAAGAAACACTCAAGTGATTAGAGGCCCATGAGGGATGTGGTCTGAGGAGAGAGGGCTTCACTGGGGATGGGGTGTAAAATGGGGAGAGTTCAAGACAAGCCTACTAAGGGGCAGCGGTTCCCAGAGGCTTAGTATACAGCCTAAGGTGGGCTTGCTTGCAATATCAGCTCCAGAAAACCTTTGCTTAGGGCTCATCCCACGAAAATAATCTATAGGGGAGCTCTACTGGAAACAAATGCTGCACATCTGAAAACACACGGGAGGAGAAAACCACTAACATCCATAATATGTTTTCACCACCTGCCTTCATAATGTCTTTTTTATTAAAAAAAAGCAAAAGTCCCCTTATTTCATAATTAATATTGCTTTTAGCCTCAGTAAAACTGCATTAGTTTCGAACTTTGCTTTGGCAAGTACAAAGATTACTAGACCTTTTAAAAAAAACACAGTCAAAATCAATTAGGGGAAATTTGATTTCAATCGACAGGATAAAAGGAAGGTAATATTCAGGTTCATTTTTGATTGTGATGATACATCTCACATATGGCCTTAAGTACAGAAAACAGTACTCAGAGGGATTCCGACAAAAAGAGAATTGCCCAAGGCAAACTAACCACATGAGTTCTTCTGATTGGTTAGTGCTATCATTAGTGCCACTGCTGTTTAAGAATTACACATGGACAGGACAGGGTGACAGCTAAGACTTTAAAGCCTATGTATTTTTCAAACAGCTTTTCAAACTGTTTTTCATGACAGATTTTTTTTTCCAGCTCTATCATTAACTGCTGACAAGCTGACAGAATAAATACTTCAGCCTTTCAGAAACCATCTAACAATCTTCTCCTTTCCCCACCACCCTGCTATGACACCCCCACCCCGTCCACCACCATTTTTATTGGGGAGGAGGATATGTTGGGAGAGGGGATAAAGATGCGAGTTGCTTAGGGTCTTACCTCATCAGCTTGGGTGAGGAGTTGGGTGAATTTCTCATGCCTCCGTTTCGCTGCTTCTTTTTGGGCGAGAGTGTCGTCAGCTGCTGCTCATCTTCAACTGGAAATACAGGCAACCCATGATGAGGTTAGGATCAGCTCAGATCGCCACATGTCATACAGGCGAAATAGCCAAAGAACACACACACACAATTCCATTCACACACCGATACTTCACTGCTATCGTGTCTATGTTCAATAAAGACCAAACTGGTGTTAGTCAAAATAGATCAGTTTGAAAGACGAGGAAGAGGAGGAGGAAAGAGAAGCAAGGTATTGACTGAAGAGATTATGACATGCTTTCATAAAAGATCTTTTTTTCCCTCCTTTTTTCTTTTAGTTAAGCTGCGTTTTGGGAAATGGAAATTAGTGTCCTGCTGCATACACCAAAAGATGATGTCTATTCAGAATCCGAACACTGAGCGTTACCAGACTACACTTTATTAAAGAACCCAATACCCATCGGTTCTGACTCCTTGAATGCCAGACCACAGAGTCTTTGTGAAGAGATGTGCAGCATTCAATGCCTTGATATTCAATGCTTGCAATAAATAAAAACTCTGCGGCTGCGCATTGATCTCCAGCACAACTCAGAACTCATCGCTTCACCCTTTATCACAAAAGGGGATGTTATCACAGGAGCAGGCGGAACAAGACCAAATGATGGGAGAACTTCCTGTATAACGAAGGATGGGAATTGTGGCAGAGGTTCTTTTGATGGGGATGAAGTGCACTTTGAGTGGAAGATCATCTTCTGAATAATAAAACAATAACAGCCAACCACCTTAATATTATTAAAAACAAAACCCCCTTTGGCTAACACTACTGCACGAGGGTCTTCACCTCACCCAAAATTACAGCAAGTTTCCTTACAAGCTAGCAGTAAGTACCATATTTACTCAAGTCTAATGTGCACCTCAATTTTCAGAACCTTGAAACCAAAAAAAGTATTTGCTGGCGAATGTAAATGTGCCATCAAATCTAATGCACACCTTAATTTTCGCAATGTAATTTGGCCAAAAGTGAGCATTAGATTCGAGTAAATACGGTATTTAACCACTATTGTTAATGTTTAAGGCTCTATCATTTATCACTCTAAGCAGATCGGAGCTCTGCCAGTTTAAAGAGTTTCTTTCTGTCAATGTCCCATATGAGAAATTTACACAAACAAAATAAAACAAGTTTATTTCCATCTTGTAACTAAAAAATAAAAATAAGACTAAATATGACTGAAGTGGCTGAGCCTTAGGTAGCAGTTGCTTCCAAGTTAAAAGAAAAAGAACAAAAAGTACATAAGTGAGAGTGATGTTATGAATTACCATGAGAACCGTGGCCAAAGAGCAGGACGAAAATTAACAAAAGAAACAAAGAACTATGTGGATATAACAATGACCCACTTAAAAGGTAGATCTGATTTAAAATACTAATCCATTTCCACAGAATTATAAAATGCATCTTTCAAAAAAACAAGGAAATGTCATTCTGCATGGAACAAGCACTGCAAAAGTCAAATTGCTTAATTTCCCGAAATGATCCCCGCCAAAAGGGATCACATAGGAAACATCACCACCATCAGTTTGATTGGGAGAGAGTTAAGCATGTGTTTTAGGTTGCGACTGAAATCAATGGTATATAAAAGCACTTGAATTCAGTTGCATTTTCACTGCTTCTAGGGAATTCTAATTGCAACGCAATACATAAGAAATTGAAGAAAATGCGTCTAAAACTCATACAGCATCTAGCACATTACAATTGCTACAACAGGCAGAAAAATAAGTGGTCTACCAAGACCTTCAGCAATTTTCAACTGGCTCATGGCAGGGGAGGGGGGAAGGTTTGGGAACCACTGTATTAACTGATTCTCCAATTAACTGCTTCCTGACTGAAGCAATGAGCAGCACATATGGATTGCAAATGGATTACAAAAAAAAATTAAAACGAATGTTTCTAAACATTACTACAGACCATGAAAAGCCAACTGCAGAGCCCACTGCAGCTGGCACCATTTTAAAAACACCACCATTACACACACAAAACCCCCTTTTTATTACAATTTTGAAGGGCTGGTGCTGATTGGAGAAGAGCCAAACCAGGTAGCTGAAGCACCTGTACTTTCCTTTCTCCACAATATGTCTCTTCTCTACTTAGTGATGGACCTACATTTTTTTTTAAAAAGGAGAAGGGGGGACAGGGGCATCAGGGGCACTTTCCTTGCTGCCCCACTGCAGGTTTACCAGGTGGCAGAAGTGGGAGCAAGTGGCAGGTGGAGTCAGTGGCACTGCAATGCCCAGCCCCATTTTTGCACCTTTAAAAGCTGGGCCTAATGCTGAGTGGGGCGGGGGGGGGGGAAGGTATTATAGAGGGAAGCAGAGGCTGGTCACTACAGCTCCTTGGCCTGGTGCTGCTCCACTAAGCACCAAGTTTTAAAGGAAGAAAAATAAAGCAGGGACAGGCAATACCAATACCATCTGGCGGGCTTATGGATGGTACTTGTGGGAGATGCTCTGGGGAAGGGCCTGCTGGGCAGTTTGCCCAGGGCGCTGTGCAACCTGTTCCTTGACCTCAGGCACTCTCAAATGCCTGGTGAAGCAGATGCACTTCCGGTGGCTTACAAAGATGATGCGTGGCCTGCCCTAGGAACCAAGTCCACCGCCACTGAAAACATCTTGTTCCATGCCTTCGCCACCTGCACTTGACTTTCAGATGGGACTTGGAGAAGAGCTTTATCCAACGAGATCTCATCACCACTATTCAGGATGCAAAAACCTTTAAGTTAAGAGTGCTGCGATTTGCTTGGTGTGGGACAAAGCATTTGCAGACAAGAACTTTGCTCCAACTCCTCTCTTGTTTGGGCATCGAGTTAAATCTGTTTGAATTGGGCAAGCGTTTGGGGGAAGGGGGGAATGCAAACTCCCTTGATATCTTCTAGATCCTCTCATCCCAAAGTAATTCACTTGACACATTGGGCAGTAGTTGTTGTTGTTTTTTGATATTTTGATTTATTTCTTAGCCACCTTAGATACTTAAGACTAGAAAGGTGAGATAATAGTTATTTAGGTAAATCATTTGAGGGGGGGTATATGGGAGAGCATGCTTCCTAAAGTATGTCAATCCCAAGACAAAATAGAAATTGGTGGTTAAAATAACACAGAGATGGTTTCAAACGAAAAGGGTAATAACAACCAAATTTTAATTTACACGAACTAGATCTTGCTCTCAACCACTTGGCCTGGCCTCCCTGGAAAGGTAGGCATAGGGATTCCTCTATAGCAGGCTTCCTCAGCCTCGGCCCTCCAGATGTTTTTGGCCTACAACTCCCATGATCCCTAGCTAGCAGTACCGTAGGTGGTCAGGGATGATGGGGATTGTAGTCTCAAAACATCTGGAGGGCCGAGGTTGAGGAAGCCTGCTCTATAGATCCCCCCCCCCCAACACACACACCTCAAGTTTCTCACACCTCCGAAGTCTGGAGAGCTCTTAATTGGTCGTGAGTAATAGGACTTGTTCACAAAACTGGTCCCAAGAACAAAGCTAAGAAGAATGCAAAAAACTGAAGGCAAGCAGGTCGTGAGTAATGGGACTTGTTCAGAAAACTGGTCCCAAGAACAAAGCTAAGAAGAATGCAAAAAACTGAAGGCAAGCAGGTCTCATTCTGGTGTTAAACTCATTCTGGTCATAAACTAGCTCTGGATCGGGCATCCATTGTGCCAGCTTAACCTAAGCTGACATAATTTACACCAGCTTTTGTTAACACTGCCCAATTAATTGTTAACACTGCATATTTATTGAACTGCCTTTTAATGAAAATGTGTTCCTTTTTGCTGAACTGATAAAAGTATTATTCTTTGTTTGTTTGTTTAACTATTCTGGGAAATAAACTGACATCAATGCATGTACAGAATTATGCAGGCTTCCTTTTATCAATTCTGAAATACAGTGGTTCAGGAATTTGACACAGAATATTGTAGGATCTGAACTCCCATCCTGTCAAATCCAAGACCTCGGTTTTCTAGATATCTTTGATTGTGATACATAATATACAGTACCATCCTCACAACAACCTAGAGCTTACTTTTGCCTAATAGACACAGCATTAAACTGTTTTATCTTTTGAGGAATACTTGGTGTAGGAGAAGCATCAGACAATGGCTAATGAGGCTTCAGATACTATGATTAGACTGCAGTTTAGCTTTAAAGTCACAAGGATGTTTTAAAACCTTTGATTATTCATATATATATATATATATATTCATTATTTCAATGACATAACCTCCAGACAATGTTTCATGAAGTGATTTAAGATGTGCTGGTAATTTTAATGGCCTTTGTGCAAAGGCGAACATCTGAAACAACATCTTACTTGGCTTTTATCCTCAATTCTTACTTTAAGCACATTCAAGAAAATGACTTCAAAGAAGCAGTGGTCAAGGTCTTTAGCTATTTAAGTTATTTTAATACGCTTATAAAAATAAACCTGTCACCTTCATTGTCTCATCTATGTCACCAACAACACAGTTAACAGGGGCTTTTAACAAAACCCAACTTTGCTGATCCCAAAGTAAGTTGTAACAGCTAACAAGATTAATCAAACATTAATGCAAACTTGTACACTTGCCAAGCTTATTGATGAAAAAAGGTAAAGATTTCAAAGCCAGCCAAACAGGAAACACAAAACCAACCAGAAACCATTAGTTGACTAGCTATCTCGATTAAGGTATTAATCACTACATCTGGAGAAACTCACATCTGCAAGGACTTAGCTGAGCATTAGTAATGTCATTTTCACATTGAAAATGTTCAGATTGAACAACCCATGCACAAAGCAGTATCGGTTGCCTGATGCATCCGGCTTATGGGGCTACCTACAGAGCTCTCGGTTCACCCCCGGCTTTTTGTTCTGGTAATGGCAGCATTTGGAAGGTAGGCTGCGTGCCCTTTGCAGTCTACAGTAGGACGTTTTTCCATGCTCAGCAGAGTTAAGGGGCAGCAGCGAGGGATTGCTGGGTAGGAGAAGGGCTCCTTTGCGGTTATTAACAAGCATAACTGGTTCCGGGACTCCATCAGTGGACTTGATGCCAACTACTGCATGGGTACATGAGCTCTTGGACTGAACTGAGCGGTTTGAGTAACTCGGTTTAGCTTCATTCTTTACCTCTAAGCAATAAGAGAAAAGCGCAAATTAATGCTTTGTGCATTAAAAAGACTGCCCAAACTACATTGATGTATCAGGTTTATGTGGCAATCTTGGGCTTGCGGCAGTTGCCTCCAAAGCCCAGTCCACACGGGCTCCAAACTATTCACTAGGTGACTCTGGAAACCTCCAGCTTTTCATTAAACTTTTTCTCCATGTGCAGGTGGGTTCTGAACCTCCCTCCCCATCAAAACTACAGACTCTTGTGGTGCGTTGTAGTCACAATGGAAGATTCAGCGTGCAGGTTTTTGGATCCTGGCCTACGTGTGTGGTCAGCTTCATTTATTCTAAAAATGTACTTTTGCAAAAATAAATATATGAGGTTCATTTCACTATATTATCATCATCTGTAAGCAATATCCCAACCTAGAGGATGTGCATCCAATGCAATCTTTACTTCCCACATGTTGATAAAATCTCTCTCTCTCTTTTCATGGCAGAGGAGACAGATTCTCTCAGTTCACCCAAAATAACAGGGGAAGCATCTATGAATATGCTAACAGAGCTAGGTAGCTCAATTTACAACGTTTTCAGGCACTTATTCATGAAATAAACTTTATTTAATGGGACTAAATGATGTTGAATCCTGGTGTCCTGACTTAACTGAGTTGTGTATTGGACTATACAACTTCATCTTCAGGCTGGCTGGGGGGGGACTATTAATGTTTCTGGACTATTGCTAATGTATTCCCCCCCCCCTTTTGAAGATGCACACTTGCACAGCATTGCTAATCCACCCTTCATCCACCCGGATCCCAGGGCAGTTTACAACGGGGACATTAAAACAGCAATAGCATAAATCCTAAAACAATACTTCAAGCAAATAATGCTATACACAATTAAAATTAGCCATATTATTGCAACAAACTAAGAGCTTTGTTTTCAGCTAGTTTCCCCCAGCTTTCCACCCCCAGGCCTCTGTGAAGAGACATGTATTCTAATGGCATCAAAAGACTAGTAGTGAAAGTGCTGGACACCTCTAAGGGGTGGAAGGACCCCCCCTCTTCCATATCACCAATAAATAAGCTAAATTCATTGGTGGAACAACAATTTTAGATTTTATTTTATTTGGTTGCGTTGTTATTTAGACATGGTTTAAATCATCATCATCATCATCATTTTATTATTTATACTCCGCACATCTAACTGGGTTTCCCAGCTAGTGATTTCCCAGCTAAAGTGATTTGAGGTGCAATCGTCTTACACGTTTACCTGAAAATAACCCCACTGTATTCAATGTGGCTTACTCATAGGTACGTACATATTTGCTTGAGAGGAGGTTGCCCCATGGAGTAAGCATTTATAGGATTACCTTGTCATTTTAACCACCCTCAATACATTTGGGCACCTGAGGCGAACCACAAAATGGTGCCGTCCCCCACCCACCAAGGAAGAAGGGGTGAGTGAATATATCTGCATCAGGATCAAGCAGGTGAATAATAATACACATCAGGAACAGCCCTCCTATTTGCAAAGAGGCCTCTGTAGAGGTGGCATGGGGAAGGGATGTTGAGACAGAAGATCCAACAGATCAGGCTGTGGCAGTAGTGAGCGGGTTATCCTTGGTGTCTGAATCTGCTGCCCCTTTGGTTCCTGATGCCTGAGGCAATCTCCTCACCTTGCCCCATGGGTGGGCCAGCCCTGTACAAAGCTATGCTACACTAGTGATCCCAACTACATCAAAAAGCGAATAAAGCACATGAAGAAATTTCAGAGCAATGAAAGCAAACTTTTATGCTTATAAATATATTATAATACTGGTAAATAAAAGGGAGTGCAGGGAACTTGTGTGCTGATAAGCACGTATCTTTGTATGTACAGGAAGGTATGCAGAGTTCTGCAATCAAATAAGTAGCTCACAAGTAAATTGCCGATTGGGATGTATACATAGAACCCAGATGTCAACCAGTTGCTTTCTAGAAACAGGAAACATGTCTCTATCACAGAAAGCTTATCACATGCTATCTACACCAGATACATTAAAGCTTGAAAGAGTTATTCCGGTTTGCTTTTTAACAAATTCCATATGAATGGCTTAATCCTGTGCCCGCCAAATTCAGGAGGGGGGGGGGGAATCAAAGTTTTCAACGTTAACATTTTGCATCTGCAGCCTTGCTCCAGGAGTAATTCCTCAGGGTGCATGCATGTGAACATGTTTCATCTAAAGTTATCTGAAAAACTTGCTTGTGTGTTATCTTATGAATGGCAGTATCAAGGATGCCAGCCATGACCTTTATTTCTAGCAAAGAGTTAATAACGCAGATGGCATCTTGGTTTCATATGAGTGCACCAACAGGGATCACTCCAGGAGCTACAACTAGCATAAGACCTAAAATGCAATGAAAATGATACCTACTATTATGTACCCTTTCTAGTTTATACAAAACCCATGGACAGAGAGGCAAAGCAAAGCTAACTGTGAAAAGACAGTGTGCACAGGTGGGCTAGATGTAAAAAGATCAAGAGGTGGAGTTGGTGGAGCTGCAGAACCCAACAACGCTGAAAAACCAAGGTAACCTTTTCCAGGAACAGTCAAGGGAAGACTGAACAGATACGGCCCTCCCTAGGTTCAAGAAGACAATAAGGAGAGCTCAGCTGGGTCAGAACAAATTTACACTTTATCTAACACCCTGATTCCACCAGTGGCAAACTAAATGTCTCTGGGAAGCCCATGATCAAGGCTTGAAAATAAATAGCTACTAGCCATATAGAGAAATATACACATTCTATTTGCCTTTTCACAGTGGTTGCCGATCTGGTTCCCTCCAAATGTTGTTGGGAGTACAACTTTCATCATGCCTGACCACTGGTCATGTTGGCTGGCACTGATTGCTGTTGAGTTTATAGAGGTAGCAACAACTCCGCACCACTGCCTTTTATTGGTGTGGAGTATGAGATGCAAAGGGATGCGGGTGGCGCTCTGGGTTAAACCACAGAGCCTAGGACTTGCCGATCAGAAGGTCGGTGGTTCGAATCCCCACGACGGGGTGAGCTCCCTTTGCTCGGTCCCTGCTCCTGCCAACCTAGCAGTTCAAAAGCACGTCAAAGTGCAAGAAGATAAATAGGTAGCACTCCAGCGGGAAGGTAAACAGCGTTTCCATGCGCTGCTCTGGTTCGCCAGAAGTGGCTTAGTCATGCTGGCCACATGACCCAGAAGCTGTACACTGGCTCCCTCAGCCAATAAAGCGAGATGAGCGTCGCAACCCCAGAGTCGGTCACGACTGGACTTAATGGTCAGGGGTCCCTTTACCTTTACCTTATGAGATGCACAGCAGCTCTCCGATCACAGCTACATTAAACCCTGGACGAAACGCACGATGTGACCTCATCACCCAGCGTGTTTCTCCATCCCTCCTCCATTTCACTGGCTGCCATTTGGCAAGGAAACTCAAGAGCACAATGAGCTCATGTCACACATTTTGGGTCGCTAGCCATTACCAGGAAGAGGGGGAAACAAAATGCAAGGCCAATGTCTTTGGCGGCAGCCCACATCTAAAGAAACTAGTCCTAATCCAGGTGTCTAATCTATGCATGTAGAGGGACATAATTTTGGTTATAACTAATTTTGGCTACATAACGCCTGCAGAAATCTTGTTCCAGAGGCACCCAGGGAAAGATGTCATTAAAGCTTGAGTTATGTAAAGACAACTCTGGACTTTCGTTGGAATTTTCTTTCCTTGATATTTATTTGCTACATTAAAGTTAATATTAATGATAATCAAGTCCCAAAGCATTTTTTAAAAAGTAACCAATGTAGATAATTGGGTATTTCCATGCCTGTGGCACTCTCTGCTATATTCCCTTTGAATGTGCACTTGCCACAACTAAAAAAAAGGGGGGCTTTATGTAGCTTTAATTTAAATGTAACAAGGCAGAATACCAGTGCAGCATTTTGAAACAAATGGCTGAAACTAGCTCCTGCATGATTTGCCTGGAAGCAGCGCCAAGAATGCATTTAAAATAAAATGATTAAAAAAGGAAGAAAAAGGAACTCGCCCACTGCCAGCATCAATATTCTTTGGAATTGTTCAACATCCAATAATCACTGTGTCTCCAGATGCCTATGGAGTATTAATCTGCATTAATGGCAAAAACCTCATATTTATTTCTCATCCTACTCAAGCATTATGAGCCATGAAGAATAGCATAGCTGTGTTTTCCACTATTTCTTGCCACACCCTAATCATAGACACTATTTTGTTCCCTCCCCTCAATTTACAGTTTCTTACCTCTTCTTAAGGAACCAACAAGAGCAAATACTAGGCTTCTATTTTCTGGAAGTTTACATAACCCCCCCCCCCCTTCAGCTATTCTCTGAGCATGTTAAACAAACATGCAAGGGTGGAGGGTGGGTCAGTGAGAATCCGTGCCTTAGCTCCACCCGCTATTCTCATTGACCTCCATTAGATGCACAGAGACTTACTGAAGTGGGGAGCCCCCCCTGTAATCATGCGCCTCTGATTTGTGGAGGGTAACAAGAACAATGACAGGGACAGAGCTAGCACACTAATCCCCTTTAACACACACACACACACATACCAAATCTTATTTAACATGCTTAGGTAATGTGACTTGCTGGGTTACGATGAGCTACAAATTCTGAAACACAGAAACACAAAAATGATCAAGATTTCTGGTGACCAAAGTTCAGTTTGATTCAGGTGTGGGCAAACAATGCCTGTCTTCCCATTTTTCAATGACAATGCCTATTTAGACTTATCTACTTATGACTCTGTGAATCAGGCATCTGAAAAGACTCACAACGGTTCCTCCAAACTGTCAGCTATTGCTGTGATTTTACCCAGCACCCTCTGTACAAGACAACAGATTAACCATTAGACTAGATATGTTGAAAATATACAGCTTCAACCTTTCCCCAGCTAGCTCAGAGCGATGTATGGATGATTATTTCAACCGTCAGCTGCCGCATAGACTTAAACCCCTGCACAATAACTCCTGGATTCATCTGCCCCTTGTCAAACTCACACAGCCTTACTTTGAATATACGTGGTATGGCAGTTTCACTGCGGATCTAGAATAATCCAGACGGCCGCTGTCTCTTTGTTAACAGGAAGTTGAGCTGATGAGTTTGTAATGCATTTCTTATCAAAGGTAGTTAAAAAAAAATGCACTCAGTCGGTCTGGGTTGGAGTTTATCATATACTCAAAGAGAGTTAAATCAAAACATTTAATTTTTTGTTCAGAGAGATAAAAATTCCTTGCAAGTTCCTTAAAAAACAACAAAAACAAACCCTTCCAGTTATTTGTTCATACATTGGCCATTAATACTTCAGTTTCTTTCCATTTCCCAAGCAAGATAAGTAGCAAATAATTGATTATCAGAAATACAGGGTCATGATATAAAGTGTTTGTTCTCTAAAACAGTCAATCTGAATGAAAGGGAAGGTTTGCAGACTTGTTTAGGATTGATGCAAGAATCTGTGAATTTCTTTTCCCAATGAGAAAAGCTAGGAACATTGGTTGTTGCACTTAAATGTCAGAAGGTTTGAAAATATCACTCTCAGATCTGTGAAAGGAAAACAAGGTGAGGGGACCAGAACTGTACACAGTATTCCAAATGTAGTCGCATCATAGTTTTGCAGAACAGCATTATTATATTGGCAGTTTTATTGTCAACTCCTTTCCTAAGGATTCCTAACATAGAATTTGCCCTTTTCACAGCTGCCACATACTGGGCCAACATCTTCATCAAGCTATCCACTATGACACCCAAGGTCTTGCTCCTGGTCAGTCACCAGATCCAATGAGCGTATATGTAAAATTAATAATAATAATAATAAATAAAAAATGTCCCAACATGCATTGCTTTACACTATTTTTCGTTGAACTGCACTTGTCAATTGACCAACCATTCATTCAGTTTGGAGAGGTCCTTTTCGAGCTCTTCAAAATCCCTTTTTTTGTTTTAATTGTCCTGAGCAATTTAGTAGCATCAGGAAACTTTGCCGCCTCACTGTTCACTCCTATCTGTAGATCATTTATGGTCAAATTAAAAAAGCATATGTCCCAATATTGATCCTTGGGGGATTCCACTTTCTTCATCTGTCCATTTATTCCTGCTCTGTGCTTCCTGAAACTTATCCAATTCCTGATTCACCTCTAATCTTATTCCTTGACTACTAAACTTACTGATAAGGTACTTTGTTGAAACGTTTTTGAAAGTCCAAGCACACAATGTCAACCCAATCACTTCTGTCTATATGTTTGTTGACACTGTCAAAGAACTCTAATTGCTTCCTGAGACAGATCCTGCCCTTGCAGGATACTTCAGTAACGCTTGTTCTTTCATATACTTGCTTATTTTATCTTTAACAATACTCAAATTTTCCTGTAATAAATATTAAGCTAACCAGTCTGTAATTTCCAGGATCCTCCCCCCACCCCCAATTTAAAAAATGGTGCTACATTGGCTAATTTCTAGCCACATTTGAGTTATTTGAGAACTATCAGGTAGATGCCATCTGGCCACAGTAATTTGTCAGTTTTTATTTTGCCTTTAGGCCTCTAACATAATCTCTCATTGCCATAATTTGCCTCAGTTCCACTTTCTCTTGCTGCATTTCTATGTCTGGCTCACCTCATTCCTCGCTTCTCCATTTGCTGTCTCACTGCTGAAATTTTGCAAAGCATAATGTATACTGCTGGCTCAGGGCTGGGGCTGCTATCAGCCCCAGAATCCTTGGAGAACTCTAGGGGATCTGTACCCTAGAAAAGCCCATGGGCACTGATAAGTACCATGAGCTTCCTCGAGTGGTGCTCTCAGGCATTGTGGGAAATTTAAAATGGTGGTGCATAGCCACCAGGTAAGCCCAAGGCCATAGTTTCCATCCAACTATGGCCCAAAGCCATAGTTTCCACCATAGGCAGCACCTTGTTGAGGGCCCCCTCAAACCTGAAGCAACCCTGATCAGGATCCCAAATGCTGCACATTACTCCCTCTGCACATTATTCTCTCTGCACATTATTTTAGTCCCTCTTCCAGTGGTAGGTCTGGGATGTTCTTCCCCAAGGGAAGGAAGACCTTTCTGCTCATACGCAGGGTTGGCTGTTGCAATCAGTTAAACAAACAATAAAATGACCTTTTCCCCACAATGTTCATTATATCAATGACTAGGCCAGGGGTCAGCAAACCTTTTCAGCAGGGGGCTGGTCCACTGTCCCTCAGACCTTGTGGGGAGCCGGGCTATATTTTGGAGAGAGAGAGAGAAAAAAGAGAACAAATTCCTATGCCCCACAAATAACCCAGAGATGCATTTTAAGTAAAAGGACACATTCTACTCATGTAAAAACACGCTGATTCCCAGACCGTCCGTGGGCCAGATTTAGAAGGCGATTGGGCCGGATCCAGCCCCCGGGCCTTAGTTTGCCTACTCATGGACTAAGCAGCCAAAATTCTCTTTCCCCAGTACTCCAGCAAATGATCTAAAATGTGAGAAAGAGTTGTGCACATGCAGAAATGATGGTGACTGTAATAGAGCATCAGTTGCAGGTTGCAGAAAATGTACACAAATGACATTTTTGCAGCATAGTTGGATTGGCCGACATATTATGTCCCTATAGGTAGAGACATAAATCTGGGTGCTCAAGAATGCAACCATCACTCTGCTTTCTAACTCACATATGACCACACTAAACATTAACTGCTAATTTGTGGGAAATTAGAATCAAGCACAATTTCCACTCTGGCACTTTTATGGCCTTATTGAACCATGCATATTTTGGGACTTTTGTCCTCTGATTCCTTCATTTTGCCTTTTCAGGCCTTTCTACAGTGCTGACTTCTAGTTTATGAATCACTGTCTGTTTATTCAAGTCATTAAAGTGCTATTGGCAAACTGTCCAATGAAAGCTTTCAAAGATATCAGGGGGCATTTTTCTCTGTCAGCTTGACAATCCATACATGTCCATGCCGCCGTGGTATAAAAATGTTATGATTAAATTCCGTGGATGAAAATTCTACAGCCATCCACCCACTCACACATTAGTACTATTAAAATGGAACAGAAAGTTGTTTTGAACAAGGCCAGCTCTACCATTAGGCAGAATATGCTGACTGCCTCAGGCAGCAAAGGCAGGGCAACTGTACAATAACATACCCTCCAACATTTCTCCGATACAAATAAAGACATCCTACCATACCCTCCAACATTTCTCCAAATAGGAATGTCCTAAGGAAAAGCAGGGCATTGTGGGATCAAATCAAAAACTAAGATGGCTTCTGTAAATCCAGGAGTGTTCCTGGAAAACAGGGACACCTGGAGGGTCTGCGATAACAGCCTCATTTGGAAAAGCCCAAAAACATCTGCACACTCAGGACTTTATTTGACTTTCCATGACTACAACCACCCTATAATTACTGGGGGGGGGCTGCCTGTCTAGTAACATAATATTTAACCTGAAAAGTTAAATATTAGAACTTTGTATTATGAGCTACAGTTAGACTCCACCCATTGGACTTTCGTTTGTTCTACTGTTCAGTTTCAGTTCTGTTCTCTGTGCAGTCACCAACAAAGAAGCATTCTGGGTTGCCAAATTAGTTTTTTCTGCAGTTATTATGAAGGGAAGAGCAGGACTGGGTGCTTACTGCTAAAGGGTGAAATAAAGAGAAAACTTAGTGATCTGGAAAAAGCCTACCCTAAGTTACCCTATGTTTTAAATTCATTACAACCTTTTCGTTCTTCTTCTTCAGTAACTGATGGCAAAGGATGAAAACATCCCTAGAAGAATGAAAGCACTGCTGTGCACCCTACAGTTAGCTGGGCCATAAATCAGGTCCAATTTCTGATTTTCCCAAAAGCACAAGATATTTTCAGAAAAACCAACCAAGCAACCAGTAAACTTAAAAAAAATAAAAATTCAATTGATTCCACAATGGGTTTCCAATCTCTCAATAGGCCTCTATATAGCAATCGGTTAAAAAGTTTTTCCTTGATTGTCCAACAGGAAAGAAAATCTGAAGGTCACAAATATGACTAGAAGCAGGGACCCTCAAGAAGGAGTTACCAAACCTACTATAAAGTATTTTCGTCTCTGCCCTTCCCCAAATTTGTAGTATGGAAAGGTTTGTCTTTTGGGTGGAATTTGAGATACCCAATTCTGTATTTCAAGAGGGTTAGCTACATTTCTTAAAGTTCTCTATGATACACAAATTCACAGCCAACATTGGGAGAAAATATATATTTCCCCAGAGAAAATATATGAAAGCTTTCCAAGGTAATCAAGAGCATTTCAATAAGACTTAACAATATTGTATTTCTCATTAAGTGTGTGCATATCTAAATCATATCCTTAAATTCAGGCAAATATTTTTTTCTTAATCTAAAATAGATATTTTTTTTAATGAATGGCAGCATTCCAAGACTCTTTTGTAAATGTAAGTTTTAAAACCTGACTTTAATGTATTTATTTAATAATAAAATTATTGCTATTATTATTATTCCTTCTTAAAGCTTAACAGTCTCAAGCTAAACTGTAGGCTTAAGATTATTTGCACCTACATATTTGGGTTTTCTGAACTGAGATACACAAAGTGTCCTTCTCTTAATATATAGCTAAGAAAGACATCCTCTGCCCTTTGTCTTGTTGCCTGAGAGAAGGTTTTGACACCAGCTACAGGAGACATGGAAGCAAGGAGTTGCAGCGTCAGAAGCATTAGTGGGAACGGGCTGCGATTATGTAGTTCTGTCAAACTGTACTAGTGATCTGTCCTGCTGCTGTTGTCTGCTAGACACTAATGGAGGTTGCACCTTTGTGGCTAAATAGACTGCACAACGATCAATCACGTTAAGGTCAGTGAAGCCGCCAACACGCTCAAAATGCGGAGCTCACAGGTGGATCATATTTAAAATGGAATCACCTACAATCCACCAGTTACCTGTACCTGGTGTCGTTAACTATTTATGCCCACCCAGCCTAACCAAGTTTATGTGGGCGAGCATAAATGAAGATATATACAAGTACCTTGTTGCCAAAAAGAAAAAAGAAAGAGGGGAAAGAGGGAGAGAGAGAATAGGGCCCTTGGTGATTGTTCTGTTCGCCTGGATTTAGAAGCCTTCTGTTTATTGTATACAATGTATTTGACAGGAAACTAAAGTTATTTAGTAGAGAGGGAAAGGGTCCAGCAATACACACATGGATACTTCTCTATAGCACTTAGCTATAAATCTGGAGTCCAGCTCAAAACTCCTTTCTTACTATCAGAGACTGAAATAATTCTACCCTGGACAATGGAGTTAACTTATTGTGCAGGATGTGCGACTAGCTTGGGAGAACATACCAGTAGGCATTGAGACCACAGATGCAGACAAATTTTTGATGCATATTTTAAGATGTACCCCTCTAAACCTTTCGGACTTGGGAGCTGCCTTTAATCCTTGCCTGAAACAGGACACACACGATTGATTTTCATTTTTTAATATGTACACCTGCCTGCCTTTCTTTTTTCTCCCTGTGCTCTCTTTTATCGCTTTCTGTCTTTCTCCTTGCCTTTCTCCCTCTCTTTAACAACAATCTAAGAAACTGAAAAAAAGAGAAAAATCCACCTTAAGAGTGCAGGGCCGGCCCATGCATGAGATGGACTGATGCAGCTGTCTCAGGTGGTGGAATCCTGAGGGGTGGCGCCTATGCCTGCAGCTGAAGTGGCAGCAGTGTCTTCCAGCAAGATCTTGTGGAACTCTCACAATTGCTCACAAGATCTCACCAGAAGCTGCTGCCACGCAAACCCCAGTACATGATGCTTCAGTGGCAGGGATGGCACCTTCTTGTTTTGCATCAGGCGGCAAAACAAATTAGGCCACACCTGTTACATTGGGTGTGATTCATTTATGGGTTTCAATCTACAACTCCAGAGTTTTCATTTCAAACCAGTAATGAAATGTCTGGATCTTTTTAGCAGGAAAATGAGGCTACCAAAAATTCACCGTTATGAAGACCTGTGAGACAATCCAATTATATTACTGTATCAGCTCTTGGGGGCAATCTATATCTTACTGACTTTATTTATTTAGCTTCGCAAAATCATTCCTTATTATTTTGGCATTGAGTGTAGTTTTATGCTAAAAAAGCTAAGGGCCACTTCACACATTTTTTTTTAAAAGCCATATTGGATGTACACCCAAACCTGTAAAATATGAATGCTGTAAGCAGGTCTTTGCAAATATGTACACCGAACAGGGTACATGAGCTGGAATCTGCGGCTGTTTATCAAGAATGCATTGGGACAAACCTGGGTTTGTTGCACAATGTGTGATATGTAATAACCTGCATCTCTTGTCTGGGATAGCTCAGTTGGTAGAGCATGAGACTTTTAATCTCAGGGTCATGCGTTCAAGCCCCACATCGGGCAAAAATATTCCTGCATTGCAGGGGGTGGAGTAGATGGCTCTCGTAGTCCCTTCCAACTCTGCGATTCTATTATTCTTCCCAGGTGAGCATCTGGGCTTTTAATACCCTTTTTTCAATTCTGCTACTTTTTATTTGCCACTATTCGCAGCATCCTTTCATGATCTCCAAGACCAAATTATATGTCATCTGTGTGCCATAAGTAGAGGTATCCATGATCTCTCCCCCCCCCCCCGTGGTTATGGGAATTTCTTCCCACATATGTTCCTCAAAGTCTGAGCATCTTCTGAAAAGTGTTGTTAAAGTACTTTATTTGAAGCAGCTTCCGGTGAAGTAGCATTGATGTTTGCCTCAGCACATTCTAGAGCCAATGCACTTCTCCTTTATATATGTGTTGGCTCCTGGAACCCAAAATTAAGGAGATAGGATCAGGTTGTTTTTTATTTTTATGATTATGATTATGATGATCAGTGCTTTTGTTCTAAAAAAATGTTTAGGGGTACTCTCATTTTCCTACTCATATTGAAATACTGCCCCTCAATGAGGCCAAACTTAGATTCACAAAATGTTTAGGTGTATGCGTACCCCTGAGTCCCCCGAGAAAAAGCACTGTTGAAGAAGATTACAGCATCTACCCCATGCTACATTACCTATTTGATATGTTTCTTTGTTTTAAAAATACAGGATTATGGAATTGGGGTGTGGGAACTGAAACAAATGCTAAGATTGTGTCACATACATTTGGCTGTGTGATGTTCTGACTTGAGCCAGCAGTATGGAGTAGGTTAGCAATTAAAAACAAAACCCTACAGCAGGCTTCCTCAACCTCGACTCTCCAGATGTTTTGAGATTACAATTCCCATCATCCCTGACCACTGGTCCTGATAGCAAGGGATCATGGAAGTTGTAGGCCAAAAACATCTGGAGGGCCAAGGTTGAGGAAGCCTGCCCTACAGTTTGTGAATCCAACAGTGATTGTTGATCAATCGAATTTCAAACCAAAACTATGATGGATAAGCAGTTTATCAGGGGGTGGAATATGTCCTTGCTATTTATGTTTTGCAATTTTATATGTGAAAACAATTCAGAACTTTAAAAGAAAAGCTGATTCGCACAAGCAAATGAGGCAAACCACTCAAAAGCCCAGCCCACCATGCACAAAATGGATTCTGACAATGGATGCTATAGTCAGCTCCCAAGGATATTATCAGCTAGCATCAGCACACTGGTTTAGCAAAGAGTTTTTGATGTACTGTAGACAAATCTAGAGGGTTTGGATTATTTACAGAGTGGGGCCAATGAAGTTAGCCCATCTCTAAAGCAAGCACTGGTGTGAAATACAGGCAGTTGTTGGTTGTTACTGGCCATTGACGTTCAGCGGATCTGGCAATTTTCACCTGCAAATCTTAATATATAAATTATATTTATACATCCTTTAAAAGGTTATATAAGGAAAAGGTAAAAGTTCCCAGTTCAGAGCACACAACCCTCTGAAACGTTTGTTTCCCTTTAGCAAAGCTCTTTTGGCTTCCTGCCAAAGGATAACCCCCTGACTCTGTTAAGTTTCAGGGGCAACTCTATGTAAGACACTGTATAGCAGGCTTCCTCAACCTCGGCCCTCCAGATGTTTTGAGACTACAGTTCCCATCATCCCTGACCCCTGGTCCTGGTTGCTAGGGATCATGGGAGTTGTGGGCCAAAAACATATGGAGGGCCGAGGTTGAGGAAGCCTGCTGTATAGTGATTGTAACTAATGAGCAAATCACAAATTGAATGTGCTCCATTTAGCTATGCAGCGGCACCATGAAGGCAATTCAGACTGTGGGCAATGCTTCCTACTCTCACTCTGAATGGATTAATACTTCAGCACACACACCTCTCAAAACTCACAGACAAGGGCAGTTTTCATACTGCGGAGTTTCAGTGAAAAAATGACCCTTTTTGGCTCAGCCCAAGATTTGCTTACATGTCGCATAATATAAATATTTATGTACTTGTATGTACATTTAGACAAGTGATAGGCATGTCTAAGTTTTCAAATGTGTTTTAATTGGAAAAAAGTAATTCTTCTCTCTCTCTCTCTCTGTTTGATTCTTAAGGTGGCAGCACCATCTGCTGGTATTATCTAGTAGTCTGAAGCTACCCCTACAATCTTTTTTCTTTACTTTCCCCTTAACTTCTTTCATGAAATATACCCTAAAACAGGCACATTTCTTGGCCACCATTAACGATAGGACTTTCATTAACAGCTTTCAAACACAGAAAACATAGCTTACTCCATTACCTCAGTTACGTCTTCCACGAAAGGAAGGAAATCTTAATAGCTCCGAAACCTAATACTGGTATGGAAAGACTGGAAGTCACAACAATTAAGCATGCAAGCAAGTAGATAAATGAATTATCCCATTTCAGTAAAAGCTTGCAATTATAGATGCCATTGGATTGGATACTGAAATTAAATACAGCTCCTCCTGAGTAGAGATGGTGGGGAATTTCACATTAATTGAGCTTTATTGCAAACTCTGCAATATTCTTCACTCATTTTTCCAACTGTGCAAGCCAGTCAGGTTTCTTGCGAGTATCAGCAATATTTATGACACTTAACAACAATGCTTTTGAACCCAGGCCATTATATCAGTGATACTCTGGGGTTTTGGGAGGTAATTGTTTTGGAGTTAGGGTCTGATCTGATGTGCTAAAATGCGTATTCCCTTGAACTGTGCTATAGCAAGGTAAAGATGGTTAGATTTGTTGTTAGCTTTCTCATCCTGTCTCCCTACCAATATAGCTCTATATTACATGGTGGGGTAGGGGATAGAAGGCCATGCTTAATAGTACTAATAGATTATACAGTAAATACACAGGCAAATACATTTTAAAGGAAAAACTATTCTCCGAACATCTCTCAGAGGTATGTGAAGTAATCCCAGAGCTCCCCCCCCCCAGCCAGAGCTCAGTTTTAGCACCTCTCAGGTGGGCACAATGTCCATTTTAAGAGAATAGGGGAGAAGTTCATGGTGAACTCTGGTGCCCCTTTTTCTAGGAAAAATAGCACTGGGTAATCCTATCAATAAAATACCTCACTAATTTACGCAATCAGTGTTGCTTAGGAGTCTGTGCCCTGGGACCAAAAGTATCATGATTGCGTGCATGGCAGATGGAAAGTAAAATACTATCTATACCACAAATAACCATGTTATGTGGTGGGCCCAGCATTATCAGTTTTAGGCCGGGTCGCCCTTTACTATTACACTATGCAACTAAAGGTCATCGGAAGAAGAACAGAGCATTGCAATGTTTAAAGTAGAACTATACAGACACGTTGCTCCTCAGTAACACAAAAAACAAATGAATTCCAAAACAGTTAGAGCCAACAACACAATTGAAGATCAATAATTGCATAAACTTTAAAAAAAACAGCAAAACAATATGCCTTGTTCAGCTGCAAACACAAGCCTCCCTGAATTCCTAAAAATATATATAAGAAAGAAGGGACACATCAAAATTAATGTGATACTACAAGACAGACCAATTACAATACCTCTGGGGGCATGCAAATGGCTACTTGACGATGGGCATTGAATAACTGTAGCAGTACTGTAGGTCATGATATCCATTACAGCTGTCAGGAGGATAGAAAACAATAATGTTATTCTCACAAACCACCCAATCGGGCCGAGGTCATATAAGGTTAACAAAAGCCGAACTGCAGCGGTCCAAATTTGAGTTACATCAGTGCTGTCAAAAGACCAGCAGATACAGAACTGTAAACCACACCCCTGTTCATGACACAGAGGCCTCCGGAAATACGTTACGAAATATGAACATTTCTTTTTCATGATTACAAGATGGTGGAAGGAGGAAGTCAGAAGAGATGGCTTGCATTTTACAGAAACACACTGCACCTCCAACACCTGAAGGCCAGGATTTGCCCACATGCAACTGTGTCCCAGAATGCAGGGTTTTCCTTTATATCCCATAAAATTCATTGACAACTCAACCACCCACTACCTGCACAGCCTCACTCCTTCATCTCCTTATCATTGTCCCAGTTGCATTTCTTGGTTTGACACTACAGTGTGATGAAACATTGGGATCCATCTTCTCAATATATTTATATTGATTCCTGACATACACCATTACAGGCTTCAGTGCAACACAGTTCCATTTTCTTCTAAATAAACCCACCAACACCAGATTTGTCAGTGAATGTATTAATGCAACAAATAACCCCAGTTATAAATACTGAAGATTAAATCTGTAAAATAATAGTAAAAAGTGGCAATAGAGGAAGGCAGAACTGAAGCATATTTCAGCAATATAGAGTAGCAGAACATGTGTGGCCTATCATTTTTGGTAAATGACGGCAAGAGAGAAAAGGCAAAGTAACACAATAAAATGGAGCTATGGGTATGTGATAGCTAAATCTGATTACATTTGCAAAAGAGAGAGAGAGAGAGAGAGAGAGAGAGAGAGAGAGAGAGAGAGAGAGAGCTCTTCCATAAAGAATATATTCTAAAACATCCACCAAAGTACATAGTACTTTGGCTAGAATTGATTGTTATGGGGGAGCCCAGACTGGCAATTTCATGAGTGGAAAATAAACTGTAAGCTAAGAAATCTAGCAGTGATAACTAATGGCAGTGATACTTACAACGGCGATTTGATCTCTAACAGAAAAAGTACTCTAAAGGATGGATGTATGCAGCCCAGGTCATTTTTCCATATAAAAACAAAATAGGATCAAGGCACTTCTGCGAAATAACAAACGGTTGCTATACGTTTCCACTGATTCAATCGCTAACAAAAATATTACACCGATAACACAGGAATGGCTCTAGAGGGTAGCAGCAGACTACTTATGATTGTGTCATGAAGGAAGGAGAGTGTCATTTCACATATATCTGTGAAATGTGATGATGTGCTTTAAAACTTATGGAAATGATTCTTCCCTCCCTCCCTCTTTTTTAAAAACAAACAAACACCTATGTCAGAACAATCCCCTAAAACTTCATTCTTCAAATGAGTTGAAGTACAAAGTCTGGTTATTACGGGTGTGCATGGAACATAATGGGCATTCCCTCTGCAAAAGCTACGAGGCAACTACTGGATTGAGCTGCATTGGGGGTTTGTTGGATGAATTGTTAGTGTACTTTGAATTATCCTGAAGGATATACAGGTTGGCCTTTAAGCCTTCTTTTAAAAGAATTTTAATTTCATGTGATCATATTTTGGGTCATCTACCTCCAACTAATTTATTTGTTCTTTGAAATGGAGGTAGAGAACAATGACAGCAAAAACAGCTGGCTTGTTTACCGAAGATACAAAAAGGAGCAACACCCACCCGCCCCCCCTACTGTGCAGAGACTTCTGAATTCCTCCTGGATAAAATGTTAAGGCAATGGACAGTCTCTGGAGGGACATGTGAGACGTGAGCCTGGGGGCTGACTAAAAGCCTGAAGGGGTTCTCAGGCAATTCCTCAAGCTATCTTTGCAAAACTTGTGATGCTTTCTGTTGACCCGTCTCAAAAGAAGGAATCTCGGGGGGGGGGGGAGATTGCAGAGGTAAAAAACACACCAAAAAAGGCAATTACTAATAAAATCAGTCAACATTCAAAGCTTATGAAGAAAGAGAAATCCATAAGATCTGCATGAAATACGCTTTTGCCTCGATTCCGGGCAATGGGTTTGGGATGCCTGTTGAAAGGTTTTGCTAATGCTATCACTTGCAAGCAGATTGACTTGATTACCTTAGAACCACAGCGTATACGGCAGGAGTCGGGAAATGGACTCTTCCCACCCTGACCCTGCAGACCATTCTGAGAGGTGGGCAGGGCCATCATATCCACCTGTCAATCATGTGACATCATTCTGATGTCTAGTGACAATTTCAGAGGGGCTTGCTGTCACCAATGATCAGCTGATCAGGGCTGACAGACAGCCCCTTTGAAGGCATGCTGATTCGCACTGACAGCAGCAAGCCCCTTTGAAGTCCATTTGCAGACACTTTTTTGGCTTCAAAACAATGCCTACAAGCTCTGACAACAAGCAAAGCTATCTGCAAAGTCGGCATGCAGAGGAAAAATGCCCATTTGCAGGTAGAGTGTAAATCCAAATGCACCTTCAAACAGGCAGCCTCAAAGGACAGCTTGCCAAGGAACCACCAGGAACACAATTTAAGCTCCTGGTTGTTCTTTGGCAGTCACATATTTACCTGTCCCACATCTGGTGTCACATATTGTCTGTTTGTTAGTTTAACTATGGCATGAATTTTGAAAATATTAGAGCAGCATACTTGGATAGCAACAAAGGACCATGTAGTCAACAGCAGGTAGCAGGGGCAGACTTTGGGCTCCCAAATTTCAGCGACACCCTGTGTGATGCTAAGATTTGGTGCCCCACTGCTTCTCATGTTCCATTCGACAGCCTGCAGTGTGGCTGAACCAGTAGCATTACCCTAGAACCACCTCTGTGGGCAGACTTCTACTTTGCACCTGGCGCAAAAGACATACACCGAGAATGAGAGAATTGTAAGTCCAGGATTTTGTTTTGAGCACCAGAGCTGAACAAAGCTGAATACCCATGCAAACATCAGCTCATGGTTACCCCAGGCTTCCTCCATTTCAGCATCATAATTTATAGCAGGGAGTGGGTCTTTTGGCTGCTGTTTTTGCTAAACAATTGGGAGTCAAAATGCTTGATAATCAACTGCAAATCACTCAAGAGTACCTTCTGCCTACTTCATTTCTTCGCCCAGTATTCTGTTCCCAACAGTGATCAACTTCCAGTATGCCCACAAACTGCAGGGCACATTAAACAACAGTTCTCTTTCACTCAATGCTCACAAGTGTCTCTTATTCAGAGGTGTACTGCCTCTACCTTTGGACGCCACCCTACACTCAACTCTCCCCTGTGGTTCCCAGAATGCTACACCCAGGGAATGGCTTTGACTAGCTGGCTAAAGCAGGTGAGTGTAGCCGATGGGTCTCCAGCCCTCAGTGAGACAGGGACTTTCCCTGCATGCAAAGACCCACTCCCATTGAAATGGAGAGGCTTTGTAATTAACTCTGTAAAAGCATCCATACACCTGAACTCATCTGAAACGAAAACGAAACAAACTTGATTTGACAATGCAGCAACTAAGTTGTGAGAGTATCTAAACTCAGTGGTAACCAGTGCATTTGCTGAAAGAGGGGAATGTTGCAGATTTACTCTGATACAACTGAGGGCAGAGAACCATAAAACACATTGGCCAGAGAGCATGAGGCAAGGTGGGCCACTGCAAATGAAAGGGGAACTTGCTCTGGGGCTGGCATTTTTTAATAGCAGCTCCAAGTTTCTTATAACCCATAGTTATATCACTGCCTAGAAGCAACAGTTTTATTTAAAACAAACAACAACAACAACAACAGCCCTTTTCTTGAATTTCTGACGTTAGACAAAGTTGCTGCTCAGTTCTGACTAGTACTAAAATCCCTGAGCAACTGTGCTACCACACAGGCAGTGATGGGAAAATGCTTTGCTGTGCTGCAGTGGCAATGCGAAGCAATTTGAGTTTAGAAAAATAAGGATAATGCTGTGCACACCGTGGAGACAGTGACATCTAATGCAACCAATGTCTTTTATGCAAGAGCAAGCGAGGAAACTTGCACAACAAAGCCCAGAGATGCTGTATGATTTCTAAGATTTTATGTGGCAGTTCCATCTCCCTTATTCCACCCCCCATGCACCCCTCTTTTGTGGCTTATATTAAAACTAGAGATTAAAAGTTGTTGGAAATTACATAGGATTTGCCATTTGTTTTCTTCAAACTGAGTTTCCCAGCAATAACCCTTAGAGTAAAACTTTCTTCCAGAATGGAAATATATGGAGATCATCTTTTGCCATTTCCTTTAGTGGAGTAAAGGGTTCAGACAAGGCAAAGAACACACAGAGAAACAGTTCTATATAAAGAAGCAGCTTTTAACTATAAAGCAGAGGTGAGAAGCCTGTGACCTGCCAGATGTTGCTGGACTCCAACTCCCATCATCCCTGACTAATGGCTATAGTGGCTGGGGCTGATGGGAGTTGGAGTCCAACAGCTTCTTGAGGGTCTCAGGCTCCTCCCTGCTGCTAATGAAGCACCCCCAAAGTTGATTCAGATATCCAATTCCTGTGACATCTTGAGCTCTGAATCTACCACAAACATTTCTACGCCACTGCTGTCTATGCAGACACTCATGCACTGGGCCCTATCAATAAACCTAGTGCTATGGGAATCTCAGCCTGGGAAGCTCCTCTGTAAAATGCAGAATGGAAGCCGTTTTAGAACGTGACTGCATCCCACTTTCAAACAGTTGTCAAAATTGGAATGAGCACTTTAGCTCTTCTTTTGTGCATTACTCTTTCCGTATTCTCCTAAGAGTTAATAACCCTGGAGTTATTGGTATGACACTAATTTGAAGCAGTGCCCAATCGCATCGCTACAAATTAGCTTCAGACACCAAACAGCATTCAATTTAGGATTGGAAGGAAGCGGGTGGGGTGTTGGGGCGGGGAGGGATAATCTGTCCTGAAATTGGTGCAGGGAACTTCCCAGAACACTTGATGTACTTTCTCAATCCTGCAGCTGTTTCTAAACGCTTCCTCCCAAAGGCACATTTAGGACTAAATTAAATGTAACTTTGACTTAATTAACATTTTAAATGATAATGAACACAATGTAGATTCATAGGAAGCATTTATATTGTGTTGTAAAAATGGATAAAAATTTAATAGCTCTTTGTTAATAAGTTATGTCTCTCCAGACCTGTAAAGCCTAAGGCAGTCCAACGCTCTACTCTAAGGTCTAATCTGGGCTCCCTAATGCAGGTGGAAGAAGGAGGCAGAAGTCTGGCTTGACATTTGCTCTAAGCCTGCTCTGGATCAAGGCTTTGCTTGTTCATAAGTACTTTATTTCATATAAGTAAAGGTCAGGATTTGGGCTCAAGGCAGGGCTACGACAGAAACGTTCAAGAGGAAACTGAGCTAGTCCTGGCATCTGTCGCTTGAGATAGCTCAGGAGAAGGAGAGACGGAGAGCTAACTGGCTAGCATCTGTCCTACACCGAGGAGGTAACAGGGAGAATCTGTTGCCTGGTGGTAAGAAACTGTCAGGGTGAGTTTCATGACAACCAGCCACACTCAGGAAATAAAAATGCAAACATAATTTCCATGTCACCTTTCATAAGGCCCTCTCTGAAACCCGCTCCACGGGCTGGAGACAGCTTTTCTTCCCCTAGCCTGTCCCCATCAAGGCAATCCATTCACTAGTCACTTTCCTGTGACCCTGGTAAGAAACACTACACAAAGTAGAGGCCCGAAGCGATTTCTCAAAAAGACTTCTCCCTGCCTCTTCCGTGCTCTCCGCCTTTTCCATCTAACTCTGCTGCTAAACTTGGGAGCATCTAGTGCCTGCACAGAAGCTGGTACATGTAATATTCAAAGGGTTGAGGACATCAAATTCCTTTGCACTAACCCCAACGATGAGGATCTAAGCTAACCCACTGCATTGCACAACAAAACCCATCTATTTCATACATTCTAGCTATTTATAATAAGCTAGTCAGGCTGTCTTACGTTTGTTCTTCTATTGCAGCAACCAGCTTTGAATGGGAGAGTCTACCCCCTTTCCCTGCTACACACTCCTTGTATCTCTCCAGCTATCAATCCTTCAAATCTGTATCATCCTCAAGCAAGCACAACAGTCCACTGAAATATCCATGTTAAAGACCTAAATATAAAACTACACATACTAATAGTCTTGGAAATTAATATTTTACGGGGGAAATGTGAATGAAAAATGATTGTGGCAAGAAAAAAAGCACACCAGTTTGTATATGGCCGGTCTTAAGCAGAGCAATTGAGCACAGGGATGAGGACCTACAGATGTGGACCTACAGATGTTGCCTGGCAACTCACAGCATCTTTGGCTAATAGCCAAACTAATGGGGCTGGTTGGAATTGCAATCCAACAGAATTTGGAGGACTACAGGTTCCCCACCCTTCACCTAGCAATTAAAATGTCTAGCAAAGGTTCCAATTCTCTACCTCAGTGGTCCCCAGTTAGTGGTCTGTGGACCCAGTGGGTCTATGGCACATACCCATCAGCTGTCAGGGATATCTTGTTTTTGGGCACCGTGCTCTCATGTGGGTCATGTGACTTGCGTGGAACCATGGTCTGGAAGATGTGTGTTCCGGTTTTGTGCTGGGACATGTTGGAGGGTACGGTGGCAGCAGTGCTATTTTTCGGGGGGGGGGGAGGTGTCGTAACTCACCAGGAACTCCTCCTTTGTTCTCATGGCAATGACGTCCACCTGAGAAGTGCCAGAACTGAGTTCCAGTGAGTTCTGGCTGGAAAAGAAAAAGCCCTGGGTGGCACTATTCACATAACAAACATTACCACGGAGGGACGCTGGTGGCGCTGTGGGTTAAAGCCTCAGCGCCTAGGACTTGCCGATCGAAAGGTCGGCGGTTCGAATCCCTGCGGCGGGGTGCGCTCCCGCTGCTCGGTCCCAGCGCCTGCCAACCTAGCAGTTCGAAAGCACCTCCGGGTGCAAGTAGATAAATAGGGACCGCTTACCAGCGGGAAGGTAAACGGCGTTTCCGTGTGCGGCTCTGGCTCGCCAGAGCAGCGATGTCACGCTGGCCACGTGACCCGGAAGTGTCTCCAGACAGCGCTGGCCCCTGGCCTCTTAAGTGAGATGGGCGCACAACCCCAGAGTCTGTCAAGACTGGCCCGTACGGGCAGGGGTACCTTTACCTTTACCTTTATCACATTTGCAAAAGTAAGGGGTCCATGGCTTGGCTTTTAAAAAACAGGGAGTCCACAATACTTAGCTATTTGTAAGCTGCTGTTCTACTTCCTCATTTGTTAAGAAAGACAAGTGATGTAATGATATAAAGTAAGACAAATAACTTTTCTTTCCCCAAATACACAAACTCTACTGCTAGGAAAAAACTTACTAAAAGTAGCAAGTATTCCTGTTAGTCAGACTGCACATTGTTCCGGGCAGGGACTTTATATGTTGCTTGTTTGTTTAATTTCTATACCGCTTTATATTTTTAAGAAAAACCTCAAAGCGGCTTACAGCATATTATATCAATAAAACAATCTGAAGAAAGTCAAATATAGAGTATACAGTCAAAGCAACATAATTAACAGAAAAGTAAAATATTATCTTAAAGATTTCAAAATAAAACATTACAAAGGAGGTCAACTACAGAATACATATTTAACATAAAGAACAAAAAAATTTATATTACTACTGCTGCTGCTACTAATAAGAATAATAATAATAATTTTCATATTGCAGAAGCGCTGCTAAGTGATTGCCTAGTTGGCATACTATAAAGTATTGACAGTAATTCATTCTGAAGCAATGACTTCTTGTTCATTATTCTATCTACAGCATGATATTTATAGTGAAGCCAGTGATTCCTAAATAGTGGATAAAGCATCAGCCACCGGGTTGCTGGAGCCTTGTGGGTGGTCCATCACACTGCCAGCAGTTTGTACTGGGATTATAACAACACAGGAATTTGAAGAGGGATGACAGTCAGGTCATGGGGTTAACTAATAAAGCAACATGTGGGTCTCGGACAAAAGCAAAATCCCACTGGTGTTCCTACCCAAGTCAAGCTTTTGCATTATTGGAAGGGTGTATTATTCACATACCTTCCCTTTTGCCTGTTTTTTTTTCCTTTTTCTTTACACAAAGTATACTGAAAGCAGCGGCGGATTTAGAGCGGTGCGGGCAGTTCTACTGCACAGGGCACTGAGCCGAGAGCCCACATAATTGAGAATATCCATTTGGAGGCACCAAATTGTGGCCTCAAACAGGACACCATATTACAAAAGATTACCAAAGTATACCCCTGATGAAAGTATCCCTGTTAATACATGGAGTTCGCAACATGCAAGAACTGTACATTAGATAATTGCGACGGGAAGGCTTGAAAACTACCATAGTTGAAACTTGTTATTTGGGCATTCAGGATTATCATCAAACATCACAAAGAGGAGAAAAGAATGAAAGGCAGGTCGTCTACAACAATCCTTATTCCATTTTAATGTACATTTTAATGTATTTTTCATCTTTGTTGGAAGCCGCCCAGAGTGGCTGGGGAAACCCAGCCAGATGGGTGGGGTACAAATAATAAATTATTATTATTATCACTGCGAGAGGCTTTCGTTTCCTGGAAGTTCTTCTCCAGAGAGAGTCCACTCACATAAATATAGCCCCTCACTTTCAGCTTTTTGTTTCTTCATTGCCCATGCCAATGAAATACTTTAGAAGGAAGAGGTTTGTATGGAAAAGGCACACAAAATCCTGAAGACTACATGCCCAATGCATTTTTTACTTGGGAGTAAGACCCATGGAGCTCATAGGATTTTACTTTCAAGTACACACATGTAGGGCTATGCTACAAGGCAGATGAAACCCCTTGACTTGATTAGTGATGGCTAATGGAATAGAAATGGGGTACATGGGTGACTCTGTGGGTTAAACCACAGAGCCTAGGACTTGCCGATCAGAAGGTCCGTGGTTCGAATCCCCACGACAGGGTGAGCTCCCGTTGCTTGGTCCCTGCTCCTGCCAACCTAGCAGGTCAAAAGCACGCCAAAAAGTGCAAGTAGATAAATAGGTACCGCTCCAGTGGGAAGGTAAACGGCGTTCCCGTGCGCTGCTCTGAAAGCGGCTTAGTCATGCTGGCCACATGACCCGGAAGCTGTACGCCAGCTCCCTCAGCCAATAAAGCGAGATCAATCAATCAATTTCCTTTATTCGACCAATAGTCAGAAATAATAAAGCGAGATGAGCACCACAACCCCAGAGTCGGCCACGACTGGACCTAATGGTCAGGGGTCCCTTTACATTTACCCTTTAATGGAATAGAATAGAACGTTACAGCAGAGGAAGGAAACTTTTTAATGTTTTTTGGAAGAAAGCAACCTAAGCATCAGGCCTGTCTTACCTATAGAGGCTAGTGGTGCAGGGTGCCACGGTGCCAAATTCTGGAGGGCGCCAGGCGAAAGTCTGGGAACACCAAATGAGTGCACTGAGTGTGCTGCTCCCGCCGAGTGTCGGCTTGGTTTTTTTCCCCTTTTAGCCTGCAGGTACCAAATTCTGCGGGGTGCCAGAAGGCTAAAAGGGGAAAAACTGAGCCGATGCTTGGTGGGAGTGGCGCATGTGCCCTCGCTCACTCGGCACAGGCCTGTTCGCACGGTGTGCTGCCTGGCATGGCCACCATGGTACAAAGCGGCCAGCTGAGCCAGGAGGCACCGCATCCAGTGTCCACCTCTTCCTCGCCAGGGGAGCCGCCCTCTAGCCACTGCCCACCTCCTCCAGCCCTAAAAAAGGTTGAAATCTATGGGAAAGGGGGGGGGGTGCAGAGGGATCTTTTCACCACGGCACTGGATATGCTTAAGATGGCCCTACTAAGCATCTATATTCATTATGAGTTTCCTACACAGCAAGAGTAGGGAAGTTCCAGCCCATGGACCAAACAGGGCAAGGTATGGCTCCTAATTTGGTCCATGCTGTATAATATACTGAAAATGTCCTAACAATGCTGGTATAATACCTTGCTCTGCAAGCAACAAAACAGCTGACATTCGTCTCCCCAAGCTTCTATTTTCTAGTTTAGCAAATCTGTGGATGAGGCCATTATACCATCCCTTCTACACCACACTGGCTTTCTTTACAAAGGTCAGATATTTGTGACACATATAGTGTGTGATTTCTCATCTCTGTGGGCTTGAATTAATACATTTTTTTATTGTGTCACTCTGCCCTTGATTTAATTGTCTTTTTATATTAGTCTCGTTAAGAGAATGTCAGGCCAAAGTAATGCTTAATGCTCTCCAACAGAGACCAGTTTGCTTGTTTCATAAAAATTTGGGTTAGGAAAACACAGCTGCCTGATTGCAATCTCTTGTGTAGCCCTAATAAGATTTTCCTGCAGGGCTTGAAATCATCTCATTTTTCTTTGCAGGGTTTCTTAAGTTCCAGTTTCTCAAAGATACCTTGGTTCCTTGCTTCTTCAGTTGGTACCATACCCCACGCCAAGATACTAATAACTACAGGTTCACAGGATGCTGAAAAGGATATACTCTAACAGTGAATTTTTAAAAATAAAAGTAAACAATAAGGACAAATTTAAATTATATTATTTCTTTGCAACATATTTCTGTTCTGTTGCAGCTATTGAAAGTCATGTGCAGCAAATAGCTTAAGAAATAGTTTTCCTATCCAACTCATCCTGTGCTTCAAAGGTTAAACATTCACAAAAACAATACTTTTAGCATTGGTACAGTGCAATCTCACGTATGCTATCTCAGTAATTCTTTCAACCCACTAGTAAAGTCAGCCAATAAGTTCATGAGCTACGATTGCTCCCCAAAACCCTCTACTTGCTTCTCAATTCAGAGGAAGCCTTTTTCTCTCTCTGTCCAATTTATTCCATCTCCACAACAGCTACTTGGACAACACAGTCACCAATACTAATATCAGAACATTCCCAATGCCTTACCTACACAGAGATTCAAAGCAGGAGAGCATTATGATGGCAAAAACTAATGTCCGTGTGACATAAAAGGAGCCCTTCTGGATCAGACCAAAGGCCCATCTAGCACAGTAGTCTGTTCTCACAGTGGCTCTTCAGATGCCTAAGGGAAGCTCATAGAATTGCACTCTCCATCTCATATTCCCCGGCAGTCATTATTAAGAGGCATCCTGTCTTTAAACTGGAGTAGTAGATAGTTTTATCCTCCATGCAAGCAGGACATCCACTGAGGTCATAGTCGTTCACTGTGACATCATATTGGTGGTTGGCAGGCAGAGAGAGTTCCCATGGTATCATCATCAACCTCCCAGAAATGGTAGTGATGATAATAATAATAATAATAATAATAATAATAATAATAATAATAATAATTTATTATTTGTACCCCGCCAATCTGGCTGGGTTTCCCCAGCCACTCTGGGCGGCTTCCATAGAAACCAGAAAACACTAAAATATCAGACATTAAAAACTTCCCTGAACAGGGCTGCCTTAAGATGTCTTCTGAATGTCAAGTAGTTGTTTATCGTTTTGACATCTGATGGGAGGGCGTTCCACAGGGCGGGCGCCACTACCGAAAAGGCCCTCTGCCTGGTTCCCTGTAGCTTTGCTTCTCGCAATGAGGGAACCACCAGAAGGCCCTCGGCACTGGACCTCAGCGTCCGGGCAGAACGATGGGGGTGGAGACGCTCCTTCAGGTATACAGGGCCGAGGCCGTTTAGGGCTTTAAAGGTCAACACCAACACTTTGAATTGTGCTCGGAAACGTACTGGGAGCCAATGTAGGTCTTTCAAGACCGGTGTTATGTGGTCTCGGCAGCCGCCCCCAGTCACCAGTCTAGCTGCCGCATTCTGGATTAGCTGTAGTTTCCGAGTCACCTTCAAAGGTAGCCCCACGTAGAGCGCATTGCAGTAGTCCAAGCGGGAGATAACTAGAGCCTGCACCACTCTGGCGAGACAGTCAGATAGGCATAAACCATCACAGAGGTCATATCCACTAGTTTTTACAAGGAACATGTAACACATTTCGCCATAATCAGAGAGAGAGAGAGAGAGAGAGAGAGAGAGAGAGAGAGAGAGAGAAAGAGAAGAGTTTGGCACAGTCTGTGGTTGCAACTTGCTGAAGCATCTAAATTTTACCACTACTGGAGAAAGGATACTGAGCCTTGCAGATAAGTGATTTATCTGATTGTAACTACATAGACTGCTGGGGGCGGGGGAAGCAGCGGTGTGGGGGTGCTGGTTATGGAGGAGGAGAAGCAGAGATAAGCAGAATGAAGGGACTGCTTCCCCATTTGTTTGCTTAGCAAGCCCATTTTAATCCGTGCTGCATAACCATAGTGCCCTTGATCTGAAGAACCCTACAATTAGTCCTGCCCACCTAAAAGAGCTTTAGAATTTTTCTTCTTCTTGCAGTAGCTTTCCATTCTACATGGAAAATCTCTTTCGAAACTGGTGGGTTTTGCAAAGGGTGCATGGGTAAAAAATTTCCATTGGGTAAGCATCCTGTACACCTCTTTGAATCTTTCTATTTTTTCTCTGGGGGGGAAGTCACTATTTTGAATGGTGTTGTGAGTCACCCAGTGAACCTTTCTGCTACTGCATAGAAAGATATTGCAAGGCCCATGCCTTTAGCTACAGGAGGGTAGGCAATTCACAACACTGCAAGTTTAAATGGATGTGTAAAATAGATGTTTTCACAGTGCACAGTCTAGCAAGAAGTTCTCCTTTGCCAGATAAATTAAAATGGATGGGGGCTGCGGAGGAGTAAAGGTTTTGCAGTTTCCATTCATTACATGGAAGAATTTCCCACAGGATTGTGACCAAAATACTGTGGTAGCCACTTTCTCTTTAAGGATTTCTTTCACCAGTCTCTCCCCCCCCCCCCGTCCTGTTTATTATTATTATTGTACGATTGTTTCTCTTTAAAATGAAAAGCCAGGAGAGAGATTGGTGGGAGAGAGAAAAAGGGAGAAATGAAAAACACATTAAGCCATCTTAGAAGCACACACTGACTCAATGGGGAGAGGGGGTGGCTGTGACCAAAGCCAGCCCTGTAATAGTATAATGACCTTTAATGAGTGTCTTGGGAAACAATACAGTGCTAGCATGAAAGACAAAGGGCAAAACCGATCAAGGTTTTGCTGACACTAATTCAAAATGATTTCCCGAACAACTGAAGAATGTAAGGGAGGTAATCTGATCCGCCAATCTGACCTCACTTTGATTCCAGGGCCTTACTGCTGCCATTTCTAATTGTCAAGCACTCTACATTTCACATCTGCTCATATTTAATGAAAAGCCAACTCTCACCACTGTTCTTTGAGCTAACCAGCTCTTGTCAAAATGGGCATTGTCTGACCTCTCCTCACTGGAAGGAAAATGCTGATTTCTATTGAAGCCTTGCCAATCGGATTTCAAGGGTGTGTGGGTGTATGGAGATGCAGATATTACAATCGGGGACAACATCAGCTAATAAACTAGCATTGGTTTACAAAGGGCATGGACTGGTATTGATGCTTGTTTCTTATTATTAACCAGCAAAGGTGGGCGATCTCACACACAGAGAGAAGAATGAAACCTTGTTTTTGTGTGACAGTGTGAATGACGGGTGGAAGGTGAGAGAGGGAAGCAGAGGAACTAGAGACCTTCTAAGCCATCAACATCACTTTTATGACTGAATGCAATATGTGGCTAATGCATTTTTCAAAAGCTGTACTTTGGGAGGTGTCGATGATATCACATGCAGCGTGTTTTGGTTTGTTGGGGGGGGGGCTGATTAGGTTATGCAGCCCAAACCTTAATGCTCCTTTCCTTCTAAAGGCAGCAGTAAAAAATAGAAAGTTGCACCACATTTCCAAGTTATAGTTTCTTTTTTGCTTGCAGATGCTACTATGAAAAAAAAATTATGGGTAGCTCTAGTTGTTGTGGATACTCCAATGATGTGCTAGCCACAATTCAGTAATGACTGGTAAGTACAATGGATACAAGAAGTGCTAGGTAGGTATTGGGGGGAGACTGGGTTCAAGGTAGATTAAGTTGCTTAAATCAATGGGACTTAAAGTCATGAGTAACTTGCTTTATGGATTTCAATGGCACCTAAAGTTAACTTACCCTGGATCTAGCCCACTGACATCAAGCCATCATTAAAGCCCTTGCCTTGGAACCTTGAAGTTCCTCCAGAGCAGGGTTCCTCCAGACAGATATACTTTGGGTGTTCACCAGAAAGATTGAGCTTTGACCTGTGCCATTTTGGATGACTCATTTTTATTTCAAAATACTGATCCCTAGATGGGTTAGAAGTAGGTATTAGGCAAAGCTGGTAGGCCAAGGTGGAGGCAGAGCCAGGCGGAAGGCTGTCAGGTCAATCAGGGGCATCTCCAGTTAATGGATTTCAGGTAGACAGCATGGGAAAGTAGTAGCCAAGACTTTGGAGACCTATTGCCAGTCTGAGTAGACAATACTGGTCTACATGGATCAATGGTCTGATTCAGAGTAAGGCAGCACCTAGCAACTCATGGGAGAAGCATGGGAGAAGTTAGTGCACTATGTATGGAATACTGTAACTCCAGGAGTTTGCTATTTCTGCTCTAAAGTTTACTGACTTTTCAATTCTCAGTGCTGGTTACCTGTCCCCAATATGTTTCACTGGCTACTCAAGTGTTACCCTCAAAGGCTTGCATGGACCACCAGGTCAAAACATGTAATTAGATAAGTTATACAGAAGAAAGAGTTTGTGAAACACCCACCAACCATGAACCGATACTGGTAGTGCTAAATGATAATCAAATTATGTTAGTTCAGACAAAAGATGGGTTATTTGCAGATCTCCAAAGCCACACCTTTGATGCTAAACAGGTTGCGTGCTACACGTACTGCAAACTGTTCCAAATCTGCCCAAAATAGCTACAGCATTTGTTCCCTAAGTCATTGTCCCTATGCCTGGTTCAGAGCATAGCATGTCTACCACAGCCATTAAGAAAGCATTTAACCACCATTATACTGTGCGTATGAATCAGAAACAAAATGTCACGAAACTACACTGTTGCCAAGATGCATTTTCCCCGAAAAGCTCACAAGAGGAAGGGAGAGCAACAATTACACAAAATATTGTTTCTTTTAATGAAGTACATTGAAGAATATATAAATATAGATCTGTATAAATTAAAGTAGTTATAAGGGGGGGGGGAGGAAACGTGCTGACTCACGGTATATATATATTAAAAAAAAGAAACAAGAAAAGGAAAAGGGGAGGGGAGGGGAGGAGAGAAAGCCAAAACAATAAAACCACAATGTACGACACAGGACGGGGATGATACCACAGACACCACAGACATGGAACAGCATGTGCTGGTGTTAAAACTTACAGGCACGTAAACTGGTGGAGCAATCATTAACAGAGACAGAAGAAAGTGGGAAGGCTCTCTCAAGGGTGTCCATGTTACTATGCACACTGCCTGACATGCAAGAGCAGTCACGCTCAGAGCGTCCGCAATCAAAACAACATGCCAGTTTGATTCTCTTGTAGATGGACATCTTGGCTATAACCATGGGTTGGATGGGAGGAGAGGAAGAGTAGCAGGTTAATGGAAAGGTTAAATATAACAATGCAGCTGGAAGGTCATTTAAGGGATTTAAGATACAGGCCTTAGTTTATGGCAGTCTTGACCCAGGGATATAATCATTCTGATTATTAATAGCACTGTGGTTGTACGTCAAATGTAAAGGAAAGATAAGTGATTCTTTCTGTTCTGTCTAGGGGGTGACACAAGACAAATACTTTTTTTTTTTTTTGCATGGGGGTAATAGAGAGGCAGAAACATATAAAGGTTTTCCCTCGCACCCTTGTTGCCACTGTAATCTTTAAATTGAAAAGGTGAATAGTGCAAAGCCATTGCTTCCTAAGCTAAATTTGGCTTCGGCCATTTCCTCCCCTCAGTACTAAGGAGATCACAATCCCATTCGTTGAGCATGCACCTCAGAGGACATAAAACCATTTTGACAAAATACCAAATTATGTCCATTGCAAGAGATGCTGCTACTAGCTGGGATTCCTGCATTGCAGGGGGCTGGACTAGATGACACCCAGGGTGCCCTCCAATTCCACAATTCTGTGGTTCTAAGATCAACATTAAGGGCAGTTCACATGTAAGGCATCACCAGAGTGCACCAAATATGGGTCCACTGGAACATGTTGAACTAATCATCATCATCTTTTCTCTTCTGTATCTATTGCGGGATTTCAGTATTGTAGCCACCACAAGAAATAATTTTGAAAAGCCATCAAATGTCATAAAGTCAATGATTTCCCTCTTTTTCAGTGAGGCTGATGGAGCTCAATGCAAATTGACAGTTCTTCAACTTGGAATGGTTTCAGGTTTCAGTGCTTCAAGTGAAAGCCCAATTTGTTCAATTCTACTAACGTGACTTCATTCACAAATAACACATGAAGGTGAAACCAAAGGACATCTTATAATTGTTTCTCATGTTGCACTGGGCCATATTTTATTGGCAATGGCTTAGCATGAACTAATTTAATTTTAGTGACATTGAAGCATGTCGCTGGTAGTCAAAAAGCACAACCCGTAAGAGCAAATGAGCACCCAAACTTTTTTAAAAAAAATACAAAGAAGCAGTCACAATTCCCATGTTAATTTAAAACATTTCCCATTGACTTGGGGGGTTGCTGTTGTTTTTAAACTGAGAAAGGATATAAATCTCCCAAAATGGGTCAAGTCCTATTCTAAGGCCTCTATGACTTGCCATACACAGTATATCTGACAAGCAAGGGGTAACACCATGGTTGTGGGGAAACAGGCATTGAGGGAGATGGATGAGTGATCTCTTCAGCAGTGATTCTGTTCCTCTAAAACTTTGCTTGCATTTCCTGTGGCATGTGTTCTTAGCATTCTCTTTGAGTTATCTTGCAGCTGTTTGAATATGTCAACATGCAACATCAGGCTCGGTCAGCACACCATACATCATTCCCCAGAACTTGATTTTTAGGAGAAAGCTGGAATTCCACTACAGCTTTTGATAGGTAACAGTTTAGACGGCTAAAAATTATTCGGGACAACTTATCAGTTTCCCCCGTCTTTTCTTTGCATCTCCATAACTCATTTAAGGGTTATTCAGAAAAAAGAAGGAAAACATTTCTTCATTCAACAAAGATGATGTTTGTCCAAATATCCCTACATTAAAAAATCCCCAAAACATAACAATATTTGGCTTTTTCTTCTTGTTTAAAGGAAAATTAAGATCTGGTCTGAAATGCACTGATTTAGTGAAAGAAAAATGAAAGTTCTTCCATGCATAATATACAGCTGCTTTGAAGAAGCTTCTACTAATCAAATGCTGTAGCGAAACCCAAGTAACTGCCAGTTGTATAATGTTTTGATATTGGTTAGTAACAGTCCCTGGTTTTCATTTCCATCTAAGTTGTATTTTGTCAAAATGCAATAATAGAATAAGACACTGGGGGAGGGAGGGTACAGAAGAGGAAAATATTTAAGAACCATTTTCTTCAACAATAATTTGTATTCTTCTGTTCAATAATGGAACTGGTGCAAGGCACATTTCAAGACCCAATGCATTTCAGGGACTGTTTTTAATTATTAATATCAATTATTCTGGAGACCATGCATCATTTTATAATACATTCTGTTAACATGCAGGAAACAGTCTCAAATCTGATAGCAAACTTCTCAAAAGGACTTGCTATGAAGGTTTTAATCAATCATCATATGAGCAATCACATATCAGAGCAGCACAGTTTATAAGGCAACATGCTTATTACTCTTCATTCCTGTTACACAGTCATTTTGCATTCATACCAAATAGAAGAGGAAAATAAATATTTTTAAATACACCCGCAAACATATAACAAGATGGAGTATTAGGAATAATGGTTGCTGAGCAGATTAAAGACATGATGGAGTGATTAAAGCTGGTACAGCCAGACACATACTGTTTCCCATTAAACCACCATAAATGTTAATTAAATATGGCAATCAGCAGAAAGACGGGAGACTCTTCTGTACAACTTCATTAATTTTGGTGTCATGGTACTTGGAGCACCTCTAAAAATTCTACAAAAGCCAACCAGTTTCAATCATATACCCTCGGTAGAAGGTATCTGCCCACTAAACAATATTTTCACTTTGACAAGCAAAGCAAACAGGGATAAAGGTCTTCTCTGCTGATTACCTGCTTTTTTGTTACCATTGTCTATATCCAACTGCTACCACTCCTCTGCCTGGCTTTTACATCGCCAATGGTAACAAAAAGTAGATCTATGAGGACATCTAGTGGAACTGCACCAAACAACAGCTGGCTAAAGAAAACCTGGACTCCGTGTCAGTCAACTGGGGTTGAGTAAAAAAAAAAAAAGGGAAAGGGGGAAAAGAGCCAGACTATCATTATGAATTGAAATGGATACAATGTCATTTCAATTCAACTTCTCTTATGATCCACAGCAAGAGGTAAGTGACAACAAAGGAAAACTTCACAAAGAAATTACGGTCACAAAGGAACTGTAGTGTTACAGGAACAGCTAGATTGATTTAATTTGCCTTGTGGCGATGTTGGAAAAGATCATCAACCTGAAGAATAGCAAAGGGTTCCCCCCACAGCTGTTTCAGCTGTGTAAAAAATATTTTAAAAATTTAAAAATACAGCAGCGTGTCTTAAAACTGGTTGTGACAATTGATTTTTCTCTGTGCTCAACAGGCAGAGCTTTCTCTCCCTTATTCCATAGTAACCACAGCCTTCCTGAGCCTTCTGCAATTTTTTTTTTTTTAAAGTTCTGGCTTTTAAAGAATATTAAAGGGAGAGTGTTAGCTGTTTCCGATTATACAGATTGCCAGGGCTTAGCAGTCAGAAATTGCTTAGCTATATATAAGTTATTGAAGGAAGCAGTTTGATCATTCTACTATATAGCACTTTTCCTAATGTTTCATAGCATGTTTGGATTAATGGTGTCTAAGAAAGCAATCAACTTTTTATATTCCCTGCCTTTTATATTCCTTCAGCATACAACATGGGGAAGTCGCATGTTTCTTAATAAGTGAGTATCTACACTAAAATTATATTATAAACTGCAAATCTAAATACCACGGAAAATCCTCTGCAAGCCACAGTCTTGTCTTTCCCACACTCAGTAAGCATCAGCAATGTATTGCCTGCCGGTACTGGTTCTAGCCGAGATCAGAGTTTGAGTGTTGATGTGCAAGGAAGAACGAACAAAACCTTACTTTTAGATCATTTAGGGCAAGTTGGGCAGTATTATTTTTGGTTGAGTTCCGCATTCCTTTAGGGATAATCTGTTGAGTGCTGCATGCTGACTGTGCATGGGGTTTAAACAGGGGTCAGCAACCTAAGGCCCATGGGGCACAAGTGGCCCACGGGGGTCATTTAACCGGCCCCCGAACCAAGCTGCCAGTGCAGCACGGGGACTCACTTCCGTGGCATTGGAAATCGTGTCTGCGCAGACGCAGGTGCTGGAAATCGCAGGCGTGCGCGATTCGGCCTGTGGAGGGATCTCCGCTGGAGTGAACCGGCCCAGGAGTGGTAAACCTTGCTGACCCCTGGGCTAAAAGCCAGCAATGGGCAAGGTCAGAGTCAAAGGAAGCATAACTTTTTCTCCCTTTCTGACAGCGGCTTCCACCCGCTGCTTCTCCCTCTTCCTTCTGATTTGCTGTTCATTTTTGACAAAGTTCTGAACTAGCCACTTGCAGGGGGCTTTGGGAATCAACGGGGGTGGGTGGGTGTCACATAAAATTAGGCTGAGGGACACATGTGTCTCTAAGGCTGTTCACTCCTGCTTTATCTAAACATTGGCAAAATAACACCCTATAAACTCACACCAACAGCGGTGGGTGTGGATTTTGTAACCAGAATTGGCAAGAAAAATCTACCCACCTTGACTCGCCTCTGAAAATAAGGTATGTGCCAGCCCCACAACGGATCTTATTTTGACTGCCGAAATTTGACTCCTCCAAATATTCAGGTAACAAGTTTGAATTTCAAATACACTAAAATTTGATACCCGAATTGTGCATTCATTGATTGATTCAGACCTTGTCTGTTGACTGTGACTGACATTTCAGTTGATACAATTTATGCCTTTCAAAGACTATGGATTTATTTCCCTGCCAGTAACTAAATGATTTTGCTGAACATTACTTAAGAGTTAAATATATTCACAACTATCAGGATTCTGACTGGGATGATGTTTTACAGAACTAGTGTTTCTAAAGAAAACCAAAATAATTTTAAGAGTAAAACCAGGATTATAATTTAATCATTATAATTTAATAAAGTAAAATGAACTCTAATACGACATATAGTTTGTTCTCATTAAACATGGTTAGCTCTCCCAGTGCTCCAGTCTCTGTGCTTGCTAGTCGACATATACATGCTATCTGGGGACAGGGTTTAGTGTGCCAAGCTAACCCAAAGTGTTAACCTGGGCCTTAACCAGAGCTGGGGCAGCAAACGATCCATGATTCCTGCTAACCATGGTTAAGTCTTATTTCTGCATTTTTTTTAATAAGAATGTTGATAAACTGCCAGCTCGTTATAAATATCAAGGCTGCCATAAAACTATAAAGTCATAAAGCTATAAAATCATATAACTCCAGGGAAATGTATGTGTGAGAAGGAAATCTTTCAAGTGGTGCAAAATCCAACAGTGCTAAGTTCTGAGCAATTGGTCCCAAATTAAATCAACAAGGGGAATTCAACCCCAGAAAGTCATACTAGTGAATTCTTTGTGAACTCTGTGCAAGGCAATGATCTTGGCCAAACCTGGCCCTCCAGATGTTTTGATACTACTACTCCCATCATCCCTAGCTAACAGAACCAGTGGTCAGGGATTGTGGGAATTGTAGTCCCAAAACATCTGGAGGGCCAAGTCTGGCCATGCCTGAACTTGGCTCTATTCAGCCATCACTGATCATCTTGAACAAGCTGGCTAATTAATGTGATCCCTGAGTTGCTCATGGATGCCGAGCCGTGAACATGAACTAACACCGCAGAAATTTTATGTTCCTCCTTGCCTCACAATGGGTATCATAATCACTATCACAAAAGGCTACTGAAGTGCAGGAGTACACAAAGTAACCCCATGTGATAATAGCTTTTTGAGAGGTGCCAAAGATGCACTCAAGCTGGGTGGGAGGCCCACCAGGCAAAGTGCCATATTACTTGGGCTTCTTGTCCATACACGTGTGCCCTTTTGAAACTGCAGTTCCCTTCCACTACTTTAAAATATTTTTAAGTGGCTTATCAGGAGGTGTATCAACCCTGTTGCAAATGGGGGCAGGGGTTGCATTTCAGGAAAGCCAGCAGGAAGGCTCCACTCCTTAGACTGAGCACCCCACATCCTCTGGAGGACAGAGGGGCCCCCTATGACAGAGTGGACTTGATTCCCTGAAAGCTTGTGCCATAATGCATTTGTTAGTCCTTTAAAGTGCTACAAAGCTCTTGGGTGTTTTTATTTCTTAAAAGAATATTCCACACCATGTCCTGCCGCTACTTAACTTTCCCCTCAAGTGCACAAGACTAATTAGAAGTTTAGCTTAGAAGCATTCAGTGCAGACTCTATTTTTTTTAAAAAAATGGAACAAAGAAGAAGGTGCACAAATGCAACAACACATTTAAAGCAATGTGTAGCTTGGGTACACTTTCTCTCCCCCACTCCCAGATGGTAAACTGTCTTTTGAAATGTAGCCCAAAGGTAAATGAATAGCAGTGCCCCAGGGGACTGATTTACACTTCACGGCTTGCATCCAAGGTTGTGCCCATGGAGTTCCACTTGTGCAAATGGGCTTCCCTTGCCTTTCCTCTCCCTGCATGCTCTCAAAATCTGCTTGGGGTGGGTGGGCAGCCCATCGACCCTGTGGAGCCCATTTGGACAGTGCATGGAGGGCTACAAGGAAAGAGGAGGGGAAATTCCCATTGCAGAAGTAGAACTCTGCTGTGCTGGGGGAACAGCAGCACTGGGATACGAATGAGGCCAAGGCACAATTAGGGGGTGGGGGGCATTTAATAAGGGTACAGTTTCACAGAAGGCAGGGCCTCCTCAGTAGTGGCTCCTGCCCTGTGGAACGCCCTCCCATCAGATGTTAAGGAAATAAACAACTATCTGACTTTTAGAAGACATCTGAAAGTAGCCCTGTTTAGGGAAGTTTTTAATGTTTGATCTTTTATTGTGATTTTAATATTCTGTTGGGAGCTGCCCAGAGTGGCTGGGGAAACCCAGCCAGATGGGTGGGGTATAAATCAGGCATAGGCAAACTCGGCCCTCCAGATGCTTTGGGACTACAATTCCCATCATCCCTGACCACTGGTCCTGTTAGCTAGGGATCATGGGAGTTGTAGTCTCAAAACATCTAGAGGGCCGAGTTTGCCTATGCCTGGTATAAATATTTTGTTGTTGTTGTTGTTATCCTGGATTAGCTGCAGCTCTCTGCTTAACACATAATTGGTTACAAACCAATTAAGCAGCCCTATGCTCTGATACATTACAGAAAATGTAGTATTTAGGATTTCCACAATGCCAGCATTCTTTTTCTGACGGAGGTATTATTTAGTCTTTCTTTCTGAAACATAACAAAAATGCAGGAAGAAGGAGGCTAAGTTCACCAGGCCAAACTATCTACAGTAAGTCTGACAACCCTCTTGCCTCCCACTCAGTGCTACACTCTATGCACACACGATGCTGTACACTAGACTGACCTGGCCTCACTTTTGCTAATATTTGAAACCAGATAAAATTCACAATGTGATGACCTTTTACACATTTCTATATCTGCATGGGAACTACTTATCTATGAGTGGTTTATAGCTGAGAGCAACATTTAAACAACCACATAGAAGGTGGCTTATTGCGATGGTTCCTGGCCATGGAATTGGTACTTTGCTTGAGGCGAAGTCTTGGTTCCCATGGAAAGAGTGGTACAGTCAGCCCCTACCTATGTGATCGGGATCATTTAAAGGCCTTCCCTGCTTTGTGGGTACCACTCACAGGGAAGTGGTCCTCATGTGTTTTGGAGGGTATATGAAAAGCATTTCAATGGGGAGTGATAAACAAAATTGGAGACAGTGGATGCCACTAAAAATATACTTAGGCCATGCGCACATGATCGTTGTCATTTCTTCAGCAAAGTCTACAGACTGAGGGAAACACTTAGCAACAATAATTTATAATTAGTGCTTTAGAACCACCTCTTTCTACTGAAGAACTGGTGTCTAATCAGTACAAGTACCACAACTGTATTAGCATATCAGGGTGCCTTAACTGGTGCACAGATGAGTACTTGCCAAGTTTGAATGTTTGATGCCGGAAGTCATTCATTGGGTATTTTATATCGAACGTTCTGTGCATCTTTGACTGGGACCTAGAACTGAACAACAGAGGAAAGGGCATTTCTGCAGTACAAATATATACTGGTTTAAAACCAGTATACATGGCTTCCCTCAACCTTCCACAAAAGACTCCTAAGAACTGATGGGTTTTCCGTTGGAGACCCTTGTAGGAAAACAGTTCCCAGGGTTCTCCTGGGCTGAGGGGACGAATATTAACCTAGTCTGTGATGTTGACCTGCTGCAAACAGGGATGGCAATTTCTCTCAGCCTCGTAATACATAAGGAATTAGGAAAGCTTGAGAAAAAATTGTTTGATTTACAATTGGGGGAGGGGAAATACAGTTGGGAATGAGAAGAGGCCAGGGGAAAGCAAGTTGAAAGACTGCTGTATTTTCTTCAACGTCACCCTGACCAAAAAGGTCAATAAAGAATGAGGAAAGGTGTGGGTATGGGACGCCACCGCTACATGCAACATAAAAGTGTAAAGAAAAGAACCGGAATACTGAACAAATGAATACTCTCTACTGGAAGAAAGACAGGTTGGATTGCACTCTGGGCTACAGGGAGCCCGTTTTTACTCACAATAGATCACTATCAGTGTGTAGTTAAAATATAGTAGGGGCCGTGTTCCAAGGCAGCAAGAGGAAAAATAAATCAAAACATTGTCAATTATCACAGGTTAATGCAATTTCCTTCAAACATTATCAGTGTACACACACATGACCTGTACCTCGGGGGTTCAATGGCCCCCTTTTGGAAGGAAGCATTGAGGCTGGAGGAGGGGAAGAAAAGCATTGCATATTTATACTAAACTGGTTAATACAACAAGAAGAAACAAGAGTAAGTATATCATCCTCCCCCGTTGCAACTTTCATCTCAGGCTGGCTGTGGCAAATATAAACATTAGAGCGATCATTCAGTTACATGAATCAGTCGTGTTAAGTTTTCATTGATCATTCTGTTAAATAAGAAAGTCAATCACCAAATTATCTGAATATGAATCAGACGATTGTTCTGCTTGGGGGGGAAAAACAATGTTCATTTTTAGATGATCCATGCAAACATTTCATAGCATCTCAGCAGGCAGGCACCATCTTAGAAGAGGGTTCTCCTCCTTGCAAGAGAAGGGGGAAGCATCTCTGCTAAAGTGCCACCTGCAATTTTTGTAAGAGCTTGCATTATATATATATATAGTTAAAAAGATGTCTAACACACTTAATCGACTAAATACTGCAGCCTCAATGAAGGTTTGTTTCTCTAACCACAATATGTACACATGCATTAATACTGGCTCTCTGCTGGAAAGTTGTAATGAAATTAAAGCAAGAACACAACTGAAAGCAGATTATACCGCAAGGCTACCACAGTAATCCAGAGCACAAGATTTTCACAGCAAAATTTCTTTTTGGACATGAAAATCTACAGATTATTAAAGGAAAAGGGAGAAGAGGGCTGTAAGAAGGGGGGGGGGAAATATCTGTGAAAGGAAAGCACGGTTACTCTAATTATCTCTGGCTTTGTGGAACTGCAGAGCTCTGTGCTGAATTATTAATACTAGGCTTAACAGGTTTGGACAAACAGCTATGTAGGTCAGACTCACTTTTAGACCCTGACAATACTGAAGCTAATGTTCAGACAGCATCTGAAGGGACGTGAAACCTCTGATGCATTATTAAAGAACATGGCTTTCAACTATCCCAGGAAACTGCATGTAATTAATGCCACAATAATTAAGATTTCCATGTAAAAGAAGATATTCTATCAAATTCCATTCACCTGTACACACAGGTTTATTCTCGTGCCTCCCTTTCATCTTATGCATAATTTCCATTTAAGGTTTCTAATTTTTATTATGAAGCTCATCAATTACAAAAAGCAAAAGTGTGGCGGGGGGGGGGGGAGAGGGATGGCAGAGAGAGAAAAGGTTCGTTCTCACGGCCATCCATAAATGAAGCTGACAAACTGAGTGGAGAGTGTAGAACTCCAAATCTTGCAGCTTTACAAAGTCCATTGTCAGTACTAATGTAGCTATTTGACATATTACAGCAGATTAGTCAAATTCTGCTGCACAGAAAGACATGGGGAGTGGAGAGGAGAGGGGGAAGAGAGGTAGGCGACATTCCTCCTGTCCTGGCTGACATGCTTCTCTCCTAACATGGCCTGCAATCCTCTACTGCTAGTCTCCTGAAATTCAACTGAAATGAATCATATTCCTTCCGTCTATTCACGTGCACTATTTACCTAGCTTTCACCAGGTGGTGCTACGCTTCTCTATGCCTCTGCCAATTTACAGGTGAAAACGGCAGAATAGGCAGTCCCCAGACTCAGAAATTCTTGGGGTGAGGGTTGGAATCTTGGGTAGCAAGACTACAAAGACCTCTGCCTCACTGCTGGAGGGCTGGATTGAAGAGCTGTCACCAGTATGACTGAGCTGTGTCGTCATTGGCTTTCTTGTGAACCCTGGGGTTGCTTTAAAGCTTACCAGGGGTCCTTCAGTGAGAAGAACATGAAGGGCAGATAAGCAGCCTTCAACAAGACCTTGCCCACGGATACTGATCTTCCCTGCAAGAGAATTCTTGGCCTGCTATAGGGAGCCTTCTCTGCTTACGCAGAGCAGCATGAAATGAGTGAAGTCCCCCCCCCCCCCCAATTCCTCTAGAGCAGCCTTTCTCAACCTGTGGGTCCCCAGATGTTGTTGAACTACAACGCCTATCACCCCCAGCTAGCAAGGCCAGAGCTCAGGGATGATGGGAGTTGTAGTCCAACAACATCTGGGGACCCACAGGTTGAGAAACACTGCTCTAAAGCATGCAAAGCTATTGTGGCAAACATGCAGAGGGTTCCCAGGCATTCTGAAGTCCTCATGTGACAAGAAAGAGTGGAATCGAGCACATTCACCCCCCCACTTCAGGGTTCAAAATCGTGCAGGTAGCCTACATGAGTGGAACAGAATCCCCATTCCGTTACAGAGGCAAACAGGGATGGCAAGAAGATGACAGGTATTGGAGCTAGTGCATTCACAAGCACTCTCCCTCTTCACTGGAGGGATTTAGAACTCCAGCACATGGCTCTTCCCTGAGGGATAATAATGCACTGCGACTGGGCATGCAAAAAACTGCCAGCGACTCTCAACAGTCTTAGGTATCATGGTTCACTGGCAGGGCCTTAATCAAATTACAAGTAACGGCCCAGTTACATCCAGCTCTAGGGGACATCCATTGGAATCAATGGGATTTGGCCATGCTTAATTAGGCACAGGTTGCTCTCTAATGAGGGATCACTTATATTCCGTATGTGTTGAGATGCCAAATGCATACTAGGTTTGTGCCCGGAACCACAGTTATGTGAGCAAACCCTACTGCCACAAAGTGGTTTTTCGTAGGGAAAATTTGCAGGGCAGATGCAGTCAGTAGAAGGTGAATTGGCTGCTTTCCTCCTGCAACTCCCCCCCTCCAGGTTTCAGACCTAGATTTGCATTGCAACAATGCAACATGGTGCACTGTATGCAATTCTGGCCAATGTGTGGACTCATGTGCAGATGGACTCACACAGAAATAAGGAGACTTAGGATGGGATGCAGCAAAGTAGCCCTATCAGCATAAAGGCTGCTCAAGAACTTCTGCTTGTGAATATTCCCTTGGCAGAAGCCCCAGAACAGCCCATGGAGGAAGGAAAGTGGGATTGTTCCATCTGGCAAGCTGAACTGCTCACACAGACACAACATTCACAGCAGTGCAATGCTGAACTCCACTCTTAGTCTGCAATGCTATATATAGTTGCTTGGACATAAGTCTTATTGAACTCAATGGGACTAACTTCTGAGTGGACTGCATAAGATTGTGCTGTGAGGAAATACTCAAAGGGGTGTGTGTGTCCAATTTTGCTATCCATGCCTTCTTCCCAACCTGTCTGGTTGATTCCATGCTTAGGACAACGTTTCTGACATCTTCCTTCTATGCCATCCTTCATTTTATTTCAGCATCTGTCCAACAGTTTTTCATTCGCTAGGGTGACTGATGCTTGCAATCACTAGACTATTTCTTATATACCGAGGGCTGACAGTTTGGTCCTCTGAGGGCTTCCCTGTAGTTTTAGAGTTACCTTCTGCTGGAAGGCATTAATTGGAGGATTAATTTCCAGTTCTTTCACTTCCTCCCATTGGCCTCCCAAATGTTTATTCTCCTTTGTCATTCTGTTATCTGTCTGCCTGTCATAATATTTCTGTATGGGCAGTGACGCAAATATATGATCTGCAGTATTCATATAAAGGAGGAGTTTATATGATCAGCAGAATTGCGATAAAACTTCGTCTCCTCCCTTGGTGTAGACCACTTCAGCCTTTGAGAAGGCCCCTTCCAACTCCTCCCCCCACCTGTGCATGAAAAAATAGCACATGAATAGGAAGGATAAGATGGTTTTGTTATTGGTGAGAAGCATTCAAACATGCAACCCGCAGCTCTCAAACGCAAGCCCACATAATTGCAGTCCACATAAAGTGTTATCACTTGATTCTGCTGATTATATAAACTGGCCCTAATATTAACTCGTTTACTGCAGGGGTGGCTAAATTGTGCCCCTTCAGATTTTGTTGGACTGCAGCACTCTGGCTGGCTGCAATTGATGCAAGCTGGAATCCAACAGCATCGGCAGGGACACAAGTCAGCTCTTCCTGCTAACCTAGAATAAATAAATGGACTCTGGGCTGAGGTTTCAATGCGCCAGTGAGCTTTTGCACAGTTTGTTTAGGGAGCTTCCCAAAGTTTGGTCCCTGTGGAGCAGCTTGGGGATTATAGATCTGCTTTGCTTCCCAAGGCTGGACACAGCCTCTTTAAATTTCCTGCACAGCTCTTTCTGATCAGTGCTTGATGTCCACGATTTGTATATGCAAAACGAAACAAAAACAAATATGTGCAAAGTTCAGGTAATTTAAAATTAGGGTATTTTCATTCATGTAAGTTATGGTGGGTTTTGCTTCAAACAGGCAATAAGTGTACTGATCGGTGGAAACCCTTATTAATGTTTTTTTGGGGGAGGGGGGAGGGGAAAAAACACTAAGCCTATATACGTAATTTTGATACCTATACATAATGTAATCATTCTCTAAATTTTGTTAACTTAAGATGCCAAATAAGTTCTAATAACGGCGCAAGTATAACCAAACAGTGGGAAATTTAAATCTCAAAATATGCAAGCAGATATTGCAGGAGACAGTTATTAACTGTGTTGGTATGTACAGATTTCCTAGCCTCTCTCTAGCACTATTCAAAACATAAAAATATATTTAAAAGAGATCCCTTAATGCTTAACAGTTTCTGTAGAATAGAAAAGCTGGGGGGGGAGAGGGGGGAGGAAGATTACTTACGTCGTTTGCAGCCGCATTTTTTTATCCTTTTGGGATCTGTGATGTCATCATGACAGGCCTTGCAGTAAAAAAATGCCCTAGAGAGGGAGGGAGAATGGAAAAACTGACACATTTCTTAATCCATACAAATGAAATTAGTCCCACATTTCCTCCTTGCTACAAGTGCCAAATTAATGAAACATGCCAGCACTAATTTCCTTTAATCTTTTGAAAGGTTTAGACATTTAAAAAAGGAAATGTTTGCTACAAGACAATTAATTTCAAACACAAGGCCGGGTGATTCAAGTTCGTGCTTCTTTTAATAAATTTAACTTGAAAATAATTGGGGGAACGGTTAATAAATATGACACAGTGGATCAGATCATCCAGCTTTCATCTTGGAAAGTAGCATCCAAAGTGACTTTATTATCCAAACACACAAGAGATGAAAACACTGTTCTTGGCAGGGGAACTGCTGGCTCAAAGCCCCCTGGTTTTTATTTTAATTTTATATATATTTTTTTAAAAAAGCAGACAGCTGAAGATATATAAGGCCATTTGTTCCACTTAGTTTCACATAGCTTAATGTTTTAGAGGAATTCAGATGCTGTCATGAAACAAATGCAGGACAATAGCAATTATTCTTGCAATTACTGTGCTTAGACAGACACCTCTGATCCTTTACGAATATTTGGCTTGGCTTAAGGACTCCTCTGTGAAAGGTACTTCTGCTCATACAAAGGGGGGGTCACTCATTTATCCTTTTCTGTAGCCCTCCATGTACCCCACTGAACTGGCATGAGGTCAGAGCCCCATTCACGCACCTTATTGTAGGAAAGTATAAACAGGGAGGGGAGAACTGGCAACTTCCTGCTTGCTGTGGGGGCTTCTGATCCAATATACTATTATTTAGCAATGCAGTTCTAAATGATATTGTGACAGATAGCTGGGGCTTGGGGCTAAATGAACTGCCTTTTTTAAAGGTTCTCCTCACCCATATACTTTGAGCATATGGTGAGATCATGTTTTGAGGGTCTCTGACTTCTAAGACTTGGTCCTACAACAGGCAAGGCTTTGTGGTTGCAGCACCCTCTTTATGGAGATCTCTCCCAAATGAGACCCATTAGGCCGGCTCCCTTATGCTCTTTAGGAGGTTGACAAAAGGTGTTCTTCTTCTGAAAGGCCCTTCAATACTCATGTGGCTGGTGTCACCTGATAATACAGATTAGTCTTATGATGCAATGTTGGTGATGTTCAATTGGTATGCTGTTTTAGTGCTGATTTCAAATCTTTAGGTTTTTTTATATGAGTAAGCGTAAGCTGCCTTGAGGTCCACCTTGGGCCCAATTTTTGGAGCAGAGCTTGCTCCAGCTTACCTGGACGGAGCTAGGGTGAAGCAAAGTGACAATAAAACTGGGGATGGGTGGGTGACAGGTGGCACCTGCACAGTCCTGCCTCACACCAGCCCCATTTGGGTGTGGAGTTGATGCAGTGATGCTGGTGTCGGGAGCATGGTTCCACCATACCACGTGAGCCACCACTGAGTTGGAACTACAGTATCTGTTTGTGGGCTTTTCAGAGTCATCTGATTACCTTCCACCAGAAACAGAACACTGGACTACATGGGCCTTTGGTCAGAACCAGCAAGGCCTTCTCTATCTTTTATCTGCACTGCTGAGGGTTTGCTCTATTCCTCACCAGATGAAGGAAATTTATGTGGGACCAGTTTCTGAAACATGCCTTGGACAGTTGCCAGCACAGTTTACCAAGACAGTTTAAAGTTGCACCATATACCACATTGAAGAAGGAGAAGAAGAAGGAGAAGAAGGAGGAGGAGATCTAGAGAACAACATAAAATCTGGCAATGTATTACCTTTTTACTTCTTTGGCATCGCTTGCAATGAAGAATCCTAAAGTACCCTCTTGAATCTTCACATGGTTTCCAGGATTGATTAATATACTGTCCGACGAAACCAAACAAAACAAAAAACAAACAAAAGCCAAGAAGATAACATCATGAGGTCATGCTGCTTTTCAGTTGTGAAATCAAACTAATTGCTTTATCTTTGTTCTGTGATAGGGGGCCCATTAGCTGAGAAAAATCAAAGTAAGAAACCTGGAAGCCACTTTTATTGAAGGTCTCGAATCTGACCAGGGCTCTAACCTAAAGCATATTTTAAATATACCTAAAATTCAAAAGATAAACAATGGCAATAATCATACAACTAACTCCCAACACTTGCATTAGGAGTTGTGTGTCTTAAATTAGGAGAGGAAAAGTCTATGGAGCCTCTCAGAAAAGCTTTGATTTTTTTGCTCTGCATTAAAGGCTGACAAAATCATAATGATTGATGTGAAAGGAAGTGATTCCCAAGGAAAGAGTTGCTTGGAAAAGGCTCTATTTCTCAGGCATTTTACCTCTTCATGTCAATTTCTGTTGAAATAGGGACGTTATTAATGGACCCCCTATCTCTATATATCACATTACTTACAGTACAATACACATATATACTCAAGGGGAATGGTACAAGACAACCAGTTACTGTAGCTAAAGAAAACATAAAATGAGTATAATGGTTAATAATTTCTCCATCCCAAAGCTCCTTTTCAATGTGTTGCCAATGGATAAAAATAAATTACTCATCCTTTCAGGGCGGGGGTGAAATCAGCTAGATTTGAAGAAAGGGGATAATATCTAATCACATTGTTCCTTGCTAACTTCTGTGAATTTCAGGTATGGTCATCAAAATGAATTATTTTGGGTTTCAGGCAGTAATCAGCATAAGTCTAAACAATGCCAGCTCAGGGGTCTTGCAACTACATGAGGTTTGGTGGGATGTTGGGTAAATATAGAAGTCCATTTACCGAGTATGTAACTCATCATCATGTGTAGGTATATAAACATTTGGAAAGCCAAATCAATGTTTAATTTTATCTCACTTTCAACATCAGCTTAGAAATATGGAGCCAGAGTAAACGTCTCTTCACTGCAGGACAGCACAGAGAACTAACTTACTAGCTGAATACACACAGGCTGTGGTAACTTACCACTTGATAAATGGTTATGCCTATTTAGTGTGAAATATATTGTAGGAATAACTGGTTCTTTGTGTTAAAGGATGCTAAGTGGTGGCTTTAGCATATTATTAACACTAAAGAGTGGATGAATTTCTCTGGTGTTGCATCCTAATATCCTGATGAGCATGGGTGTTCATGAATCCCCCTTCTGATCTGCTCCAAATCCCACCCATGAGAAACTAGGTTCTCTTATTCCAATGCAAAGTTCACTAGGGATGTATTTGGTGATGGCAGGGGGTGGGGTCAGGAGGTCCCTAGCATTACCTTTTGCATAAACAGCAGCAGAGAGCTTGGATATTAATATAACACTGTGTTGTGTTAACACCAGTAATCATTTTTCTCTTAAGTTTTTTCTGCATTCAGGAGAGCAGCTTGTTCTGTGAAGTATCAGGCAATCCCAAATTCTTCTAGGGCAGAACTTAGGAGGCAATGGGTAAGACGACTACTACTACTACTACTACTACTACTACTATCATCATCACTGTGACACTTTTGTGTTCCTAAAATAGCTCGTTCCCTTCAATAACTCCACCTCATCCATTTTAAGGAAAGTCCGTGAAACTTGCCCTATCAATAAACTGGACCATCTAAGCTATTTAGGACTCTATCCTTTGTTTGTGGCAAAGCCTCAGATTTTTCCAAGTAGTGTGAGAAGAGTGTTAATTCTTTTGCTTTGTCTGTGTTAGGTGAGAAGAGAGTCGACATCCATGCAATACAACTTGGCAGAAAACCATGTTTTTAAAGGGATGAAGCTGATAGGACAGTTAAAGCACATACATATGAACACATGGCACAAACAGTGCAGGTCACAAAGGGTACAGTTTCCTGGCATTGTCCTGTCAGAGTTGTTGTCCCCCACCCTCAAGAAATACTGCTATAAATTGTATACTTGGAAAACCTTGAAGTACATGGAAGAGATTCTGTAGCACATTGGATCACTAGAAATAATGGGAGGTATCTAACTAGACAGTTCCACCAATGCAAGGACTTTTAGCTATGCAATGGAGCCCTCCCACCTTCTCCTTTCCCTGCATGCCCCAACCTCCATCTTAAATCTGCTCTGGAGTGTTGTTGGAGTGGAAATCCAGAACATATTTTGGAGGGACAGTGGAGTTTCATTGTGCAGCTAAAAGTCATTGTACCAGGAGAACTGATACCACCCAAAGTTGGGAAGCAGAGATTTAGTTTCGTATTTACTGCTATATCTGCAGTATCTGGTATCTGCACTGTCTTTTCTCTTTTCTAACCAGGACCGAACTGACTAATATAATTGACAAGGGAGGGAAGCACAGCCATCCAGCCTCTTCTCCTTCACTGATCAATACGTGCAAGAGAAAGCCGTGAAGGATGACATCATTGCTTCAGTAACATGCCAATCATATCAGTGCACTTGCACTAATTGGTCAGAACCCTGGAAGACAGGAAGAGGTTTAACTTCTTACAAAACAAATGAGTAGAATTAGAGTTGCCACTCAATTTCACCTGAAGCAAACATCAAATTTGGAAGTTCCCACTCGGGCAAAACATCCAAGAAATTTTGGGGGAACCAAAAGAGATTTTTACCTTATTTTTGCTACTTATTTTTTACTATTTAAATAAGACAAGCAAAATGCCCCAGGTGGTTTTTCCACAAAGGAGAGGTCCTTTGTACCCAAACAGAAAATGTGAGTGCAGGTTGTTATATAAGCTTGTCTGTCACTCAGCAGTACTGGATATCCTGGTGGAGCTGGTAAAAAAAAAAAGTTGATTTAACTCAGGGATAGAGCTTGCCAAAAGTGAAATTCCAGAATGACTTTTGGAGGCTCTTGCCCAAGGTATTTCAAAGGAAGCAAGAATGAATTTTAAATGCAGCTAGAGAACTTTCTCTAGGAAAGGGCATTAAGCACAGTAGGAATGTCTCCAGCAGGTTTTTCCTGATAGCCTCACATTTAAAAGAGCTACTGATCTTTTTAAAAAAGAAAAACGGCTGAAAATATAGGAGAAGGAGGCTTGAATATCCATAGTGAGTTATGGCCCCGCATGCAGACCTCTGCTATATTCAGGTATATGAGCGATTAACATTGACTACATTTGAATAAGTATTCATGAAGGGAGATGTTGTTAGGTTTTTTTAAAAGTCTATTGGAGATGATAAACTTATGTTGGATCCAAAGCGATACTCAAGTAGCTCACAAGGAGAGTTGACACTCAGTATATCTATTATGAAAGCAAAGCTGGATGTGGAATTCTAAAATATGGGACTGAAGTTGAGAAATATCAATTCTTGATATTTTCACCATACACAGGCATGTCTTGAGCCAGAAAAAAACTAATACATCAATTTAGACAATTCTAGGCAGATATTAAAGCTCTCTAAAGAATCTTGCTATAAACCACAAACTACTTAGGTATCATATTTTGGCAAATACCTTTCAGTTTACAAAGCCTGAGAATTCTTAGCAAAGTGAGGCTTACTATGGGCCTGCCTGATCCTTACTATTCGTGGCTTATTTGATCTTGTCTAATATGCACTGGATTATGGAGAAAGCTAGAGAGTTCCAGAAAGACATCTACTTCTGCTTCATTGACTATGCAAAAGCCTTTGACTGTGTCGACCACAGCAAACTATGGCAAGTTCTTAAAGAAATGGGAGTGCCTGAACACCTCATCTGTCTCCTGAGAAATCTCTATGTGGGAGAAGAAGCTACAGTTAAAACTGGATATGGAACAACTGATTGGTTCAAAATTGGGAAAGGAGTATGACAAGGCTGTATATTGTCTCCCTGCTTATTTAACTTATATGCAGAATTCATCATGCGAAAGGCTGAACTGGATGAATCCCAAGCCAGAATTAAGATTGCCCGAAGAAATATCAACAACCTCAGATAGGCAGATGACACATCCTTGATGGCAGAAAGTGAGGGGTAATTAAAGAACCTTTTAATGAGGGTGAAAGAGGAGAGCGCAAAATATGGTCTGAAGCTCAACAAAAAAACTAAGATCATGGCCACTGGTCCCATCACCTCCTGGCAAATAGAAGGGGATGAAATTGAGGCAGTGAGATTTTACTTTCTTGGGCTCCATGATCACTGCAGATGGTGACAGCAGTCACGAAATTAAAAGACGCCTGCTTCTTGGGAGCAAAGCAATGACAAACCTAGACAGCATCTTAAAAAGCAGAGACATCATCTTGCCGACAAAGGTCCATATACTTAAAGCTATGGTTTTCCCAATAGTGATGTATGGAAGTGAGAGCTGGACCATAAAGAAGGCAGATCGCCGAAGAATTGATGCTTTTGAATTATGGTGCTGGAGGAGACTCTTGAGAGTCCCATGGACTGCAAGAAGATCAAACCTATCCATTCTGAAGGAAATCAGCCCTGAGTGCTCACTGGAAGGACAGATCGTGAAGCTGAGGCTCCAATACTCTGGCCACCTCATGAGAAGAGAAGACTCTCTGGAAAAGACCCTAATGTTGGGAAAGATGGAGGGCACAAGGAGAAGGGGACAACAGAGGATGAGATGGTTGGACAGTGTTCTCAAAGCTACCAACAAGAGTTTGACCAAACTGCAGGAGGCAGTGGAAGACAGGAGTGCCTGGCATGCTCTGGTCCATGGGGTCACAAAGAGTCGGACACAACTAAACAACAACAATATGGAGAGGCTATCAATGGCTCTCCAAGAAAAAAGAAGAACCCTTATTCCAGATAAGATTACATGGTTCGTTGGGGGTTCTGCAGGTGCTGATTAGGGTGTTCACCCTGTTTTGGCTGGAGTTTGCACTTTCCTTTAAGAATCAGCTTCATAGTTTGGAGGTCTGGAGAATCATGAGTCTGTTAGCATGGTTGGATACTCAGGAGGCATTAATGCCCATAAATATTTTGACCAGCTTAAATTTGTTCACCAACAGGTCTAAGCATGGTCATTTATGTTCTAATAGCATCCAGGTTATACTACTGTAACATGCTCTATGAAAGCCTGCTTTTGAGAAATAATAATAATAATAATAATAATAATTTATGCCCTGCCCATCTGATTGGGTTGTCCCAGCCACTCTGGGTGGCTTCCAACAAATATTAAAGCATAATAAAATATCAAACATTAAAAACTTCCCTATACAGGACTCCCTTCATATGTCTTCTAAAAGTTGTATAATTATTTATCTCCTTGAAATCTGATTGGAGGGTGTTCCACAAGGTAGGCACCATGACAGCAAAGGCTGCCTGGTTCCCTGTAACTTCACTTCTCGCAGTGAGCTAGATATGTGTCCAGGCTGAACAATGGGAGTGGACACGCTCCTTCAGGCTCTTGTACATCTGACAGGAGGGCGCTCAGAAGTGCTCCGATACATCAACTGGACTGGAGCATTTTGACCGAGCAAAGTGTAAAGCGCATATTACTTTGGTGTTATATCATCTCCACTAGTTGCCATTTTTTTGCTGAGCCTAATTCAAAGCGTTAGTCAGAATCTTTAAGACTTTAAATGGTCTGGGACAGAGATACCTAGCCAAATACTTAGGTCAACCTTGGAGGCCCTTCTCTCCATTCTTCTACCATGCTGTAAGCAATTATAATGAACAGGCTTTTTCAGTCACCTTGTCAGACTTATGGAACATCCTCATCTGCTTGCCCCATTGTCGCTGGGCTTTCCACTAGACTGTAAATATGTTCTTTTCTAGAACATTTGGCAGGTGTATTCTAGAAGGTGTGGCCCACTAACACCTGTCAGGCATGACATTGGTTACCCCTGGACTAAAGCAATTGTATCTATGTGTAATTAGAAGAAGCGCCCATTTTGTCTACTGAGACTTATTGCCAATTATGTGTGTACAAGCCTTAGAAAGTGTGATCCTATGCATGCCTTCTCAGACATAAGCCCTGATTAGCTCAACAGAACATACTACCAGGTCTGCTGCATAGGATTTATGCCTAAGTGTACTATATACTGGAAGTGGGCAGGAAACTGATTGAGAACTTGGAAAATGTTACATACTGAAACATCTGCTCAGTCTTTACATCAGACTATTCAAATTTGAAACTATATATTAGGTTCTAAATCTGCTGCTGACAAATGCAGCTTCCCACGAAATATAAAACCACCAATATCAATTTGGCACCGAAGAGCAGGAAAGCTAAGAGCATGTAGCCCTGAATGGTGCCAGGACAAAAGACCACAGGGAGACCCAAGCAAGTTTCTCAAGTTTTCTAGAGCATATGTATCATTAAAAAAAAAAAAAGTGTTGGGGAAAGCTATTCCTGCCAAACTTCTGGATATCACACAGCTAGTTGTAGTAGTAGTAGTAAATATATTTGCATCAAGAGTTGGCATCTCCAGCTAAAGACCTACTCCTGGCTCCATGTCAGTAAAAAATGTCTAGTACGTCCAAATGCACACCAAGGCACACAATTCCTGAGTGCATATATTCTGAGCTCATGTATAGAACAACGAGCAAACTTTTGATGGGATGGGTAACAAAACAAAAAAAAGTACAAGTAACTTCCATTATAAGGTAGATGTGCTGTACCATTCCCCAGGCAATTTAAGATCACAACAAAATATATTATTCACCATCATATTGCAATTGCTGTATTTAATTTAATAGACATGGGATGTTCTTGATTAGGTTTATCACAAAGTCAAAACACAGCTGCTATTGGTTGTCTTTTTAAATGTTTGTTGGTCCATGGGCTGTGCCTATTGGTTCATGATAAGGCCAGCTTGTAATGTGGCAAACAGCTCCTTAAACTGTGGTCCTTAAAGCAATTAGGAATTATAGGTGTGCTTTCGTTTTCGTTTTCACCCTTACCCTCGCAGCTTTTTGAAGAACAGTGTGGGAGGCATGCACACACATCTCTTTGGGGAGCTGTGTGTCTCCCACCTACTGCTTCTTTCTTTGGGGCTTCTCTGACTAATTTTAATACAGATTCCACATCTTTATATATACATAGGGGAAAAAATTCACTGTAGACAATGCAGACAACAAGGCAGCTCCATAAAGTTACAGAATACTGAAGCTCCATTTAACACCAAAGCAGACAATCGCAAGAGTTGCTCCCAGGGAGTTAAAGTCCTTGCTAAGAATGTCAACTGCCAATAGACTACATCACCTGCTCCTTTAGCAAGAATGTGTCCAAACTTGTTTCAAGTAAAACGGTGTCGAACACAATGTGTTCTCAAACATTCAAATTGTTCATGGTCATTAATTGGGTTAGCCACATAATGCGAACAAATGAACGTTAAGGTAGCACAAAGCTGTTCTATTCTGGGAGCAAGTCGGTGCACTTTTTAAACCACACACACTTTTCTCACACTGCCAAGCATGCCTTTACCACGAGGTTAACATTACTGGTAAGCAAGAAGCCATATTAAGAGGTGCAACAACTGCAGATCCTTGAAGATGCCAAGTGTTGCAGTAACTTCTCTGCAGTTGGATCATATGAATAATGCCAAACTGACAGGAAGCCACCTCTCTTTTTCGCATATCTACTCCAAATCCACAGGATATAAGAACTAAAAAGAAAGAATGTTACAAACTACACAGAATGATGTAACGAAAACAGGAGCAGGAGGGAGAGGAAGGGAAGAAGGAGGAGGAAGAACTAAGGTTGGGGTATGCAGTGCAAGAAGCAATGAAAGTATGTCAAGGTTGAGGAGGTCCCAGTGGGCGAGACCCTCGGAAGTGCAGGCTAGTGAAGCAATAGAGAAGTAAAAGGGATTTGGTAGTTCATGCCTTACTTATTTCAAATCCAAAACAGCAGGATGGCATGTAAGCTCGAGATGGGGCGCTGAATATCGGCCCACAAAAGTAGTATGCAAAACATGCCAGTGCAAAGTGTGGAGAAATTAGCCAACTCATTCAAAGGTCCCAGTAAATGGCCTCTCCCATGTTGGTATGAATATGAACATGTAGGACAAAGAGCCACCCACTGTGCATGGATAAAACAATATAGTTGTTTCTCTGTGTGACGCCGTGTTCTCAATTAATCCGACTGAATGTTATATATCCCAAACTTTTAAATGTAAACAAAAAGAAAAATCAACACATTTGTACTTTGTTAATGGAAGGTGAAACTTTAGGACATGGAAATAATATTGTGTGTACAACAGGTATGCTGAAGGAAGACTCAAGGGATCTCTCAGCAAAGGTGTGAATACGACAAAGACAATGGGGCAGTGCAGAGGTTAATAGACAGGGAGCAGACACTGTGGCAACATAAGGGAGGTACATAAAACAGGGGGTGGGGAGAGTACGGAACAGGAGAGGCAGTTCTCCTACTGTAATAATCTTAGGCACCTCTGGCATCTTAATATAGAAGCCTGGAATCAAAATTTCATTTGTATATATACCCACATGTGTGCATGTATATATATATAGATATAGGTATATTCCTGCAAAGAAGTTAATGCGAGAGTCACAAGAACCAACGAAGAAACAAACTGTTGCTATAAAGTTCTCTCTCCTCTTTGAAACTGTGGGGGGGGGGGGCTCATATATAGAGATACATATATATATATATGTATGCACACTTGGATGTGTATATACATATATTTACGTGTATATATATGGAGAGAAAGATAGACAAAGGTGTTATCTTCCTGTACTCTTGGCAAGGGGTTAGTCCTGAAGTTAGGAGGAGTGAAGGTAGGGCTGAGGTTGGAAGGAAAGGTAACGAAGAGGGCATACCGCTTTCGGCTTCTGCAAACGACAAGAAAAAAAATGCAAATCAAACACTTTGGTAAGAAATCAACTGACACCAAAACAAAGGCAAAAAAACCCTTTTATTTCAAGTCCTCCACAGGCTGCAACATGTTTTGCACTTCTTTTTTCAATGAAAAAAAGGTTTTTCTGCTGAGAATGAGGACAAAATGGAGAGACAGGGAGAAAGTTCAACGGAGGAGTAAACATGGGGTGTATGAGAGAAGGGTGTTGATTCTCTTTCCATTTTTGCAAAAAGAAGAAAAGTGTGTTGGGGGAGACACTGTCAAAGTTGTATTTGAGGAAGGAAACCGTGTTTTTAGTAGGGTACTGAAATATCTAGTTGCTTGATTAACTTTCCCTCTGCAGGGATCTTAGATTAGATGTTTCAGTTCTGCATTGGGTTGCAAATGATGGTGTCCTTGAGTCTGAAGGAAGACAAGAAGCAAACTGAACCCATCCACTTGGGAAGCTCAGCAGTGTGGGTCCAGCTGACCTAAACTGAAGAGTCACCTGGAAGCCCCCTTTTCAATCAAATACTAACACTCATCCCTAAATGTATACTCCTGCAATCAAGTTCCACTGAATTCAGCTTGTGAGATACCAGAAGGTGACACACAATACTAGTGACTGTGGTGAGACTGGGAGCAGGGGGAGAATCAATATGTGTACCACAGATAATGATTCTATTATTATTGCTCAGCTGATAAATGTTAGGATATGCCAAGGCATTGGTCACCAGAGAGCTGGTTTAATGGTTCACACAACTGGCCATAAATTATTGTTGGCATTTCCTAGACTACTAACTATAATGGGAAAAGAAGCTTCGCTATGGGCTGGGAATGCCCGCTACTGCAGCCACTTCCAATGTAAGTTTAGGGAACTTTGGGGCAGGAGAAAGTGGGGGTACAGCCTGCTCCTTTCAGGCTGTGCCATCCTCAGTTCCATTCACCCGAACTCAGGATGCTCACCTATGCAAGAATTCCCTGCTAAAATTCTCACAATACTCCCTTAAAAACAAGCTTAAAAGATCAGCGACATGCCCAAACCCTTGGGAGTACCTTCAGGTAGCTCTTTGTACCCTATGCTTAATTTCTAAGAGGATGCTCTTGAGATATTTTTTATATATATATATATATATATATATATATATATATATATATATATGCTTTCGTAGATTTTCACGGGTACAGGAATGCAGGTTTTGGTGTCCTCGGGTGTCTTCCCGTGTAAAAGTTGGGGTGTCTAGGCGACGTTTCGACGAGGTCTCACTCGTCATCTTCAAGATGACGAGTGAGACCTCGTCGAAACGTCGCCTAGACACCCCAACTTTTACACGGGAAGACACCCGAGGACACCAAAACCTGCATATATATATATATATATATATATATTTGCTTTCGTAGATTTTCACGGGTACAGGAATGCAGGTTTTGGTGTCCTCGGGTGTCTTCCCGTGTAAAAGTTGGGGTGTCTAGGCGACGTTTCGACGAGGTCTCACTCGTCATCTTCAGGCTGGTGCTTTCGGCTTCTTGTTACTGGAACAGAGCGGGATCTCAATGTTTGAGTTCCTATAAATACTGTAGAGGGGGTGTGGTGTCTAGCCTCCAATGTTCTGGGCAGAGAGGAAGTTCCCAGGCTAGTGTGCCTTTTCTTCTTTTGTTCCTTAATTACTTGAGAGATACCTTGAGTGATTTCTTGAGTGATATCCTGAGTACCACTTAGGTGGGTCATTAGGTGTGGATTAGTTGCTAAAGTCTTTGTGTCTTGACCTCTTGAACTTTGTGAAGAGTTTTCCTGAGAAGATGGCTGTATTGCACTTAGTTGTGCTTTGGCTTGGCTTCGTGTATAGGGGCGAGCTGTGGTTTTGTGGCTTGTGTCAGCCAGATCTGTGTAGGGATTGCAGGGGGGTGCAGCATCCGGAGGTGCCACCATGGATTGGCTACTGGATGGTGTCAGTAATTCATCTGTGGAGAGGGTCTGGGTTTGGGTCTGGTGTGGTTGATTGGTGTTGGCGTTCTGTGTGCCTCTGGATCTGGTGTCAGTTTTTGTGGGGAGGGCTAATTTCCAGATGTCTGGCAAGCGGGATGTGTCGTCACGCTTGTTCATGTTGTGATAGAGAAACACCCTCACAACATGAACAAGCGTGACGACACATCCCGCTTGCCAGACATCTGGAAATTAGCCCTCCCCACAAAAACTGACACCAGATCCAGAGGCACACAGAACGCCAACACCAATCAACCACACCAGACCCAAACCCAGACCCTCTCCACAGATGAATTACTGACACCATCCAGTAGCCAATCCATGGTGGCACCTCCGGATGCTGCACCCCCCTGCAATCCCTACACAGATCTGGCTGACACAAGCCACAAAACCACAGCTCGCCCCTATACACGAAGCCAAGCCAAAGCACAACTAAGTGCAATACAGCCATCTTCTCAGGAAAACTCTTCACAAAGTTCAAGAGGTCAAGACACAAAGACTTTAGCAACTAATCCACACCTAATGACCCACCTAAGTGGTACTCAGGATATCACTCAAGAAATCACTCAAGGTATCTCTCAAGTAATTAAGGAACAAAAGAAGAAAAGGCACACTAGCCTGGGAACTTCCTCTCTGCCCAGAACATTGGAGGCTAGACACCACACCCCCTCTACAGTATTTATAGGAACTCAAACATTGAGATCCCGCTCTGTTCCAGTAACAAGAAGCCGAAAGCACCAGCCTGAAGATGACGAGTGAGACCTCGTCGAAACGTCGCCTAGACACCCCAACTTTTACACGGGAAGACACCCGAGGACACCAAAACCTGCATATATATATATATGTATATGTCTTTTGTGATGAAAGATTTGTTCCAGTTTCCTTTGAAAATCATGAAAACCACTCTGGTTAGCTCAAAAGAAGGGATTGCCCAGTGCGCTACTAAAGAAAGGATGTGGGAAATGTACATTTGATGCACATGTTAGTAAATGGCAACAAAGGAAATTACTGTGAATATTCAGAGCAGGAATTATTGAATGATGTGCGGAGTAATGTATGACAGCAATTGTTGAGAATGTGGTATTGGATATTGTAGCAGCTGGGGTGGTAGGGCAGAGGCATCGTCCTGTCACCGGTGCCACAGCAGCTTACCTGGACAGGACAGAACAGAAGAGCTGTGCAGGTTCTCCAGCAGAAGCGTCAGATTGGCTCTGCTGGTGCACCCACACAGCACCAACTTCATCACCGCATTGTGCAGGAAAGCTGCAGCAATGCCATTATTGGGAGGGAAGCCACAGTCAGCTCGACTACTAACGAACAACTCTGTTCAAAGTCAAGCATAGACTTTATGTTTGCAAATACATCGTGGGGCTTCTCAATGGCAATATTTATTTTGAAACTGGAACAACTTTCAAGTTTGTGAATTTTTGAAACTGGGATCCCTTTGAAATAAACAGAGATTAGTATTTGACAACATAAAACAAACATCTGGGATCACATACACCCTTTCTACATATCACTTGTCGGCAAAGTGTTACAGGAGATACGTAGGACCAAACGTGCATGTTTTTGCTCCAAACATTAGTATAACAAAGAGTGCTGAATCTGTGTTTTCGGAGAGTACTTAGGTCACCAAAATGCAAAACTGATAAGACACCAAGTAGGAGATCAATAATTTCGGGGGGTGGGGTGTCGTCCCTTTCAAATGCCAAGGAAGTGTGACAAATTTTGGAACGTTCCTTTCCAATGAATGACTGGCCTAGGTTCACCCTCAACCCAGGAGAAGTTGGTGCACAGGTGAATTAACAAAGAGCGCAATAAATTTCCATTGTAAAACCTTATTAGAAAGCACAGTTTTGTTCAACTGGTAAGCTGTCTTTATCAGACCTAATCAGGGCTGTTTAGAAAACCGAACTCCCTTACTTTGCACTCATCTTTAGCTTTATGAATGTTTGAAAGGTCACCTTCCATTCACATTCATTTCCAACAAGTGCGGCAAGCACCTTCTCATAGTTTCAGTCCTGTTCTTTCCTTTCTTCTGTGTTGCCCTCATCTTTATTTGTTTACATTGCTGTAAGCAATGTGGAAACCCATGATTTTGCCAATCCCAACACTACACCAGACATGATTATACCACAATCTTTTGTATACAATATATTGTGGGTCAAGACAGGTGAGCTTTCCATAGCATCCCCCCCTCCCAGCTTAACTAGGAAATTATTCAAATTCCAAGGGGGATAACGTAGGTATTTTTTCCTGGGGGCTTGGGGTGTGTGGAAATGCTGCAGTTGTCCATGTGGGGACAGCTTTAGGTTACCACCCTCTGATTTCACCCCTGCAACTCCTAAAACTGGCCCTGTGAAAGACCGTGGAGCAACCTAGCTCCATTATGCATTTATTCCATCATTCTATTTGTATGCCTCTTCTCCATATAAATGTGCCCACAGTGGCAGAGGGACAATTTTTAAGAGGTGTGTGCAGCCTTTGGAGATCAACACACCCACAAATAATCCTTGTCTGGTAAAGGCTTTGCTTAGGCTGTAAACAGCATTTGCCAGTCAGGAAAGCTGGCAATTCTTCTCCCATCTGGATATCAGTTCAAGCAGAGAAAGAATCAAGGGGTCTTAAAAGCTTGCCTCTCATCTGAGTTGGGCTTCTATAAGCCCTTGATGTTCTTCTCTGAGCCAGGCTTGGAAGAAACTCACTGGCATCTACAGTCCCCCACAAACAGTGGAATTGAAAAGCCTTATGGGCAAAAAAGGCAGGAGGACTGCGAAGGTGAAGATGGAAAAAACGAAGCTGAGCCAATGGAACAAATGATCACTGGATAGCATTAAGAAACAAATGTTTGGCAAGGTCGTTCCCCCCCCCCCCCCGGCCTTAATAATCTGTTTAACTGTGTCGAAAGAGACACTTTCAAAGTGAATTATGCAATAGTTAGCATGGAGCTACATGTAATATTTACAAGAAATTATTTTCACTGATAACTATACACAAATCTATAGTAGCTGTGTATTTACAAGGACTAATCGGAACCATCTGTAGAATTAGTTCAAAGAAAAGAACCTTTTGCAATACTGATAAACATGGACAAACACCGCAAACCAAAACAAAAAACGAAGTTGATGCAATTATATGTACGATTGCATCAAGATTGGGGTTCTTTTTTGCAGCATTTTATGCAGGGGTAGAAAAATTGATCCCTCCAGATGTTGTGGATTACAGCATGGTCAATGGTGAGGGATGATGGGAACTGTAGTTCAACAACATCTGAAGGGTGCTAAGTTGCTACCCTTGGTTCCTAAATATGCAGTGCATTTGGGGCAGGGAAAAAGAGAGAGAGAGAGGGAGCGCGTTTAGCAACAGAAATTAAAACACTGTTCCTTTCAACCATCCTCATGGGAGTCTCGGTCAGAAGAGAGATGGTGCAGCCATTTGGTTGGGTTATGTGAGCTGGTGCAGCGATGCCACAATGAGTGAGATTTAGAATGTTTCCATAGGTATAAAGATCCATTCAAGGGAAGGAAGGAAGAAATATAAGCGGGCCAAGTTATCAAAGGTGCATTAGGAAAAATGGTTTTGTCGACAATGACTTACCTGCTTTCCCGTTGTTCCGACTTGTACTCTATGGCTATCATTAAGAGCTTTAGCTTCGCAAACACCAGCCTGCCAGAAGGAAGGAAGAAAACAGTCACCCTATCATGGGTAAAAATGAACACTTCTTCATTACAAACGTTACCAAGACACAATTCCAGCTGGAAATAAAAGGTGACAGCACTGTTGAGGCTAAACCTGCGTTGGGTAAGCAAAACAACATTGTGCCAAACACTAAGCTGTCAGTGCATGTCATATTTCCAAGGGAAGATTATTTCACATGGCTGATACAAGCACAATTTAGTTCAGGGGTAGCCAAATTGGTTCCTTTAAATGAGGCTGTACTTCAGCTCCTGGTATCCCCAGTCAGTGGTGAGGGAATGGGAGTTGCAGTCAGCATCACCTGGAGAGTGCCATATTGGCTACCCTTGCTTTACATAATGCATAAGCAAGAATCTTTATGTTGTTTCAAGCCAGCTGATTTCATATATATGAGACCAACCATTTCCCATGAAGCCAGTTTTAGAAAACAATGTTTCAAAGTTAGGGGAACATGATGAAGGGGGTTTACATAAATGAAAAAATCCCAGTTTTTCTACACCCTCTTCCGCAGCTTACTGTTCTAATGGCAGCTGCAATAGGGACCTTCTTGAAGGTAGGAACCAACAATAGCAAACATATTGATTCTAATAAATGCTTTTCACTGTGTAAGTACTATAGCAAGATTCACAAAAAGCTTTTTTTAAAAGACATTACTCTTTCCTATTTTTTGAAATGCTAACATTTTATTAATGACAGCAGGATGAACACAGAGGATCAACTGTTTCCACCTACCTAGAGAGAAATAAATTATAATTTATTATTTTGGTTTTTTTTTGGGGGGGGGGGTATTGAACTTACCACTCACATAAAATAGATTTGAAACATTCTGTATACCTAGTTCACTAAAATATGAATGTATCATTCCCCACCCCAACACCTGCTATTATCATGGAACACAGAGATATAAACATGGACTGGTATTGGTATTTTGGAAACTTCAATGCATATAGAAAATAAAAGGTTACTAGAAAAAGAAAAGGCTAGCCACCCCTTTCCACCTACAGTGCACAGATTAGGAAAACTGTGAAAAGGAAACAACACACAGGCCATTCCTGCCACCACAATAGCATTAAAACTCCACTTTAGCATGTGGCAGTAGACAGAAGTTCCCATAAAAAACAACAACACACACCTTTCACTAATTTGACACCAAAGGGGAAAATATCCAAAGTGATGAAATGTCGTGAACTGGCAGGACGATAGAGAGGAGGAAGAGGATCCTAGCAAGGGGCGTAGCACACAAGCTGAGGATGGGGAAGCAGAAGTTGGTGTAGGAAGTACTCACAGAGTAACAGGCGATGGCGAGGGGATGGGGGTCAGGGCACAGGAACCCGAGGAGCAGGACCCATCACCAGAGCCAGAGGGGCCCCTGGCTCCATGAACACGGCAGGCTCTGATGCATAGGAAGCAGCCGAAGGGACACTTTAGGAGGCTGAGGCAAACAAGGGCCCACAGCCCAGCTCACTAGCTGGCCAGGTGGGGTTCATTAACTCTGGGAGGAGGTGTGTGATTCCTCAAGCCTGAGAAGGCTCAGAACAGGTGAGGGTCATGTGCCTCATCAAGCTCAGGTGCTACAATCAAAAAAGGGAAGCCAAACTGAAGTGCTTTTTTTGGGGGGGAGGGGGACTATGTTTGTGCAGGACTGACCTCCATCTACCCTGACCCCTGGGTCAGCTGACCTTTGTGGTCCCTTCCAATCCTATGAACCTACAAAATATTAATTCACAGCACATGGATATTAGCTCAATTAAGTAAGTACCCCCCCTTTTTTACACTTGGTGGTTAGAATTAAGGATAGGTGCTGGTGTATAAAGGGATCAATCCCTTTCAGATGCCAGTGGGGGAAGGGAAGATACTGGAACTAGGGAGTGAATTTTCAATCAACCACTTAGAACAGGGGTGGTGGACTGAATTTGGGCCTTGAAACTATTTTTCAAATTGTACTATCAAAATTTTAATCAATGATTCCTTGCACTCACTTTCAATAATTCCTGAGTTGTGCCACCCCAAATGGTGAATTGGTACCAGTTGTGTTGAGTAAGTGTGTTGTTGTTTTTTGACATGATCTATACGTCAGTAGTTTGAAAATAGAATGATGTCCCACAGAACGATGACGCATCTCAAAGGAGAGAGTTCTCAGATGATGGAAGTGCATGATCTGGGGTATTATGATATATACTTTGTGGTGCAGGGTGAAATAAACCATTTAGGCTATTCACACAGCTTTTTGTTCAATAAGGAAGTGAGAACCAACTTCAGTATCATTTGTTCATTTTTTAAAGACAATGATGACTTCATGGTTACCACCTATATTCCAACTACTGAGGTACAGATCTTGTAAAATAAAAGAAGAAGAAGAATCACATTCAACCTCATTAAGCACACTTGGAACCCATTTTGGTCCTGGCTTATGTTCTCTAAGGAAAGGAAAATAATGTTTCCAAATTGTAAGAAATAAAAAAACATTTCACATTGCAATGTTAAACATCTCTTTTTAATTTTGTGTTTAATATCAACATGAAACTGCTCTGAGAAACTGTCTGGAGATTTGGTGAGAAGTGCTATCGGTAAGCTCTGTTCTGTTACTCCTTTTCTCCCCTGTTTCTCCTTTTCAGTGGAGCCAGATGAGGCAAAAGAAGCGCTCAACAGATGCTTCACATCAGGATATGGGTGAATGAATTAAAACTCAAGCCAGGCATGATGGAGATGTTCGTTGTGGGAGGCCCAGTTGGTATGGGATTTGGCAGTTCCCCTTATTGGGACATCACCCCCCCCCCCAAAAAAAAAATCAAAGACAGAGCATGTGGTCTGGGTATGCTGCAAGTCCCAGCACTTATCTTGGTTTCACAGGTAGAGACAGTAGCCAACAAGTGCCTTTTCCTAGAGTAAAATGTTTTTTCAATTATGACAACCCATACAGGAAGTTAGTAAGAGTAATTTTGAAGCTCATGAACTTTAATGAACTCTATATTCTACTAGGAGAAAATTCAATTGGTTCAAAATAGCCAGGGGTTAGTAACAGGTCTTTTTCTTGCCAATTCCACCCCCACCCAGTACAATTTTAAAAGTGCTGGTATTAGGAATGGGTGATTGCCTTTCTACTAATCGCAAAAGATCTCGGAGTTTTCATGGTGTTCTGTTTGAACATTCAAATAATTACTGTGAAATGGCTACCACTGCTATCTCCTCCTCCTCTGCTTGCCTTAAGATAAAATATGAACCTTACAAGGGAGGTGGAGGAGGCGACAGCAGTGGAGGCGGGCTTTCCCAAAGGCACATAGAGCACAATATTTTCCCACCACAGACTCAAATTTGACTGCAAATCCCAGGATTACTAGTGGGGAAATTTAGTCCGTGTGCCATTTATTGTAGGAACAGGTCATGTATAGACATATGTGACCTCAGTGGGAATAATGTCTATGGCAGAACCCAGTGACACCTCTCATTTCTTCTCTCTCTCTCTCTCTCTGCATTGTGAAAGGGTTAGGAGGAAGCACTGGCAGAGGCAACAGTAGCAGGTAAAACCCTCATTGGTTGTGCTTCCTCCATTGCTAATGCTAACTAAAAGTCAGTGTGACTACCCAAGAGACTGCTGAACCCTTCTGCATGCATGCATGGATGCATGTGTGCGCATACTCTCTCTCTCTCTCTCTCTCTCTCTCTCTCTCTCTCTCTCTCTCACACACACACACACACACACACACACACAGTAAAACTCTCTGGACACCCTCTGCCACTGCCAAAACGCTAATATGATTTGATTGGCAGGGGAAAGGAGCAGGTTCCTTCCAATTCAATGATTCCATGAGTTTGGCTTTCTACATTAATTTTTGCTCCTACTCAGAGCCAATTTGCATGGTGGAAAACTGGCTGTGGCCATGCAACATTTCCATGGGTTATGAAAAAATCTAGTTGTGCAATACTGCAACTCTATATCTGTAGGTAGACAGGCATTCATTCAGCTGAGCCCCGGTTGATTTCACCTCAAACAGATTGCAGGTAGGCAGCGTGTGTGGCCCTGTGAAGCAGGCCTTTATTGGGGACCTAAATAATTGGAAATCACTGAAGCCCCAGGATGGTTCTGTGAAGAAGAACTGATAAGCAAAAGACTTGCAGCAAGTAGCAAATCATTTATCTGTATCATTTTGCCTTGTTAGTAGCCAGCCAAATGACCTCTCTGACTCTGTGTGTGGCAGCAACCTTTTATCAGATGCGCCAAACCATCAACAAAAACTCTGAAGTGATTCCAGTTCCCATTCCTAACCACCACTCAGAGCAGGAAACCGGAAAGGGTAAAATAATAATAAGACCTCCTTCTATTCGCTGCCCTCTCAATTCCAAGAAGATACCATAGATATCCCACTTGACTAAGTAAATGAAATATAATTAAGCTTTATAAATTGGAAGTAATTAATTTCAGCATGAGGTTGATGGAGAAGAACAAGGCTCGAACAACAGGGACAATGTGATGGTCCTCAGTCTAAGACAGCTCTGAATAGGAACACTTTTTATTCCTTTATCTTGAGCTTCCTGAAATAATTTACTATCCAGCCCCCTAGGAAAAATTATCTGCTTTATCCCGAATGATCAATGTTACATGATGCAACAGTGCCCTCAGAAATGCTGCTTTTCTATGGCCAGGAAGAACCAGCTACACAAGATCTACCAGTAGTATGTGTTAAAAGGATCTAGGGGTCTTAACTGACCATAAGCTTAGCATGAGTCAACAGTGTGATGCAGCAGCAAGAAAAAAGCTAATGTTATTCTAGGCTGCATCAACAGAAGTATAGCATCCCAGTCAAGGGAAGTAATAGTACTAACATCTCTGCTCTCCCTTGGTCAGAGCACACCTGGAATACTGTGTTCAGTTCTGGGCACCACAATGTAAGGATACTGGAAAAACTGGAATGTGTGCAGAGAAGGGCAACCAAGATTATCAAGGGTCTGGAAATCAAGCCATATGAGGAATGGTTGAGGGAGTTGCGTGTGTTTAGCCTGGAAAAGAGGGGACATGGGCTGGGCGATATCAGCTTTTTAACATTGTGATGTATTACCAGCCAAACATTGTGATATAGGGATACACTGTGCTGCTGGAAAGTAGAGGGAGGAACAAGCTGCATCAGCCCATGTCCCTAAATAAAGTTCACAAAGCGAAGAGAAAAACTACAGTATTTTAATCACTTTCATGTTTGGCCAGCTCAAACCTCTGAACTTCCCCCCACTTCTTTTTCACTTGGAGTTGCTCTGAATTGCAATTTACATGTTGGCCCTGATCTTTTCTTTGCTCGTCTTTTTTTTAAGGTTGAGACCTGTGAAAAGCCTTCTGAGAACTATGCTAGCTTAATCAGAACCCTTCCTTTCAAATTCCTCAGACTTTTTGCCTAAGAAACACACATGCACATTTTGCTTTGCATTTCTCTTCAGGCACCATTTTGGGTGGCAATTTAAGAACCGGATTATCAATCCCTATAAAAGAGCAATATCCATTACAAACTGTTTTAAAGCACGAAAGGCTATTTAAAGTGCTCCATCTCTGTATATTATATCAAAACAGCTTATTATAGGTGTGCCACCATGTGACTAAACAATAGGTACAAGCAATTTATGTTTGTTTTCAAGAACCAAGTACAAGCACATTTTAATGTATTCCATGTTACCATGAAACAAAACACAAATTCCTTGCTGTAATGAAAATATTCATGCTCCAAGCTTGGTGATATACAACACCACATCCTAATTGCCGCTGAGCTTTAATTAACCCGAAGTGATGAAACATGTTATCATTAAAATGTTGGTTAAGTTTGAGTTACTGCCTCTCTTTAATTTAAATCAGAAAATAGATAATTAAGTTTCCAGATAATCAAATACTTCAGGAGCGTGCCAATGTTTTGGGGGTGCTCCTAAAATTCATTAAAGGCCTCTTTCTTTATCGATTCTACCTCAGCACTTGGTACAAATGATAGCCGTAGACTGAACACAGGCATAGCGTAGGCATGTTTTCAAGAACCATATGGAAACACAGCTGCCTTGACAATGAAAAATGCTTTGAGCTTTTGCTCCCAGTGGGTTTGCTTCACGTGACCCATGCCCACTGGGGCATGATTAGCTGCACTGCAAAATGTTGTAAGAATCGTTTGAGATTTTATGTTTAGCAGGTGACATTTTCGGTTCAGATTCATATAAAGCCATGGGGACTGCTCACCACGTTAATAAGCTAAGCACCAAGCTTTGCAAACTACTGCAAACCCTGCTAATGGTGAGCACATAAACTCACAAATCAGTTTTATACACTGGCAGGGGTGATTAGAAAAAGGATGAGTAGGAAAGCATCTTATGTATTTCTATACCTCACTTCTTCATGCCCCTTCCTAACGATGCAAGAATTAGGCCTCTGAAATGATGCTACATGGAAATGACGTTAACATGCAACTCAAAGAGTCCAAAAGTACCCCTCCTTAAAAAAAGAGTAAAATTGTAATCCGCATATAATTGCTGAGATTCACTTGATTATGTGATGAGAATTTAAATATATGGCATAATTTAAGGTTACCAGACATCCCCATTTCCCAGAGACAGTTCCCGGATTTACAAATCAGTCCCCATACAAAAACCATTGAAGTTGAAAAGTGTCCCGGGATTCATTGAAAAAAATCTGGTAACCTTATTATGTATAGATTTTTATGTGATAATCTGTATCTCATAGTGAAATAGTTACTAATGCAGGAATTAAACACCTCTTTTTTATATAAAAAAATAAAATATGGCCAAATCATCAGAAATGGAAATGTATTTGAAACATCTTACTAATTTTGAAAAAACAAAAACAAAAACACAGAGCAGTTTTATGTGGAAATAAAAATGTTTTATCCAAAGTTTGTCACAGTCTGTGTAGGTTGAAGGCTAAATGGAATGAAGACTTGCAGTGTGAAATAGATGGTGCTTTATTTTCATTGCAAGTAAGAACATGATTTGAGCTACATATTCAAACTATGTTAGCACTAGCATAGCTAAAATCAGCATGCTACGATCAAACTGCTCAAGCCTGGAAACTATGTGTGGCCCTGCTATTACTACAGCCAGACAGAGGCAACCCTGACTGCTTATGATCAATAAATAGCATGCAGGAGGAGAATGGAAAACAGTTGTCCAATAGTTGTCCAACTAAGGATTATTCAGCCAGCCACTATTGTGGACATGAGCCATTACTGATAACGTGTTCAATTCGCTGGTTACACACTGTTATATTTCTTAATGGTTTAAACTTTACTACGTTTAAGAAAAAACTGATTTAACTGAATTTCATTAAAAACACAAAAATAGTTTTGACCAAAGTCTTCCAATATATATATTGATAGTATCTGTATGTATATTATTAATCAATAAAGTTTATATTCAATAAGTTTATTGTACTAGCTAGAGGCCATTTCTTGTATCTTAATATGAATCAAGAGGTCATAGACTAGTTTAAGAACAGTCACAGAGGAAGTCTTTGGTTGAAATGTATTTGGCTCTTTTAATGAAGTTCAGTTCTAATCATGTTAAGCTGATTTACTGTATTGGACAATCCTGAAATTTTTCACTGCACATATTATATGATGGAGATGACAGATGCAGTTTGTCACTTTTATTGAAGGCATTGTGAATGATGTATAGTAATATAAACTCTGGCATGCAAGACAACTATTGACATAATTGTTATAAACAATTCTTTTCCTCCCTGCCATCATAACCCTTCGTTTTTACCATGTGTACAGCTCAGTCACCTGGTTGTAGCTACTCAACAGTTAAATTCCCCAACTTTTGATTAAACCAGGAAGCTTGTCTGCAAGTTCTTGGAAGTCTGTAAGTGCCCAGCCACAATCAGAACCAACTTCCACTCACGGAAGAGACATTTATACCTAGATAGCTGCATGTTTAAAATTAAACCCAAGACCTTGTACAGTATCTTATGCAAGCATGAGATCCACTATAGAATTTACCTACTAGAGCATCCAAGTGTTTGCACAGCAGCTTATGTGGCTGTTTCCATTCCGTAGATGATTATTTTGGTCCAGCTCTATTATAGGTATGAAAATATATGCAATGCAAAGCCTATAATATGTCAGTATCCTAAATATGTCTCAGTCAACATAGCTCTCTTCTTTGTGAAATGTATCTATATGACAATTAAAATAAGCCTGAACTTGCGGTTGGCACTGATTATTCTTGTTTTGGTCAGTTTTTATAATCGTTCATAATGGAAGCAATGTGTCATGTAATCCCATCCTGCAATGACCAGTCCTGTGTGTACTTTGACTTAAAGTAAGTAGATATCAGCATTCTGGAAAAATAAAAGAATGATTCTGTGACCTGCGTGTATATCTCAAAATAATACCCCTCTGCCTAGATTTGCTTAATTTATTCTGCTTCAGCTATTGATGGGAGGAGGTGTTAGGGAGTTATGAAAGAACCCAAGCCCCACCTGACCCATGGAAATCCTATTCAGCTCACAAGCCTCATACAAATGTGCATGAACACTTTCAAGCTCATTTTCAAGCTCAGTGATAGGAGCTGCCTTTTTAAAAAAGCAAAAATGGGGAGCAGAATTTCATACCAATTTCTGTGCTTTCATGGTATGTCTACAAAATGTGCAATGTTGTACTTCTTGGAAGATAGTTCTAAGAAACAGATCACAAGTAGTCTGTTTCCAAAAAAACACCCCCGCTTCACATCAATTCTAAATGCATTTACAGTACATGGGGAAAAAACCTTAGTATTTGAAGATGTCCTGCAATGCTATTGCATTAACACTGAACCATGGTACAGTTGTACCTTGGAAGTCGAACGAAACCCGCTCCAGAAGTCCGCTCAACTTCCAAAATGTTCGGAAGCCAAAGCATGGCTTCTGATTGGCTGAAGGAAGCTCCTGCAGCCAATTGGAAGCTGCAGAAGCCCTGTCGGATATTTGGCTTCCAAAAATAGTCACAAACCAGAACAGTCACTTCCAGGTTTGTGGCATTCGGGAGCCAGAACCTTGCAAGAACTAAGCGGTTCAAAAACCAAAGTACAACTGTACTGGGTTTGGAACAAGGAGCTTCTGGTGCCATTTGAGAGGAAGAAGGCGGCTTACAAATAAATGGTTGTATAAATACTTACTCACAAACAGCAGGGAATGACAAACCGACAAAGGCACTAGAAAGATACTCTGTATACATTTCATTAGCAACTCCTTCCAAGTAGTATTTCTGCCACGTATCCTCCTCAATCTAGAAAGGAGGAGAGAGAGAAAAGGGGGTGGGGAGAGACGGTTTTAGAATTTCCAACCACATTCCACAAAAACAAATGGAGGTGATTAAAAAACAAATCAATTCTGAGGTAATTAAACATTTTATCTCAGTTATTTGCTTTACCAATTAATTATGTCTATTAAGTTTCCATTGCATGTTCTCTCTATAATTGTCAGCAAGGAGGAATAATAATAATAATAATAATAATAATAATAATAATAATAATAATAATAAAGGCAACCTTTGGAGAACAATGGCCTTAGATTAAAGTAAGCTAAGTCCTATGAATTGCAGGAGGAACCTGGAACATTTAGTTAGAAAAATATTCAGATGGGTCTTGTATACAAAGGCTACAGTACTACATAGTGCTTTCTCCCAGTAAAATTAGATGCATTTCTGAACAAACCAACATAGGATAGGGCTGCCAGCTATTGATACAGATATAGATATACACAAATTTCCATCTATTTCAGTTTTCTACTACAATAAAATATCTGCCCCCTTTTGGATTACCCATGTATTTATTTATTTATTTATTAACAGCAAATTGATTTTGAGTCTTATGAAGGAATGACTAAGCCTTGTAAGCAGTGTGTAATTCTGTTTTTTTATTATAATTGTTATTAATAATATAATTTTATTATTCTAGCCAAAGGCCATGACAAACCCGCAACAACAGTACCAATAAAACAATACAAATCATATACACACAATATGAGCCAACATCCATGAGGTAAACAGAGGCTGCCAGAGACCCCAACAAACTCCAATCCAGCTTGGTTTCAGATTAAACATCTCAATCAGCACAACATTTTATAGCAGTTTTATCTACCTCCCTTTTCCTGATTTTTTTAATCCAGTGCAAGATGTATATTTTATAGACCCACCCTATTTTTTGTCATTGTACATTTTAAGTATTATTTTAATGTTGCATTTTAAATGCCTGTAACCCACCCTGGGACCCTAGGTTGAACAGCAGGCAATAAATTAAAAACAATCAACCAATAATAATTTATCTGCTAAGTATATGTATGTGACATATAAATTCCTTATAATGAAATATGAATGCATGTCTCCAGCAGTAGTCAAGCAAAGAAATTAAAACACTGAACTGGAGCAACTCGCTGAAAAATACCCAAATTAATTCTGTAGCCATTCAGTAATCAATTGAAAACATCCTGAGGCAATGACTTATATCTGACTGTCTTGTTCAAGGGCAAGCTGCTTCAGAAAAGCATCAATGATAGCCAGTGTGTCTCCACAAAACACAAGACTCTTTCAACGATGGTTTCTTACTGCAGATACAAATGCATTTCAGGTCGTAGAGCTAAACCACTTGTAAAGTGAGCACTGTTTGCTATGGGAAGCAGTTCAACAATTTCAATCAAATGCTTCAACGATCGGGCATGTCGAAATATAGGCGGGAAAATGCTCCCCCCCAACAACAACTGATTTCCTCCATGTTCTAAAGAAAGCAGAGTGGTGGATATGCATGTGTCTAATTGGTTACAAAACGGGTCAGACAGCTAGCAATCAAGGAATGGAAGTGCCATATTACCATGTAGAGCACAAATCAAAACGAGGTCCAGGCAAAATAGTAACATGCATAAACATCTGCAGGAAAAACCCCCCACAATTTATTCTCTTGTATAGAGACAATTTGGTGGCAAAGGGCATCACTGGAGATTGCAATCCTATGAATACTTACTTCGAAACAACCTGATTTAAATCAATGAACTGTAACACTGTAAGGCCTTACAGAACTAGTTTCATATTTCTCCTTGGATCATTCAGCCCAACTTAATTTTTAGTAATTCTAAAGCAGTATTTATATAAATGATGCACAGAGTTTACTGATTTTCTGGTTAAAACCCTACTGCTAACTACACTACTCTTTATCTTAGTATGTAGTGGGGAGATGTCAAGATTATTGTTGCTATTATGCAACCTGAATATCCCACTCTTCCTTCAGATATCTCAGAACAGCTTACGCCAGGAATAGCGAACATCATGCCCTCCACATGATGTTGGAGAACAGTACCCATGAGCCACAAGCCAGGAAGGTCAGTAGTCAGGGATGATGGGAGTTGTAGTCCAACAACGTATGATGGGCATCATTCTGGCCACTGTGCTCCCTCCAATGCACTGATCAGGTCCTTCAGCTCTAGTCATTGATATGAGTTCATTAGAGTAACACTGGCCTTGCTTGCCACTATCTCACATTTTAATACATTGAACTTACAGCTTGGCTTAGGCTGCAGCACAACATGTCCCACTGCAGCTGGAGCAGGACACTAATCCTTTCCTAAAAAGCGAGTGTAGTCCTGGAGGTTTGGGGGGAGATCAGGGGAGGGATCATAAGAGAAGTCATGCCACTGGCCAAAAATTGGGGTGTGCACACTTCCTAGACCAGCCTTTGCTAATCTGGTGCCCTCCAGATGTTTTAGACTATAACTCTCAGCAGCCCAGCCAGCATGGGATGACAATGAGTTATAGTCCAAAACATCTGGTGGGCATCAGATTGGCAAATGCTGCCATAGAAGATTTCATCATTTCATATATGTTGCTAGAACAGTGTGGAAGGCAATTATAGTGAAGTGGGACCCACAGCCACATTCATTTTGGAGGAGAGATGCTTGACCTGGGTGACTCCTTTGTTAGAATACTGTCAGCATTTAAGCAGGGACACTCACAAAAGCAAGCACTCTTGTTTGAGTGCTTGAGGGCAAACAGGATGCAGGACTAGATGGGCCTTTGGTCTGATCCTGCAAGGCTCTTCTAATGTTCTTAAAGTGAGCACAGTGCTACTGGTTGTGTGGACCATCAAAACCACCACTATGTTCCCTTTCTCCAAAGCCTTTTGGGTCAGGAGAAAATGGTGGTATCTGCTGGTGCTTCCAAGAGGCCCAGCAGAGTAGCTTTTCCTGCCAAGGACGGAATTGCAACAACTAGTTTAGCATTACAAAGATTTCTGAAGGATTGTTACTCACTTTCATCACCAAAACCACCATCAGAAACATAAAAAACTGTCCTATACTGTCATATTTTTTTAAAAAGCTGGATTTTACTCTGAAGTGCTTTTTCAACTTCGTCATTTCACAAGCTGAAGTCATACGTCTTCCAAAGTGTATGAAAACCTTTGAGGAATATATCAACTATCAAACCCTAAAACAGCTAGCACATCCACAGAAACAACAATGAAATGGCGATAAAGCCTGGTTCTGCGGCACATGATATCTGAAAGAAACAAGCACATCTATTTTCTTAGGCTCTTCAGTACTTAATAAAGAGAGATTTATACCCAGCGCCTGAATAGTTTATTCGGCAAAACAAACTTAAGGTTTTACAGCTGAAACCTGTGCTCTGAAATGAAATCCATTGTTGCTGGCTCAACTTTATTAGCCCACGTTGTACAGAGATTGGGGATCTCAGGTACTGAAAATCAGCTGTCATGGAGCTAAAGCTTTGTGTCTTCAATGACAGAATTGTGTCTTTATAAAAGGAAAGGGAAGGTCTGCTTCTCACGGTACTCCAAGTGCGTTTTCACAAGGCATGTATGATTTGTTTATGAACCTTGCCAGTTCAGTTAAACTTTGTGGTGATGTCTCATGAGACTTTTGGAGGTCCAAGGACAACCACTGGAGCCTACATTCTGTCTTTTAACCAAATCAGTCGTAAATACGCCAGGGCTAAACGTCTGCAGGCTGAGAATTGGCGAATGAGTTCATATTAATATGTGAAACTCAGCCCCTAGTCTTTCTGCTGCTTCCTGTCTTTCTGTTGCCCGGTCAGGGTTGTCAGGTCACAGTGCAGCAGTGACATCATAAGCCACAACTAGCTCAGTTCTACTTCTATGTAATTATTGAAGGAACAGCAGCTCAGGTAGTTCTAGAACAGAGGTGGTGGACCTGCAGCTATCAAAACCTGTGGGCTCCAACTCTCACCAGCCACATGCAGCATGGTCAGGGATGTTGACCAGTTGTTGTCTAGCATCATTGGAAAGGCCACAGGTTTCCCTTCCCTACCTCTAGGCCAAACACCCCTCAGCCCATCAAACCCACTCTGTATACAGCATGCCTCCTTCCTTCTTACAAACAGTACATAGTCCCTCCCTGTCCTTATCTCCTCCTTTCTTCAAAGGGATAACTCCACCACACACATCTGTGGGCCTCTGTTGGGGTGAGCTCCCATAGGTACCGCTCCGGTGGGAAGGTAAATGGCGTTTCTGTGCGCTGCTCTGGTTCGCCAGAAGCGACTTAGTCATGCTGGCCACATGACCCGGAAGCTGTACGCTGGCTCCCTTGGCCAATAAAGCAAGATGAGCGCCGCCATCCCAGAGTCGTCCGCGACTGGACCTAACGGTCAGGGGTCCCTTTACCTTTAACATGCATCTAGCAGTTCAAAGATTGTTCCCTTTTATTGACCAGCTGAGGGATAATATGAGCCACATCAGGTTCTGGTAGAGAAACAAAACTCTTCCCACCCACCCCTCCTCAAATCCATATTCCAAAAGCTATTAGTCTTCTGAAAGGTGGATGGGGAGCTTGCGCTGAAAATTTGCGAACTGCATGTTTTGCTTTGTTATCTAGTTCCAATGAGCGCCACAAAGCATATCATGCAAGCGTGTCGATTCGGTTTGAACAGTCAGAGAATGATTGTGGAATTGCTGTCTCGTTACACACAACAAGCTGCAAGCAGCAGATCCAAAGGATACAATTGGGAATAAAGTATGACACTAAAAGTGTGTGTGTGTAGAAAAATACACATATCTAGGACCTCAGGGACGCAGGTGGCGCTGTGGGTTAAAGCCTCAGTGCCTAGGACTTGCCGATCGAAAGGTCGGCGGTTCGAATCCCTGTGGCGTGGTGCGCTCCCGCTGCTCGGTCCCAGCGCCTGCCAACCTAGCAGTTCGAAAGCATCTCCGGGTGCAAGTAGATAAATAGGGACCGCTTACCAGCGGGAAGGTAAACGGCGTTTCCGTGTGCGGCTCTGGCTCGCCAGATGCACCTTTGTCACGTTGGCCACGTGACCCGGAAGTGTCTCCGGACAGCGCTGGCCCCTGGCCTCTTGAGTGAGATGGGCGCACAACCCCAGAGTCTGTCAAGACTGGCCCGTAGGGGAAGGGGTACCTTTACCTTTACCTTTACGACCTCAGAGAAACAGCATGAAGTGAAACTATGGGCAAGACACGAAGGTTCAGAGGGAAAAGATGAGTACAAAGTACAGAACACGACTAGACACAAATCTGGCCTGTGTACATTATAAGGAGCTGATGTGCTTCATATCCTTGTCACTTGTGAAATTAAACACCTTGGCAGGTTTCTACCCTCAGGCCCTTCCGAATACAATAGGAAGTTCCAATAGTGAATTTCCTTTGGAGGACAGAGAAGATAAGTTTTGTGCAGACAGAGCAGGTATTTCTGAGGTGCAACTTGCAATCAAATTTATTTCATTTATATATACAGTGGTACCTTGGGTTACAGACGCTTCAGGTTACAGACGCCGCTAACCCAGAAATAGTACCTCAGGTTAAGAACCTTGCTTCAGGATGAGAACAGAAATTGTGCAGCGGCAGTGCAGCGGTAGCAGGAGGTCCCATTAGCTAAAGTGGTACCTCAGGTTAAGAACAGCTTCAGGTTAAGAACGGACCTCCAGAATGAATTAAGTTCTTAACCCGAGGTACCACTGTACACCACCCTTCATCAAAAGATCTCAGGGTGGTTCAGAAGATAATGATTTTGTTAACTCCAACACCTTGGGAGAGCAGCTGTTCAATGTGGCCATGAGTTGCAGTACACATGGCCTTAACTGCCATTCATGTAGGCTCACATGCTGATTTCAAGAACTTGCCTGCAGCGCTTCCCCCAGAATTTGGAGGGCTCTCTCCCTGAGTTCATCTACCTCCTCACTGAGATGGTCAGTGCTGCCCATTCACTTACCCTGGCTATCAAGGACTATTCTTCTGTCACTGATTTCTCGCTCAAAAGGGCAAATGCGAATGCAGACACGACCAGGTGGACCAGCAGCAGAAGAGCCAGGGAGGTCCAGGGGCTGGCAATGGCCCCCCTGTCAGTGCACAGGCACTGGTAGATGATGCCTGATTGTTGATGACCCAACAATGGGCATTCTGACCTGCACAGCTGATATGACATGTGAAGCCAGCTAAGCAAAGTGGAGGTTCCAGGACCTCACAGTTGGCACCAAACAGGCTACCCCCCCCCACACACCACACATTCTTTCCTGCGCTTGTTCTGTATTCAAGCACCTTTTGGGAGGGGGGCCCTATGGAGCTTTCCCCACAAAAACCTGCTATTTAAAGCTCAATCAGCACAAATGTCAATCTGTGGAACTCCCGAATTGACATTTGCTCCGATTTGGCTTTAAAGAGTGGGTTTTCATGGGGAAAGCTCAGAGCAAGGCAGCAAACAAACAAAGCAAAAGAAAAGAAAAAGACACGGAGCGTTGATGTGCGGACCTCTGTCTGAAAGGGGCAAAATGTAAGTGTAGATAAGCATTTAATTTGCTATACTATTTCCGCACACAGCAACAATTCTGTCTAGTCCTAAGTATATGTACATATTTATGTACTCATCAGTATTTTATTATTTTACCAGTAATACAACTCTGATGTGGGTATATCCTATAAATTACTTCTGCTTTAATTCTTTCTTCTTTTGCTGTTAAAATCCACATTACTAACACTCTCTCTCTCTCTCTCTCTCTCTCTGTGTGTGTGTGTGTGTGTGTACACATACATACACTAAGTATTTTCAGAAATTGCTCAGATCATGCACAATTGAATGTTATGTACTTTGGTTGTCTTGGCTTTGTTTTCCTTTGGTCAGGTTAGATGCAAAATAAGAGTTTCCATATGAAGAATGCTGCTTTAAAAAAAAAAGCAAAAGAAAAATATTCAGATGCAAAATAGCATTTTTGGTTTTCTAAGTTTGTTTTACTGTGGAGAGTTTAGACAAATAATTTGGCTGCAAAGTTAAGCCATAATCAGTTAAGTATGTGCAATGTCACCACTGATCATGCACCGTTGTCAGTGATGGATCAAACATTTATGATGTATTATCCTGCTTTGCAATCAGGCTAGTGACAGTGGGGGGAGAAACTCTCCACTTCAATCTATTTTTTCCAAAAATGACAGGACTTCTGCTCAGATTTTGCTGGCAAGCTTCTAACATTGTATATTTCCACTAACGTTATTTACCTGAAGCGTTTTCTATATGGCCTGGGAGCAACTGAGACTACCTCGCCATTCCCCTATCTCCACAGAGCTGGAGTAGGGTGGGGGCAATGCACTCAGCCAGCAAAATCATGCAAGCTTCAATGCTAAAAAAAATTGATTCTTGTTTTTGTGGTCCTGTTCGTGATTGTAATCACATTCTTGACTGCTGCCGGGCGCCTTTAAAAACAAAACAAAACCCAAAAACCCACAGGCTTTTTTAAAAAAAAAAACTGATAAGAATCCAGAGTAAGGCCAGGAGGTTTGAAACAAACGCAGAACAGGACAGGGAACTGGCACTGAGCAGAAGCCAGGAGCACAACCACCATCAACAGTAACTGTGCTGAATGTTTTCTCACTCTTTGTTGCAGGCGCACACATCCTGCAACATAATAAAAATAATAATAATTTATTTGTACCCCGGCTTTCAACAAAGACCAAAAATACACTAAAATGTCACGTGTGTGTGTGTTTGTGTGTGTGTGTGTGCGCGCGTGCGTGCGTGCGTGCGTGGGTGTCTTGGGGACATATATTTACAGCATTCCTAAACATCACATCAGGGCCATCCATAGGTGGCCCTTTGGAGGTACCTGCTGCAGCCCGAATATCCCCACTTCCTCCCTCACCTCTGCTTTGAGAAAACTGTAGTGTTAAAGAGAGAACAGGAAGATAAAACGAGATGCTTCTGTTTCCTTCTCTGCCAGTATCTATCTGCTATTTAGGGTGGGAGACTAAGGGAGAGGAAGGTCTGCCAGGTGGGAAGTTTCAGCTCTCTGTGTGTGGAGATTAAGATAAAATGGTGACTGAGCACTACATAGATATAATTTTGTCTTTTATGAGTATCATATGAGATTATTAATGTATTTTGCTCCCCCCCCTTTAGTTTAAGTTTAGTTTTCTTTAGTTTTCCTGTTATATTGGGTTTTTAAAATATATATATATTGTTCTCTTTAGTTTGAATTTTATGGTATATTAGGTTGAAAAGCTTTAATAAAATTGATTGTCTAGGGTTGTGGAAGCCTCCATGTATGTGTGACAGAGAATGAGTGAACAGATGAATGAGAGAGGGAAGGAGGGAAAGAAAGAAAGAAAGAAAGAAAGAAAGAAAGAAAGAAAGGAGGGAGGAGAATGGATTAATAAAGAGGAAAGTGGGGAAAGAGAAAAATGAGTTTTCCTGTTCACTTTGGCCTTGGCCACCACAGGTATGTAGCCCTCAGCCACCTTCTTTCATTGGAATGTGGCCCTCAGCCCCTACAAGGTTGTCTACCTCTGCTATGCTCTAGGCAGCTTCTCCATGTTTGCTGAGCAAAACAATTACTAGAGTATTCCATCCCCTTTCTTTCATGACTGCGGTCCTGTTTCCTTGCATTCCGTTTGTCCAAATGAATCAGCCCAAGTTCCCAATCCGGGGAGAGCAGCCAAAGACCAAATGGGAGCAAATTAACACTGAGGGAACTAGTGGGGTTTTAGCCGAGAAGTCCCTACTGTAGTCGCCTCCAAATGCTTGAGAATCATTGGGCTTTATAATTTATTACTATTTTCACGTAACCCTCGAGGGCCTCGTTGACTGAAGAGGATAAATGAATTATTATTGTTAGAGACTTGGGCTTTTGTACAGACACATGTTCTGTATTTTATACTTGAGGTAAGGGATCCATTGGCCACTTGATGGGTTGGAAATGGGGTGTGTGGAGAAGCCAAGAAAGGAAAACTCTTGTGTCTTTTTTCCTCTCGGCACTTTGTTGCCATATGGATTGGATAGAGATCACTTTTTATATATGTATATATATATATTTAAAAAACAAACCTGTGGGGGCTTTCTACATTGATAAACATGTGGTTTATCTGAAAGAAATAAAGTATTAAAAATGCACTTTGAACAATCTTTAATGCCCATGGATGTGCCAAACAAAAACAAAAGCATAATTTTGAAGGAACCTGGCCCACTGCCCAATTTGTAATAGGCTATGGGTTTTATTTTCCTTTGGAATATGTTGTTTAATGTTTCAACCATCAGAACTGATGTATTTCTCTCTGTTTTGAGTTTAGGCCATGCACTCTACTCAGCCCCATGACAAATTGAATCCCATGCTAATGTCCTGTAATAAGATGAGACATTACCTTTATAAATGACCTCATGGAGAAGAGGTTGGCCAGCATTGTCGATAGGCCTGGTGCCAGGCAGCTCTGGGCGATGAAGCCCAGCTTGAGTTCTGCAAGGCATATTGCATCATCCCCTTCTTTCCAATTCCAGCTTGGGATATTTAGCAGATGGGCCTGCAAAGGAAAAACACAGGTTAAAGAAAAGGGAGGGGAACCCTAACCAAACATTTGCATCTGCATTTTGCTAACAAAGGATGGGAGAGAGGAGGGGGCAACAGGCAACTGCTCTAGGGTTGCTAGTTGTTCAGTTAAAAAATCACTTCTACCCTACTCCTAAATGAGTGTATCAGAGCATGTGCAAAGTGCCTTTTCTTATTTGAAAATAGTTGCCCTAAGGGCAGAATGGCCCCGAGTGCAGGGTCCTGCCCAAATGGTGCCATATTTTGTGCACAAGAAATGAATTTTATTGACTGTACAGAAAAAGAACACTGAACATACAGGGTATTGCTGGTTGATGTCTTTTTAACAGGCAACTGGCCAGGAGGATGATATTCTGGCTATCTGGTACACCTAGCTGTCCCCCAGGGAAATGTTGGATACCAGAAATGTACCGCTCCAGCCCCTTCACCTCTCATCCTCTGTGTTGTCATAGCTGGATAAATCAAGGTTTGCCATATTAAAAAGTACTGACAATTTTGCCACATATTTAACCACACGTTCACAACTGATGAGTGGAAACACTCAGCACACCGCTTAGCAGAAAAAAAAGTTCGACCAATAGTTTGGTTACCTCTTTTGTCTTGGTTTTTTTTACTACACACACACACTGCCCGTCTGGCTGGGTTTCCCCAGTCACTCTGGGCAGCTCCCAACAGAATATTAAAAACACGATAAAACATCAAACATTAAAACCTTCCCTAAGCAGGGTTGCCTTCAGATATCTTCTACATCTTCCTTGACATCTGATGGGAGGGCGTTCCACAGGGCGGGCGCCACAACCGAGAAGGCCCTCAAGCTTTAACTGGTTAGACTGTTGCAGAAAACCCATACAAATGACCAAGTAACTTCGGGATGAGATCCTGGAGTAAACTTGGTCATTCATAGAATTCTTCCAAGTGGTGAGGATGATTTTACCACTTATTTAGTGTAGATGGTGGTAATATGTGCAATAAAATGGCTGTAACCACCCTTAAAGGTTGTATCTTAATCAGAATGTAACTGTGTTACAGATTACCTTTATTCACAATTTCCTGCACATTACTGAAACTTACAAGAAAGGCTTATGAGTGAGGTGTTAACAAGAGAAAGTTTGGAGATGAGCATCCCACAGACTTTCCATTACCTTGTTGTGATACTGCAGCATCTGGGTGATTATTCTTATTTTTGGATGATAATTCTTGATGGAAATTACTCTGAAAAGAAAATACACCAACATTTTTTTATTTTCACTCAACAGCAATTCCACAAATATGACTCCATGGCCAAATAGGATGTCATATTTTTCAGTTCAATAACTCCTTCACGTACTTCAGTGGCTACTTAAAATACAGCTTTCCATAATGCCTAAACCAGGAAACTATGGTTTAAGGGCTCCCTCCCAACCATGGTATGAAACCAGGGTTTGATCAAAAGGGGCAAATGTTGCACAGCCTACTGTGAACTGTTAACACAGGACTTTATGCCCACCATTTCCACGCAGAAAACTCTATAGACTGTGTACTTGCTATCTTGCTAGGCTCCAGGTCAAACACTGCACCCCAGCATCTCTGAATTCTAACAACTTATTGCTCTGTTAGGTCTTGTCTACATTGTTAGCAAAAAAAATCAATATGTTTGGGCCCCATTCCCTTGTTGAGTAGCCTGGGTCACTCATACAACACTGTGTTTCTCTATACACACCATCCATAATATATTTTGTACATTATAATTTATATCCCATGATTAAAGTGAGGCAAGAACCTCTGGTTCTGGCTAAAAATCCATACATATTCTATCCACTTTATTAAAAAGCAGGAAGACACGACACAAAATACTGCATTTATCGGAAAACAAATAGTAGTTCCTGTCAAACAAAGGGGGGGGAGAGACTTGTGACCTGTCCTTGAATTGACCATTTTGTGACAGTGCAGATAATGGCTAAGGGACAATGTCCCAGATGTAGGGTAGAACAGGAACAAATGATTTCACAATGTGGTTCAGCTCCCAAGGGGTGCAGTGAATATGAATGCTCTTGCCTTGCTTCTTTTCCCCACCCACAAAATAGATCTCCAAAGCCTTCACCAAACAAACAAATGTTATGGTAACAATACCGCAAGTGAAGATTTCCAGTCAGCTACTGGGAGTGGAGGGGAATGTATTGCTCCTATATTCCACAGCCAAGCATGGACTTGACAAAATTGGTTGCATAGCTTGCTCTGACAAGCAAGAAGCAATTTGCAAAGATATTTATCCCACTCTTAATTCTCCTTCTTAAACTCTTTTTTAGCTGAAGCATTTAATTAAGCATTCAATTTTATTGAATCAAACTCGTTTGTTCTGCAAATACGCAGGAGGATTCTGTTCACCCAATAACTTTTTTTTTTAATTAAACACATGGAATCTATTTAAAAGCTCACTAATCTGCATCTGGATTTCTCTTTAATCTATGTATATAATTTAAAATCAAAGCAAGAGTTCTCCCACCAGATTAAAATGTGCCTTTGGAAAATTAAAGAAGCCAGGGTTGTGTTTTTTGGTGGTGGGGGGGGACGGAAAGGGATATTCCACAACTTTGTTGCTATATGTAGTAACAGAGGTTCTTGTCAGATCCTAGTCTTGCAAGACAGATTTGAAAGGGGAGAGGGGCTAGCCACCTGCCAATTATGTCAGATGATTGGACACTTTGAAATCCCAAAGTTGGGACTTCAAAGCACCACACAAGGCTTGCAGAGAGCCCTGCGTGGTACTTTAAAGCAAATATGGATTTGGGCTAAGAGCCAAAGCCTGCTTTCTGTAGGTAAACTCGATCCAGTAGGCTTCAACTGGTGTGCAGTAAAGTCAACACTTGCTTTCTGCCGGGAAGCGTGATCCAGCAGTAAAACCAAAGCCAACTTTCTTTGTGCATTGGGTGCCTGAGTGAGTTCCCTGGTGGTTCCCCAACCCTGCCATAGGTATTTGGACACCTATTTCCTAGTTGTTGCTGTTAATCAAGTTATTTGCAAAACTGCCCAAACAGGAACAGGGAAGCACCTGTGGTACTTCTGTAGCTGGTCTGGGGTTTACCTCCCCACATTGCCTTGTGGGAGAAGAGAAGGGATGAGCTATCAATCACACCATGCCAGATCTACATATGGCTATAGACAAATCCAGACTGTGATCTCCGACCCACAGTCCCTGGAGGTCGAGTGCTTGAGTAGGGGTTGGAGCCTGAAGCACAATGAGCACAATGTATATATTTTGTTGATGAGGCAAGGGTAGAAGGCCAGATACATAGGACTTATACAAGGCCTGGTGAATTCAGAGGCTCCTACCAAGCTCAGGGTTTGAAGTTCCATACTCTTAGTCCCCTGTTCCTGAAGAGGGCTCTGACTCCTGAGGAAGCACAGTGCCATGAAGCTTATTACAATCACAACCTTGAGATTCTGGGTTCAATCCCCAGAACTGTTGTTGCCATTATGGGTGAAACACTGCTGCTATCCAACCTCAGTTGGTTTTCACACTGGGGCTCTTACAAGAGTCCTATGCAAGCCCTGTCAGAACAGCAGCTGCTGTACTTATTGTACTGCTGTCTTAAGAACTTCCTCTCAAAATGGCACTCAAGAAAAAATAAAATAAAAAAGAATGGGCACCACCCCATGCAGTGCTCCTTGAATTTAAATTGCTTCTCATAGCTCTGCCTTCATTTTGCAGGATGTGTGTGTGAGAGAGAGCCCAATAAAATTGGTTCTGAACACGGGCCAGTTCACTGCATTAGTTCATTTTTAATGGCACTCTGACATTTTAGTGTTGTTGTGCTTTTTTTAAAAAAGGGGAAGATTGGTTCCATTAAACAAGATCTGTATGAGCACAATGCAAATAATAAGGAAAGCTGTCTTATTATAACCCTACATTTGTGATTGTTTTGCTACCTTTCTGCCATTGAGATGAACCATAACATATTTTTTCTTTAGAAATCGGTACCACCCAGACTGGGAGCTGTATTTTTCAGTTGTGAATAAAGCTTAAATCCAACAGGTTAGAAGCAAGGTAGGAACTAACTTCCTATGAGAAGGAGACTGGTGTGACATGTCCCTAACCAGCCAGATTGTTACATAGCTAACTGGATTCTGAATAAAAAAACAATCCTTCTTACAAGACTCATATGACAGGGAGATTTGCCTACCACACAAATGATGCATCTCCCAAGAGTCTATGTGCTATTTTTATGATATGCTGAAGGAACCACTTAGTGGGAACATTATAGATTCTAGGAATGTGTGATAGCAATAACGAAGGCAACTGCAACCACATTAGCTAAGATACTTGTGAGGAAAGGGTAGATTTTAACAGTGTGATCCTATGGCAAGTGCTAGATTTGGGAGCATGCAGCCTCAGTGAATGAAATGTTGAGAGGGAAAGGGAGAGGAATGTCTCAGCACTTTTGCCTATGATGTTGGACTTGGAATCTGAGCAGTTCCTGTTCTTCCCAGTTCCCATTTTTCTATGTGAAAACTCAATTGTTTAGTGTGGCAGCACTAACACTTTGGAACTCCCTGCCTTTGATATCAGGCTGGCACCTTCAATGAATTTTGTTCAGCATCTGCAGAAGACATTCTTATTTAGACAAGCCTACCAAGATGTCTAGAAAGCTTTTTGAGTTTTAATTTATTTTAGCATACTCTATTGTAGGTTTTGTTTTGTTTTTTAATTATGGTAGCAATTTTTTAAAAAAAATTTTTAGTGATAAGGTTATCTATTTTTTGCAAACTGCTTTGTGGCTTTTTCCTCCAATCAAGCGGTATATAAATTTTATGAAACAAACAAACAAACAAACAAATTCATGAAAGGGAGAGAGAGGAAGAGGATGCTATGAGAAACACCATCATTATCCTCACTTTTAACCCAACATATCCCAAGAGCTCAGAAACAGATTGAAAATATAAAAGGAAACAGTATGATATCTGTGTTCATGACCCAATACTTCTTCTCTGAGATTTTGTAGCCTGAGGTGGTCAAGAAGCTTCATTCAACATGCAGAAGCTGACTGGACTAACAGTCTAATCTTATCTCTAAGTCCTTCACCAGACATGAGGCGGCAGGCTAATTTAGATGGGAGGGGTGCAGGACATGCCACGTAGCAAACATAGCTCTGTCCTCTAAGGGAGAGGAATGGTCCAAGGGGCATGGAAGGGAACAGCAGGAGGGATTCCTCCTCCTCAGCATTTGCTGTCTGAGGCAGTTGTCTCGCTTGCCCAATGATAAGCCTGGTTCCATTCTTTCCATGTTTGTTTCATTGAGTAAAACTGAATCAAAATGTCGTCTTCTAAATTACCTCATAATATTGGAGGCATCTTCAGCATCTGGGTCAGCGCAGTATTTGTTGGCAAGGATTAGGCACGCGTCTGCTGACTCTATCTGGACACCAAAGGAGAAAACAAACATAAAGAGCAATCTGATGTTTACAATAATTTTCTCCAACCCATATCAGCTTTCATGGAACCTCATCATTCCTGCACTAGACTGCAGAATTATGTATATGTGTGTGTGGTGTACCATGCCATGAGCTACATCCAGAGCTTTCTGGATCAGTCCAAAGGCCGATCTAGTCCAGCATCCTGTTCTCACAGTGGCCAACCAAGGAGGGTATCTCTAGTCCTCCACTACTCTATCCTTAACACCATATTGGCTCATGCAGAGGAGACTAGGCCTCAAAAGCCTGGCCATTCAACAATAACAGCATTCCAGAAAGTGGAAGGCTCTTGAGGATTAGAAAAGGCTTGCCTAGTGAGGTGGAGCCACAACACCAATTTAACCATAGGTTTGTCACTGTCCTTTACCAAGAGATGGTGGGGAGGTCTGTGTGGATACATTGGGCACAAATGCCAGATTGGCTATTCCCCAATGCAACTCCCACTCTTGGTAAACGACAGCAACACCACTGCCAGGAAGCTAGTGTTGTGGTCCTGCCCCACTACGCAAGTCGCTTCTGCCAATGATGTAAACTCCATAAACACAGGTGGGAGGAAGCTGGGAGGGGTGAGACACCTCCATGGGTTGTGGGGAGAGGTAGAAGAATCCTCTCTGAGGTTTTCAACAAATTGGAAGAAGAGTTGTGAAACGTCATGGGAAACTATTGCAGGCCAGGACAATCTCTATGACTGAAAGTGTGGAAACACAGTAAACCTCAACAGAAAACCCCCAAGGAGTGAAAGCAACTGAAAAGAATGGGTAACACAACATCAAACCCTGAACCTTTTCATAGATGAGGTAGGGGATCCTCCTTCACACATTATCTGCGTTAAGAGAATCCACACACAGAAAGAAGCAGCAGGGTCATGCTACTGGTCTCACCTCCGACATCCACATATTAGACATGGATGTGACAGCTGAGGAAATCTATACATTCAGACCTCTATGCATGAAGGTTTCCATGGGAGCTGGAACTCTATGCAATCAGAGTTTTAGCTTCCATAGCTTCCTCTCACATTGCCATCCTGGCTCAGACACTGCCTCAGCTGTGGGCATCTGCAGCCATATTTTGATGTTATTCCATGAGAGGCGGGGAGTCACCACCCATTCTGAAAATAACAAATGCTTTCACACCTTTTATACCCGATCTGCTAGTTTACTAGCACATCAGGTCCCCCACCTCTTTTCCTGCTGATAATTAATTGAAAGGTTCCTTTCGATCCACTCTGAAGTTGAAATAACTAACAGATTGTTTCGAGGTTGTATCTACTGTATACTACAAACCAGTACCACTTTTACTCCCATACCTTTTCCCAAAGGATCATGGGAACTGTAGTTTGGTAAAGATGCTAAGATTTTCTTGCCTTCCTCACAGAACTATACATCCCATATTTCCATGGGGAAAGAAAATAACTGTAACTATACAGTAGGACCTTTAGTTAAATGCAGACACCAAACAGAAAAGTAGAAAAAAAGGAAGGAAACCAATACCTTTACTCGAGCCAGGTCATGCGGATTGAGAACTGAACCCTGAAAAAATTCCACCTGAGTGAAGTGTCGTTTAAAAAGAGCTTCCAACTCAAGGTTAGGGGAGATACTAAATTGAAAAAGAAAGGACAAAACAAACAGAATAAAGTCAGTTTGTGAGCATTACTCCTGTTTTTCTTTTCTTTACAAAATTATTTAATAGGTATGGAGTCAATTCTGTAGGAACCATGAGTGGTTTATGTTCTAATTTTCTCTTCCTTTCTATCTCTATTAAGGTTGTCAACAATCCATAATTTTACTGGTCCAGTCTGGCAAGTCATCAGAACAGAAACATTTAAAAAGGAAGAAGAATAGGAGAAGAATATATGCATTGTTGTCATTGTAATTTCCCTACATTCTATAAAAAAAGCCTTTTTTTAAGATGGTGTTCGTCAGAAGACAAGAGACTGTCCATACTATTTATTTCATTAGGAGGCCAACTCCAATCATTTGGAGAGATACTGTGGGTGCCCTCAATTTGCATTTAGATCCTTTTTTTTAAAGCACAAGACAGGAGACAATCTACTTATGCTGAAACACACAGTTTAAGGTGTCAACATTGTCTTATGCAAAAGTTGGAAACTCTAATGCCTCACCATTTCCATTTTGCCATCCTTGGTGACTTGCTAGACGGGAACAACCTAAAATGCTCAGAGCTTTGAGGCGATCCTTTCTATAATCATTCCCCACTTTGAGTAACACAGTGACCATACTAAGCAAACTGTGGCTTTGCATGACTTGAGCAATCACTTGGACTCCCAGTGAGAATATCAGGGCAGTTTGGCTCTTCTTGCTATGAGTTTAGCCATGGTTTGGTTTAGCATGTGGTGTTACTCGTATGTGGATTGTGTAATGGCTTACTGCTTGTGATTTCTCTGGGAAATATAAACCATGAGCCCAGTTTGAGACAACAGCCATGATCCTTCCCCCTAAGCGCTAAGATATTTTCTCCTTTGAGCCAAGCCAAAGTTTGGCTTAATGTTACATGAGAACTGAGCTAATCTGTTAAAAACAAAACAAAAGCACCACTTTGCCATTTGCACTTTGCTTTATCCCACACTTCTCAGATAATTATACCCCGTTTAATGTAGCCTGCTGTTAAGGGCACTGATATCACTCATTTCAAAATTGCTCCCAGCATTTAACTGATAAGAGAAAGGTCAAAACTGCCTTACAAGCAGCTTTGAAAAAAAGGAAAAGGAAAAACAACAACCCTGTCAGTTCTGGAAGACATGTCAGATCTGATGTTGGATTTTATTGTAATGGCAGGATCATGACAAACAGCAACTATTTTAGAGCATTCATGACTATTGGCAAGGACATTTATGGGGAATTATTAAAATCTGTCTAGAGAATCTGAGATCCAGCCTCTCTTTTTTATGTGTGTATTGTTTCATAGTTATGAATATTTGCAAGAGAGGAACACTTCTGCCTCTCTGGAAATTTGTAAATTTAACCACCTGCGGCAATCATGGATAGCCTCCAAGCAGGGAACCAGGAAGAGACACTTTCATAAACTGGAAGAGAGGAAGGAAGGAAGCCTTCCTATCCATCAATATGATTTAACATTAAGTAAGTGTAAGCAAGGGGACACGGGTGGCGCTGTGGGTTAAACCACAGAGCCTAGGACTTGCCGATCAAAAGGTCAGCGGTTGGAATCCCTGCGATGGGGTGAGCTCCCATTGCTCAGTCCCTGCTCCTGCCAACCTAGCAGTTCAAAAGCACGTCAAAGTGTAAGTAGATAAATAAGTACCGCTCCAGCGGGAAGGCAAACAGCGTTTTCGTGCGCCGCTCTGGTTCGCCAGAAGTGGCTTAGTCATGCTGGCCACATGACCCAGAAGCTGTACGCTGGCTCCCTCGGCCAGTAAAGCGAGATGAGCACCGCAACCCCAGAGTCAGTCACGACTGGACCTAATGGTCAGGGGTCCCCTTTACCTTTAAGTGTAAGCAAGTGGGCTAGTAAGAAATATTGTGGACTAGAAACTTGTGGATTGACTTGCAAAGCTGGATACAGTCAGAGACAGAACTTGAATAGCATAATGCATCATCTCAAGTACAATGCTTCTGCTGGTCTTATATTCAACTGCCAGCCATTTTTATATACAGTAATAAAGTATAGAGAAATAAAGTCATGCACATGCATGTATGAACCTGCTCTCCACAGAAGTATCCAATTTGCATTTAAAATTTATTTTTTCAGAAGATGGTTTCAGCTTCAGCCTACGCCCCAAATATCAAAACAATAGTACCTGGGGGAAGGGCTAACAGAGGGCATGTAACAAGTTTCTTGTATAAGCCAGAAGTTTATTTGGGTTGGGGCGATTTCTGGGGGCTTTGCTAAATGGTCTTAGAGACTGTGCAGCTTATTGTTTCTAGCGCCCCAGCAATTCCCTGCACTTCCCCAAAATGTTATTTAAGAGCCAGCCAGCCTGTTGGTTTATCACCATCTGAGCAATGATTAGTTTCCAAGACATGGACAAAAAGTAGGCTTATGCTAAAAAAAACAACAACCCCAAACATTCTGTACATGTGCAAAATCTCATTTTACATTCCGAGTTGTAGAATAACTTCTCAGGGAAATTTATGCTTGGATTCATAATGCATTCAAGCATTACTACCGGGGCCAATTCATAATCTGAAATAAGGAATGACAAACTAATTTGAGCCAGTTTTGCATCTGTTGATTGAATTTGGACATTCCTTCCATACATGCAGAATATATAAAACCTTTTGTGGTCATCCTCTTGTTAATGACTAGGGCTGGACTGTTTTTTGACTTCATAGTACAGAGTGATGGATTTTTGGTTCCAAGTCTTGGGAGTTATAGGATGACAAGCTATAGAGTATATTTGAGCCCATAATCATGTTTTCTTACATTGAATGATTTCCTCTTTAATAAGCATTATAACATTTATAGTTATTTTTAAAAAGCGGGGGGACAATGGGTAAGCTTAACTGTTACAAAGTATTATAGCATTGTTCTGCAGTATGGGTTGTGAAACAAATTTTGCAAGCAGGAGACACCCATTGGATTCAGCTCTTGTGGTACACTAAGAAATAGACTCCTGCTAATGGAATGGTCATTGTGCAAGTGGAATGAAAGTTGGGTATTACCCTATATTATGCAGGCTAGTGGTTTCCAAACTTCCTACTTTCTAACAATCCTGTCTATCTTAACTTGTCTACTGAAGAGTCAATGCACATTCACAACAGACAGAACTTTTGCTTCTTATTGAAGTTTCATGAGCATCTTTCTTAGGTACAAGACCACACACAGTTCCATCGGGTTGCTGGCCATCACTGTTGGTTCTCATTCCCGTCCCACATGAACTGACAGACAAACTTCACTTTATATTTTTCTTTCCTTTTTTTTAAAAAAATAATAATTTAAAAAAGCACGTTGAAGCTGGTAATTGAAGGTTTGAATTTTGTACTTACTTATGCAGAAAGACAATTTCTACGTTCACATCATCCCTGTCCTTGTGCAGGAAGTCCTTCAAGAAGTTGGACACGCTTTCCAAAGTTATGTGGCCACAGACAACTATGTGCCTGGGACAGGGAGAAAAAAAGGGAGGGCACAGTTAAAAGTTTGCTGAGAGGAACAACCAGGCAGGAACACAAGCAAGCTCAAGAGAATTTGGAAAATCACTCCTTTGTTGTGGAAAGAAAGAAATGTGAAAAGGGGAAAGGAAAGAAGCACCAATCTACTGGTGTGTGTCTCCAGTTCATTCCTGAAAGAGAGAAAGGAAAATACCAACACATTGAGAAGCCCAGAGACACCAAAATACTCCAGCGGTCTAATTTAGCAAAGGATTATTACGAGCAAATGGCCAACTGGTTATGTGTACATAATAATGGGACACAGGCCCTTTTCGGTGTAACAATTCTGCTTGCTTAACTATGGGCCATTCACTCATCCCTCACCTCTTTCCTCTTTGCTTAAGTGCTTCAAACCTGGTCTGTTTAAACTAGGAATCCCTCTTTACATACAAAAAAGGGGAACTCTGGTTTAATGCCTGTTGACCTAGCCTGATCTTAAACCAGATCTGAGTTTGGCCTAGAACTATTAGTTTCTAGTGTTGCTTGCTGAAAGGGTTACATGATGCTTTACCAAAGGTGTCATGGACTTTGAAGACACTCAAACTCAGAACCCAAGGGAGAAACGTGCTAAGAGGAAGGCACACTTGGCAAATCCACACCGTGATCAACTCCTGTCCGGAAACCAATGCCCCCACTGTGGAAGGACGTGTGGGTCCAGAATTGGCCTCCACAGTCACTTACGGACTTATTGTTAAAACCGTGTTTATGGAAGACAATCTTACTTGGCTATGAGTGATCGCCAAAGAAGAAGGAGAAGAAAGAAGAAGAAGACGACATGATGCTGGTGGTTTCTTTCAATCACCAGGTTTATTGCCCATTATAATCAAAGGTTCCTTCATCTTAACTGTTTGCTAAAAATAGATTATTCTACATTATAGTATATTGTAAGAGCTAAAGTTGTAAAAGAACTGAAGACTTAACCTAGATCATGCACTGATCAAATGTATGCTTGGGGTATGCACCATGTAAAAAGTCTATTTTCCTAAAACTATAAATTTATTTAGCTAATAACTGATTATTCCTTAACCATATCCTCAATACCAAAATATACTTATCCAAGGAAAACATGATTCGAGCTTCTTGTTTAAAAGTATCCTTCCTCTTTCCCCTTTGATTTTTTTCCCACCCAGCACTGTATCTTCTGGAATTTTGGGATCGGTGCTTTTTCTTTCTTTCAGGGGGTACTCATGGGTATGCAGTACCGGCACCTATCTTTTCTGTTTTTAATAACAATAATAATAATGTGTGACACTTACTGGAACAACTTCATGGTGAGTACTTGCACCTATTTTTCTAGAAAAAGGAAGCACTGGTGATCTCGGTCAGGGATTGGAAACCCATTGATTCTCCAGATGTTGCTGAACTACAACTCCCATCAGCCTTGACCAACGGCCATGCTGGTTAGGGTTGAGGGAATTGGAATCCAACAACACGTGAAGGTGTAGCCCTGACAGTGTCTGTCTCAATTTCTTCCTGTGAGTTTCATTTGCCATAAGGAAGGGCCCAGTGCCCTGTGAGCAGTCCCATTAGCAGGGGCAAGGTAAGGCCACCTCCCCAGGCGGCAGGAAGCCCCCCTCCCCAGGTGGTGAACTTTGAACTGGAGACTTTCTAGCTCTCAGGTAACCATCCTTAGTCACTATGCTCCATAGACATAGAAATCTGCTATGTCCTTTGAGAATCACATATTCCTCACCTCTACATTCAGATAAGTCATTTAACCTATCGTACATAATAGCTAGGGACGCAGGTGGCGCTGTGAGTTAAACCGCAGAGCCTAGGACTTGCTGATCAGGAGGTCGGCGGTTCGAATCCCCGCAACGGGGTGAGCTCCCGTTGCTTGGTCCCTGCTCCTGCCAACCTAGCAGTTCGAAAGCACATCAAAGTGCAAGTAGATAAATAGGTACTGCTCCGGTTCGCCAGAAGCGGCATAGTCATGCTGGCCACATGACCTGGAAGCTGTACGCTGGTTCCCTTGGCTAGTAAAGCAAGATGAGCACCGCAACCCCAGAGTCGGCCACGACTAGACCTAATGGTCAGGGGTCCCTTTACCTTTACAGTGGTGCCTCGCAAGACGAAAAGAATCCGTTCCGCGAGTCTCTTCGTCTTGCAGTTTTTTCATCTTGTGAAGCAAGCCCATTAGCGGCTTAGCGGATTAGCGCTATTAGTGGCTTAGCGGATCAGCTGATAAGCGGCTTAGCGGATCAGCTGATAAGCGGCTTAGCGGATCAGCTGATAAGCGGCTTAGCGGATCGGCTGATAAGCGGCTTAGCGGATCGGCTGTTAAGTGGCTTAGCGGATCGGCTGTTAAGCGGCTTAGCGGATCAGCTGTTAAGCGGCTTAGCGGATCAGCTGATAAGCGGCTTAGCGGCTTGGGGAAAAGGGGGGGAAGGAGAAAAAACCCACAGGAACTCGCAAGACATTTTCGTCTTGCGAAGCAAGCCCATAGGAAATTCGTTTTGCGAAGCACCTCCAAAATGGAAAACCCTTTCGTCTAGCGGATTTTCCATCTTCCGAGGCATTCGTCTTGCGGGGCACCACTGTATCTTTACCTTTACATAACAGCTAACGCAGCAAGACTACAGATCTCCTTGCAAATACAGTGGTACCTCTAGTGGTACAGTGGTACCTAATTCGTTCTGGAGGTCTGTTCTTAACCTGAAACTGTTCTGAACCAGAGGCGTGCTTTCGCTAATGGGGCCGCTTGCTGCTGCTGCACTGCAGGCACACGATTTCTGTTCTCATCCTGGGGGAAAGTTCTCAAATAAGGTAACTCTTCCAGGTTAGCTGAGTTTGTAACCTGAAGCGTTTGTAACCTGAGGTACCACTGTATTTTCTTTGACATGCAAATAAGTAAGATGTTAAGTTATACCCAAATATTTTTTCTCCAAAGGCAGAGAATATGGCATACTGGAATGACTACTGAGGGCTTTGGGCTTTTTCTTCTTCTTTTAAGTAACATAAAAAGGGGTTCCTAAATGCAGTATAAGCATTCACTGCATAGTTTGCAGCTTAACCCTTAATTTACACATGTTTTCACAAAAATGATTTCCACTGAGTGCATTAGGAGTCATTTCCTGGTAACTATAATTAGGATTGCAGTCTTAACATACCATTGCAAATGAGCAACCAAAGAATCAGATTTGACAGTAGCGAATATGACAGCATTTTATAATGTTCCATGACACAGCCTCCAGTGCCTTACATCTCAATCCTAATTATTTTTACTTAGAAGTAAGCTTCTTTGATTTCAGATGAACTTATTTTCAAGAAAGTATACTGCAGATCACAGTGGGGAGGGGAGGCTGGCAACCCCAACTGACATCAATGAGATTGATTTCCAAGTAATACAATAGTCTATGATCTTTGCAGAGTGTTGAGTTTTTGCTGGCTATTTAGTGTGTAAACTGGTTCAAAGACTGAGCTGAAATGGCCAACTGAGGGATGGCCATTTTCATCACAACACAGATTAAACTAACGCTTTTATTCCTCACAAGTTTTCAGAAGGTTCCTTCATATGAAGCATTGTGCTCCCATGCTTCCTGCCATTAATTTCCCACGTGTCTCCCGATATTCACTGGTGATCTATGGGAATGAGTAGAGACAATCTCTTGCTGATATCCTACTACAGTGTGCATATGACTCACTGGTGAACCAGTCATCTGTGTCATCATGCTAACTGGTGTGGAGAATTTGACTACTATCATGTTTCCCCCAATTCCGCAACAGGTGCAAAGTACGGGGGAATTATCCTCACTGCTTGGCCAAACAATGCCAGCGACCAGTTTGCAAAGTTGGGACTTGCCTCCCTTGGAAACCTACCACCTCCTAAATGGTAATCTGTATTCATTTCCAGAAAAGAGCGTGGCTAAAGTTCATTTTGTTAAGGCAATGGCGCCACACTGTTCAATACACCGGTCTTGTGGAGGGTCACCAAGCCTCCCCCTTTTGTTGTGCACAATGTAAGACTGTATTCATCAGCTGGCAGCTGAACTGGCAGCAGGTGGCAGATAATGAGCAAAGCACTTTCAGAGGTAACATTTAGACCATCCAGGTCACTCCTGCTTTGTAATTGTTCTGAACACATTCCAGTAAATGTGTCTGTGTGGTAGTGGGGAACCACTGACTGTAGGCTATGAGAGATAGGCAGCAAGCAATCACCATCCATGTAATTTACCATTAGGGGCCTTTATGAGCTCCTGCCCTTGTTTCATAATTCAATGCTTGACTAAGAATGTGAGAAATAATTGTGGGGGTCTTGTTGGTGGGAGGATAATAATGCAGAACAATGGATAAACCGAGAACAAGCACAAAGGCTTCATTAACATTACCACCCAACATGGTTCTACTTGGAGTGGCGTCATTAGTGACAGTGAAATTGCACCATTATATAGCACAGTACATCCTATATAGCATTGCTTTCTTCAGTGGGCCAGAAAGAACGAGTTAAAACAAAACCCTATGTATTTAACAAGTTCTTTCTAGCCCAATGAAAGTTTCTTTTTCAATAAAATAAAATAAAATCATTATAGTGATTCTGTCTATATGTCTAAATCCAAGGCTTTTATTATTAACTCTCAGAAATTGTGTTTCTCCACTAACATAATATAATACAGAGGATGTGTTAGGGTGCACAGAGGGATTGTGAGTCAGTAGGGGGAACAGAGCACAGGAAGACTCTGAAGAAGAGCACAGAGATGGACAGATGGCAGAAACATGGCGGAAAGGAAGAGCAGGGTTGGGACAGGATGGAGGGAAGAAACAACAGGGTGGAAGGAGGAGTGAGCAGACTGGCAGAGGATAAATTGAGCTACCACAGGCTTCCTCAAACTCAGCCCTCCAGATGTTTTTGGCCAACAACTCCCAATATCCCTAGCTAGCAGGACCAGTGGTCAGGGATGATGGAAATTGTAGTTTCAAAACATCTGGAGGGTGAAGTTTGAGGAACCCTGAGCTAGCACCTCCTTTGTGGAGCAGTGCATGTCACTTGGGGAGGAGGGTGTCCTATTTATTTCCGAGGCCACCTCTATTTTCCTGCAGGGGAAAATTCCTTACTCTCTGGTGGGGGTGTCTTCTTCCTCCACCAACACAGGGGGAGTTGATTTTTGTTCTTGTTTTATTGGTTTGTTTTTGTTCTCGTTTTATTAAATATTTAGTGTTCTCTGTTTGTATTTTTATGTTGTGAACCGCCCCGTCATCTATGGATGAAGGGCGGTATATGAATTTGCTAGTGTTTCAAGGAGAGCAGGGCTCTGCCCAAGCCTCTGTTGCTGTTCACCATGAGTAGTTCCTGGTTTGTGAAAGAGTTAAGTGGGCAGAACCAAAGCTGCTAAGCCTTTCAGCCCTTGCTCGGTTGAAAATATGACCCCAGTTAAAAATTAGTTGTCAAGGAAGGCTTATCATTCACATTCTGAATAAGAAAGGCAGGCACAGGGGTGGTACTAAAAACCCCTACATGCTGTTGACATCGTCCAGCAGCCCCACTCTTATTCCCATACAATTGCCAATTTTCTTACAGCATTCTTCTTCAGCTGTTGCATCACAAAACCAAATCCATACCTAAAGGAGCATGAAACTGAAAACCTGGCCTATTGGCTATAACCAGTCTCCCTCCCTCCCTCCCTCTCTCTCACAGAGTTTTGGCTTACTTTTTAAAAAGCTCCTTCTTACAGCACAGTTTCTGATTTATGCCACCAAATCTACAATAATCTCTCCATGTGGCCATGTCACCACCATGAAGACTACTCTTTGCCATGTGCTGCTCAATTGCCAAAAGGAAATGATGGAAGAGAATACAACATTTTAACAGCAAGCATCTATTGATCTCCACATGCCACTTGGCACGATTCAAAGATGTGCACAGCAGGTCAATGTAGCCATTAAGGAAAAACTTGCTTGCCTGACTGCCTCCATTCTCCAGCTGTCCTCCTGTCTCCAATACATGCCTTCTATATTTTCTTGTCTGTAAGCAACACAACCTATAGTCTATGGTGAATGACCTCTGTTACCATTCTATCCTTGGCTTGTTTTACCTCTCCTACAATCCACTGCCATCTGCCTGTGTCATATGCTTCAGTCCAAAACTGGTTTCCTTTGAACAACCCATGACTTAATTGCCATAATAACCTTGTTAAGCCCTACTTGTTGAATTTCCTACGACCTTCTCAAGCACTGCACTTATTTCCGACCCAATTCATCCAGATGATTAGATTCATCTAGGAGTGCCAGCGGCTGATGTACACCAATCCAGCAGCTTTTGAGCAGCTTGCCTCAAAAGCGAAATATTGGCCAGGGATTCCTGAAGACAACCCACCACTTCCAAAAGCTTACCAGCTCATGTTGGATAAAGCAGGAGGTGGAACATGGAGTCTCCTCTCTCTCTCTCTGTCTGTCATCTATCTAACATTCCCCCCACTGAAATGAATTGGAATAACTAACCACTCTAGCACCAGCTTGAAGTAGTTGATGGAGATGCTCCTGGGGCCTCTCAAGGGAATAAAATACAAACTGCCTTAGAAATACCCCATACTGCTTATACCTGTGCATATCTACACCTATGCAGCTTCCCATATCCTCTGTGATCATTCTGCCCCACCCCAACAGAAAGGTGCTTCCAACCCATAAAAACTCTTTCCAGCCATCAGATCTCCAAGCTAAGATTGCTCTCTTAGTGTGCAATAGCTTCACTTCAAACTTTAGCTGCTCAGTAGAATGGTAAGAAGAAATCAGCTGGTTCTAGACTGTCATCTTGAATTGAAAAGAATCACTTTTCTCCTGCTAGAATAAGTGAAATTTATTCTACAGATAAGATCAAAACCAGATTGTCTGCAGGCTTAAAGAATGTTATTAGGGACACTATTTCAGAAACCCTGGAGAACCCATATTGTTCCAATCATCTGATCTGAAGAGTTACAGATTCCCCAGTTCCATGCCAAAATTCATGTCTTAAGTGTTTCTTACTTCAGCTTCGTTAAAACAAAATGCTTCTAGAAGCCAACTTAATGAAATTAGAGATGCTGACAAAGCTCATGACAAGGCCCATAAACGAGCTTCAGGGGCTCAGACCTTCACCTCAAAGAATAAATGAGCATCAGGATACCCCTGAATTCTTCTCAGTTCAGATTAAAACCCAACTCAGAGAAGAATTCCTGGCTTACTGCAATGCTAGCAGCCCTTGAGAAAACTATTTCCCAAGGGCCACCAGGACCTACAGAGCATGTCAACCAAACAGGAGCGGACTTTGGTAATATGGCACCCTGAGTGAGGACAAAATTTGGTGCATCCCCTCTAAATATTTCTTATTTTCACAACAATTCATTCAGGTACAGTTTACCCATTTGTATATTTTATTATTACTAGTAACACTACTATAGTTTGTACCCCCTTGGCTTGGTGCCCTGTGCAAGGTACTGCACTGCCCTAAATCCTGCACTGAGACAAAGAGAGGGAGAAACTCCACTATCCCTCTCACTGCAGCTGTTGCCACCAGCACCACTGCCCTGATAGTTGCACTTTAAAAGGGCTCCTGAGTCCCACAGGGTTGCTGCAGAAAGAATGTAGTTGGTCAAGGGAGCCATGGACTCAAATAGGTTAGAAACCTAGCTGGTCACTAAGAGTTGCTTGAGAAGAAGAAGCAAATAAATATATTTATTCAATGATGATTAACATGCAATTCTGGAGCCAAAATCACTGCTCCATGCTGGACCTTAACACTGCATCTCTTTAGCACGGAATAATTAATTATAAATTTATTATAATTCTTAGTTATTGGTTTGAGGTAATGTTGTTATATGTGGAGCAGGGGGAAAGCTAACTCAGAACACTTTATTAGTATTAGACCTTTAGTTAATTATTGTTTTTCTTTTTTAAACTTACTCCAAATTCCTCTGGAATTGACTGCTATTACTGCTGGGCTTCCCCCTTTCCCATTGGTATTAGCACTTAAGTAAGGCAAAGCTGCAAAGTCTGGGGTTTTCCCATAATACCATACTGCTAAAACTCAGACCCAGAATGGAAACTAGTCCAATAACATCTGGAGGACCACATGTTCCCCATCTCTCAGCAGGAATTCAGCCAATACTAGAATATCCACAGTTACTTCTAGTCCAGTTGTTTAGTTTAGTTTAGTTTAGTTTAGTTTAGTTTAGTTGTTTAGTTTAGTTTAGTTTAGTTTAGTTTAGTTTAGTTTAGTTTAGTTTAGTTTATAGCTGTTTGGTGATGTGGGTGCTGATTTTATATCAGGCTTGCACACATGGTCTACAAAGTCAAATGCCACTAATTCCATTTCCCATCCTCCAAAGTAAACTAAAACTGTTAATACAACAAATGCACCACTATGATTTAGCACATCCAGGTTTTCCAAACTTCTAATAGACAATACACCCCCACCCCGAGTTAAAAATAGAGGTACATTTCACTCATTATATCAAATGTTTATTTTTAGAATATGCACAAGTAAGACTCACCAGTCCTCATAGGAGCCCACTTTCATCTTTTGCTTGTGTATACGCCCCCCCCCCCCAATTTCTAGGAGGCAATTCCCAGAGCAATAATTCTTGCAGTGGCTGCAAGCCCTGATCAATGCATCATGCGGAGATACAGTGGGCTGCTGAGTAGATATTAAAGGCACAGGGGCTTTGCACTTTTAAATTCATTTAATTTTCATTGCATCCTGCCCATACTTCTTTCACTGCAGACTTGTGTAACCCAGTGCACAGTTTGGAAAGTATAATTTTAGAATAAGTGAGCATGAATCCATATGAACAAAATAGGACATTGTTTTTGTTTCTTTCCCCTACGTAAGTAGCTTTGCCAACCACAATTAGCAAATCAGTTCCCAGCTGGGCTCACGTAAGCTACTCCCGAAATTAAAACAATGGGAACCTCAGCATAATCCTTGAGGTGGGATATTCCCTTTCAGTGCACTCACAGGCAAACAATGCAAAATGCAAAGCTCCCCTGGCTGTTTATTTTCAAGGAAAATTACATCCATTCTCTTGGAACAAATATAAAGAACCTCTTAAAAAGTCACCCTTGCCATCCCATCATTTTAAATCACAGGCAGTAAATTGAAGATTCTGTTCAACATCCACTGACCACACTGCATTCATTTTGTCAAGTAAGTAAATGAAATATGACATATATTGATCTAGATGTCTCTGTATAACTATAATATTTATATCAAATACATGTGTCTGAGTCTCTCCACTCCCACCCCCACCCCCCGCATCTTCCTTCTTAACTTTCTAATTGTGCATTTGTCTACTAGCTGTCCAACATCTCTGCTCCCACTCTCTGGTTCTCCCCTGCTCTTTCTGTCTCCACTCCAGGAGCTGGCAAGCTTGAAGAAAACTCAAGGTATAACATAGCTGACGTAAGGCCAAATCCACATGTAGATCATTATTACTTTTTTTTAAGTGCGTGGAACAATATTCTTAATAACTGCTTTCCCCATTAAACCTATAATGGAACACTCTTTCACATAAATAAAAGCTGTGTATGATTGAGTTTGGGCAGATTAACCATCTTGGACCTAGATTCTATTACATGGTGGTTAAGGTGGGGAGGGGAGGGGGGTCAGACCTGGTTCAAGAAAGTTCTTAGAAACAGCATTCTTTCAACAGTTCTATATTTTTGAACCGAAGTTAGATCAGACTATTGCTTCAACAGGACTAATAGAACCCAAATCCTATGTAAGAAGTCATAGAAAGTCATGCTCAAAAGAAACCACAGAAGATAACTGCTTTGAAGATCTTGTTAAAAAAAAACAAAAACACAAGCTGTTTTCCTGCCTAGGATTTCTAAAGGAGCAGTGAGGGAAGGGGACAAAGGTTATAACACTTGATTTTTAAACACAGGGATTAATTTAAGCCTGCTTTGCCCACAAATACATGGCGCTAGATGACTGCATTGGTATCTCACGCTCAAAAAGGGCAACAGTGGCCCACCAGGGAGCTTAGTGTCAACCTTGTTTTGCAGCCTATCGCTGATAACAAAACAGCCCTGGTAAGGTTGGTGGGCTGTTTTCAATTCAGTCACCATTTGTGAAGGCCTGCTGCACAAGGATATTTAGAAGAAGAATGAAGTATTTACCCTACCTAAGATCTGCAGGACTTCTGACCACACCTACCATATCACCAGCCATGTGTAGAAGCAGCCCACTTGAGAGAGCTACATTAGCTCTGAGAAAGCCTTCTTTTTTTCAGCCTTGTCTCTCCAAGAGCCCTTCTCCTTTTGTGTCCTAATCTATTTCTTGGTTCTAATTTTAAACCCTAAGTTTGAACCTGAGCTGGTGTGCATATTCCACATTTGAGTTTGTTCTCAGGTTTGAGCTCTAGGCCTGTCCCTTCATGTCTAGCAGCCTGCAGTGCCAAACTCCCTGTGCCTCACTCTTTCCGTCTCAATAAATGCCACTGATCCAAAGTTTTGGAAAGCTGGGGCAGCCAAGAGGGCCCCACCTGGGCTGATTCACTGGTCTCTACTGACCTTGACCCTGTAGCAAGTTCTAGCACTAAGAGGCAGGAGAATCACCAAGTATCCTGACTATTACCTGCAGAGCCCTGGGACAGAAGGAAGGTTGCTCAGTGAGGATATTTCACCATCTTGAGAATTGTGAGAGCCATTTACTGGCACTTAAAAAGTGGCCTTATTGAAGCAGGAAGTACCATGACATTTGCTACCGTACAATTAAATCAAGATTGCTGAGAAATGTCATTGATCTAATTGCAAGGGTTATTTCTTTGTTTGCACCCCCCCCCCAAAAAAAATCCCAGATGTTTTGCCTGAGTAACATTTTGTTTTAGACAAACCTTTAGGGATGCATTCGGAAACCCCACAATTCACCTCAAATTTCACTTTAGCCAAAATTCTAGTAGCAGCTCTATTTTTGCACTAACCAAGCAGGGATGACTCTAAGGTATATTAAGGGGTAGTAGGCAAGCCCCCAAAATAATTTCCCACTACTCCATTGGCTTCCCCAGCTTTCAGTCTCAAGGTCCTAGCCCAGACTACTTCCCAAACTAGTTTTTTTCTGGAATCCCCTCATGACCAAGGCTATAGCAATAAAACTTAACAGTATAATTCAACCTCAGTCCAGGATAAATACTCTTTCATTTGCTCTGAGACATACAAACACTGTCTCAGCTGTGAGCTGTCTTTCTTTTGCATGACATACTGTGATGAAGTGGACAAGCAGAGTCTAGATCTTTAGTCATTAAGAACTGAGACCAAAACCCAAAAAGAAAATGTTAACAGCTGTGAACATGCAGTTAGGACGGCATGCTAGCCAGCAGATTCATAGGACACCGCAGGATTAAACCACACTTCCAGCACCAGCAGTTTCAGCATCAACCAGACTTCTGTCTACTGCTCTAATCCTTTGAAATCCCGGCAGTTCTTGAGCTTCCAGAAGCAACAGTTAGGACACACAAGAGACACCCTGCTATTATTAAGCAATCAATGTTTTTGCTCCTGCTCCTCATTTTACAGTGTTTCCCCCCCCCCTATTTAAATGGCCTTATAATCTTTGCATAGCTTGCAATATGATTTGAAGTTATAGCTAAGCTTTCCACCACTGATGACTACTCTTTTCTAGGGTTACCATTTTAACTGGTACATTAATCAAGAAGTTGTCAATGCGGTGCCCTTCAGATACCGCTGGACTCCAACCCCCATCAGCCCCAGCCGGCATGGCCCATGTTCAAGGTTGATGGGAGCTGTGGTTCAACAACATCTGAAGAGTCCCATGTTAGCTACCTTTGATCTATTGCCATTAATTTATGATTTGGTATGGTCCATTTTAATCAGTTGGACTAATGACAAATGTTTTGGTTTTTTAAAGGCTGGTGGTTTTTTTTGTCCTGACAAGCCACATATATCAAAATTTGAAATGGCACCCTTGGGTTTACTGAACCCCATTAACTCAACAGATGCTGGGACAGCAGTTGCGCATGACTCCTGTTGCAAGATGATTGGGGTGGGTGGGGTGTAAACCTTAACAGTATGAGAAACGGCTGGTGTTAACTTCACCTCTTAAGAGGTGTTTAATCTAAGGGGGGAGAGGGCGTCAATACACCAGGTCCATTATATTTGCCCTCAATTTCTGAAAGAAGAGGAGGGGAGAAGAGAGCCTATAAATGGAATTCTCAGTTGCAGGATGTAGAATCATAATAAGAAATCAGAGTGGAAGTTCACAGTATGGTATTTTGAGAAAGTTGTCTATAGGCTTGACAGTAGATCTATATTTAGTAGTGAGAGAGAGAGGTAGAGGGAAGGAGGGTGGGGGATTGAGAGCAGACTATTATTTTAATCAGTGTTTTATTCAGAGTTAAGTAAAGCAACTGGGAAATAACTATGCAAAGGGCATTTATTGCTGAAATACTTCAGATGAAGCCTTGGAGTGGTTGAAAACAGAGCCTTCCCATGTTTTCTAACTTTTCTCTTGAGAATTTCAGAGGAAAAGAGACTGCAGTAAGCAGTTAAATCACCAGGAGAAGGTCCAAGTAGCTGTTGAAAGTTGCTGAATTTATTCTTCTGCATTGTCAAGAATCACAATATACTGACAAAGTAAAATACAGTTTGTTCAAGTGCCATATATTTATGTATCATATTTCTGTCCTCTTTGAGGTGAAGGAAATAAATGTCCACCATAATGCTAATGCAATAAATGTGAGCGTTCACATGGGTCGTGCAAGTCATAGTGCAGAAGCTTAATAAAAACAATTGTGCTAGGAGTTGTACAACATCTTTCACAAATGCAAAGCACTTGTTGGAGTCAGTTGCTGTGCAGCACAAAGAACATTAGTGTTGCACTAAGAACTAGCACAGTGGTAGTTGCGCAAGTGGGTTGCCACAACTGGATAACACCCACAGAGCTATTTCATTTTACCTCACAACTATGGAGACTAAGAGACGACAATCCACTGAGCATCATGAATAAGTAGGGATCCAAATTTAGCTTTCTATAATTTAAAAAGTAACAGTATTCACATTAAATTAGCATGGCTCTTCTTTCCTTTAAGCAACATGTGGATGGATGCACATGGTTTTGAAGAGGTTAATTTCAGTGGAGCTTTGCCACTGAGAGATGTTTCTCTCAGGCCTTTTAAATCAATATTGTATGGGCTTGCTCTGTGTCCCTCATTTTAGTGAAGTAAATCAAGCACAGCAAGGAAAACAGGACTCTCCATGTGGTGGCCCCAGTACTCTGCAGCACTCTGCTTCTTTGTGTATACATTCTACCAAGAATTGAAAGCATGTTTATATATGAGACCTTCACATCCACTGTGACTACATTATTTATTTAATTCCGAACATGCTGCTGATGTTTAAGTATTTGATTTGTTGCTATTCTAGTTTGATCATATTGTTTTTGTTATGCAATGTTTTAATGTTGTGTACAGTGCTTTGAGTGAACTTTTACCAAAAAGCAACTGCTACTACAGACAGGTGAGGTTTTTGTTTGTCTGCATTTTTAAGTAAAGCGGCCTGAATGGCACTTCCTGACCTAATATGTGGACCGAAGCACAACTATTCCTTAGTGTTTGCACTTCTCTGAATTTTGTAATATGCATCTCAGCTCAAAAAACAACAACACTGAAATGCATGTAAAAATATGCATTTTTAAGATAAATTGTGAATATCATAGCTATGCTGGGGCATGGGAACCTATAGCACATAGCTCAAGGTCTTCACCACTACAATATACAGTATTGCTTAGTGGAACGTCATTTGAAGCCTAGGAAAATCAGAGGAATTATTAGAAAATTTAAAAAGATCACAAGACAGGACAGTAGTCTAGGTCATATGCTCTTCCAATAAAAATGTATTTCATTTGCCTGTTTTTCCAAGACAATTTAATAGGAAATGATATTATTCCTTTTCAGACAGAGTTCTTCCCCTCAGCTATGGGAAATCTAGAGGCAAATTGCTAAGTAGAAGAAAAACAAAACCATGTTATAGCTCAGAATCAACATACTACATCTAATCTATCCAAGGTGTCTTGTCAACTTAAATTATCTGTTTGTCTGTTCGTTTACACTGACTGTCTCTCCTCAGTTCTTTTTTATGTCTGAGAAATGCTGCTATTAAGTCCCTACGTTTCCTTCCTGAAGGAATCTCACAGATTGTTCTTCTTCTTCATGATAGGCTGATGATTTGGTAAGTTATGGCTCATAGATGAATCAGAATAAATATCTGAGAAGCAATCATGGACCGTGAGAGAAAGAAGAGGTCTTCACAGTGCTACATAGCAGAGAACCAAAGCTAGCTTAAAAATTAAAGGCATTCAGACACATGACAGAAACTTAAGAGGTCTCAGGATAAATGCTGATATTACTTAGTGCTTTTAAAAGCATTTTCAGCAACAAAACACCAAAAAGAGTCAAGGGAGAGGCAGCCCTCAAGCTAGTCCTTGAAAGCAGCCACTTATTATGGGAAGATTGCCCAGTGTGCTTTGACCAAGGCTTTTCCTCTGAAGAAAAGGTCTAAATAGGCCTCAACACCTCACTCAATAATAAACTCACTCGCGGGTGGCGCTGTGGGTTAAACCACAGAGCCTAGGACTTGTCGATCAGAAGGTTGGCGGTTTGAATCCCTGTGACAGGGTGAGCTCCCGTTGCTCAGTCCCTGCTCCTGCCAACCTAGCAGTTCGAAAGCACATCAAAGTGCAAGTTGATAAATAGGTACCGCTCTGGCAGGAAGGTAAACGGCGTTTCCGTGCACTGCTCTGGTTCACCAGGAGCAGCTTGGTCATGCTGGCCACATGACCTGGAAGCTGTCTGCGGACAAATGCCGGCTCCCTCAGCCAATAAAGCAAGAAGAGCGCCGCAACCCCAGAGTCGGTCACGACTGGACCTAATGGTCAGGGGTCCCTTTACCTTTACCTACCGGGGGGGAAATCATTTACAATGGTGTGGCTCACAGATTCATGTTTGATTGACTGCATGCATGTGCTCTTATTTGATTCTTCCTTAAGCTCCTTTTACAAGATTTATCATGCAAGGGACACATTTTGACAGAAAAATCGACCGAAGGAGAGAGCAAGACATTGCTGAACATTCCACATTTTTGGCATGGTTTAAGAAAGGGAAAAGATACAGCCCTGTTACTCAAATCCATTGACTGGCTGTACAAATAAAAACTGAAATGAGAAACATGGTTGTCATTTAGCACTAGTGACTGTAGCGCTTGGAAATGTTTTTCTTGAAAAGCCCTTAAGAGTGCAAAAGTGCTGCATATCCCTAATCTCATTCATCCTCATAGCAACTCTCTGAGGTGGGCTACTCTTATTTACACTTCAAAGATGGGGAACATGTGTCAGGGTGAATTTGCGTTATCAGGTTATGTGGTTGCCTCTCTATGGGTGCCTGGATTAGTGTGCAGACTTGTGCATCTTCTAACGAAACTGTTACTTAAATGTGGTCTGGTATAATTCTGATACATGTCGTCCCATAATTTCTCCAATGGAAATTCCAACCTCCTGCTTTAACTAAACAAACATTCCAGAAGGGCCCATTTGGCAATGTTAGTAGAGGCAGTTACATTCTGCCTCAAGAAAATGGCTGGTTTCAAAACTATTGGGGCTACTTCCACATTGGGCTGACAGGATATAAAGTGCTGCTTTACCTTGAATCAGGATACTATTCCATTAATTATGTCTTACAGGAGCAAGTACTTGGGATAATTATATGTTATCCTAACAAACCTGCAAAGTAGACTAGACTGAATGATAGTGAATTTCTCAGAATTTTTTTCAGTCTTAGGTTGCCAACTCCAAACTCTACTCTTCCCTCTCCCCCTTTCCGTGCATCAAGGCTGCACTAGTTATGATTTAGCAAGTTGAACAGGATTCTCCACATATGCCAGTCAATGAGGTAATCAGTTATACCCTTTGCATCCTCCTCTCCTGATAGATGGCAAAAGCAAGAGCTACAATCTTAGCCAATGGGCTGCATCTGGGACACAAACTGTGGTATGCCTCAGTGGCTGTCAGATAGACCTGTTGTTGTCCACCTAGGGCAGGATTATCTGTTTTGACTGGTGGTAGCTGCTTTCCAAGAACTCATGCAATGACTCTTCCAAACTTGTTGCCACATATTTTAATAGGAGATATCAAAAACAGAACCTATAATCTTATAAAAGCAAAGTGCATACTGAACATTTGGCTATGACCAAAATATTTTCCATCATCATCATGATCTCCACTTGTAGTGGCTTCACTCAAGCTGGTATCCTATGCTTCAAGCCACACCACTGTGGGATTCATTATTCCTACATGATCTGCCTTGGAAGCTGAAAGAATCTGCATTAACCAAAAACATGACTGGGGCCCTGCTTCACTTCAGGAGCCAATGAAAACACTGATGGAAAAGTCACAAATTTCAGATTTATTGAGAGGGAGTTGCAAAGACTTAATATATATCTCGCTTCATAAGAAATACTGACAACCCATAAACTCCAGAAATAATCAAGAACAATTGCATTGTGCCCTATCATGAACATTCACAGCAGGCAACGAAAGCCTAATAGATAACAGTATGAAGATATAAAACAGGGAGTAGAATCAACCAAAAGAATCCCTACCAAATCAAACACAACTTTGCCCAAATTGTTCCAAGAAGATACCTAGTCTTTCACAGTATCCAATAAGAAGGAGGTCTGAAAAATGTGGAGTAGTTTATGTATGAACCTAAATGTCCACAAGCAGTGAATCTGCCCCAACCATCTACTCCTTCTAAACAGCCACACCACATTGGAAGGAAAGGTACAGAAATGCAAGCCTTTCACCTGGGAGAGCTACACAAACAGCCCATCCCCTAGGTAAGAAACAGACTCCTTGGATACAGAGAGGTGGAACATTGTGACATCAATGGCCAGTGAACCAATCACCTTACTCTCTCCATATTTGAAAACACCAAGTTCTAAAGGGCAAGTTGGGCCCTGTTGCTGGCTTTAACTATTCAAGCACTTAGTAGGATTCCTGCTTATCCTTTATTATTCTTGTTGACTGACTGAAGAACCTTTGGTGTATCCAGAGTACTTCATATATAATCTTCCATAACTTTTACAACAACGCTGATATGGTTGGACAGTATTATTATCCTGTAGGTGAGAGTGGACTAAGTCTGGAAGATAGCAGTTTACTGAGGATCACTAAGTGAATTCGTGGCTCAGGCAAAGTTTGAATCAGAGACTTCTTCACTCACAACACATAGCTAAATCAGCTTTCTGTTAAGTACTCTCAGTACAAATTGTAGATCATCTTGGTGATAGGGACAAAAATAGTCTCTAACATAGGTCTGCTTTACTTGAGTCCCACCAGACAGAATGCAATCCACAAGCCATGTGGGATGGTCCACCAGAGGCTCAGTGAGTCTCTAATTTTATGGCCTGCAGAAAGTGAGTGCTTGTCAAGCACCAGGCAGGTCAAACAATACTGCTGAACTACATTTGGCTTGGTAGGCACCATATTTTTCACTCTATAGGATGCACTTTCCCCCCTCCCAAAATGAAGGGGAAATGTGTGTGCGTCCTATGGAGCGAATGCAGGCTTTTGCTGATGCCTGGAGAGCAAGAGGGGTCGGTGCGCACCAACCCCTCTCGCTCTCCAGGCTTCAGGCAGCCAGAATTTTCCAAACTGTGTGTTGTGACATATTAGTGTGTCAGCTGCAGTGTGTAGGTGTGTTGTGTGAATGCTCCCTGTGCTGCTTCTGGGGCTGGAAAGGGGTTAGTTTAACCTCTGGTTTATTAGTAAAACTGGATTACTGTGTCATGAAATGATGCATGTCTAAAAAGTCTGTCACCAACATAAAAAGTTTGGAAAGCTCTGCTTTTATGCCAACATGCAGAATGAACCTATGTCTGTTGACTCAGAAGTAAAACCCCACTGAAGATTCTCTAGTAAGTGTGCATGGTATTACAGCCTTAAAGCATTATGGATCAAAACTATACTGTCTTCAGAACGGCAGCCTGCTGCCATATAAGCCTATTTATGCTTTAAACTCTGCATGGCATTTTTAAAAAAAAATATATATATATACTTAAATAATATGTATAAACAAAGGCGCTGAATGTATGTTTCTTCCTGGGAGAAGGAAATGCACACATAATTTTAGGACTCGGAGCAACATCTTTCAACAAAGTTTAGCGGCTCCAGATTTTGCAAATGCATTCAATTTTATCTGGAAACTTTTTGACATTAGAAATTGCAGAACTGTAGTTTCTCATTACGTTTGCTGCCAGAATCTTTGCTGAGCTGCTCAGCTAAAGACTTATATTGCTAATTATTACCACATGCCTCCCATCCCATGCAATGGAAAACTTATTGGTTCTGACAACCCATTCTCTCAATGTTGAATTCCAAAGGAAAACTCAAATTTTTGGCCAAACATAACATTTCATCAATCTTGTTCTACTGACTGCAAAACCAATATCAAACGTAAGATGCTAATGGTTTTTTACTGTGCTGTTCCCAAGCTTATGTGCTCTGATGAAAGATGTACGTGAGCAAAGGGCTTCTCCAAAGTATTTAGAAATTAGCTTTTTGAACCAGGAAACAATGCATAAAGTTAAATTGAACAGTCTGTGCACTGATGACAGAGTTCAGCTTCAGTCAACAAAATATACAAGCAAATAGAAGCAGATGAACGGAGACAAACATAGAGTATGTTTAAAAGAAAGCAAAAGCCCCCAGAGGCAAAACAGACTTAAGCAAGCCCCCAAGCTAGCAGTGAAGCCTATGAGCTAGTTGTTAAGAATCAGCAGGAAGTGGGAATTTGAAGATCAGGTCTAGGTTTAGAGACAACAAAGCACTGCTGGGTACCAGTGACAAAATAGCTTATCTTACAGACTAGCTTCTTGAAAACTCTATTTATCAGGGCAAAGTGTAAATGGATGAGATATCGCTATAATCCTGTTACATCAAAGTACTTTGTTCAACATTTAAACTTCAACTGCAATCCTATTCATTCCTCCCTGGGAACAAGGCCTACTAAACTGAGAGGGGCTTATTTCTGACTGGATGCATTATGAAGACCTGAACTTGTTCAAGAGTAAAGAAAAGTCAGCATTTCCCCGCAATGGGGTGAGCTCCTGTTGCTCGGTCCCTGCTCCTGCTAACCTAGCAGTTCGAAAGCACGTCAAAGTGCAAGTAGATAAATAGGTACCGCTCCGGCAAGAAGGTAAACAGAGTTTCCATGTGCTGCTCTGGTTTGCCAGAAGCAGCTTAGTCATGTTGGCCACATGACCCGGAAGCTGTACACTGGCTCCCTTGGCCAGTAAAGCGAGATGAGCGCTGCAACCCCAGAGTCGTCCGTGACTGGACCTAATGGTGAGGGATCCCTTTACCTTTAACACTGAGGGAAACCAGATTAAAAATGAAACACCTTCAACCTTTAACACTGGCCCTCTTCACATGTAACACTAAGCCAAACCACATTAGTGTGAGCAAGTGAATGTGTGGGCTCCTAAGGAGAAGATCACAGCCATTATGTTCTTCCTCTGGTGCTACTGTAAGCTAAACCGTGGTTTGATTAGCATTACTTCTGAACCTGGAATCATGGTTTACCTCCCCCAGACAAACCATGTAACCTGTGGCTACAATTTCATGACTTGTCTTCAGCAAGAAAAGACAATGGCTCTAGGTTTGAATGTAAGGCTAACTTGCATTACAGCAACACAGCAGCAGCAGGACCATAGGAGGAAGAAAGAGGACATGATGCCTTCTCTGGGAACCTATGTTTGCTCATTTGCCCTAAACCACAGTTTGGCTTAGCATTACGAGCAAACTGGGTCAACGAGTCCTGTAAAAATGAGAGGTGAGACACACACCAAAAACACACTAGAAGAGAAGTTCAGAATGATTAAGTCCTGTTGAAATGAATTGGACTTTGAAGTAACCAATGAAATAATCCTTTCACGGCATTCCATTGGACTTTATAGCTTTTCTTCTCATAGTGCAGAATAAGGTGATAGAATTCTGGCCTGTACTACTTCAGATTGCAGGCAAGGAATGTCATATTTCTGAATATTCTCCTATGTTTCCAATATGTAAAAAAATTCTGCATTGCAGAAGGTTGGACTAGATGACCCTTGCGGTCCTTCCTTCTCAACAATTCTACAGTTCTATATAGTAATAAAAAATGTTATTTTACACATGCGGAGGCTTTTGTTTTAATGCAGCAGAGCATTCAAAAACCCAGTCTCTGATTAACAGCCTGAAGTTATTGTAACTGACTTATGCAGGATTCTACCTACTGTTTTTAAGTTCTATCAGAGGCATTTCAATCCCAAAGCTAAATTTCATGTTTAGAATTGGTGAGCATGCACTTCAGGGCTCAAATAATGTCTGAATTTAACAGGGTTTGTACTTGTGAAAACTTCCATCACAGCATTAGGATTCAACATTTTTTTCAATGGATTGGGCTCGTCACATGAGCTTCAACAGGGAAAGGAGAGAGAAAAATCTCACAGTATTTAACTATTTAAATAAATTGCATCGAAAGATGGACATTCCAAAATCCTAGAATGCCATAGACAATGCAAAGAAGTACTAGTTTGGAATGAGTTAGGATAAGATAATAGGTCTTTTGGAGTTTGTCAGATGTGGAGGCAAAGAGGGATGGATCCAATATCATCATGCTCACATCACATCAAAAAGCGACACAGAACTAGTAGTTCTCACCTCCTGTCCGCCCCCCTCAAAAAGACACCACACAATGGGAAAATGTGGTTTGTGGGTTGAGAGTAGCAGCAACAAGGTTCATTAAAAGGAAATAGTTTGAAAGTTCACTTTTGTATGGTCTATCTGCTACAGCAAATGGGAATTTAGTTTGTTGACTAGTGAGTTGAATGTTGGGTTAGCAGACGAGCTCTTTCCATCTTTTGCTATGGAATGGCAGAACATATACTGGACTGAAGACGAAAGGAAACAAGGAGACTGAATGAAGATACAACAGGGTGCAACTGGGAAAGGTTAAGGCCCTGTTCAGATTTTCTGAGGCAAATTCTTGTTAATGGTATGCTTAAGGTAACCAATAATTTTTAGATGTGAATTTAGTGCAATTAATTTCTGAAAATTAGTAGAACTCACATCATTACATCATTAAATGTTTCTGCCACCCAAAAAGGGACTTTAGTGCTGATGTTATATGTGTATTTATTCTCTATTTACAGATAACACTGATTCTGTTTTGGAGACGGACACAAGTTGTGGTCTGATTTCCTGGCTGAACTGTTCAGATTTGTCAACTGTTGACAAATCTTCAGAAACTCTGCTTGCTGTTAATAAGGGTCATTTAAAAAACCCAACTAAAATAAAAATTAGATTATCAGCAGAAAATCAGATCAGTGAAGGGCTGCATCTGACAGTACTTTTGGCATGAGTTATCTCAACATCAATGTCAGAGTCACTTGAAAATATTTAGGTATGTCCCACTATCACCAATGAAACACACTTTCAGGGAGAGATAGAAAATGTAAGCTAGTTTGGCAAATGCCTTGAATAGAGATTAATCCATATGGTCTCTTGTGGCATTAACATGGGAGCTGGTTCACTTACAACGTTCCCCATGCAAGTAGCTTGGATGCGAGTGTTCAGAAAAAAGCAGCCACAGAAGTAACCCCTCACTGACATGGAGATATTTGACACAACAAACATCTTAGTCCTATACACTGACTTCAAATTAATAATAGCAGGGTCATCTTCCAGACTGTGTTAACTGAGTTCTAGCATTACCAGTAGTTCCTTTAGAGAACAGGGGAAACCACTTTGACTTGTACCTTAGCATGGCCCAGGTCTCTTAATAGGCAGTGTGACAACTTAGGGAGGAAACGACATTTGATGTCAACAGGACACACACACAAAAATGGCACGTGGGGGAGAGAGAGAGAGACAGACAGAGAGTGCATATCAGGGTGTGTCCGTGAGTCAGATGTCACCACCATGGCAGGTTCTTTTAACGTCACACAAGCACACCTGGTCTTCGTCTCTTTTTGGACTTACTTTCTGCCTCGGGTTGAGTTAAAAGTCCCTCCGTATTTCTTCCGGTTAAGGATGAGAGCAGCAATTTCTGGCACGTAGCGCGCAAACATTGCCTACATGCGTGAAACAAAAGCACAAAAAAAGAAAATGGCATGCAGAGAGTGTTCTACTGCACCAGAGGCAGCAGAGCCTCTTGGAATACTTACTTTCTTCCACTAACCGCACTATAGGAACCACCATATTTCTTGCGGTTTCCTATTAACTCTATGATTTCAGGGACGTAGCTGGCAAACATGGCCTAAGGAAGAAGATAGGAGACAGAAGAAAAGACTAAAAAGAGAGGCCAAAGAAAGGGGGATGATGAATATTTTAAGATATATCATCTTTAAGATCTGAAAATGCAAAAGACTTAGATCTATAAAAGGTTTTTTTTCCCCTTCAAAAAGGTTTTAAAAAGGGTTTTTTCCGCCATAAAATTAAAACAAATAGGTTTTGACATAAATGTTGGGTCTCAAAAGAAATGCATGTCTGGTCAACTAAAGAAAATGGTCAAAAGAGGGAGAAAGGCACACAAAACAAAAACCAAAAAAAAAAAAGAAGCCAAGAGCAAAATGAGGTCAGAGTGGCATCTGAGTGATAAAGTGCAGCTGCATGGCTAACACTTTCTGAAAAGGGGCAAGCGGGGATATTCAAACGTTATACACCGCCAAAAAAACCAAAAACCTCCACCAAGACAAAACAAACCAAAATATGTATTATTGCTAAGCTGATGGTGCTAATTTATAAAAGAAAGACGAGGAGTTCCTCCCCGTTACCAAAGAAAACAGGATGGTAGCAGAGGCTTTCCTCCGCACACATGAGAATGAACAAGATGTAACTAAAACGTATTTTTAAAAGTTTGTCTTTTAAAAAAGTTGATAAGAACATGTAAAGATGTAAAAGCAGGGGGGTGATGGTGGGGAATGGAATCTGCCATGTTTTGTCCAACAAACATTTTGCTTGTGGCTGGATACTTCTAAGAGCTGCTGCCAGTGAACTTGGCCTCATTTTTTGGCACACAAATACGGCACCTCTTTTGGAAATAAATGCGTATGAAATACTGCATTTATAATGCACTTAGCAGATGCAACATCCCCAAGAAAGAGATGTATACAAGATATACAAAAATATGTGAGAGGATTTAAAAAAATACTTCAGTGACTGCATATATGTACATTACATATATTGTGGATTGAAGTCGATAAGTTACTTACCTTAAGGAATGAAAAGCTTAATGCTAAGGGAGCTGTTTAAGACAATTTAAGACAAAAAAATTGCAACAGTTGCCGCATTGTCTTTAGCATTGACAGAAAAATAAAGAGGCAATTTGATTAGATACAAGATATGTACATCTACCTATCTATGCAAATATTTTCCTTCTCGTCGTTCAGCGTGTACTTACTCAGCTCCTCAAGCACAGCAGAGACATACTTGACTGACTCCTCTTAGGTAATTGGCAATGACTGCCTGAGTTAGTACCATGTTACTCCTTGTATGGTTGCCATGTGTCGAAATGAAAGAAAACACAGTTTTGCCATTGTCTGGAACGGGCAAGCGGCTCTTTAAAGGTGGTCCTAAGCCACAGTGTTTGTTGGAATATTGGGAAGGAACACAGAGGGTGGGGAGGGTTCTTGAAACCGCAGCTAACGTTAACATTATTGCTATCATAATCACCAAATTAATGCACTGCCGGTAACTGCTAACTGGAAAGTTCATACTGAGAACTCCTAAGGCACTTTGTGTACCTGCATGCATTATAATCTTAAGCACACCACCGCAGTCATAGTTTAGTTATAAGTCAACAGCTCTGCATAATGATAATTGTGCATACATTATTATTATTATTCTTTAAAAATAAAAATGTTTTGTTACTCATCAATTTATTATAATTACTACACTAAGGAGAAAAAATCCAGCAGAAAATAACAAGAATTTTACCAGTCCCCCGAGGATGAAGAAGACCATGAAAAGGCGACCAAGGGTTGTTTTTGCATAAACATCTCCATAACCAACAGTGGACATAGTAACCATTAGTAAATAAACACATTCCCAATATGTAAGCGCTTGGTTATTTTGGAAGTTTTCCCATGGATCCCCTGAGTTCTCCACCTACAATGAAAGAATAACAGCAGATGAATGATTCAGGTGTACAGACGCCCACAAGGCTGAAGAACAGAACAGCCCTTTACAAAGCTTTGTTGCATGAAGGTAAGGAGCCATTGGGTGACTGAAGGCAAATTCTTTTATTTCTAGCTAGCAATTAGTAGCAGCGTTACAGGGGGCTGTTGGGATGTTGAATGAAATAAACACAGTAAAACACTATAAGAGTGTTCCCCTGATTTTACAGGTCCTGCTATCTGAACACAATGTGTTCCCTGGAAATCATTTGTTAAGCAAGTGTTTGCATAATGAGTTGACAAATTCCCTTGATTCCTATGGGGAAATTTCTAATGTGTTTCCAACTATGGAATTTTGGTCGCCCAAAGCAAAAAACAACCCTCTGGTTTGTCTGATTGCTCCCCTCTCCTCTCCTTCCCTCTGTTCTTCAGTCAACCTGCAAAAGGCAAACAAGGGGGAAATAAAATAATGCTCTGTCCAGATATCTGAATCCACTGTGTGTGTATAGTGAGGTTTGGGTACTAATTCCCTGAGTTTGGATAAGTGAATTTTCACATAGCAGGCGTTCAGAAAGCAGGACCGGTGTGTATAGGCAGGGAAGTGTAGCAGTTGTGGGTTTGGGATTTACACTGGGGAGACCCAGGCACAAATCTCTATTCAGCCAAAAAAAACCACTGAATATCTCTGAGCCAATCCCTATTTCTAAGGCGAATTGATTTCACAGGATGCCTGTAAGGATAAAACAGAGGCTCAAGCCCTACCCCCAAAACTCTGGAGGAGGGCAGGATGGAAATGCAATGACTAATGCACAAGACAACTGGGGAAGCTATTACTGCAATATAAGGCACTTTCCCCCATAAGTAGCTGCCTTATTACTGAGTCAGACCATTAATCCATCCTGCTCATTGCTGTTTACAGCAGCTCCCCAATTTTTCAGGCAGAGGCCCCTCCAAGCTCTACCTGGAGATGCTGTGGATGGAAATTGAGACATTCCGCATACACGGCAAATGCTCTATCACTGAGCTGCAGGGCTTCCCAAGCCATAGCAAACTTTGGCACACCTGCGTCCACCGTCTGTTGCAATAATAATCGGCCACTGTGCTGCTCGGGACGTGGGTGGCGCTGTGGGTAAAAGCCTCAGTGCCTAGGGCTTGCCGATTGAAAGGTCGCGGTTCGAATCCCCGCGGTGGGGTGCGCTCCCGCTGCTCGGTCCCAGCGCCTGCCAACCTAGCAGTTCGAAAGCACCCCCGGGTGCAAGTAGATAAATAGGGACCGCTTACTGGCGGGAAGGTAAACAGCGTTCCGTGTGCTGCGCTGGCTCGCCAGATGCAGCTTTGTCACGCTGGCCACGTGACCCGGAAGTGTCTCCAGACAGCGCTGGCCCCCGGCCTCTTGAGTGAGATGGGCGCACCAACCCCAGAGTCTGTCAAGACTGGCCCGCACGGGCAGGGGTACCTTTGCCTTTACCTTTACTGTGCTGCTCACAACTGACCAGAGCAGTCGCACAAATTCCTGAGCAGGAACAGGGTGGCAGCAGCTCCCATGTCCTGGGAGCCAGTGCTAGAGTTCTGACCACCCACCGCAGTAGCAGGTGTTGACTTTCTCAGCTGCAGAGGCAGAGAAGGATTTGAAACATTCGGGCCGCTGCCGCAACAAAGATTCAGTGACTGTCACTCAGGGATGCGTTTCAGTGAACGGAAATGGTCCGTATGAATCAATTCCCACCAACTTGTTAGCTGGAAAAGGTTTCCATATATGTGAGTTTCAGCCATGTATGACTCAACAGAGCATTAGGATTCAAGAGATTTATTTAGCCCTTACCAAGGGAATATGTTTGTTAAAGTAATGTGCCTCAAGTGATTTGTGCCTTGGCCTCAAAAAGAATTGCTGAATGCTGACTTAAGGAAGAAACTAAAGCATTATTTATATAACAATTAAAGTATCATTTAAATATTTTCTCCCCCTCTCTCTTAAATATTAGTAACATATAAAGTGCTTGTTAGAACACAGTGTTTTTTTCATGCGTTGCCTTTGGTGACATTTTTTCCCCTCTTGCTGTTATTAAGCAAACACTACCATCTAGTGGTGACATTTTGTTAATGGCAATCTCAGTAAAGGACTCCTGTGATTGTAGAATTATTTCAACCTCTAGGACCAAACAGCACAGTACTAGTTGCTCTGTGATGGCTCCCCACCCCCCATGGATTGATATTGTGCAAATGAATAATGGCTTCTAAGAGAGGGGAGGACCCGCAGGGTGGGAGCGAAGGTTTAATCCTTTCCTCTGCCCCTCCCAAGCAGCTTTTCTCACCAAGAGGAAAAAAGGTTCCTGAAAATATGTATCAGGAATCTTCAATTGGCTGTGGATTATTGGCACATGTTCACAACACGTCTGGGGGGGACGGGACACAGCTCTCCTTTACAGCCAGCGGTGTACCTGAGCCATCACAGAAAGTGTGAAATGGCTTCCTGATACCTCTTAAAATCCTTTAATCTATATTTATGTCAGTGCTTTATGTCACATGGCAATAGCCATGTGAACATCCCCAAGTAAGTTTTTTCCCCTTAAAAAAACAACCCAAATACTTACCAAATGTATAAATCCAGCTGCTGTTAGCCACGTGCTAATAAATATTGAGCACAGATTCACCAACTTGATGGAATTACTGGTTTAAAGAAAGGAAGGGGGAGGGAGACAGAAACAAAGAAGATGTTTTCAGACTTTATGTTTTAGATGAGCATCCTTTACTTCAGTGTTCTTCAATCTTGAGTCCCCTTTTTAAATGTGTTGTTGTTTTGGGGGTGTTGTTGTTTTTATTTGGATTATGTATTTTGTGGTTTTCTATTTTGATTTTATTCTGTGAACCTCCCTGAGACCTCCGGGTATAGGGCAGTATATAAATTAGAAGAAGAAGAAGAAGAAGAAGAAGAAGAAGAAGAAGAAGAAGAAGAAGAAGAAGAAGAAAGATGCTGTTGAACTACAAATTCCATCTTCCCTGACCACTGGTTAAGCTGGGGTGATGAACATTTGAGCCCAGCCACAGCCCCCAGAGCTGCATTATATTCTGTAGAAAAGTTAACAAATGTGTATAGTGAACTCCACCAAAAAATCCCTCCCTGGTGTGATATGGAAGTTCTCCAATGACTCATTCACACATGTGAAAACCACCAATGGATTTTTCAGTTGTTCGTATTAAGAGCACAAGTGTGTGAACCAGCCTAATGCTTCAGACATTTGCATCCTTCTCATGGCTCACTTTGGTGCAGTGTAGGTCCTGTTTTACGCAGAACTGTTTCCTGCCTGTAGATGCCTTTCCTCTTTTCAGTCAGGGTTCTAAATATAGATGGACGGATTAGTCACCAACATTTCCCTGCTCTTTAAGCTCTTTGAGACATCTGTGCAATCTCTGATTCTGACTGAGTCCAGTCTAAGCCCCTGAAGTTGTACTAAAAACCTCATTTAAACCAGCAGCAAGGAGACATAAATAATCAATTCAAATTTGTTCACGTTATTCAGTTTAATACGTCATGTTTTTGGGGGGAACAACGCCTGAAAAACAGTTGTGCAACCAGGTGAAATTGCAGAGGTGACTGTCTTAAGTGCCAATAAGTAATGGATTTGTTCTTTCTAGCACCGGGTGAATTATTGGGATGTTGTCAACTGTTCCTTGCTGAGATCCAGCTAGAAGACATTTGAACACTGAAGCAGGCACCCACAGATGTATATCCTTCACTGGATGATAAATTGCGTGCAAATGACTGCTGAACAAAAGAATCCTAGTCTGATCAGTGACTGTACTGTGAGACACCGATCAGCAATTCAAAAATGGGAGCAGGGAATTCAGATTAAGCCTCTGCATTCCCTTCCTGTACCACTCAGCTGATTAATGCTGTCACCTCAGCTATCTGACCAGGTAGGGGAAAAGTAAGGGGGGAGAGATATTTGATTTTGTTTGCATTTCAATGAGAAAATGAATGCACCATATTTATATATATGTGTAAACGTCGCCTAGACACCCCAACTTTTACACGGGAAGACACCCGAGGACACCAAAACCTGCATATATATATATATATATATAAACTGAAACACAATTATACTTTGAAATTTTCACTTTCCCAAATGTTATGACGCAGCCATCGTGCATGGACCTGCATCTGTTGGTGGAAAGTGCAAATAAAAATGCACATATTTGTGGAAATACCGTACAGAAATTATAATGAATGGGGAAACCGATTGCATTAGTTAAAACTACCTACTAGGAGAAATTTGCACTACAATGCTGGCACATGTTCATGAGGATTTATTTATTTTTAATTAAAACTGCTGCAAAAAGGTGGATAACTGGATTTAATGCTGGAAACAATGAGTAACAGAGGGTTCGTTTTAACCTGGGGAATATTGTGTTATAATTTCCTGATTATAATACAAGAGCTTCTGTCTAATTTTATTACAGTGGTACCTCGGTTTTTGAACATAATCCATTCCGGAAGTCCGTTGGAGTTCCGAAACATTCAAAAACCCAAAACCGGAAGCGGAAGCCTCAAAACACAAGCCTCAATACGGAAAACTCAAAATGGAAGCTGTGTTTCCTGTTCGACTTCCAAGGTGCATTCGAAAACTGAGGCACTTCCGAGTTTTCGGCGTTCGAGTTACAAAACGTTCGACTACAGAGGCATTCGAAAACCGAGGTACCACTGTATGTTCCTTTCACACTGTAGTATCTGTTGTGTGATGGAACTGTGGCTCTGTGATCAGTATGTTGCCATGTTGCCCTAAATTTCATTCAAAACATTGAGCGTGGTATGCCACAAGCATATACATCATTGGACAACATAGACATGCCCTCATGCTTTCTGCACATGTGTCCTTCTGTATCACTATGATTCACCCACAAAAACAGCAGGAAAGAACTCTATGGTTGTCTACTGCTCATCCCTTTATGTTCACGGTTTTCTGGGTGAATAGGGTGGCAAATGGACTTTTTTTCCCCCTGGAAGCAATTAACATGGAAATAAGCACTGAACTTTCGCTATATTTCCAGAAGTGGCTTTTTAAATAATAATAATAATTTGTAATAATAATAATTTATTATTTATACCACACCCATCTGGCTGGGTTTCCCCAGCCACTCTGGGTGGCTTCCAACTGATTAAAAATAATATAGCGTCAGACATTAAAAACTTCCCTAAAGAGGGCCACCTTCAGTTGTCTTTTAAAAGTAAATTAGTTGTTTATTGCCTTGACGTCTGCTGGGAGGGTGTTCCCCAGGGCAGGCACCACTACTGAGAAAGTCCTCTGCCTGGTTCCCTGAAACCACACTTCTCGTAGCGAGGGAACCACCAGAAGGCCCTCAGCGCTGGACCTCAGTGTCTGGGCTGGATCATGGGGGTGGAGACGCTCCTTCACGTATACAGGACCGAGGCTGTTTAGGGCTTTAAAGGTCAGCACCAACACTAATAATAATAATACTAATAATTTGTTTATACCCTGCCCATCTGGCTGGGTCTCCCTAAACAGGAGATGTCTTCTAAACATCAGATAGTTGCTTATTTCTTTGACATCTGATGGGAGGGCGTTCCACAGGGCAGGTGCAACTACTGAGAAGGCCCTCTGCCTAGTACATTATGTGAAAGCAAAAATATAGGGCATTAACAGGGAATGCCCTCTCTAGGGCCTTGAAGCTCCTGGGGGGTGTTTTTTCAGCTGTAGGTAGTCTGGGTGGCGAGACCGCAGTGTCGCGGGTGCCAGTTTTAGGCTTTGGGTGAAATCTTTTAGTCTGACTATCAATAAGGGGGTGAAGTGGTGACTCACCCCCTGTGCAGCGGTGATATCAGGGTTCTCCATTAAGAGGGGCTTTGAGGGGAGTCTCTGGCCTCAAGCGCTCAGCCGGCAGGCCTTGAACTCCCCTTAACAACGCACACACACTCCAGCCAACCCGGGTGCTGCTTTTGGCGCCAAAAGGGGGCAGGACAGAACAGGGGAATCCCCACTCACGTGTGTCCCAATGACACACGTGGTGGCAGGAATGGAACCCCTACGCAAGTGGGGAACTCCTGTAAACTGCTCTGTGAATGCAGTCTGTGAGAAGCTGCAACTGACAGGTTCGTCCAGCCCTAGCAGCAGCAAGGCACCTGAAGGATCTGTTAAAGAAATATCTGAGCATGGGGGGAAATGTTTAAAATAATTACATGAAATCTAATGACCAGCTGATATGTCTCTCCCCCCCCCCTTTGCTTAATGATTTGCTTAACTGATTTTCTAAGCAACAGAGCAATATGAATGGCCCCTGCACTGATCACTGATTGCAGGAAATAAATTTGTTTGCCCTAGCAATCCTTCAATAGACTGGATGCACACAGCTTCTCTCTTTAGCTCTACACACTACAAAACAGTGTCTTGTGAAGAGTGATATGGAGTGCAAGCCAAGAGGAGGAGGAGCCACAGGAGAAAAGGGCACCCCAGGAAATGATGCCCCTCTCTCTTCAGTTACACTAGCCACGATCAAAACACACTTTTCTATATGAAGGGAAATCAATGGTTTTATTTAAAAGCCTTTAAGAGTCCAGGAATTTGGGCAGGGGTAGAAATTTCACCAAGTTTTGCACTTTTCAGTTTGTCACCTTAGAGCAGTTCCTGATGGGTGGAATCCCCCCCAGGATACAGGACAGACACTTATAGCTGAAAACAGAAGGCCCAAGCAACATTCCTTCTCCCCTTCCATAGTGGGTGGCTTCAGGGAGCCACCAACCTTTTTGGGCTGGTGGGAACATTTGCAAACTATTTGCAATATGCACACATCACGACTGTGCACATGCTGCAACCTATTCAATTGCCTACGACAGAATGCTTCTTCTGAATCTACTTTCAGTGGGCAGGGTGCCTGGTGGGAACCAGTGGGAGCGTCTGGGGTGCCTGCCTGTCTGCCTGTGGGCATCACACTGGCAACCCCTAGTGCAGCACAATTTCATGTCCCCGTGTCATTACACTGTCCAGGATGTGTGCACGTACTGCTGTTGCGCTGTGTTCTCAGGTTTTTATTTTAGGTTCCATCAGCCTCCCCACATCAGATTGTAACTGCTATCAAAAGCAGGGGTTTACAGGACCGATCAACTAGATACTTCCTAATTTTTGTGTCCCCTTACTATAAAGAAAAGAAACCGAACAAAGCTACGTTAGAAATATAGGGTCACTAATACGTTAGAAATATAGGGTCATATTCAATTACCGTAGGTTTCACACAGTGTGGACCTATGAAAATTTATGGACTTAAAGTAGCTATGTTAATTAATTTTAGTAAGCTAAACTTAGTTGAATGCCACCTACACTTTTGCATTAAAATTCTTATGCTCCACTATTTGGTTCTTAGAGGACTTGGGAGAGGAGAATCATTATTAAATAACTTATCAGTGGATCCCCCCCCCCCCCCGCTCTTTTTTTCCAAAAATGGAGGGAAGTCCTCTCTTATTCAAAAACAAAACTGATACACTTTAAGACACACCTACATGCTTGTTATTTGGCAAAAGTACAATACCTAGATTATTTAATTATTTGAGGATGGTTGGACTGGGATGGATTAAATACTAGAGAAATAGCTTTACGGCAACTGCAAACTACAATATGGCTACCAGCCTATTACTGGGCAAAAAACCAAGTTATCTAAAGGGATCACCACCTCTCATAGGAACCTGACTGTCTTCATTAGAGGATCTGCTCCCTTCACTGGAGACAGAATAGGTGGCAGCCAGGGGCAAAATCCTCTCCTTAGAAGCACACTGTTTGTAGCAGGGGAGGGGAACGTGAGGCAAAGGGTGAAATGTAACCCTCCTGGCTTCTTCTTGGCTCTTGGGACTTTTCCCAGACCACATCCTCTCTCTTCAGGCCACTCCTTGTACTACTGACTCCTGTTGTTTTGTTTTTTTCTGGATGCAAGGATAGAGAGTGTGTGATTGTGTGTAGAATCTTGCCTACTGGACAAAGGTAAAATTTGCATACATTGCTCCACCTATGTTTGCATCTGGCTCCACCCTCTACCTTCACCCACATCAGACTGAGCAAAAATGAATGCAGCCTTAGGGAGTGATCTACTTTAGCATGCCTATTTTACTTCTATTTAGTAAACCAAGCAGAAACTAAGAAACTGCCAAGCTTGTACATGCCAGGGCACCCATTCATTGTTACTAATGAACTCATGAAATGGAGAGAAAATTCCAAGGACGGAAAAAGCACTGGGAAAAGTTCTACCCTGCATCACAGGTCGCACTCTGAAAATCATTACTACAGCTTTAAACCCCTGCTGGAGTGGTAAACTTAGCAACTGCAGCTATTTCCATCTTTCTGCCCTGCCCAATGTCCATTTGTCTGCTAAAGGTCTTGGCCCAGTATACCTGAAGGAGCAACTTCACCCCCATCATTCAGCCTGGACACTGAGGTCCAGCTCCGAGGGCCTTCTGCAAGAAGTGAAGCTACAGGAAACCAAGCAGAGGGCCTTCTCTGTAGCGGCACCCACCCTGTGGAATGGCCTCCTATTCAATGTCAAGGAAATAAACAACTATCTGACTTTTAGAAGACATCTGAAGGCAGTCCTCTTTGGGGAAGTTTTTAATGTTTGGTGTTTTGTCGCTCTTTTATATATTCAAATGGGCGGGGTATAAATAATTTAAATAATTATTATTATTATTATTATTATTATTATTATTATTATTCCCTTCTAGGAGCAGCACTCTAGGTGTGTTACAAATAGGCAGAGGACAGGACAGACAAAAGGACAAGAAGTGGCTAGAGGAAGGTGTGAATTCTCCCACTGTATCAGGGAATTTAAAGGTACAAAGACAATCTCTAGGTTTGAATCTTGCTGTCAGACTTGTTGTGCAGTAAGGGCTTTTAAGACAAACATAGGAGAGACTAAGATATTTAGAGCTCTGAGAAACCATCTACTCCAGAATCAAATGGGAAAGTATGTTTGTCATTATAATTCAGAGGCAAATTTTGTTTCAACAAGCACACAGGGCTGGAACCGGACTAAGTTATTTGCACCTCAGTGGGATTTAAGTCATGAATAAATTCCCAGTGGGAACCTAAGTTCAACTCATTCAGGGTGAGACCCATTGTTAAATCAGTACAAGAGGTCTGAATGCCAACACTTCTGCAAGCTAAGCACAGAGGCTCAACTGCTACCAGTTAATAATAATCGTTCCTGTGCAACATCTACCACAAGCACAAGGCTTGTTGTGCCGTGTTAATGAAGCAGAATGGCAGTTGCATGACTGGGCTGCAACAAATAGGTATCACCCTTCAGCTTGTTCTAACCTACTCTCAAGGTTCCATAAATCTCTCCTTGGGACATTCGGAGTAAGACTGCACTGTTGGTTTATCTAACAAACTCCTTCCTTGAAAATGTGGAAGGAGGGGTGGTGCCACACTGTTTTTAAGCTATGTTTGCTTTGAACTGTAAAAGTGCACCAAATGTAAAAGTGCACCAAACAATGAAATCAATGAATGAATGCCATTCAGTATTAAGTTTGGCAAGGCAGAACTAGCTGTGAAACTGAGTGGAAAATAAGAGTATTTCACAGAATTTAGCAAGAGCAGTTAATTGCCACATTTATTCATGATTCAATCCTATGCACGTTTACCTGAAAGTAAGGCCCTTCTGAGTAAACATGCATAGGACTGTCCTGTAAATCCCTGGATTTTCTGTGAAGTAGAGAAAGGATGACTCCCGGGATTGCTGCTCTGGATAAAGCAATTAATTAGCCATTACCTGAATAGCAGTAGCTGAAGAAATTTAAGCATAACTTTTGTTCATATTTGATAATTAGACAGGAGTCTAAACCTTGTCCTTTCAGTGCCCTGAGAAACTGTGAAATTAATCACTGTGCAAAAGGTTAAGGGAAAATACATTAATGTCTTACCTTGTTTTAAGGATATTCAGAAACTGCAAAATTTCTGAGAACTGTATCAGCCTAAGAGCTCGTAAAAATCTTAAACCTGCAATTTCAAAAGGGTAGAGGGGAAGAGAAAGAGAGGGAGAGAAAAAAAATCAGGTTATTTTTATCCCTATATGAATTCCAAAGGCAGCTGTGAAATCAAAAGTCACTAACATGGTGAATATCAAATACCTCTGAAATGTTGCTCCATATTGATCAGCCCCAAAGCTTAGCCAGCTATTTTCAGAAAAGTATAGATTTCTTTTGAGAAAAGTGAGTATGAACCATACAAACACTTAATGCATTAAAACTATTTTAACTATAAAATGCATAGTGGATAATGTCTCCTTCCAATGATATATTCCTGAAAGCTCTTAACTCCCGCCCACCCAAAGCTTCCTGAAAAAAAATGAGTGATTATGGGCAAGTGATCAGGAAACCTGTTTTTAAAGAGAACCAGAAAGTACATATTCATGATTAAGATAATACTTTATGACGTAAAAATCTCTGGTTGACACGTTCTGCATTATCACAACAAACTCCCTAAGTTCTAACAGCTCTCCAACAGACCATGGCTTAATTTAGTATAGGTTAAACTATACTACCACTTTTTAGCCAATGCAATTTTTCTAAGAAATTACATTTTTATTAGTGAAGCCAGGTTGTATGGATAGCAACTCTACGGATGACTGCACAGGGACAGAGAAATACTGTAAAAGATTAAAGGCTTAAATTATTAAGGGAGACTTATGGTGATAGGAAACAATTCTGCTGCAAATCTCTCTCTCAGGAGTTAAAGGTACATTGGGTATTATACAGCTTATAAAGGAAGGAAGGAAGTTTAGAGGACAAATTTGTGTCTTTGTGCAGTTGTGCAGAGCACTGCATAATTATGTGCTCAGTGTCGCTTTTGCTGAAAGTCACAGTGCTTTATATTTTCCCTATGTATCACCACCATTCGCTCCAGCAGAAACAGAACCATCTGAGTTCATTATCAGTTTGGAAGTTAAAATCAACAAATAAGGTACTAGTTCCAATATACTTGGGAAACTCTCCAGGTATGCATACATATGGAAGTTTTAAATGAAGAAAGAAAGAAAAGTTTTGTTTGTCTACAAAAAAAGAGAGAAAGAAAACAATGTCCCGTGAACTTTCTGAAGGTAAAACCTAAGACTCTTACAGCTTACAGCAGGCATCCTGGAGTGGGTGAAGTTGAGCATCCCTGCACTATAGAGGAGCAAGATAAGTGAAAAGGGAACCTATTCTCTTTTTCACTCCGCAGCCCTTCCAACTATACAGTGATACCTCGGGTTACATATGCTTCAGGTTACATATGCTTCAGGTTATAGACTCCACTAACCCAGAAATATTACCTCGGGTTAAGAACTTTGCTTCAGGATGAGAACAGAAATCGCACGCCGGTGGCACAGCGGCCGCAGGAGGCCTCATTAGCTAAAGTGGTGTTTCAGGTTAAGAACAGTTTCAGGTTAAGAACGGACCTCCAGAACGAACTAAGTTCTTAACTGAAGGTACCACTGTATAGCAATTTGTGACCTTTTCTAGTACTATATATATATCATAGGGACACAGGTGGCGCTGTGGGTTAAACCACAGAGCCTAGGGCTTGCCAATCAGAAGGTTGGTGCTTTGAATCCCCGTGACGGAGTGAGCTCCCGTTGCTCGGTCCCAGCACCTGCCAATCTAGCAGTTTGAAAGCATGTCAAAGTGCAAGTAGATAAATAGGTACTGCTCCGGCGGGAAGGTAAATGGCGTTTCCGTGCACTGCTCTGGTTCGCCAGAAGTGGCTTAGTCATGCTGGCCACTTGACCCGGAAGCTGTCAGCCAGCTCCCTCGGCCAGTAAAGTGAGATGAGCACCGCAACCCCAGAATCGGCCATGACTGGACCTAATGGTCAGGGGTCCCTTTACCTTTTTATATATATCATAGCACAGGAAAGTCTTTGGGAGACAGAATGGCGGTGGAAAATAAAAAGGTATCTGTCTTCCATTCTCCCCCCCCCCTCAATCCCCCCCTTTTTCCTCATGGAGAGATGCCTGAACAGCACGCAAGGATTCAGTTCAAGGCTGCAGTGGCATGTGAAACCGGTGGGACAGTTTTGGTGGCCTTCCACTTCTGTTTGCTGGGATGGGGACAGGGCAGCGAAGAGAGCTCTGAGCTGGCAGCATTTTTCCCCTGCAGGGGTGTATGTGTGTGTGTGCGTGCGCTCCTGCAGGGCACTGCTGCTGCCTTGGGCTCACCACCTCAACAAGCGGTCCAAGGGGGCAGTTTAACTGGCTCACGAGCTGCCCCCAAACTGAATCACCCACTTGGCGAGTCCCCCCTTGCTGTGCTGAACCGGTGCGGTGCAGCAGAGGAAATCACATCTGCACATGCCCAGACACCAGAAATCGTGTGCGCACATGCCCAGACGCCAGAAAACACACGCGCAGAATCCGGCCCATGGAGAGATCTCCGCGGGACTTGACCAGCCCAGGCAGGTAAAACCTTGCCAACCCCTGCTCTATCTCAACAGAGTTCCACTGCCAAGCGGGCACCGCTGTGTCATTACTCTAGTGTCAGACTCCTCAACTTCAAGGGCTGAAGAGGAAGACTTTGAAACAGAAAGAGAGAGCATGACAGGGTGCTCTCAGATGACCCTGCTGGACCAATACCCCTGCTTCAACTTAAGGATGTGGCACTGCTCCTCTCCTGCATCACACTGGATTACTGGAGGTGGTGGGGCTCTTTCAGTACAACCACACCTTGCAGCACAGGGGTTACAACACACTGCTGCTACCCACCCGGCTCACTTGCAGTTTCTGGGTACAGGTTGGCCAGAGCCCCAAATAGGAGAGCTTGCCTTCTGCAACATTTTGCTGCAGATCCCACTTGCAATGTATTTTTAAAGGCCACTCCACTTTCTGCCGAGCAATACAAGATTCCAGGCACTTAACCATGTGTTCCTTTCGGGAAAAATGAGGAGCAGCAGAGGCTGTGGTGTCTTTATGAGATATGGTTTATTTGCACATATTTACACCTGAGTCTGGATAAAGAGTGAGGGTTTGGGGCAACACGTCTCAAGAGTGGCGTGCTTCGACAGCAGCGCAGCACTGGATTCAAAGACAGCCCAAATGCCATTTCTGTGTCTCTTCCACACAACTTGCATGGCCTCCTTCTTCCCAAAAACTCTTGCTAAAAACGTAACCCAAGCCTCATGCAAAAAGAACATTTTTTCCTGTGGTGACATAAACCTTGACAAATCCCCCCCCCCAACTCTCCTATTTTCTTTTGCTAACTAACACACAGTGAGGCATCTGATCAAGGCCTGTATTTTAAAATGAGCTTAAAGATTTGCAAATGTTTCATGCCAGGCAGAAAACCAGCTGGCTAAGTACTTTGGCACTTGTTTATCCTCCTGGACAAGGGCCCCCCCTGATTTATAGCAGAAGCAGGAGACAAGTTTCTCAAAGTCATAAAAGGGAAATACAGGCTGGGAGTAAAGGTTACACTGACCCTACATATTACAGAATACAATCAAGCTGCAAAAACACTAATTAAGAGTTGGTAAATAGTAAGATCTCTGTTTAACAGAAAATAATACCATGAGCCATCTGTTTTAGCCATTTGTTTTGGAATGTAGGGGCAACAGGGGGAAAAGGTGATCTGGTAATTAAGGTGCCTTGTCGAGGCAAATGTAAGATATATGGCTACTTGTCTGCCATTTATGGATAGAAGGAAATATAGCTCTTTGTCTCCCATGAAAGGTAATAGGAAATGGGTGTATCTTTTATGATTGGTTCTAGCAAACAGCCAATAGGAATTTCAACCAGGCTGATTGGACAGAGGCAGCCAAAGGAGGAGCAAGGGGGCTGGGTTGAGGAAATATAAGTGCTGGCCATCAGGGTTGGAGGGGGCAGAGCTTTGGTAACCATATACCACTGTGCCTATCATTTATTTGTCTGACAAATAAATTATTATTTTAATTTCTCTATTGCTGCGTTGAATATTTCATTCCAGCTAAGCGTTAACCACAAGCAGGGTGCTACAACAGCTGGGGGAGGGAATCAGGACACTGAATGCTTTTACCAGGGTAATGACTTTTGCATCACCTGTTTAGTTATTTGCTGGCGCCTCTCTAAGCCAGTCTCCAGATAATGCTTACTTGACTTCTTCTTCTTCTTCTTCTTCTTCTTCTTCTTCTTCTTCTTCTTCTTCTTCTTCTTCTTCTTCTGCCTTGCTGAATCCATTGAACAAATCCCACATTTACTAATTTCAGAAATTATGGTGAGAACCTGGCATCCCATAATCCACTAACACTTGGTGGATCTAGAGTGAGGTCTAAAGCATTGCAATAGATAGGCCCAAGTGCCCAGTGGATATTTAAAAATAAAACTTTTTATTTTAACTTTCGAGCAGCAGACACCCTCCCAATGTTATTCTGAAAAGCTGCATTTAAAACTCCTCTCAGCTCTAACTGTGGGCAAAAGATGTCTATATCAGAGGATATAGTTTTGTGTGCAAAAAGCTAGCATATCCTTAATAGGACTCTAAATCCTAAAGCTAGAAAGGCCCTAAGGTATTCCCATTATTTTACCTAAAGCATATTTGAAAAAGCTTCCAGCCTAGTCTTGAATAATTAGTTGATTTCACTGTAATTAATTCCTCTATTTAATAGTGGAGATGAAAGGGGTCCTGGTAAGCTTACATAATTGTATGCATGAAAAACAGTTTTATTATAAATGTGCTCAGAACATTCAAATTAGCTGCTTAATAAAAACAACAATGTTTCATTGATGTTTTCCATGTTTATACCAATTCCAATTACTGTCATGTAAGTGCAACCTACCATCCCTTAGAGAAGGTATATTTTATTATAATAAAGGCAAAGTAGAATTCACCATGTTTGAACTGTGCATGTGCAACAACAACTACAAAACTGAAAATACCGGACAGTAACTTTTTATTTGGCTATGTCCCAGTCGGTAGGAAAATGTTGTACCAGCAGCTGAAAGTCCTGATGAAATAATCAAAATATGAAAGAGAACAAAATTCCAACACTATCATTTGGGGTGGTGGTGGTGAGGGTTTTATTAACTACAAAGCATTTTGGAGAAGATCATTTTAATTCTCTCCAGCTTGAGAAAAAACAATAGTGTATCTCTGAACGCTTAGAAGTGCAAAGAAAAATTTTACTTTGAGAATGGGAAGATGACATATATTCACCGCCTTCCTAGCTACAATCTAATCCTCGTGTTACTAGGACCACCAGTACATGGAAATTGCATCGTTTTCTCTTTAACAGAAAACTCAAGTAACCACAGGACAAGGGGAGGCCTCAGCACACTTAAGTGAGCCCCATGGTATGCAAAAGAGCAAAATCTCAGTGCCCCCCGCAACCCAGTGAAGACTAAGCCTGCTGAGCAGCGTCCATGAGTCACAAAATACTGATTATCAGCTGGAAAACAAAAACAGAAAACAGTGGAAGAGGCGGAAGGAAGGAATTGATACGTTCGAGTTCCTTGCAACTTATGGTATCCTGAAAAGGCTGGCTCTCTGAACATTATTGTTGCAGGAGGCAGGTCCCATATACACACAAGACCTGCAACCATTCCATTTGTAATTTCCTCTTCCACTTAGTAGGAGTGCCCCTGTCCAGAGTTCCTTCCAGCCAGCCAACTCCTCTTCCTCTAGGACTCTAAAAATTGTGAGGAAGAAGCAGGAGAGTCAACTTCCTCTTTCCCCAACCCCCTCACTGCACTTTTCTGTTCTTCTTTCCAACTGACACTCAACATTCAATGGGTGCTGGGCATTCAGCCCTCATAGGACTGGGGTTGTGTTTGGGGGGGGGGGTGGAGAACAGTGTTAGAAACTGAGATATGAAAACTAGGAGATAAATAGCACCTTCAACCTAGGTTATGGGGGCAACAACGGAATGTTTAGTGTACTTTTTTTAAAAAAACAAGAATACAAAGCTGGAAATGAATGAACGGCAGCTAAAATATTGTGTTCATTTTTCACATGGTCTAGTCCTTCCCCTGCCCACCCCTGTAATATTCTTAAGAGGGTCTCTTCTCCAGTCTTCAGACAGTAGCTGGAAGTGGAGAGGCAGAAAAGGTCCCCCTTTCCTTCCACTCTGCAGTTTTAATCTGAAATCTTAGGTGCAGTACTGAGCCCAGAGCTCAGAAACTGCACATGCTAATAAAATTGCCTGTCGCAAAATGCGCATAGAACAAGGGGAGTTTCAAACACTGGGGAAGAAGTGGTAGGCTCCTTAGGGTTTACTAAGAACTTCTTCTTCTTCTTCTTCTTCTTCTTCTTCTTCTTCTGCTGCTGCTGCTGCTGCTGCTGCTGCTGCTGCTGTAAACCTTAAAGTTTCCCTGATCACACCAACACCAACCTCTTGTTTCATAGATTCATAGAATTGTAAAGCTGGAAGGGAACCGAGGGTTATGTCATCCAACCCCCTGCAATGCAGGATCCCTCACCCAATTTGAAACTGTACCGGACTCTGTTTAGCTTTGCAAAGGTGCTAGCAGTTTTATTGCTGCACCACTAGGAGGCCCAATTTGATTCCATTTCTGCCAGGACTCTTATCGCTTGACTGCATGTTTGTACGACATAGAGGACAGGACATGAAACGCTTTGCGAAAGGCAATACTTAAAAGTCAAAAGAACACTGCATTTAATTTATAGTACAAAGGAAGCAGGCGCATGACAGGAAATGTATAACACAAGAACTGTGGGAAACGTTCATGGATCTATACTTGTGAAAATATATTAATCAAGCCCTCACCCCAACCCCCCTTCTGCTATTAAACCCGGTCTTCCAATAAAACCACATCCCCCATTTTACAGAATAAAAACATAAAAGCCATCTATCTGGACATTACGAGGAGGGGGGCGGGATAATGACTCTGTTTAAGAAAATGTCTCTAGGCATACAGATGAAAGCACTTCAGCCTTGCAAAAGCATTACAAACACAACTAGTGGGTTCATCATGCATTCAACCACAGACAGAATCACGCAGGGCAAAGAAGTAAATCAACTATTTCAGTAATTTATACCTTACCCCAGTATGAGCCAACTTTGTAACAAGACACCAAGGTCTGTCGATACGTATTTTGTTCTTCCTTTTCAGAGGCACTATGCCCAGGTTTGACTCTGTATCCATTTTTGAATAAATCTCCATGAGACTTCTTACGACGCCGGGTACTTTTGTATGTTTCCGTCCGTGTACCCCCTGTGGGGTTGTGATAGACCAAAATCTTGCTGGGAATCATCGCAGCAGAGCTTCAGGGTTGAGGGAGGGGAAATCAAAATTTTACCCGAAAAGGTGTTTCCTCCAAGGTGTGGGGAAAATTTGCTGGAGTGTAAAGTCTCTCCCCCCCCCCCCACTACACACTAAAAATCAAAGAGCATAAAGGAAGAGAGGTTGCTGAGAATCAGCCACTCATGCTGGAAAATTTTAAGTTGTGAAATAATTAGGAAGACTGCATATTCTGTATTTGATATTGTTACCAAAAATAATTTTAAAATGGCATAAGCAAAGAAAGGAGGGGGGAGGTAGTGACTGGAAGAGGGAGAAATAGAACAAATTTCTATCCCAAATTGTGCTCTCTAAAACGCAGAGGACATCACGGAAACAGGGACCAAACTGCTATGGCAGAGAGACTTGCTGTGCAGATGCTCCTCTTGTTTGTGTGCTACCCCAGGGCTTAAAAGGCATCTCCTATCCGGATATTGCCATATAAGCTTCTTTCGTTTCCCCTCCAACCTGCGTCCTCCCCAGGAGGAGAAAACAGAACAGATTACAGTTCCTGCAAAAAGGAGATGCTTTGATCCACAAATCCACAGGCCCACCCACAATGCCACGAAATGTATTTGGTTGTCACGGAAATTGTTCGTTTGACAGCATTACATGCCCTATCTCAGGTTAAAGCCTGCACACTGCAGAGAGGTCATGTAATCAGCCAACTCTTACAGGATTTAGTCCTTATGAATTGGGGAGGGATGTGTGTGTGTTGTGTGTGTGTGTTGTGGGGGGAAACCTTCAACTAATCCTCAGTTAACGACAACTGGAATACCAAATATTTTAAGCTATAACAAGGAGTGGCTAGAAATAAACAGTATTCAATTAAGTTTTGATAGATGGTATTTGCAAATCCCTTGTTTCCACCTAAGGCCTTGCCCAACCCATTCAGGTTAAGAAAATGATAGTGAAAAAATATTTTTTTTAAATGAATGCTTGTTTTGCACAAAAGAACTAGGGCTCCCCACAGCTGTCAGATGCTATGGCTTATGCAATCCATTATGAATTCAAACACAGTGGGGGTTTTTTCTTCTTAATCTCCACTTTCACATAAAAGCTGTCATCCCAACCCCCAAAAGCTGGGCTAATTCAGAGGATTGCTTATCCTTACATCTGTTTCCGTTAGCAAAAGCAAAAGAGGTCTATCAGTGGCTATTTAACATTCTAGCTAAACGAAACATCCTTGTTCAGAGACAGCGCGGGCATTCTGTCTCCCCCATGTGATTAGAATTGTTTGCGGGAGAGCAAGGGCGTGTCTGTTATCCATGCCCCCTCCATTGCAAATCTCTTGCCCAGCCCCGCTGACCTCCATACACTACACTATGAACACCAGCAGCTGGGAGCCTTCTGTACTCCTGCAGCTCCCCCCAATCAGGGCTCTAAGGCTCCCCACCACTAAAATTCACCGTTTAGCACATGAAGGGCGGTGAAGCCAGGCACAGGATATGCTGGGTGGAGACAACCAACACCCGCTTCTTTCTTTAATGCAGTTCTAATTGCAGGAATTGCCAACATGGTGCCTTTCAGTTGTTGGATTGCAACTCTCAGCATCCCTGACCACTGGTTCTTTTGACTGGGGGTGATGGGAGTTGGAGTCCAATGTCATCTGGAAAGCTGCCCCTGCTAGGAAGTAAAGGAAAACGAGATGTTCCTTCTCAGCAAGCTAACCTTGCAACAGAGGTAGGTCTTTTTAAAAAGCCACCCACCAACTAGTACAACTTTCTGGAAAGCACATTTGCTTCACAGAAAGTCGTACGTCAGCAATGACTTTTCTATTTTTATCTGGCTGCTGCCAGTAACATAGCCCTAAACCAGGGCCAGGCTCTTCAGAGAGGTTTTAACCTATGGACAGGACAGAATGTCAAGAAGGAAAGTAAAGGAGGACAAAGGTCAGGGGCAAAGCCTGGATTATGCTACAAGGCACCATTCAGATGAAGATGACCAGAGGCATCTCCTGTAAATCACAGAGAACTAGTCACAAGGAGAGGGTGGATGGATGGATGGATGGATATACAAATTAGAGCAATGTGGTTGGGTTGATTCGATTTATACCTTGGGAAACTGGGCTCTAATCAAAATGGAGTTCCAATCCTACTTCTACAATGGAGTCAGATGAGTGGCCTAAGGCATTCCTCTTCAGTTAGTGGGCCATTGCCCACAAGAGAGCCATACCTCCAAGATTCTGGTGAATACTAGTGCCACTATCACCTTTTCCCTTTTTGTTAGGGATGTGTGTGAGAGAGGGGGGGGGAGAGAAAAAGAGAGAAATAGATAAAGCAACCCACAATAACGTTGGATCTGAAGAGGTAAAATACTATTGGTCTAAGCAATGAAGTGGGGCAGTAAATGTTATGTGTAATGTTTTTCATTTCACAAAGCCTATTAGTAACATTTAACAGATGCCAGATGTAAATACAGTATTTCGCAAGCTGGGCAGTTTTCAGTATTATTTACTGAATTCATGGAAAGCAAACATGCTATTATTTCAGATCACCCTCTAGGGCAGCCTTTCTCATCCTTGGGTAACCAGAGGTTTTTGAACTACAACTCCCATCATCCCTGAGTACTGGGCCTGCTAGTTAGGGGTGATGGGAGTTGTAGTCCAACAACAGCTGAGGAGCAAATGTTCCAGGGCATTTAAAAAAAATAATCAAGTGTGAATTGGACATTTTCAAATTCAAATAATCCATGCAATCTGCATAGCTATTTTCTAATCCAACATGTGCCCCCCCCAAAAAAAAACCCCAGCAACCCTCCCCTCATCACTAAGGGTTCATGATTGCTCTCCCACCTCTCAAAATTGCCCACACTGTTGTTGTTTAGTCATTTAGTCGTGTCCGACTCTTCGTGACTCCATGGACCAGAGCACGCCAGGCACTCCTGTCTTCCACTGCCTCCCGCAGTTTGGTCAGACTCATGTTTGTAGCTTCAAGAACACTGTCCAACCATCTCGTCCTCTGTCGTCCCCTTCTCCTTGTGCCATCCATCTTTCCCAACATCAGGGTCTTTTCCAGGGAGTCTTCTCTTCTCATGAGGTGGCCAAAGTACTGGAGTCTCAGCTTCAGGATCTGTCCTTCCAGTGAGCACTCAGGGCTGATTTCCTTAAGAATGGATGCATTTGATCTTCTTGCAGTCCATGGGACTCTCAAGAGTCTCCTCCAGCACCATAATTCAAAAGCATCAATTCTTCGGCGATCAGCCTTCTTTATGGTCCAGCTCTCACTTCCATACATCACTACTGGGAAAACCATGGCTTTAACTATACGAACCTTTGTTGACAAGGTGATGTCTCTGCTTTTTAAGATGCTGTCTAGGTTTGCCATTGCCTTTCTCCCAAGGAGCAGGCGTCTTTTAATTTCGTGACTGCTGTCACCATCTGCAGTGATCTTGGAGCCCAAGAAAGTAAAATCTCTCAATGCCTGCTTTCTCGTGGCTCCAAATATGTGTCTTTCATACTTGGGCAAAACTGTGTTCCTGAAATGACCAATTTCCCACAGTTCTGTCCAGGCTCAGAAAAGAAGAGTGACAAGCAATATGCTTGGTGGTTGCAGGAATTTGCACGCGCGCACACACACACACACACACACACACACACACAATTTTATTTTATTTTTACAAACAAAACTGGCACTGCAAAGTAGTTCTGCCCTCTAAAGTCATTGATGCCCTCCATCCCAAAGCCTTTCCATACATACAACTGAGAAAATATTCCTTCTGTGTCTGCATATTATATGATCTCCAAGCTACAAATGTCGTTTTTGGTAAATACCACCCTCTTAAAGGATTTTCTGGAGTGTGAAGTTGTGGCACCATTTTTGTGTCCTGAAGGACACACTATCCATGTCACAATATCCAGAGAAGGGCATAGGATGTGAAGGGAAAACTGAAGGGAGGTAGAAGTCGGTTGGTTACTGTTGTAGTGAAGCAGCTGAAGAAAGAGGAAAGCAGCAACAGATAGGGCATTAAGAAAATGAAATTAAGGGGCAAATGAAAACCAACTTTTTTTTTATTAACCGAGCGTCTGACTGCTAACACCCAGCTAGTACTGAAGACCATTGACAGGATGGTAGGAATGGGAGTCCCTCCAGTTTCTTTCTTTCTTTTTTTAAATAAATTTTTATTCATATTGCACATATATACAGGAAAAACATAAACAAAAAAATCCACCACATACCTTATACAAATTATATCCCCTTCACAAATCATAAATAAAATACATAACTGAGTTAGTCTCAACTAAGCCTTGGACTTCCCTCCACTCCTTTGGTAAGTATCGAATAAATTATATAGTCGCGTACTTTTTAACTCTTTTACATAGGCCTTTCCCGCTGTTAGAGTTATTTCAACCCCGCCAGTGTCACCTGAGATTTAGATTCCATATACGTTAAATATTTCTTCCAATTATCATGAAATTTCTGTTCATCTTGGTCCCTTAATCTTCCTGATATTCTATCAAGCTCAGCATAATTTATCATTTTAACCTGCCAATCACTTATGTTGGGTATTACTTCTAATTTCCAATTTTGTGCTAGCATAATTCTTGCAGCTGTCGTAGCATATAGAAACAAGATCTTGTCTTCTTTTTTAATTTCTTTACCGACCATTCCTAACAAAAAAGCTTCTGGCTTTTTGGGAAATGTATATTTCAAGATTTTTTTAAGTTCATTATAAACCAATTCCCAAAAGCCTCTCACTTTGCAACACGACCACCACATATGGTAGAGGTCACCTTCTACCTCTCTACATTTCCAGCATCTTTTATCCTTCAACTTATAAATCTTCGCTAATTTCACTGGTGTGTGATACCACCTGTAGATCATTTTCCACAGGTTTTCCTTTAGTGCCGTGCATGCCGTAAATCTCATATTCTTGTTCCATAGTTCCAACCACCTCTCAAAATCGATGTTATATCCAATGTCTATCGCCCACTTAGTCATGGCCTCCTTCACCTCCTCATCTTTTGTATACCACTCCAGCAAAATATCATACATCCTTGACGGTGTTTTGTTCTTACCTTCTATAACTTCTACATTAAATTTAGATTTTTTTTATCTTCAAATCCTACTTTCTTTTTGTCTTCTTTTAGCAGGTCATTTACTTGGTGGTATTGCAACCACCCTGTAAATAATTTTTTGATCTCTTCATATGGTCTAAGTTTAATCCCTTGATCTGTCTTCCAAGTTAGTTCTTCATAAGTGGCATTCTTCCCTTCCATGTTTATTTTTTTTATAGTTAACACCTCTATTGGTGAAATCCACCAAGGTGTCTTCCTTTCCAATATATTTTTATTTCTTTCCCATACTTGGAATAGTGGTCCCCTAAAAATATGATTTAGAAAGCCTCTATGAACTTTCACGTTTTCGTACCACAGGTACGAGTGCCACCCGTACCTGTTATCGAAACCTTCCAAGTCCAAGATGTCCCTATTTTCCAATCTTATCCAATCCTTCAGCCACAATAAACACGCCGCTTCATAATATAAACTTAGATCCAGTAGAGAGAATCCCCCTCTTTCTTTTTTGTCCACCAATATTTTCATTTTTATTCGTGGTCTTTTGCCTTGCCAGATGTATCTCACTAAGGCTCTTTGCCACTCTTTACACTGCTTTAGACCTTTTAGTACCGGAATGGTTTGGAACAAAAATAACATTCTGGGGAGAACATTTATTTTGATAACCGCTATCCTCCCCAAAAAAGATAACCTCAATCTCTCCCAGATTTCAAGATCTTTCTTAATATTCTTCCAAGTGACTTCATAGTTATCCTTATATAGGTTAATATTTTTCGCTGATATCCACACTCCAAGGTATTTCGGAAGTCCCTCCAGTTTCTGACGAGTGAAAGAAAATGAGACTTGTTCTGATCCACAAACCTATGTGTTTTTTCTTTGGAAGCTCTCATTAACCCTGTTCCTAAGCATTCCCCTGAAAACACCTAACTTGATAGCACCACAGGCTTGAACCTGGAGCCAAGTCAAGTAATGACCGCTCCCCACATCAAATGGAGGGTGCCTTTTGCGTCATCGCGAGCAGCCCCCCAGACCCCAGTACAGCGTGGCTTTGCCCTCCACAGGGTGGATACCTGGAGATCTCCGCCCACCTCAGCCAATTGCCCAATCCCACCTGAGGGAGGCGTTGCCAGGGGATCGGGCCAGGTAAGGGGAGGGACCGCCCTGCCCACACAGTAGAGGGTGGATCTTACCTGGGAATTGTCAGTTGGCTCCAGAGCTTCTCCCACCCTGCCCTCCCTCAGTTAGGCCTTCTTTTGCAGGTTAACCTTTTCTCCACAAGTACGCGGGCGTTGCTACATCAGGGTCGCTGTTGAAGGGCCGGAAAGGAGTTTTCCTGCATTGGCAGGTTTTGCCTTCCCCGCAGCAAAAATCACAACTTTGACGGTTTCAGGCTTGGGCAGAATCCGTAGTCTATCTTCCCTAAATGGGGGGGGGTGAAGCGGTGACTCCCCCCCCCCGCACAGCAGCGGGGGGTTCCCCATTAAAGGGGTTTTGAGGGGAGGCATTGGCCATACGCTGAGAGGTTGTCATTGCTCTCCCCTGTGATGGCGGCGAAACGGGGGGCGGGCTCTCTGCTTGAACATACGTTCTCCAGAGCCAGCCCAATCCCCACACATTCTGGATAACCTTGATATCCCCCAGGATAAACTCCCAATGCCTAAGCCAAGGTCTCCCCACATCTGAATCTTAATAAAGTTGTGGCCAATTTTAATTCCATAGCACATTGTCTTGAGTCATTATTCCACTCGGGAGTCGTCTGGGGTTGGGGGGACTCCGCCTGTCCATGTAAATGGGGGCTGCATGCAAAAGATGTAAGGGGGCAGGAACAAATGAAGAAAGGATCTGTCCTGGTGCTTAATTTCTCAGACCTCCCCACTTTTGCTGTAGAAAATTAACGCAGTGTATCCAGAGCCCATCCCCAGGATGAGCAGGAGATGACAGCGTGCAGCCGTCAGAGTGAATTGTTTGGAGGCAAGAAGCAGCAAGGGGTGGAAATGGGGCCAGTTATTTAGCTCCTGCTTCCTCAATAGCATCATGCGAGATGACTGGAAGGTTCGCTAGCTGTCACTCTTAATCATTTTAGATTAGAGCCTGCTAAGTTAACTATTCGGTGTCAAAAGCATTTAAGGGCCAAACTAGACACGATGGGGGCAACTACATGAATTCATCCACGTGTCTTTTTAAAAAAAATAAAATAAAAAGGAGCAGTGTGGGTGAGGGGACCTGAGCCCCCGTCCCTATCTATGTGCACTCAGTTGCTTCAACAGTTTTCACTGCCTAGTCCAGCTTACTTGCAGTAGCGGTGATAAGCTGGGGAAGAAGTACTTTAAAAAGCAACAGAGCACAGCAAGGTAAGACAGAATGGAGAGGAAAGTTTGGCTTCTCTCACCTGTATGGTTCTATCTTCTCCACACCACTCTCTTGCCTTGCATATATTTGTGTTGTTTTACTTGTTTTGGATTTTGCAAACTGCCTCGAAATATCTGATGAATGGTGGTACAGAAATGTTTGAAATGTATGCATACATACACGGGTTCCTCCTGTGTTTTTCAAACTTGGGTTCCCCGGCTGTTGTTGGACTACAACTCCCATCACCCCTAGCTAGCAGGACCAGTGGTCAGGATTGCCCTCTCATGTCTAGTTAGCTCTGAGGGCTGGCCTGAGGCAGATGCTTGTATTCAGCAACTTTGCTGAACATTTTGCTGGAGATGATCACAACTCAGTTGTGATCAGTGTAGAGAGCTCCAGGCTGTTGGAGAAGGTACAGTGGAACCTCGGGTTGTGGACATAATCTGTGACGGAGGCATGTCTGCAACCCGCAGCATTTATAACCTGCAGCGCCGCGTCTGCGCATCGCGTGATGCAATTTGGTCTTCTGCGCATGCGGGAAGCATGATTTTGCACTTCTGCACATGTGCAAGCGGTGAAACCCAGAAGTAATCCTTTCCGGTACTTCCGGGTTTCCCATGGTCCACTACCTGAAAACACATAACCCTTAGCGTTTGTAACCCGAGGTACCACTGTAGTTAAAAAAGAAAGGGAGACAGAATGCCTGTGTGTGTATATGTGTGGCTGCAGATGTTGTCTATACACCTTACGTTAATTCCATTGCCACACACATTCTGAACACATACTGTCATCCACATTCTTCCCACAACTAGTCATACAGAAGCTACTACATAGGTCTAGAGTTGAATCTAGGCAGTCCTGGTGAGCAATGAAACTGCCTGTGCATTGTGGCAGCGATATGCTAGATAGCTGAGGAATGGAGCTGTGTTTTCTCTCGAATTACCATATTTTTCCATCTATAAGATGCCCCCATGTATAAGATGCCCCCTATTTTGGGGGACTCAGATTTAAGAAAATGAAGGGAGATGGCCCAGAGTATAAGACACCCCCTAATTTTTGACCTTATTTTTTAGGGAAAAAACCTAGCCTTATACACGGAAAAATATGGTACCTAAGTAGCTAGAGGACAGGAAAGCAATGCCAGGATGCACACCAAAAATACTGAGGACAGGAGGAGGTTCATAAAGGTTCTGGACTCCCTCTCCACCAAAATGAAACAAAAACAAAAGCCCAGCAACTTTCACTCTTAAAAAAATCAAAACTTGTGGCAATTTCGAGCGACACCAGCACTGTCTGACTCAGAGACCAATTCCTCCAAGCCCCTGCCTCTCAATGCTATTAGTCACTTTATGACATCTGCCTGGCTTGAGGTCTGCAAAACTCTTTGTGACCTCAGAGATTCAGCTGCAGGCGCTGAAGCGTCACAGTTTTTCTGGCTGCCATTGGTTTAGCTCTGCTGACATCACAATCTTTGCTGGTGTGATGTCACAAACAGGGCATGCCACGTGCCATCTCAGGTCAGACTACTGACTGCTTACTCACATTTTAACACATATTGTACTGTGCTCTGTTAATGATACAAGAGAGAGTCTAATTACTACCCAGCTTTTCTTACTGCTGGTGCATAAGTGGGCAAGAGCACACAAGGTGATAGAGGGACGAATCTCAGGAGAATGGGAATAGAGGTGAACACCAATGGGGAAAACAGGCGTGATGGGAAAGGTAAGCAAACAAAGAGGCTGGGAAATATGGATGTTGGGTAGCAGAAGTATTCTGAAGGTGTCCAGATAACCAAACAGACAAAGTCAAAATATGGCCTTTGCCCTAAGGCACAGGGCTGATCCAGGGATCAGATCCTTAGGAGGGAACTAATGGTTTGCTTGAGTGGATGGAATTGTGCTGGAATCTGGGAAACATCAATGGCCACAGTGTCCTTGCGGATCCTCCCACTGTAGGACCCATTATAGAACATCTGCCCAACCCAGATGTACCACAACTCCTACCTGGACCAGCCAACACGGGCAATGGTCAGGGATGAAGGCAGCTGTAGTCCAACAATATTTGGAGGGCACTACATTGAGGAAGGGACGCGGGTGGCGCTGTGGGTTAAACCACAGAGCCTAGGACTTGCCGATCAGAAGGTTGGTGGTTCGAATCCCTGCGACAGGGTGAGCTCCCGTTGCTCGGTCCCTGCTCCTGCCAACCTAGCAGTTCGAAAGCACATCAAAGTGCAAGTAGATAAATAGGTACCACTCCAGCGGGAAGGTAAACGGCATTTCTGTGCACTGCTCTAGTTCGCCAGAAGCAGCTTAGTAATGCTGGCCACATGACCCGGAAGCTGTACACCAGCTCCCTCGGCCAATAAAGCGAGATGAGCGCCGCAACCCCCGAGTCATCTGCGACTGGACCTAATGGTTAGGGGTCCCTTTACCTTTACATTGAGGAAGACACCAATTTGCACACAATCAAGATCAGCTACAAAACAAAAAGGGAGTGCATTTCTCTGGCTAGCTACTCTTTCCCTTTTGATTATTATAACGCCCCCTCTTGTCTCCGTGAAAAGGTTCTGCTTTTGTTCCATATATGACAGTTTCAAAAGGACATTTCATTCTCATTCATCTCTGTCCCTTTCTCTCCATTATAGCTTTTTTAAATCACCTAAAGGATTCAAGTGGTTGTTCAGCTGTTTGGTGACAACAAAAATCCGCTGTCTGCACTTTCATGGATTATAGCATTGCATAATCTTTTTTCTTTTTTTTCAAAAGAGAGAGAGTTTGCCAACCGCTCTCTAATCTTTCCTCGTATTTATTCCCACTAATACTCTCTCTTGGGGTAAAATTATGAAATAGTATTCAGAAAGAACATTCCATTGCTCCTCTTTCTGAAGGGTGCTTTCTGTATGGAGCACAAATGCCAAAAGCAAGCGAAGTCTTAAGAACAGCAGAACAGAAATGAAACATATGCAGAGGTTCTCACATAAACGTTTAAATTTGATTGATTGATTGATTGATTGATTGATTGATTGATTTTATATACCACCCCATACCCAGAGGTCTCATCTTAAAGATGTAAGTATTTTGAAACTACTACTGCAGAAACATGAGCAGGGGACCTGAATGAATGACTACTATTTGATTCCTCTCAATCTACCCAGATCTGCCTAGATAGTTTGTGGAGTGAAATGCACAGGGCAAGGAGTCAACCAGAATGCAGATCATGATCTACACTCTAAATCTAAATCTTTTGGAGATTTACCGTACAGTGGTACCTTGGGTTACATACGCTTCAGGTTACATATGCTTCAGGTTACAGACTCCGCTAACCCAGAAATAGTACCTCAGGTTAAGAACTTTGCTTCAGGATGAGAACAGAAATCACGCGGTGGTGGCACAGCCACCCATTAGCTAAAGTGGTGCTTCAGGTTAAGAACAGTTTGAGATTAAGACCGGACCTCCGGAACGAATTAAGTACGTAACCAGAGGTAGATTGTCAAGGATATCTGAGACCCAATTGTTTAAGAACAGGAATAACAAATCAACACCTGCTATCTAAATTAAGCTCATTAAGTGAAGAAAGCTAATCAGGAGTGGTCTTTTGTGTGTGATTTAGCTGAGATTCCTGCATTGCAGGGGGTTGGACTAGATGACTCTCCAGCTCTACAATTCTGTGATTCTATGAATCAGAGCAGCCTGGCACAGTCCTATTACAGCATCTAATTCCCCTTGCTAATGTCCCTCACCCACTGAAATTGTTTGCTTAGGTTCCAGTGAGCTAGATCTGTGATCTTTGATATGTGCATTCTCAGATTTATCCAGTAAGCAGGATGTCCTGAGCTACATGTAGCCACATGTCATTGTTCTAGCTCATTAGGAAGTATCCTAACTGTTTCAATATCCCAGGCCAGCTGGCCTAAGTGTTTTGGAGTTTAGGATTCGTCCAGAGTCCTTCTATTCTAGGTCCATAAGTGACTCATGAATGCATTTGTTCTGAACACATACTTCACTTAATTTTACTGAAGGCTATAAGCCTTATTCATGGCAAAATTCCTCCATGTTTAAAGAGTAAAAAATTTAAGTACAGTGGTACCTCTGGTTACGTACTTAATTTGTTCCGGAGGTCCGTTCTTAACATGAAACTGTTCTTAACCTGAAGCACCACTTTAGCTAATGGGACCTCCTGCTGCTGCGCAATTTCTGTTCTCATCCTGAAGCAAAGTTCTTAACCAGAGGTATTATTTCTGGGTTAGCGGAGTCTGTAACCTAAAGTGTATGTAACCTGAGGTACCATTGTAGATCTAACATAAGGGAACATGGCATAAAGCATATCAGTTGTTTGCTTTTAAACCCAGACAGCAGCTTGCTACTCATAATTAATGGTATAAGATATAAAGTTCCCTGTTCCCTAAAATGTTGTTAGGAGACCAGCTCTACCTCAGCTCCTGCCAACCTAGCAGTTCAAAAGCACGCCAGTGCAGTAGATAAATAGGTACCACTGTGGTGGGAAGGTAAACAGCATTTCTGTGCACTCTGGTTATCGTCCTGTTGCGCTAGAAGTAGTTTAGCCATGCTGGCCACATGACCCAGAATGCTGTCTGTGGACAAACACTGGCTCCCTTGGCCTGAAAGCAAGATGAGCACCACAAACCCATAGTCACCTTTGACTGGACTTAACTGTCCAGGGGTCCTTTACCTTTACCTTTTTTATTACGACATGGGCTCCCTCATTATGGGCAGTGGTGGTCTCTCAGGACATTATGGCGCCCTGAGAGAGGGCAAAATTTGATTACCACCCCCCATGGGCGTGGCCAGGATTTTTGTTAGGGGGGGCAGTCTTTTGTTAGGGGGGCAGAACCTCAGATTTGTATTGGTTTTTATTAAGGGGGGCAGCTGGCCCCTGGCCACGCCCATGCCCCTCCCCAAATATTGAGTAAGTACCCATATACCCACTACCTTAAGTTACACCTTTGGGAGAAGAAAAGGCAAATGAGTAAACCCCAAGCAAATCTGGAGTGGAGTCCCTGAAACGGTTGAGTGGTACCAAGAATGCCTCCTTCCGGCAACGGCTGCAGCCAAGCTGGTGTCAAATGTATTGTTTTGCTTTCATTTTGACCACATTAGTGCAGCCTAGAGGAGGATGGGTCTTGTCATTTGGGCAGCCCAGGGCCTCCACACATGCTGTCCTAGCTTGTGCCTTAGAGAGGTCACAACACAGGAGGCATCAGTTACAAGTTACCCGTGTCTGCAGCCGCAGCAGGCGCTGTGATTCTCCAGTGGCTTGACTTCATATCCAGAGGCACACTCCATTGTCTCTCAAGACAGATGGATGCCAACAACAACATGTTGTTTTTATTATTATTAATTATTATTAATTGTTGTTGTTGTTGTTGTTCTTGTTATTATTTTGCGCCCCTTGGCTTGGTGCCCTGTGTGGGGAAATTGCTCACACTGCCCTAGATCCCCTTTACTTAGATAGTTGGCTTTAACCAGAGTTCAGCTTGATAGGTGTGCATTGACGCTAACCGCGTTATCCCAATATTGGTTCTTAACCAGGCTTTGCAAAGCTGCTTCAGAAATTGCGCTCACAAACTCTGGGGGGTTACAAGGGCAATATTGGATAGCACCACTGCAAAGTTAACCATGTCCCTTCTCTAAAGCATGCGTCCACACAGGGGTGGCCTGTCTCATTTCACCACCTGAGGCAAAATGGGAAGGTGCCACTTCTCCCTGCCCAAGCCTCACTTACCAGGGTTATGCAGCAGGGTCTCCTGGTGAGATCTCGCGTGAGTTCAGTGAGATCTCACAAGATCTTGTGGAAGCAGCAGCCACAGCTGTGTGGCCCTGGCGCTGGCAGCAGTAGTAGGTAGGGTGCCCACGGAGGCACCACCCCATTGAATTTTGCCTCTTGACGTGGGAAGCTGGTCCTGAGCCCAGCAAACATTCTTCATTTCCTACCTAACTTTAAGAGACTGGGAATATGTTTGCTTTAGACCCCTGAGCTACAGGATGTGCATAGACAGAAGGCCTGGGCAGAGAACTCTGCAGGATCTTATCTTTTTGCACCGGGATTTGAGAATACAGCATAACAAAAGAAATAGAAACCTGACAGCTGAAATCTGTTTTGTAGGTCACAGGCTTTTTCAGGCCCTTTATAAGCCTACGATGAACCTCGTACACTGAAGATGCTTTCTCATATTTCAACTTGCTAGTATTATTCCCTTTGTCTCAAGCAATTAGCTGTGTCAGTGCAACTACTCCATGCTTTGCACAACTTAATAAAGATAAAAGCAGTTTGCTTCTGGTGGCAAAGTCATGCCTCAGCATGACCACTGGATGGCAGAAGCACACAATTCTTTAAGCCGCATAAAAATGGAAAGGAAAGAGCAAGTTTTGTGGCCACTTCTAACATCTGCAGCTATGGAATCAGCAAAACAGAATTAGACAGATCCTCAAGCTAGTGAATACAACATTAATGTTATGAAGCTCATAATTATTATTCTATGTCAGTGTTACTACTACAAAACTAGATGCTACCAAAAAAAAAAAAAAAGCTGCTAAAAATTCTGTGCTGAGTGAATAAAATTATCTCCCCCTTTCCTCAACATTGTTCTCTCTTTAATACCAACCTAACAGAGAAATTTTCTGGGAGGCAGGTGGCACTGTGTTCTAAACCACAGAGCCTAGGACTTGCTGATCAGAAGGTCGGCGGTTTGAATCCCCGCAATGGGGTGAGCTCCCGTTGCTCAGTCCCAGCTCCTGCCAACCTAGCAGTTCGAAAGCACGTCAAAGTGCAAGTAGACAAATAGGTACCGCTCCGGCGGGAAGGTAAATGGCATTTCTGTGTGCTGCTCTGGTTCGCCAGAAGCGGCTTAGTCATGCTGGCCACATGACCCGGAAGCTGTACGCTAGCTCCCTCGGCCAGTAAAGCAAGATGAGCGCCCCAACCCCAGTGTCGTCCGCGACTGGACCTAACGGTCAGGGGTCCCTTTACCTTTACTAACAGAGAAATTTAGCAGATGAAACAAATATATAAAGTGATGGGGATGGGGGGGGGGGAGAGATTCACCTACTAAAGTTCAAGATACAGAGCCAGTTTAACCATAGGGGCACACTATGCGTCTGCCTAGGGAAGCTAAAATTTTAGTGCAGCCACATTTGAAGGGCAATTAAATTCAAAAGGCATCAAACAATGGTGCCGGTGGTGGAAGGAAGAGTCAGCAATGGCCAGTTACAGCAGTCTGCATTTTCCAGAATGCAGAGTCAATGACACCATTCTATCCCAATGGAACAAAACCTCCTAAATGGGTCTTTCTTAGAGACACAGTAGCGCCTGCTTCAGAGCTCTCCTGAGAGCCAAAGAGGCCTGCCGCAGTGGTGGTGATGGAGCTGGTGTGGAACCGGTTACCATTTTCCAACATGCTGCCATACCAAGATATTGTTGGGGCACAGCAGGGAGGCAATGGTTTTGATGGAAGTTGTTCTCTGAAATCCCTTGAAGGCAAGCTTCTTGGAAGTACCTGAGAAACTCCTCTGATAACAGCAACAAACCCCCAAGTGTCAACATGCAGAACCATAATGGGCAGCAAACTGATTTCCTAATCAGTTTTCCCCCGCCTCTCCTTTCTTGCAGAGGAAGCCCATTCCCTTTTCCAGATGAAGAAAGGATGCTTAGGATTGCACCTCCTCACAGTGGAGAAGGTTTCAGCTGCCTGGGGCCTGATCCTGCCTTCTTCTTGCTTGTGTGAAGCATGGACAGCTCACTAGACTGGTTGTCTTGCAAAACCTGTGGAAGTCAGTGACACTTGCCTATATGTGCTTAGGCAGGTGCAGCCAGTGATCACGGTCTGGTAAGTCTAGCAGAACTTTTGAGGGGCAGAGGAGACAGCTGTGAGCCACCCCTGCAGGAGAGGAGGCCATCTCTCATACAGGCTCTCTTACACCAGGACCAGCTACAGCTTCTCTCCCTTTGCTTCAGTGTGCTGGGAAAATTGCGCAACCCCTCCCCCCCCTCAAGTTGCCACCAGTCTGCCTCGGTTTGTGTTTCTTTCGGAGGGAGGGGGGAGACTCAGTACCTTTCTCTCAGTGCCAATTGCAAGTCATTGAGAACACAGTACCAGTAGCCAGCATCTTGCAAACCCACACACAATTAAGAAAAACGCTGTTTACTTACCCAGCCAACTTCTGTTTAAATACACTGAAACGAACACTGGAGGGACTGTGAAGAAATCTACCACCGAGTTTACTTCCAGCCAGAACCATAGCTTGTCGTTGGCTGCTATGAACTGGGGAGGGAAATGAAGAGGATAAAGATACTGGTTGTTGTGGGGTGGGGGGTGGGGATTCCTTATGAAAGATACAACAGATTTTCTGTTTGTCCCTTGGAAATAATTAAGGCATTGTTTCGTGACCTCTCATTAAAATACACCTGCTTATTCATTTTAATTCATTAATTAATTGACTAATTCATTTAAAAAATGTTTTAGACCTGTTTTTTAAGGGTGCACTCTTCCCACCCGAAGAACCCTTTGTAAAATACATTTTCATGTAAAATACATGAAGATACAATTGCAAACACGCACACAAAATGCCCCAGCAACGAAAGGTTACCCCCCTTCCCAAACTATGTAAACCACCTGGGAGATTTCAACAATAAATCAGCATACGGATTTTACAAAGAAATGTGTCTTGAATAAATGAGTTTTTATTTAACAGCTAGCAGTAATGAGACAACACTTATCTCTCTGGAGAGGGGGTTCCAAAGGTGGGGTGGGGCCATGACTGAGCAGGCCCTGTCCCTTGTCACCACCAGCCTAACAACTTTTCCTGGTAGGCTAGTGATGCTTGAGATCACTTCAACCTTGTGTACATGGTCCTACAAGCAAATCTACTTCAGCATTTAAAAAAACAAGGCAAAGGGACCACTGAAAACCTTCTCTATGGACAGTCTGCAAGTGTTGGAGTTTGTAGGAGCTGGTATGAGGCTAGAAAAGACTGAGAAGCTTTTGTCCCACAGAGTTAAAGCAGTTAAATAATAATTCCCTCTAAGGGAGCAGTGGTTAACGTGAAGAAGGAGAATATTAAAGATCTCTTAATATTCCCAGGACAAACTCCACTCCTCAAACTACAATTCCCAATACAGTATATATTCTTTCTGGGAGTTTTTCAGGTGGGAGAGGGGGAAAGGCCACAGCAGCTGAAAAGGGTGGTCCATGCATTGGTAACCTCACCATTAGACTAATATAATGTGCAGAAACTGCAAATGAGCATAAAATTAAGTTCACCCAGCTTTCCACATCTTGCATCACAAGCGCACTGGAGGCTTAATAGGTACTGAGTCAAGTTGAAGGCTTTGCGACTGACGTTTAAAGCCCTAAGCAATCTAGGAATAGGAAATCTAGCAATCCACCTTCCCCTACACAGACCAAACCAATCTTTCCACCTTTGTTGGTGGTTCTCTGGTTTGGTGACAATGTGGCAGTGGACTTTCCCAGTGATAAGTCCATCCTCTGGAATGTTCTATCTCAGATAAGGTATGAGGCGGAGACATTAGCAACCTTTCAACACCTCCTAAAACGTTTACCCAAGCTTTCCTGGATGCCTGACTCCTGATTTATTTTGTTCTCCACACTGCTCACATTTATTTGGGATATAATCGTTTTATCTCATTTTTAATCTATTTCCCCCCAGGGAATTTTATTGAATGTTTCTGTTTTCATACTGTAAACCACTGATATTATTATTATTATTATTATTATTATTATTATTATTATTATTATTCAGGGTAAAATAAGCAGGGTTGCCTCAGGCATCCAGCAGCACAAAGGTAAAGGAGGGACCAGAAGGCAGAACTGCCACAGATTAGTCTGACTAGGGTCTAGGGAAGGACAAAGGCTATATTGAGGTAACAGGATCTTCTTCTGGGGCCCCATGCAACTGTATGATCTGTTGTCTGTGGCAAGGGGCTCGCCCTCACCCTGACAATTGGGTGGACTGCTCCTGTCTGGTGCCTTTAGACCCCCAGCCCTCTATCCTTGGGTTGAAAGTGAAAACTGGTTTGGATTTTTGGTCCAATGCAAACAAACAAAAAAATCACCCTTTGGGGATACTACTTAAATCGCCTTCTCACATTTTACTCCAGTTCAAATTCAGTGCTCAAATGAACATGGAAGCCTTTACACTCCATTGGCTTGCAATTTTTAAATGTTTAAAAACTAACAAAATATAATGGTTAAAATCACATTCTTCACATGAAATAAGACTTGAGCTCTTCATATGAGCCTACCTATATCCTGTGATCGTCAGCTGAGGCCCTTCTTCGTGTGCCTCCTCCATGAGAGTTCTGGAGGGTGGCAACACGAAAATGGGCCTTTTCTGCAATGGCTCTCCACTTGTGGAATGTTCTGCCCACTTCGCACCTTCATTATACACCTTTAAGCACCAGGGACCAGGCCTTTGGCTGACTAACATCATATATTCTTTTAAATATGTTTGTGGGAGGGGTAGGGGGTTATTGGTTTGCTTTGTTTTTGTTCTTATTTTTATTATGTATTTTGTGTTTTCATCGTGTGTGTGTGTGTGTGTGTGTGTGTGAGAATCACCCTGAAATCTACAGATGCAGGGTGGTATAAATATTTTAATGACAATGATAATAGTAATATGCTTTGACAAATAACTGTTACACCAAAATATTGGATTACTGCATTGCTTTCTAGGGGGAACCCAAAGGAATGGGGGGCAGGGGGGGGGAGAATGTATCAAGAAACCAGACAGCTCCCTATCCAGACAATGGGATTAATTTGTCTACTCTTTAGCAGGTGCCACCAACCCATAAAGGCTTTCAATGGTTCCCCTGGGAAGGTGCCCTGGTCTCTGAGTTTTCATGGAGGGGGAGTTTCCAGCCCACCTAGGAAGAAAGTTATGGGACAAAAAGTGCATGTACCTTCTAGATGTAAAGTGAGAGCAAGTGTGGTGTGTCCACCTGGTGTATTTTTTCCTAGTACTGAAGAATGCTCCCTGTTGCTATTAGCTGATGCTGGAAAGCACTGGCAGAGGAAGAGGAGTGCAGGGGGAGCGCACCGCCCCCGGCAGCATGACCCCCAGGGTGCCATTGTGGCTGCCCCCCCCCCCCCGCGCTGGGCACCCTGCCCCAGCAGGCGCCGCGCCACGCCTCTGGGATGCGTGCCAGCCCCGCCCCGCCTGCTTTCCGCCCCTGGTGGAAAGTGGAGACACAAAGGCTTGTTTCACTCTGTTGCAGGCTTAGCGCATCCCAGGAAACCCAATGCGAGGGATAAGAGCTCTTGGGAATGTTAGTGCAGTGAGCCTCTCCATCCCATGCTGTGGTTGTAGATATGTGTAAACAAAACCATACTTCCCACTGTATCACTGCTGTATTCATCGACATTCATTCCAAGGAAACCAAACTTTGGAACCTCAGGAGCATCTCACTGCACTGAGAATGTGGTGCGTGCAGCAAACACCTTTGGGAAGTTTTTAATGTTCAATGTTTTATTTTGCTTTTATATGTGTTGGAAGCCGCCCAGAGTGGCTAGGGCAATGCAGCCAGATGGGCAGTGTATAAATTATCATTCTTATAAGCAACTGATGGTGGATGGAGTAAGATCTGCCACAAACAATGTGTTTGTGTGTGAGAAAGAGGGAGAGCGCACTGCTGCTGCACAGTAAATCCATAAACCTCTTTATCATGGAGCAAAGGTTTATTGAAGCAATTCCTGTTCTCAACATGACTAGAGAAAAGTCTTCCCATTCAAGGGCAGTAGCCTGTTTTATTTTATTTTTTAAAACCTTTATGGATGCGGTAAAGTGGTACCTCGGTTTTCAAACATAATGCATTTGGAAGACCGTTCAACTTCCGAAATGTTCGGAAATCGAAGCATTTATTTCCAGAAGCATTTACTTACGGAAAACTCAATATGGAAGCCGTGTGGCACATTAAAACGAAAAGCCTTTGAATACCGAAGCAGTTACTTCTGGGTTTTCGGCGTTCGGAAACCGAAATGTTCGACTTCCGAGACGTTCAAACACCAACGTACCACAGTATTTTAAATTGACAAACTTGGCTTTCCAAATATAAACAAAAGAACCCCCCACCTACCACACATGAAAACCAATTTACTCAAAAGGTACTGGCACCTATGATGGCCTTCGTACACTTTTGTGCATCCATAGCAGTATGTTGCTGCTTGACACTTTTATGCCGCTGGCATCCTTTTCTCCTGGTTATCCCCACAAGTGCCTCTGGGGAAAAAACACTGTGGCACCTCGCCCTCCCCTCAAGCCAAGCAATGTGGAGATTCACACTTACCCGCAAGCCGAAGTAGAGCAGGAAGAACACGTTGAACGCCATGTCTATCTGTAACGTGAAATCTTTGTAGAAATTCTGGCAAGATTCTATTGGGCTATTTGAGAAAAGAAAAAAAGACCAGAGTAAACTAGAGGGAATGAAGTTTGCATATCAGAAATATGGCAAAAGTAACGTCAGCTGGCCACTGTTATCACTTCGATTAGAGAATGGACAGGATTCAGTCATTATACGCTGCTTCTGGCTCTTCCATTATTTCTAAAGCACGCAGGCATTGAAAGAAATAATAATATTTGGAACATTGTTTTTGTATTGTCAGCCATTCTTACTGTTCACCTGTTAGTCGCAACAGGTGAGCAGAAACATGCAGGCACTTTTAAGGAATGACAAGCAGGAAAATCTCTTAGGATTCCTTAATCCCACATTAACCCTTAAAGAACTGGCTTCTTTCTACCAGGTACGTAAAGCTATAACAGTTCAATCATCAAATTTGGGTTGCCAACCTTTTGGCAGGTCTTGTTCCTCTGCCTGTTACAGCAGGTGGCTCTTCAGGCAACAGTAGGTGCCTATGCATGCGAAAAGCTTCATCTGCTAATTCCTGCAGATTCAGCTGCTGTTAAAGGTACAAGAGCATGGCCACCAACCCCCCCCCATTAGTTGGCAACCCAAAATCTAGCAAACTTGATTTCATTATAAAATGTTTTTGTGTATTTTGGATGAAACAGCATCTTGTAAATCAGTAACACCAACAATTTCAGAAAGTTTTCTAAAAAGAGCCCCCACCAAATTAATGCCATCTTATATTACACACTCCCCTTTCTGGTTAATGTAATATAAAAAGAGTTGCTTATGGATTTTAGCAACTTGGGGGAGATACTTGTTTGCTTCTTTAAAAATACAGTACCATGAATCTAGTAGAAAGAAGAACATAGCCCGCTGTTAGAATTAATGCAGAACAACATAAATTAAAGGAGTAGAAGCAGGACTCTAAGGGTTAATTTTCACATGCAGATTTCAGATTCACCTCTCTTTCTCAGGCAGCCTTGCAAAATCTAGTTTTGCTTTTTTTAAAAGGGGCACATCCAACTCTCTAGCATACTCTATACAAACTGGTACTGTGGAATGCTTCAATAAACCAGGTTGCAGCAAATTGAAAAATATGCACGTGTGTGAGAGAGAGAGAGAGAGTGTGTGTGTGTGTGTGTGCGCGCGCTGTGATTTATTTTGATGGTCCTACGAGATGGTTGGAAAGACTGCAGATCACAGTCCCCAGGTTAAGTAGCATGTCCCAAGATTTGTAACAAGTTACCATTCAGTCAGCATAACCATACAGAGGTCAGGAATGATGCTTAGAAGTTACTTAATTCTGGGAAGGAGATGTAAAAAATACAGGCTTGAGGTAACGGGAAGGAAAATGACAATTAAGGAGAAATTCCATGACTCTTCTTTTTACAAATAAATCACTACGTATACCATACCAGTTAGTATAGCGCTACATCTGAAGGTGCAAGGCTAAATTGCTAAACAAGCAAGGTTCTGTGCATTCTGAATGTTGCTGACCTAACTGAAGGCAGGGAAGGAAATTAGCTGGATTTTGAGGGTATTACACATGCAGCCAGGTTCCCATTTACTTGCAAACATCGCAGCTCAAACAAGTCCGATAACAGCATGCCCCCGCTTTATCCTCAGGCATGTTTAGAGTTGCCAACATTTCCCTGAAGGGCAGTGACGCACAGTTCTAAGAAGACTTGGTAGCAACCAACGCCATATTCACAGTGTTTTGAAATACTACTTGCAAATGTTGCATCAAAAATATTAAACACGCAAGTCTTATCGAAACAGTGTCAATTGCAATAAATAAAGGACAAAACGGTATATTTGTGGTATTGTTGTTAGTATCTTACATTGTCTTGGTAGCAAACCAACCGAAAATAAATCTTGCTTTAATACGTTAGAGAAAAGTGAGGAAACCAGAACAGGGGAAAACTTCTGCTTTCAGTCCTGTCCCCCCCCCCCCACACTTTCCCCAGAGTATGAAGAATGAGAGTCATCTCACCCACTTCCAGATCCTCCAAGTATCTGGAAACCATGGACCTGGCAAGGGATGAAATGTGCAAGCTCCCACATTGTCATTGTAACAGAAACGGGAAAAGCAGAAGTGTGAGACATTAACGCATCTGCTTTGTAAGCTTCTTCTGAAGTCCACGAAGCAACCCTTCCAACAGAAGCTTCTCCAATGCAAAAACTAGTAAGGAGATGAGTTCTAGCTAGCCTCCTTTCAGATATGTGTGGGGAATTGTCAATGAAGATGATTCAGACATGTTTCCCCCTCCCCTCACTTGCAGTCTAAAGTGCCCCAGTACTGTAGTCCAATATTGTGCAGTCTAAAATGGTGTACTACTAATAGTCCAAGATTGTCAGAGACACTGGGTAGGGGCTTATTTTCACATACTGATTTCTTTCCAGACAATCACCATCACAGAAATCTGAAGTCAACCGAAGGTAAACAGACAACAATTGAAAAAGCACAGTTGTATGGAACTATTCTGCAAAGGACTAGTTGCAGTGGAAGTAACTATTGTCAAGTTCCCAGACTATGGGCTGAATCCAGACTGAGAGTTAGGGTCCACTGAATTCAATGGGGTTTAAGCATAACTACCAGTCTGGATCCAGCCCTGTGTTTACGAAGTGATAGTCGAAATTATCACATGGCAAGAGTGGATAGTGAAATGTCTGCCATGGGCCATCACTCTCTCTTTTCCCTTCAGGAAATTACTTGGCAATGAGGGTGGAGTAATGAGCCTTCCATACATTTTCTCTAAAAAACCCAAAAAAACTAATTGTACATATTCACCATGACAAGCGCTGAGTTGCAGCAAATCCCTGATGTGGGATTGCTGTTACACAAAGCTAAGCTGTGACACCACAAATACAATCATCGCATAACAAACACCTCTTAAACACAAGCTTAGCCTTTAAGATCCTGACAGTAGGTTGCTTCCAACTGTAGAGTTGGAAAAGGTCGAGGGGATATAGTGGCTCCCCCCACGAGCAAAGGTTACGGCACCTGTAACTTCTTAAGTTTCCAGAAAAGGCAGGTATGGCATGACATGCTAATTTCACTTTCGCTTGCATCCCTCTTCCATAGCACTAGAACTTGTGGACATCCAATAAAGATGAATGCTGGGAGATTTAGGGCAGTTAAAAGAAAATACTTATTTGCACAGTGCATAGTCAAAAACTATGGAGCTCGCTCCCCCAGGAGGCAGTGGAGGCAACAAACTTGGATGGCTTTGAAAGAAGGTTGGGCAAATTGATGTTCTATCAATGGCTACTAGCCATAATGGCTATGCTCTACCTCTACAGTTGGGGGAAGCAATGCTTCTGAATAGCAGTTGCTGGAAACCACAGGAGGGCAGTGCGCTCTTGTGCTCTCGTTCTGCTCCCTGGTTTCTCACAGGCAGCTGAGGACAGAATGCTGAATGAATAGCAGAATTAAAAAGTATGTATTTTTGTTTTGTTTTGTTCCACTTTAGGCCAATTCAGCTACATCAATCGATCACTTTTCCTTCCATCCCACCCTGCCCAACTCATAACATGAATAACCCATAATAAGTTGTTTATTTATGCATCAACAGGGCTATTAAATGAGCCACAGTATCCCAGACAAGATGCACAAAACAGAAGGCCCTATACAGCGGGTTTTTTGTAGTTTCTTCCTAGCGTCCTACAAATTTGCTGGGAAGTAATTAGCAGTGCGCTGGGGAAGTCTTGAAAACCTCTACAGCATTCCAATTAACAATTAGAAAGAGTGCTGACTGGGCAGGTTGTCATTAAAACTTAAATGAAACATGAAAATTGGGGCGACTGCAGAAGGTGGCATTGATAAACAGCAAATGCAAAAGAAGGATAAACTTCCATCACTGATATATCAGCAGCACATTAATATATAATCAAGGGAAAGATTAACTGCAAATGGAAGCCCAAATGGTTTTGTCCGCATAGATGCCTGAAATTCAAAGACATATACATGTATGCCCAGTTAACACTGTGGTATGAGATGCCACACAGGCATAGCTAGATCTGACCCAAGTCACTGGGTTGTAGACAACTTTAAAAAAAAATATTTAGAGTAAATTCATTGAAATGTATGAACACGATTAAATTTGGTCTACTAATTTCAGTGCATCAACCTTGAGTCCTCAAGGTCTATGGTCCACTAGGAAGCTTTGTTATGCAAGCACCATGGGAAATAATAATGTTGTTGCACAATTTCTGTTCATTTCGCTGCTGCATAGCGGGAGCTTGCCAGTGGACTGTTTCTATCAGAACAGTCTTAAAGCCAAAACAAAATAAAATTTCCTTCCAGTAGCACCTTAAAGACCAACTAAGTCAGTTCTTGGTATGAGCTTTCGTGTGCATCTGAAGAAGTGTGCATGCACACGAAAGCTCATACCAAGAACTGACTTAGTTGGTCTTTAAGGTGCTACTGGAAGGAATTTTTTTTGTTTTGACTATGGCAGACCAACACGGCTACCTATCTGTAGTCGTAAAGCCAGTTGGCTCAGCAGTGAATGTTAATTGTTACAAACAGGCAAAGAACATACATGTTTTATTTATTTTACTTCTACATGGGCTTCAAAGCCATATATATTAACTGGAGTGCAGGTGTTGGGAGAGCTGCTGTTCAGGCTAGGTGTTTTTTTAACTGATAAGAAATGCTTAGAAGACCATATTGACTGAATATGGATACTCTGAAGTTTTAACATGGTTACTACATAAGCACAAACCTGCAGTGCCTTAGATAAAGCATCCAGAACTCCTTTGCCATATTTCGTCCAGAAATCTATGCTGGGGCACAGCCCTAGACTACAGTCCTTTTTTGATGGTGGTGGGGAATAGTGCCGTGAAACCACACAAGATTATGGTAATCAAAATGACTGCCATTCTCTCTCTCTCTAACCCCCCCCCCCCCCAAACGTTGGATGTCCCAGTTTTCCTAGGACACTTGTGGGGTATGTGCTTTGACCTTGAAGAAGAGTTAGCTAAGGTGTTAGCTCTTCTGAATAGAATCCTGAAGGGACCTGCAACTAATTAGAAACACCAAATTTCCCCCTTGGTAGCCACTCTTGAGAACAAAGCATAACAGAAGCAGTTTGGCTGCCTGCAGCTGCGCCCATGCCCTTGTAAGCAGCAATATAACTGTGAAGAGCAACAAATCGAAGCACAGTAAAACAAGGTATGCCTGTATTATGGAGGTATGCCTTGTATTATTTTATTAATACTATCGCTTAACATATGTTTGCCATGGTCTTTGGCTACAATAAATTTATGAGTAGCAGCAGCAGCAGAAACAGCAGTAGCAGCAGTTTTACAAGCAGTATACAACAATAATGATAGCATAAATATATAATAAACCTCCAACATGCTTTTCCTTTTCATCACCGTTATATTCATAAACACTTCCTCCTCTCGGCTCCACATTAAAGAATCCAAATTCCAGTGGTGTCCAAAATGTGCTGCTTCTCCTTGCCTCACAAGTGAGCCACCTCTGGGTTCCAACAAGTCTTGGTCCCAAATTATCCTCAATTCCTTGCTTCTGTTCTAATTCTATCATGCAAGAGAACTAGATTTCTTACTTTGCAAGTCAGTGATGAATTTATAAAAGGTAAAGGTAAAGGTACCCCTGCCCGTACGGGCCAGTCTTGACAGACTCTGGGGTTGTGCGCCCATCTCACTCAAGAGGCCAGGGGCCAGCGCTGTCCGGAGACACTTCCGGGTCACGTGGCCAGCGTGACACCGCTGCTCTGGCGAGCCAGAGCCGCACACGGAAACGCCGTTTACCTTCCCGCTAGAAAGCGGTCCCTATTTATCTACTTGCACCCGGAGGTGCTTTCGAACTGCTAGGTTGGCAGGCGCTGGGACCGAGCAGCGGGAGCGCACCCCGCCGCAGGGATTCGAACCGCCGACCTTTCGATCGGCAAGTCCTAGGCGCTGAGGCTTTAACCCACAGCGCCACCTGCGTCCCTGATGAATTTATAGATGTCTCCAAATCTGAAACACCCATCTAGCTGCCCAGTGAAAAGCAATGGCCAGTATAAACCTTGGCTATAGCTTGACCGCAAACCTAGATTTAGACAACATGTTACGCCAAAGCATTTGTCAGTGGGGCTGTGGGAGTAACAAACAAAACCCATGGAAGAGCAAAGTGACTAACTGCAAGTTTGTTTTCTGGAGCCCATTAATTTGCATGGTATGAGTAATGCAGTGTTCTGCTATTACTATTATGGTTTCTGCTACTTAATTACCCAAAGCCATGCACTTAAGCCAACTGGTGCTTTTTAGCTTTTACACTGTTTTAGTTGTATCCTGGTTTTAATGTATGCTTGTGTCAGGGGCTCAGGAGCAGAGGCACAGGAGAGCGAAGGGGAAGAATCGGAGGGCAGCGTAGGGGAGTATGACAGTGGCCCGAGAGATTCCATGAGCTTCTCCAGCGAATCAGAAGATTCCCAGAAGGGGGCGCCGATGGCCAGGGCAAGGGGGGTCCCAGGGGGGACGCACCAGAAGCAAGGGGCCAGCGCGGACTCCCAAAGCAGCAGCGAGAGATCAGGGCCAGCTCCCCCACCAGAGCGTAGTGGGGGGGAAGAGTCCCATGCATCAGGGCCAGCGTCTCCTCCAGCAGGGAGAGAAGATGAGTCAGGGCTGACCACGCCTCTGTTGGAGAGTGAGGGAACGGAGGGGAGGTCAGGCCCAGCTAGCCCCCCCGAAGGGGGAAGCAGTGACAGGAGCAGTGTAACGGTCAGGAGGAAGGTTGCCGGCTGGGCGCGGGCGCCAAGTTCAAATGTACAGGCGCGCGGCACAACAGAAAACCCGGATTGGGAACCAGGTCCTAAAGCCTGACGGAGGGAGGGGGAAGACTCAGGGGACTCAGCATCAGAAGAGTCCAGAAAGGGCAAGACCCCAGCGGACAGGCGGACCCAGAGGAGGAAAGAGCAGAGGAAGAGGTGGAGCAGGGCTAGAGTCTTAAACTGGTGCCTGGGGGGAGGAGATTCAGACGGAGCTTCAGTGGTCTAGAGTTCAAGACGTAGAGCTGCGCGCCGTGGCTTTGAAATCGAAACCGAACTTCAATAAAGACTTTTGTATATAACAAGAACTGGCATTGGTCCTTTGTGAGCTGGGACCTAGGGCAGCTCTGACAGTAAGCTCCGTCTGCACAAAAAATTTAACCCTCGGAGCGTGAGTTGGCGCAGCGAGGGGCAAAACTTGGTGTTTTGCGAGCTCACGAAGATCGGCTAAGATGACTACAGAGGACAAGGTGAAAGAGCTGACAGAAGCGGTCACGGCGCTTTACGCAGAAGTAGCAGCATCCAAAAAGAGAGAGGAAGAAGCACTAGCGCTCTGCCAGGATCTGCAGAACAGGTGGGAACATTTGGGCAAGGAGGGACTGCCAGGACCTAAGCCAGAGGGAGTTGGCCTCGGGAAGAGGGGGGGCAGCATCGTATCCCACTTCGACGGGAACCTGCAGGAGTATCCTAACTTCAGAGCAGACATAGTTTTCGTGCTCAATTTGCTTCGGAAAGACTTTACAGATGAGGAGGAGAAAGTAGGCTTCATACTAACTCATCTGCATGGGGAAGCTAAAGCGTGGCTGCGCAATTTATGGCGCGAAAATGACCCCGCCCTCAAAGATTCAACAGCTTTTATCAAGGCTATGGACGCTTGTTTTAAATCAACAGTTGATGTGGATGTGGCCAGAAGGGAAATGCATGGTTTGAAGCAGGGCAAAGCCACTGTGAGACAATATCACTCCCGCTTTTTTGCCTTGGTAAATGTGCTGGGCTGGGAGAAGGACTCCGCTGCCGTCAGAGATCTGTTCTGGGAGGGGCTTAATGGGGCCGTGAAAGATGAACTGGCGAGGGGGGAGAGACCCAACAGCACCACAGAGGTCGTGCAAAGAGTGCTGGCAATTGGGGTGCACCTGGAAGAACGCCCTTGGAGCAGGGATGAGGGACGTATGGCACGCACACCAGCCAGAGCGACTCCCTTCCTACCCAGGGAGACAACGCGCGCGCAGTCCACGCCTCCACTGGGAGGGGGAGAAGAGCCGATGGAGATAGGTGGTGCCAGGGCTCAGACAGCAACCAGAGCCCAAACACCAGGAGCAGTCAAGACGAAGGCTCCTAGAGGGAGCAGGAAGTGTTATATCTGCGACAGTGCACAGCACATGGCCAAAGAGTGTCCCCAGAGGCTCCAGAGGCACACTGCAGCCTCAGCAACAGTAAAAGGAGCAGTTCAGCAGGGGGAACAGCTGCAGGGAAACGACGAAGCCTGGTTGGAGGCAGAGGCACTGGGGCCCAGCCAGGCGAGTCAGTGAAGCAGTCCCCAGAGATTTTACAGCCCACAGACCCCCTCCCACCCAAACCAGTGGTGCAACTCACCGCATCGCTCCAGCTACCCAATGGACTCACCATGGAAGTCCCTATTACCATTGACTGTGGTAGTAATGCAGACTTTGTAGGAGTGGATTTCATCAAGCAACATCGCATAGCGCTCCTACCAGCCACGATGCCCCTAAACGTCGTCACAGTCGATGGCAGAGAGCTACTGGGAGGACAGGTGGTACAGCAAACACCGCCAATGGTGATGCAAATTGGAAATCACCGCGAAGTCATCAGCTTCAACGTCACCCACCTGTCGGATACGCCCATAGTATTGGGCATGAGTTGGCTGGACAGGCACAGCCCGGCGTTGGCATGGTACCAGCGTCAATTGACCTTCTGCTCCTCCTACTGCGCAGAACACTGCATCCTGACTAGCCAGGAAGATGAGGGGCAAGAGGATGAACCACAGCTACACTTAGGCATGCTGCAAGCGGTACCCAACAAGTACAAGGCGTTTTTGGAGGTCTTCTGCGAGAAGGAAGCGGACAAGCTGCCTCCCCACAGGCCCTACGACTGCAAGATTGACCTCCTGCCGGTGGCGACGCTGCCGACTGGAAAACTGTATTCCATGTCTGAAGACGAACTGCAAGAACTCAGGGAGTTCATAGATCACAAATTGAAGCGGGGATTCATCCAAGAATCCAAAGCAACGGGGGGCAGTCCCGTGTTTTTCGTGAAGAAAAAAGACACGTCCCAACGGAGGCTGATAGTTGATTACAGAATTATCAATTCCAGGACGAAGCCCACGGCATTCCCCATGCCCAAGATCGACGACCTGCTCGCGACGGTGAGGAAGGGACGCATCTTCACCAAGCTGGATCTTCGAGGGGCGTACAACCTTATACGCATGCGGGAGGGCGATGAGTGGAAGACAGCCATGTTTACGCCTTTGGGCATCTATGAATACCGAGTTATGCCATTTGGTTTGCAAAATGGCTCCCATTGTTTCCAAGCCTTCATGCACCACGTGTTAGCGGGCCTCCTCTACAAGAAGTGCGTCTGCTTCCTAGACGACATCCTGATTTTATCGGAATCGCAGGAGGCTCATAACAGAGACGTCAAGGAGGTCCTGCAGAGACTACGGGAGCACAGACTTTACGCCAAACTGGAGAAGTGCCAGTTCGACATGACGGAGGTGGATTTCCTGGGCTACAAGCTGTCCGACAAGGGACTCGCCATGGACAGCACCAAGGTCCGCTCGGTGTTGGACTGGAAGAGCCCGCGCAATCGGAAGGAGGTCCAGAAGTTCGTCGGCTTCGCCAACTTTTATCGCAAGTTCATCAAGGGTTTGCGATGGAGACGGCGGCCATCACGGACACCCTTAGCTCCAAGAAGAAGAAGTTCACCTGGACGGACCAGGCGGAGCAGTCCTTTCGGAGACTCAAGCGTCTCTTCGCGTCCGAAGAACAGCTGCTACACGTCAACCCCAGCAAACCAATGAGGGTTGAAACGGACGCCTCAGACAGAGCGGTGGGGGCGGTCCTGTTGCAGCAAGATCCGCAAGGGGACTGGAGGCCGTGTGCATTCTACTCCAGGAAACTCAGCAAGTCGGAACAGAACTACACCATCTGGGACAGGGAGTTGCTGGCCATTCATGCAGCCTTCAAAGCGTGGTGGCACTTCCTCATCGGAGCCAAACACACAGTGCAGGTCCGCACGGACCATAAGAACCTGGAGTACTGGCGCACGGCGCGGTTCCTGAACCAGAGACACATCCGCTGGGTGGAGTTCTTTGCGGATTTTGACTTCCGGATAGAATACATCCCGGGAGACAGCAACGTCATGGCGGATGCGCTATCCAGGAAGCCGCAGTATCTCGAAGAAGCGGCACCGGTGGCGGCCAAACACATTTTCGCACCGAAGGCGTGGGCGTGCGCTTCAGCCACCGTGGACCTGGACACGGTACGTCGCGCGCTGCAGACGGATTTGTTCGCACAATCCAAGATGGAGGAGGTGCGAAGAGGCACTGCGAAGGACGATGAGTTCCAGATACGCGACGGACTGCTCATCCGCAAAGGAGCCCTCTACGTGCCGGGAGACGACCTCCGCGCGAAAGTACTGCAGCAGTTACACAACGCGCCCAGCGCCGGGCACTTCGGCAAGGACAAGACGGCGGAATTAGTAGCCAGACACTTTTGGTGGCCCAAGATGAGGGGAGAAGTAGCAGATTACGTCACTAGGTGTGACACATGCCAAAGGGCCAAACCAGTACACAGGCCGCCGGCGGGACTGCTGGAACCGCTACAGACGCCGCTTGAGCCGTGGGAGAAAGTGGCCCTGGACTTTGTCACAGATCTGCCCAGCTCGCGAGGCAAAACAGCGGTACTCGTGGTCGTAGACATGTTCACCAAGATGGCGCACTTCATTCCTTGCACGAAGGTGGCCACAGCGGAACAGACCGCCAAGCTGTTCATAGACCACGTGTTCAAGGTTCACGGCTTACCACGGTCCATCCTGTCTGACCGGGGTCACCAATTCATCTCGAACTTCTGGCAGAAGCTGCTGGGCATCCTGAACGTCAAGATCAATTTAGCGTCGGCACGACACCCGCAGACCAACGGACAAGCGGAGAGGGTCAACGCCATCATGCAGCAGTACCTGAGATGCTACGCGAATCAACAGCCCTTGACCTGGGTGGACTACCTACTGCTGGCCAAGTTTGCCTACAACAACACGAAGCACGTGTCTACGGGGGTGACACCGTTCTTCGCCAACAATGGGCGGCATCCCAGAACCTTCCCGGGATTAGAGAGAGTGGGGGAGGGGGAGCCACAGGGAGCAGAGGCCTGCGCAGCGGAGTTACAGGAGGTCCATGAGCAACTCCGAAGGCACTTGGAGCTAGCAAAACACGCCTACAAAATGCAGGCAGACAGACACAGGAGGGTTGGGGAAGACATCCAGGTGGGGGACTGGGTCTGGTTAGCAGCCCAGGCAGTGCCGGCCAGAACGTTAGCTAAGAAGAAGCTCGGACACAAGCAGCTAGGGCCTTACCAAGTTGAGGCACAAATCAATCCACTGGCCTTCCGGTTGACACTCCCGGAGGCTTCCAGAATGCACCCGGTCTTTCATAGATCAGTGCTCACACCCTACAAGGAACCCCACAGGTTTCAGGCGCCAGGGAACGCACCAGACCCACTCAGTGAATCGCCAACGAAGGGGGGGTCGCCGAAGGCGGCGCCACTCAACGAGGTCACGGAGATTTTAGACTCGAGATGGGGGGAAGAGGGGGTTGAATATCTCCTCACCAGGGAAGGTACCCCAGCCAGCGCCAACAGGTGGGTGCCGTACTATGCTGTGGAGGAGCACTACCTCAAGGACGAGTTCCATGCACTCTTCCCCCACAGACCCATGCCGGCAGATTATTTCGACAAATATCTTTTCACACCCACACTTTCAGCCAGCACGTTTCAGGGGTTCTCTTCAGCTGAGGAAAAGGCGCCAGAAACGAGCTCCGCAGAGGGATCACTCTCAGGGTCGGTCACAGACCGCTCTTATTAGTGGGACGATCAACCGGAGGTGGGGTCGAGCAGGGAACTGCTGAGGGGGCCCTTACAGGCAGCACCCCCCGAGGCAACAGGGGGAGAGACGGACATGGACGGGTTGGGGGAGGATCCTGGGTTCGAGCACAGCTGCAGAGAGATGGAAGCAGAGGAAATCGACGTCGACAAGCCCATTACGGACTGGCCGGATCCAGCTGGTCGGCTGCACACCAGGGGGGAAGAACTGTATCCCGCACTCACCCCCACAGCACTGGAGCACCCGGAACCCGCACCCGAAGAGGGGGAGGAGGGAAGGGGGGGCTTTGAGGGGGGATGGATGTCAGGGGCTCAGGAGCAGAGGCACAGGAGAGCGAAGGGGAAGAATCGGAGGGCAGCGTAGGGGAGTATGACAGTGGCCCGAGAGATTCCATGAGCTTCTCCAGCGAATCAGAAGATTCCCAGAAGGGGGCGCCGATGGCCAGGGCAAGGGGGGTCCCAGGGGGGACGCACCAGAAGCAAGGGGCCAGCGCGGACTCCCAAAGCAGCAGCGAGAGATCAGGGCCAGCTCCCCCACCAGAGCGTAGTGGGGAGGAAGAGTCCCATGCATCAGGGCCAGCGTCTCCTCCAGCAGGGAGAGAAGATGAGTCAGGGCTGACCACGCCTCTGTTGGAGAGTGAGGGAACGGAGGGGAGGTCAGGCCCAGCTAGCCCCCCCGAAGGGGGAAGCAGTGACAGGAGCAGTGTAACGGTCAGGAGGAAGGTTGCCGGCTGGGCGCGGGCGCCAAGTTCAAATGTACAGGCGTGCGGCACAACAGAAAACCCGGATTGGGAACCAGGTCCTAAAGCCCGCCGGAGGGATGGGGAAGACTCAGGGGACTCAGCGTCAGAAGAGTCCAGAAAGGGCAAGACCCCAGCGGACAGGCGGACCCAGAGGAGGAAAGAGCAGATGAAGAGGTGGAGCAGGGCTAGAGTCTTAAACTGGTGCCTGGGGGGAGGAGATTCAGACGGAGCTTCAGTGGTCTAGAGTTCAAGATGTAGAGCTGCGCGCCGCGGCTTTGAAATCGAAACCGAACTTCAATAAAGACTTTTGTATATAACAAGAACTGGCGTTGGTCCTTTGTAAGCTGGGACCTAGGGCAGCTCTGACAGCTTGTAAGTTGTTTTCAGGGTTTTCTGTATAAAAATAGTTACAAAGAAGTTCAAATAACAGCAATAACACTAATAATAGTAGTAATAATAACGGAGCACAGATTGAGGTCAATTGCCCCAACCCAATATTCCAGGACACATGTCTGCAATGTAGGGAGTGAGAAGTGATTGATATTTATTCCTTTTACCTCTATAAAGTACATGGGTGTATCTATCTACAGAATTAAGAGGTGTGTGTGTGTGTGTGTGTGTGTGTGAGAGAGAGAGAGAGAGAGAGAGAGAGAGAGAGAGAGAGGGAGGTGTAAGGCTGGGACTATTTTGAACAAATGTGGCTACAGCAGGATGAGTCCAGTAGTTGCCTCTTGATCTCAATGATCCTGCTTAATTATAAAAGCTGCCATTTTCCTTACTCCTCCATCACTGAAGGCATAGCTGTCAACTTACAGATTTGAAAATAAGGGATCAGCAGCCAAAATAAGGGATTTTCGAAGCACAGGTATGTTCAACTTCTGAGCCCCTCCAAGCCAAAGGCAGAAAGGCCAGCCAGCAGCCAAACGAAGCCTCAAGGAGTGGTTCCCACTGCGCAGCAACCCAGCAAAGGGGATGCATCAAGGGAAACCACCGTCACCTCTCTGCTGGGAAGCGCTGAGCAAAGGCGAGTCCCCAGGCAACGCGGCCGATTTGATTGGCACAAGGCATGCAAGCTCCACCCCCCCAGTCATTCTTAGACTCTTTATTGGGTGAGCAATGCAGCCAAGCAACACAGTTGGAGCCTCCCTCCTCCCTGGCCAGCAGGGAGGGAGGGAGAGGAGCTGCTTCCTTTGAAACCTGGAAAATTTAAGGGACATCATCAATCCGGGACAGCAGAGAGACACAGCGCTGGGATAAGGGACTTTCCCGCCAAATAAGGGACGGTTGACAGCTATGACTGAAGGGCCATGACAAAACCTATCACAATACTGTTTAAAGAGGAACAATCCATGAGCCCTACCCAACAGACACACCACAATGAAATGTCTGGCTTTGAGTAGCAACTACAGTGGTACCTCGGATTAAGAACAGCCCTGTTTACGAACTATTCAGTTTACGAACTCCGCAAAACCAGAAGTAGTGTCCCGGTTTGTGAACTTTACCTTGATCTAAGAATGGAATCTGAAAGGTAGAAGGACACTGACGGCAGGAGGCCTCATTAGGGAAAACGCACCTCAATTTAAGAACAGTTTCAGTTTAAGGACAGGCTTCCAGAACGGATTAAGAGCAGTGGACTCGTAATCTGGTGAACCAGATTCAATTCCCCGCTCCTCCACATGCAACTGCTGGGTGACCTTGGGCTAGTCACACTTCTTTCTGAAGTCTCTCAGTCTCACTCACCTCACAGAGTGTTTGTTGTGGGGGAGGAAGTGAAAAGGAGATTGTTAGCAGCTTTGAGACTCCTTAGGGTAGTGATAAAGTGGGATATCAAATCCAAACTCTTCTTCTTCACAAATGGATGAGGACATTTATGCAGATTCCCTCCTTCCCACACCACCTTCCACTTTGTCCCTGCCCCCCTCAGGAGCAGATTGACAAAAATATGTCTACTTTTCTCTTCCGATCTGCTTGATCAAAAGTCCTCCCATGAGCACAACACCATCAATTGAAATCTACCCAATGTCCCAGAAGCTAGGTGATTGATTAGATATATAGAACACAAAGAGAGAGTGATTCATGTAGGTTGCACAAGATATATCTAATTTTGTAGAGATAAGTGACTAATGAGTCTGAACAATAAGGCTTGGTGACCTCTTATAGATTGAGTGCCAAAGGCTACGCCTGCCAAACTTGATTAATAATATTTTATATTTTCTTTTCTTGGTAGTCAATTTATTATCAATACCAGACTAAATTTGAGGCTGACATGAAAAACTCAGCTATAACAAAACAAATATTGATTATAGACTTCTGTCTCATCTGCTGATTCAGAACAGTATATTGTTCTGGGAGCAGAACAGTGATTTACTGTTTTCACCATACAAGTATGTGACGATATATCAGCCTTCGACGGAAATGTAATTTTGTCATCTGCTACTGCATTTTGCGCTGAGGTCTTCAGTGGTGCAACAGTAAGACCAAAAAGATGCACTTGTCAAATCTCTTACTCTTCAGGCTTGAATTTATTGGAAATCCTGAACTTTAACACTATGAAGTCTAAATGTATGGTGCTGCAGATGCACTTGCTCAGGCTCAACTCTTGTAACCCTCTACTCTCTTTCCGCTGTCAGAACATATAGGATGAGTTACTAGTCATTTAACCTGGAGCTCATCAGCATGATCTGCCCATCCCCGTTGGCTGTTAAAATGCAGAAAGGGGTGCGAGGGAGCAGAACTGGTGGCAAATGGATCCTTCAAAGTGTGCCTCAGGCAAAGCTACTTGCTAACCACAGAGGCTTACTGTAGTGATCCCATTGACTAAAACAGGGATCTGACACATCTTTCCGGTCTTCCGCTTTCAAAATTGAATGTTTCCCAGTTTGAGATCCAGCACATGGCCTACAATGCACTCAAAATGCTCCATTATCTGCCTATTGTAGAACATTGGCAGTGGTGCTAATCTATCTCTTGGCAATGTGCTATCACTGTTCTTTTCATTGGAGAGCCCTTGGTAAGTTTTCAAGGAATTCCAGGCTTCCATGGAAAGCCATGTGAAAAACAGTGCCTTTAAAATAGTAGCCACATTACACTAGTAATCTCCCCCCGCCCAAAGGAATCATATGGAGGGGGCAAGGTTTCATCATTCCACACATTATCCAAAGGGAAGCTATGAGACTCAGTTGAAAACATTTCATAGGGCAGCCTTCCCCAACATGATACCCTTTAGCTGTTTTAGGCTGCAGCTCCATCAAGACACCAAGACTAATGGTTGGGGTGATGAGAGCTGGTCCAACTGCATCTGTTGGGCCACAGGCTGGTCGGTCCTGTCCTAAATGAGGACTGAGAAAGCACCATCTCTCCTGCTGTCCAATAAAAGCAAGAGAGAACATTTTAAAGTAAAGAAATGGCCTTTATACTAACTCCATCTCTCATATAACCACTTCCTTCCCATTCAGTGAAATGGGACTATACCCATTACCTGTGTAAGAACAGGACTATGCCTTTGCTATGTTGGCACCCATGCTCTGAAATGCACATTGATTCCATCACTGTTGTCCTTCAACCATAAGGTCAGAATCAGACTTTCAGCTGGCTGGCTATTAGATGATGCTGTTCTATTTATATTTTACTTGAATTTCTACAGACTGCATTTCTTGTTTATTTTTTTGTATTTGCTTTATTGTAGTGTGTGTGTGTGTGTGTGTGTGTGTGTGTGTGTGTGTGTGACAGAGAGAGACAGAAAGAGAGAGAGAGAGAGAGAGAGAGAGAGAGAGAGAGAGAGAGAGAGAGAGAGAGAGATGGCTTTTAGATGGTTTTAGGGCAGATTATAGACTGCCTTTGTGACAGAGAATGAGGTGTATAAATGTTTAAATAAACAAACAAACATTTCTACTAACCTCTGTAAAAGACAAATGACTAAGATGTTTTTCTTTGCACCTTTGCAATCTTTTTTCATCTACATAATTTTCATTTTCATGCTCAAGATAGCAATAAAATACTGGCATCATTTAAAGCTCTTTTCACAAGTTTAAAACATGCACTTTTCTCCCTCCCATTTGTCATGGGCTTCTACAGAATAGCAATCAGTCTTGAAATGAAAACAGGCAGATTATTACATTGCAAGAGAGAATGCAGACAAAAGCTGTGTGACCAATCTCTAGTACCAAATGGAGGCTTACAATGATCTGAAAGTAGCCAGTGACAGCAGTCAATCAAGAACCATTTTGCTAAAGTGCTGCTAAATTTTTCATTTCCTCCTGATTTTTAGAATGCATTTTCACTAAGGCTTTTCAAACAGAAAATTAATGTAGTGCTCTTTAGGATGGTTGAGAGATGAAGACTGCAGTCTCAAACATAGTAACTAGACAGTAAGCCTCATTGAACACAATAGGACATACTTGTAAGTAAACACATACCAGATTGTGTGGTGAATTCTTCATTTCAAATCTCATACACTGTTTTGCTGATTGAGGTTGCAGTCTTAAGTATACTTACCTGGAAACATTCCATTCAAAGGAGTAAGACCCCCCCCCACTTCTTCTTTTTTTTAGTAAGGACTAGACTCTGTGTTTTTGCTCAAGTTCTTGTAACAAGCAAACTATGACAACTTTTCAAGCATATTCAAACTCTCAGCAGCTATAGCTGGCAACGTCAGTGGCCAGAGATGATTTAAGAACTGGGTCCAGTTGCTATTTTTTTTTACAGGCTTTCCTCCAATGCCTTTAACAGCAGCCTGACAGGCAGAATTGTTGCAGGTGAAGCTTTCCTTGGCACTGAGATGTGAGTGATGGGAAATTCTTACTGCTGCATTCTGTACATCAGGCTTGTACAAGAGCAGGGCCAGTAAACCAATGGCAAAGCCATCTTTTTTCAGGGACTCAACATGTTTCTGATGGAACTTGATCCTACATACTTCTCAGCTTCTACTCTCTTGCTTCAGGACCTATATTGCTTCTCATTCCAAAGACCACAATACTGTCTCTTTCCCCGTTTTCTCCCTTTCGTATCATTGTACCTCCAAACATCATACATTGCCTCCTCCCAGTTCCAGCAGCTGAATGCATGGTGCCTATAACAGGTCTGGCAACTGGCAGAAATATTTGACCTTTATCATGTTACATGTGTTTACTTATTATAGTGCCAGCAATGAACACAGTGCTTTTTACAGAGGAACAAAAGAGAAAGACAGGACTCCATCCCAAAGATGTGTATTTATTCCCTTTAAGCCATCTCACTTTCGGTGCAACAGAGATGTTTAGGAAGGGGCTCTAACTAAGCAAATGAAATCTGGATTAATATAAAGACATGAAGTACAGAAGAGATAGGGCTAGTGTGAGTCAAGATTTCTATGCTTCCTCTTCCACCTGCTCCCCCTGCGAAATCTCAAATAGTTGCTTATGTCATTCACTATCTAGCCAACAGTAATAGGAAGTCATCAAGTGAGAGCGGGGCCAACGAGGGATCTAACTTGAAAGACAGACTGCCTCATTAGTCCCATCAAAATATGAAACATCATAGCCATAATTTAAACTCAAGTTATCACAGATCCATGGTCTCAAATTGGGTTCATGCACTTAATGCTTAGATCGCATTCAGTGTACTGGCTGTTAGAATAAGCATGTTGGCATGCACCAAGCACTATGCGGACAAAGTTTTGCATTGGTCTTAGAAGACCCCCAACATATGAGGTTGCATCATGCAGTGAAACCAACAGCTTGGTTTTGGCTGCCATGCAGGGGGAGGGGGGAACCTACATCAATGAGTCTGCAGAGCGGCTCCTAGGTAAGAGTTGATATGAAAGAGGTGGGTTATTTCAGCAATGAAGACATAGGCTGTAAAGTTTATACTGATGTAAAAATACACTGTACATAGCACAAAAGCAGACCTTGTTGTTGTTTTTTACGGCATTTTGAAAATCCAGGAAAAAACCACAAGGCATTGATTAGGTATCAGCACACACCCATTCTTAAAACATCCACCTTACTAAGCAATTGAGGAACAGCTCCAATTGTTAAAACAAATAAATTTCAAGGTGGCTTCCCAGCACAGGGCCTGCCAAATCTGAAAGCATTTTACTTTCCGCAGGTATCAATGTGCAATGTATTGAACCAACTGGAAGGTAAGTTAGAGGGTGCTCAAGCTTTCCTTGCTCCTTAGCAGATGAATGACCTTTCTGCAGCTTGAAAAGAATCAGCACTAACTCCAACAAGCCACAGATAATGTTATTTGCTTGACCACCTCATCTGTACATCTCCAGAATCCCACAACTTAGTGCAGAAGTGCATTATCCAATATCATACACTGCAACTTTTACAAGGTTGTGCCATTTCACACTGATGGTTGGAGGAGTGGTTATTTCATGTTTGAATACCCAACCCAATTTTTAAAAGTTTGCATCATGAGTGCTAAAACCTTTCCCTCCATCATATTAGTTTTGAATGAGTTTTATATGGGTGAAATATTCAAACATTCCACATTCTGAAGTGGTATAGCCTAGCAGCAAAAATATTATGTGAGGCTGTGTCAATGGAGTTGCACTCAATGACTGAAATACTGTATGGTGTTTACGAGTAAATAGCACGAGTAATGTTGTGCTCTATGGCTGTACTCTATAAAAAGGTGGTCACTCTATGTAAATGTTAGGACCATTCACAAGAGGCAAGTACCAGTATTTCGGGAGCCCTTTCTCAGAAGAGCTTTAAACGTCAATTAAAATTGGGCACACTGGAAAAGGCAGTCACAAGTCATTTATCCCTGAATGAATAACAGCAGTGTAATCTCAGTACTTCCCAACTTACTTCAAAGCGCACTCCTTGCACAAAAACAGAATCTATGGGCTCCCCTCCCCACCAGCACATACACACACAGTGGAGTTCTCCTGCGTAAGCCCCACTGAAATAGCATTAAATATAGTCAGAACTATCCCAGTGCGATCTCATCTAGAACCCAGTGCCCATACCAGAAACCACTTCACGTGGTGCTCTGTTATGATACGAAAGCTCTCCTATGTGGAAAACATGACACGTAGAAGACATCACATGGGAAAGTTTGGTAGATCATTATGCCCCCAGCAAGACGTTCAAGGGAAGAAACATTTTGCTTATAAATCCTTGAAATGCCTATAGCTTCTACAAGGAAATCTGTGCCTAATTTCACTTTCGCTTAGCAGGCAGATTGCTGGCTCTGGGTTGGTATAAGGTAAAGGTAAAGGTACCCCTGCCCGTACGGGCCAGTCTTGACAGACTCTGGGGTTGTGCGCCCATCTCACTTAAGAGGCCAGGGGCCAGCACTGTCCGGAGACACTTCCGGGTCACGTGGCCAGCGTGACATCGCTGCTCTGGCGAGCCAGAGCCGCACACGGAAACGCCGTTTACCTTCCCGCTGGTAAGCGGTCCCTATTTATCTACTTGCACCCGGAGGTGCTTTCGAACTGCTAGGTTGGCAGGCGCTGGGACCGAGCAGCGGGAGCGCACCCCGCCGCAGGAATTCGAACCGCCGACCTTTCGATCGGCAAGTCCTAGGCGCTGATGCTTTAACCCACAGCGCCACCTGCGTCCTCTGGGTTGGTATAAAGGCTAGCAAATCTTCATTGGTTAACAAGGGCAACATCACTTGCTTGCCGCATTCCAGGCACTGGTTCTCCAACTGCAGGGAACCCGGTTGCTAAACATGCACTTCACACTTGGTTCCTGGTACAGCAAGTCGTGGCCCTGGTGCCACCCAGGCTAGGCCATGAAAACAATCCCTTTAGTGGAAGGTTCCCAGTACTAAACAGGTTGCTGGAAGCCACATGCCTAAACATGTGTCTTCAATATTTCACAGGCTTCATTTTCACAGTTGCACTTCTGAATCAGAATTTCCCTCTGCCCCACATAGACCTGAATTCTGAGCTTATTTTATTTAGCTCTTGGTTTTTTCACAACTGCTTTGAAAATGCAGAAATCCCTTGAGCAGATTTTCTCTCTCTCTCTCTCTCTCTCTCTCTCTCTCTCTCTCTCTCGCAAGGGCAAGAGAACAACAGCAACCCATCCTTACAGGAATCCTTAAACTTATCTTGAGGCAGCGTGAACAGAATGTTTTTTTCTTAACTGAAAGAAGAAATCCCACATGAACATCTGTACAATGCATGCCCTTCAGAAGGCACTGTGCATTTCTTTAAATCATGTGCCATTCCTGTGCTATCAGAGAGTCAGTCAACAGTGTACATTTCCAAGTATATTTGTGTGCATGTGCACACATTCAAAAGACTGTCTCTGCTTTCCCCCACTTTGTCTTATTTACTCTCACTTCCTTCTTTGTTCATAACTGTCTGCCCATATTATATAATCCTTGACAGTGCGGGTCTTTGGACCTGAGCCAAATGCTAAGAAGTGCGCAAGGCAGCACAAGTGATACCATGTTCCGAGAGCAGGCATGCACAACTGATGACCTACTAAAGTGAAAGTATTGAAATAACTATGTATGGAGGCTCACCAGGGGCACAATAAATCTCCTGTTTTAGCTGTCTGTGATGGACTTCGAGGGGTGAAAACAACAGATTGTGTACCTGACAAACCACAGCACATGGTGTTTGACCTGAGCATTGTGTATCTGTTACAAAGTGTGTAGACCTGGGCTAGAGTCCTAGACTGTGATGCGGAAAACCAGGTTTTAATCTCTTCCTTGGACAAATCACTATCTCTCAACCTTATACCTCATGGGTTCATTGTGAGAGTGAAAAATCCTTGGAGAAAGGCTATGATAGAATTTTAACAAATTAATTCTGAGGGCTGCAAACCAAGCATGCTGAATACAACACTACATACAATTCAGTGGTTCCTAAACTCTATACTTCATACGAGATGTGGGGGATATTTGGCCCTCTCATCTTGTCACTGGACTAAAGATCCCATCAGCCCTAGCAAGAATGGCCAATGGACAGGGACAGTGTGAGTTGTAGCAAAGCAACATCTGGATGGCCAAATGTTTCCCAAACCTGCCCCATACAGTTCAGTGGTGTCTGTGGACTGCATTTGCCCAGCAGGAAAATGTTACAAAAACCTATTAAAATTTTAGACAGCCGGTTCAATGGAACCCTGCAGCTTGAAACTCTTTCCCTTGTAGCACAGTTAAATCACAGATGACCTTCAACAAGAACAAGGGTATCCATTCAGTTTTTAAAAGGATCTCCATGTAACTAAGAAACAACTTTTGAATTTGATCAAGTCCACACACACACATACAAGCACTTTCAAACACGAACAGGTATGTCTACAAGCCCTATGCATGCATACAGTTAGCTTAGTGCTCGCTAGTTGATTCAATAAAATTATAAGCTCTGCTGACAACGCCAGCAGTTCTGGTTGAAGCTGTGCAAGGCAAGGAGCTATGGGGCAAAGTAACTTAGAAGTCATGCTTGTGAACTTCTAAGGTGCGCAAGCCAAATAGTTGAGTGCATTCAGTATATACAAAATATGAGCTATACACATATAATATAAACTATTCATAGGCATTATATAGGTAACTACACATTGCTTAGAATATTATTTCACACATCTGGGGTTGGGGGGGGGGGAAACAAAGAGCCCTAAGATTAGGTACTTTCCAATTCTGTAAACATGAATCCAGTGAAGAAAGCATATGGGGGCAGAGGAGAAGGATAATGCCCATTAAAAAATAGTAACATTTCCTGATTCAGCTTGCTATTTAAACAGGTTTCTTTAAAAATAATATATATGCAGGTTTAAGTACATATTCACTATACCCTGGAAACACATTCCAGAAACTGAAAATGCTTTCAGGGATGTATGTCCTAACCACTTCCATCATGCATCAAGCATTATTTCTCGCTTCTTCCTTGTAATGCACCCTATGGTCCAAAGCAGACTTTCCCCAACCCATTGCCCTCCAAATGTTTGGGACTACAGTTCCCATAATCCCAGACCATTGGCCAAACTGGCTCAGGCTGATAGCAGTTGTAGTCCAAAACATCTGGAGAGGAGAAGGTCGGGGAAGCCTGCTGTAAAGCCAAATGATTCAGACACAAACATAGGTCACAGTCCAACTTCCTTATGCATTATAGTGTGAACTGTGTATGAGAGAGAACAAAGCAAGGTCCATTGTTTCTGAAAATGCTCAAAAAAGTCACCACACAAAACAGAGTTCTCACATATGTGCTTAAGCAAATGATTTGGGTGTCACAAACTCCATCATTAAGTCCAACTAAAGGAGGAGCGGGAACAGCAGTTAATGTGTGTTTATTGATAGTTTTTGGGTGACAAATATTCTCTGCTGTTGGAAAAATGCATGCCATACAGCTAATAATCATCTCTTTTATTAACAAAGTCATTAACAGAGATCCAAGTCTGATAAGCCATTAACAGAGATTTAAATGCATGGGGTAAGGAAAAATGGATTTCCTTTCCCTTGCATATTCTGATAAATGATACAAGCACAAACATCTAGCTTATTAATAACTTATTTCACTGGTTAAAATGCACAAGGCTGACAGTGAAAATGAAGCTTTGCCATGATGGTAAATGAGAAATCTCCACTCTAAAGTACAAAACACCCATTTGTCATAATAATTGTTGAATGCACATTGTATTTCTCTTATACTAATGGTAACCCACTGGGCACAATCCATCAAGCTGTATCATACCCAAGCCTCATGGATTGCACAGAAACACAGTGTGATAAAATGCATGGCCAGAATCTAGATTGCCAACTTTCAAACTGTTCCCTGTAGCTGTCCTTTTAACTGCAGCTTGATCCACAGCAATGAGCAGGTAATTATACTTACCTGCAGTCCATAAAAAGCTCCATCTGCTAATTTCTATCAAACCTCTAGCAAAGGTACAGGAGCAAGCAACCCCAGGTTTTGTTTCAAGCCCAGCTGAAATCCAGCTTTCATATTCATTACTGTATACTAAAGTTCTGCTAGAGTATTACTTGTTTGTTATTATAATTTTAATGAATATGCTCACAGGTGTCTTTAAGCTGGGTATCACAGCAGCACAAAGTTATAGGAAAGCAACCAATGTATTCCCCACCCATCTTCCAAGGATCTCAGAAAGGCATGTTCTTATGAGTCCTCTACCCTGAGCAACAGATGGAACCGTCCAGGCTGATATTTGGATCCTGAACTCTTGCTCTGATTTGTTGGAATCAGAACCTTTGTCTTGAAGTCGTCCTTAGAATGGAGCCCTCCTACTGCTGAGGCCATAATTCAGAACAGAACAATGACACAATCTAGTAAGTTATATGCTACACCAGAAGTGGCTTGACTTCAAATTTGCATAGCCTACTTTTTCCTCACAGAATCCCCACAGTCTACCAATGCATATTCAATTAAAATGCAACAGTGCATACTTTGGATCTCTTAACAAGTAAGCCCTAAATAATCTATGTTAGCTGACCCTCCTGAGTAAAAATGCTTACATAAGAACTGTCTTTTTGTACCAAAGGTCTACTTAGTACAATATTATTTGTAAGAACCCCAGCAATAACTAACAGCAAGCAATATATGTACTACCAAAAAAAAAAAAAAAAGGCCAATCATCACGCGGTGGATTGTGGCCTATATTCTGGCCTTCCCTGTAATGCCAGTTTTCTAATATTTATATTATTTTAATTAGCAATCATCTTATTAATAAGTTGTAAGTGAATTGCAAACAAACTTAGAGTGATCTAAGTGAATTTCGGCTGATATTGGAAGGGTCACCTATGCAGTTATGTGAATGCTATATTAGATGATAAATATGATTTAAATATGCCGGAATATACATGACCTTCGGTCAAATTTACCTATTTCAGAAAATTTATATTCTGCCTTTCCACTGAGTCCAAAGTACTTAGAACATTTTAAAACCAGAGGGAGAGAGAGAGAGAGAGAGAGAGAGAGAGAGAGAGAGAAACAATACCAGAATAACAACAAAACAATAAATAAAAGCAAGCATTGACAGACACAGTGGATGATACCATCTAAAAACCAGCTTTAACTTAAAACATTCTTGCTTTGGTGTATTTGTTCCTTGCTATGTTCTCTGGACTTTACCAGGCAGTTCTGGCTCAGGCTGAACACTGACTGCATAACAACACACTGTTCTTATGCTAACAAGGGAAGCAGAATGCAAAATAAGCTCTAGAAAGAAGGAAGGAAACTGAATGTTCATCTCTATCTGTGATGGGTCAAGTGTGTTACCTAGAGACTATCTAGAGAATGAGAACTGGCATAGCTATTCCCCAAGTTTTCGTTGTTATTTGTTTATCACTTGCCCATCACCTTAAGGTCCCAGAGCAGGTAACAATAATTTAAAACAAAACTTTAGGCCAAGGTAAAGAGATGCATCTCCAGCATATGGTGAAAGCTGTATATATCTCTTTGGGGAGAGAATTCCACTACTTACGGGCTGCCACAGAGAATGCCTTCTCCCAGGTCACCACAAACCAAAGCTTCTGAGAGTGGTGGATCTACCAAGAAGGTCTGCTCTAATGGTTGTAACACCTAAAAGGTGGCCTTTTCAGATATTTGGGGCCCATGTCATTTAGGGCTTTAAACACTAGTGAATTGGGCTCAGAAACATACAGGAAATGAGCTGTTCTGATATGACTGTACCTGGCAAATGGTGCTTTTTTCTGCTTTCACTGCTCTTGGGTGTGTTGTCCTTTGTTGCTAGGAAGAATTCTAGGCCTCTGGAATTCAAGATCTGGAACTGGTGTAACCAGGGGACTTACAACAATTAGGGGTTACTGCTGTCATTTCAGAGAACAACTCCCAAAGAATTCCAAATGGCATAAAATCCACAAGAGCTTTGACCTGTGCTATATCGACAGCCAAACGTTTTAATTCGAAACAGACTTGGCACCTATCTTCTGCATCCAACTGCGGTCAGCCAGAAGCCTCCAGGAAACCCACAAGCAAGACATTGTTTGCCCCGGAATTCAGAGGTATATTGCAGTCAAACTTAGCAGTTCAATTTGGCTCTTATGGCTAGTGCTGACAGATCAACCTTCCACGTCAAACTTATTTTTAAAGCCATCTAAGCTAACAACAGAGACGCGGGTGGCACTGTGGGTTAAACCACAGAGCCTAGGACTTGCCAATCAGAAGGTTGGCGGTTCAAATCCCCGCAACGGGGTGAGCTCCTGTTGCTCGGTCCCTGCTCCTGCCAACCCAGCAGTTCGAAAGCACATCAAAGTGCAAGTAGAGAAATAGGTACCACTCCAGTGGGAAAGTAAACGGCATTTCCATGCGCTGCTCTGATTCGCCACATGCTGGCCACAAGACCTGGAAGCTGTATGCCGGCTCTCTCGGCCAATAAAGCGAGATGAGCGCCGCAACCCCAGAGTCGGCCACGACTGGACCTAATGGTCAGCAGTCCCTTTACCTTTAAGATAACAATCATACCAAATCATATGTCAGGGATCCTATAAGTTGATTATGCATTGTGTGAATACAAACTTCCTCCTGTCAGTAATTCAACCTACTGCCAAATCAGTTTTATTTGATTAAGCTGAGTTGCGAATATTGTTGCATGTGTCTTCTTATGTCTCTAAACTCTAAACTAAACATCATATGAATGGTAACCCCACTTGACCCACTTTAGGTGTTCTTTTCTGTACCTTCTCCATTTTTAGGATGTAGAATCATAGAATTGTAGAGCTGGAAGGGATTCTGAAGATCATCTAGCCCAACTTCCTGCAATGCAGGAATATACTTTTTGAGGTGGTAGGGAAACCAGATGGATTGAAAATAAGGCTTTAAAACATGAGACCAATGTTTATTTCTCCTTTTTAAACATGTGTATAAAATGTATAAAAGGCACTAGAATGAATGAGTTAAACTGTCAGTGACTTACAAATCTGATATTTCTCCATTAGTCCAAATGACTTCAGAGGGGCCAGTCGAAAGGAATAAGTTTTGGGACAGCACCTTAACTACTTGTAAGAGTCTGCACTTACAGTCCAACTCACCATTCAATTAATCCAAGGCATGTGGGTTTAAATGAATTAACTTTTGCTTCTCAGGATATGGGAGCCCTGGGGGAGCTTTTTAAACCACCCATGTCTAGCAGCTGCTTCGTTCAGTCAACTCCCCACCTTGTGGTTTGTAATCAAATGCTTCTGGTGGCAACTTGTAGCAGAACAAAGACAACCATGTCGCAGAGACCAACAAGCCAAGGCAATATGACCATCTTACCAAATGGAGGAACAACCATGAAAGTAGTTTCGAGCAGCCTTCATGCAACGGCCATATTATGAAAAATGGCCATCAGCCGCACAGAGAGGGATGGAGAAGGAATATAAATATATTTCCATATTGCTTCTTGTTTAGATGAAATACATACACAATGGGCAATTTTCTGTTATTCATTCAGTGTCTTCTGGCAGACCTGCAGATTTCCCTGAGGCTTTAAGATTGGATGCATTTATCTCTCACAGCAGCAGTAACAAATTGAAGGCTATAAATTATTGCAGATTCACCCGCAGACATGGTTTTCCACCATACACACACACACACACACACACAGAGAGAGAGAGAGAGAGAGAGAGAGAGAGAGATATTCTGATAGAAATTGATGCTCTCAAGAAACACAAGTAAATTAAGAGGTGCCCTCTTTGTTGATGATGACGTTAAATAATTTCTACTCATCCATTTAAAAATGGTGGGTGCTTTTTGTATGTTGTTAGCACATCAAGAGGTCTGCAGCAAGCTGCAATAAAACCAAATATCTTTCAAAGGTCCTGGAAAAGAACCACTGATTCCAATATTCTAATTTCAAGCAAGCAAAGGGGTGGTTTCTAAGGTATTAACAAGACATTAACATCAGTAAAACTGTTGGTCTGCTGCAGCTTTGTAATAACTTGAATTAAGAGCAATTGCATCCTCAGGTTATGCTTCTCTTCAAAATGAAATGCTGATTAATTAAAATCAGGAGACAGTGGGATATTTTTTTTAAAGAAAAAGATGCGTAAGGGTAAACTATAAATATTAAGTGCAACACTGCAAAAGGGCAGGAAAGTCACTGATAAACATGGAAGTCACCATATAGAGATCAGAGGAAAAAGGACAGCAAAATATGCCAGAATTTCCTGATGAAGCTTGTCCCTGCAACTGGTACATGTTAAGGAATTACAGAGGCATCACCATTACCCAGTAAGTATGGTACCATAGCGATTGGGCAAAGAGGAGGACAAACCATCAGGAGGTCATATCAACTGAGGTGTCTGGCTGCTAGGATGTCCACCCACTATTTCAGGAGCTGAACAAGAATAATTTAGTCTGCAACCCAAGTATCAAAAGTTCAGAAAAGAATAATTTGATCTCTTCCACAGTGCTATAGACATGTTCTCCTGCAAAGCTTTTCTGCCACTAGGTTTTTGTAAGTTCAGTATCCTATATGGTTACCTACAAAGTCTGGTGGCTGGCCCTGAGGAGCTCCTATCAGTCTGTTTCCCCATCCAGCTTCTCAACCCAGTTGCTCTCCCTCCTGCCAATTATTCCTCTTTTATCTTGCCTTCTGATTCAAACCTGGTTCTGCTTTCCCCACAACCCCAGTCCTGCAAAAGCCATCTACGCTCCAGCCTACTAGAACCTGGCAGACTTGCATGAAGCCCCAGAACACCAATTAAATTCAAAGTGTGAGTGGCATTGCCCTCTTTCATGCCAGATATGGTATCATTAAAATGCTATAATATGATCCAAACAATGCCCCTTTTCCTCAATTCTTGATAAGCTATTCCCCCCACCATACAGATGAAAACAAGAACATAATATACTTCTGCTATTCTGTGAAACAGGCATTTTATTCCACCCACTCCTTTGGGAAATATACAAAAGTTCTCTGTGGGAGTTTGACTAGCACTCCAAAAGCAGAAGTAGTTGACTCACTTTAGTACTCAACCCCATGGCTTTAAAACTATGCTGAATGCTTACATGCACATAATACCCATAATGTACTAACCAGAATAAAATCATAGGCTATATGTTAATAACCTCTTGTACTCGAGGAACCCTTTTGTCAATTGTTTGTTTGTTTAAACCAGTCTTTTTTCCAATACTGGGTCCCCCGGATGTTGTTGGACTAGCTAGCATCCAGTACAACATATATATCATGTCCTTACATTTATAGTGCTGTGGGCAAAGAATAGGGAAATGTACATTATTTTTCAGTGGTGGAGAGAACACTGTGATGTCAGGGCACAGCTAAGTTGGGAGAATAGTTAAGGGGGAGAATAGATGAGACATGTAGTTGCGGTTTGTACTTCCGGACTTGATCTAATAGTATTAGAATTGCAGCAGAACCTCTCCCAGAAAATATGGGACTGATGGCTGTTTGCCAGCCTCGAGTCATATGGTATGTAACATCCCGGCAGTCTGGATGCTTGCATCTCACATCACTAGAAACTTAGGTATTCTCTGATTGCTAACAAATTTCATTTTAGCTTTCTGTATTAGAGTGCAGCAGTAATCCTAAATACATAATCACAGCTTCAGCCACTCACAAACGGATGCACATTAGCCACAAAATAACGAAAAGAGGGTGAAAGAAAGTGGGTGGGTGGGGAAGAAGAGTCTGTCAATATTAGCACTAGGTGCATATCATTTACCATGGAATTTCGTGTTCTTTATTTCCTTTCCCTTCCTTTCCTCAGTTAAGACAGAGTTCTTGGGACGTAAGAATCTTTATAGAATCATAGAGTCCTAGGGACCTCAAGGATCACTTAATGCATCAAACCCTGCAATGCATTGAACCCGCAGCCTTGCTATTATCAGTACCATGCTCTAACCAACTGAACTCACTGGTTTATCTTGTGCTATATCTTACTCTCCTGGAGTCCTTCTGGGAGATGGGAATCTTTCTACCGCAATGAATACACAAATCACCAGGCAGCTCAGGGTGTCATATATGGGAGTCCCTCACAACAACCCCTTGAGGTAGGTAGACTGAGAAATAGTGATTTTCTCATAGGTGGAATTTTGAACCTCATTACTGCTGTGGCTCTAATATCAGTAAGTATTCATATATTCACCAAGCACAGCTGCACATTATCTATTCAGATCATGTATAATTGCATTTTCTTTCTCCTTCCCTTCTTCTGTTGTCTCCCTTATGTCTGTTTTTAGACTTAAAGGCCTTTGGATAAGAATCTGCAATGCACCATTTCCATAGACAGTGAAGTAATCCCATCAACATCACTGTTACTATTACTACCACTACCACTACTACTTATAATAATAATTATAATGCACAAGCCCCATTGAAATGTATTGGCAAATGATAATAACAGTGGCAGTGTTTGTATAGTGCTTTGAACACACTATACTGCTAGCAAACAAAATTGGCATTCTCTCTTTCTCTTGCTCTCACACACAAACACATTTATGGCAGTGCACCCACCATTAGTGACTTAGAGTAACCATAATTCTATGTTCTATTGCTTTGGGCTGGTTTGGATGAATAAGACCAGTTATAAAGATACTAAGTGCAAAAAAGTGGACTTGGGATATGTACTTTTGCAATATTTCTTTGTAAGTAGCATCTCAGTTATGGCCTCAATCGTAATGCGGCCAAAACCCAATATTGTGGAGCAGGGGTGGGGACTCTGTAAGGTGCCTTATACTGGATCAGACCATTGGTACTGCTAACTCAGCATTGTCTTCACTGAATGGTAAGAGGTTCTTCATAGTTTCAGAAAAGGGCCATTCCCAACTCTACCTGGAGATGCCGGGGCTGGAACTTAGGATTTCTGCATGCTCTACCACTGAGCTTCGACACTTCCCAATCCTGCCTTTCTCACTGTGTCCTCTTTTCACCCTGCCATTTCACCCTCCAATGAGTTCCACCCTCCAAGGGAGTTCCACAATTACCCTGTGTCTGTGTTACCACCCATTGCAATTCACACAGAGAAGGCATATCTTAATCTATAGGTAGATTAATACAAGACAGGACAATTTACAGCAATGGAAACCAACGTGGTGCCATCCTGATGCTGGCTGGGCTCCAACTCCCATCAGCTCCAGCCAGCATGGCCAATGGTCAGAGGTATTGAAAGCTGCAGTTCAGGAAAACTGGAGGGCACCATGTGGGCCACCCCAGATTTAAGGCTTTGAAGGTCAGCACCAGCAATCTTTCAGGCCAGGAAACCACTTGGGAGTCATGCCATTGTTATAAATTCAGTGTAATATACTGTATGTTACTTGGCAGTTGTGTTCTGTGCTCATATTTCACTTTGTAAGCAGCCTTGAGTATGGCTTTAACTATGGAAAGGTGGCATACAAATAAAATTATGATGGTGGCGATGGCGATATGGTGTGTTATAGGATGTGACTAAGGCTGCGGTCCTGTTTACTTGGGAGTCAGACCCATTAAACCCAGAGAGACTTGTATACAACATTCTAGCAGTTTACTCCTTGAGTTGCTGGAATGTTTGTGAACATTCCATGCCATCATAGCACTTCATCTGATTGATTTGGCGGCATTATGTATGTAGGCATAACTTACACATGCTTTGTAGTGTTAACGCCCGAGGACAGCGCGCTGGCCTGCTTTCAAAAAGTGAGGAGAAATGCGAGGGAGTGGCCAACCCTCAGCTTTATGAGCTGAACCTGTGTTGTGCTGGGGCAGATGCCAGAAAATCCAAAGAAGACTCCCCCAGCCTGGTGCCTTCCAGATATTGTTGGACTACAAATCCCATCATCCCAGACTACTGGCCATGCTGGCTGGGGCTGGTGTGAGTTGTAGTCTAAAACATCTGGAAGGCACTAGTAGATATGGGGTGGAGGGATCTTGACAGAGCAGGTAATTAGAATCTGGTACTCAGCTCCCCCATTTTGGACTTTAATGCCCACACTATCCTTAATGAGGAGTAAAGGATTTAATGTATCTCTTTAAAATAGGGGGGGGGGGTTGTTCTTTTTAGGAAGAAGACTGTTTTTTCTTTGGAGCTGGGATTGCCAATACATTTGACAAGCAACAAAAGACTGTTGAAGCAGTTCTGAGAATAATCTGTCATAGTACATACTGCATATAAAGGATGTAAAAATTGTCCTTGCATTTTTCACATCTGTTCTGTTGCCATTTAACTAAGTGGCAGGTAGTGATGAATTATTTGAATGAGTCCAGTAATGATGTACTCAATCAAAAATAGATTATTGCTTTTGTTTTCCCAGCCTTCTGGAGTCCAGACAAAAGGAAGTGTTCTTTTCTTTCTTTCTTTCTTTCTTTCTTTCTTTCTTTCTTTCTTTTAATTAAAATTTTAAAAGACTGGAATGGAGAAATGCAACTGGAGCAGTTTGGTCTCACAATAGCTAAGGGCAAGCATGAATGTTAATCCTCATTTCACAATGTGGCCTTGATCAAGCCATTACCCATTCCTTTCAATTCACTGTCACCTGTACACTAGAAAAAGGCTTGTATGCACATGTCTCTTATATTTAAGAGCCTTGGGGCTTATTTGTTCTTTAAGATGCCAGGCAACTATTTTCTCTCTAAAAGTCCATTCTTATGAACAGAACAAGGACTGGCAGACAGGTGCCATTTGGTAGTTCATTTAATCCTTCAGTCTACTGGTTAAGGCTAAGTGAAGCCCTTGGCATAATTTGCTTGTGTGTAACCCAACATCTGTGTCGAATAGTGTGATGCTGGAATGAATTTGGTATACATGGTCAGGACACAATTTGATGTCAATAGTCCAAATACAAACTCACCTATTTTCAAGTGTGGGTGGGTGGGAGAGAAATACATAATAATACAATAGCTGAAGTTTGAAATTTTGGAAAGACAATTGGGACACCATACTGGTTTGACGCATACTGGGACGCAGGTGGCGCTGTGGGTTAAAGCATCAGCGCCTAGGACTTGCCGATCGAAAGGTCGGCGGTTCGAATCCCTGCGACGGGGTGCGCTCCCGCTGCTCGGTCCCAGTGCCTGCCAACCTAGCAGTTCGAAAGCACCTCCGGGTGCAAGTAGATAAATAGGGACCGCTTACCAGCGGGAAGGTAAATGGCGTTTCCGTGTGCGGCTCTGGCTCGCCAGAGCAGCGATGTCACGCTGGCCACGTGACCCGGAAGTGTCTCCGGACAGCGCTGGCCCCTGGCCTCTTGAGTGAGATGGGCGCACAACCCCAGAGTCTGTCAAGACTGGCCCGTACGGGCAGGGGTACCTTTACCTTTACCTTTTACTGGTTTGAACCTCAGACTGAAACCCATGGAAGGTAGCAGGAGGGCAGAAAAAAACAAAAACCCACTGCAGATTGATATCTGACTTGATGACTGTGAGATCACAGAGAAACTTGGTATGCAGATTTATAGCATAATTCACTGACACTGAAATGCCTACCCAACGTCCGCTTCCATTTTTCAGAGATGTGAGGGAAAATCCCAAAATATATTGCAAGGACAGTGGTGCCCTCCAAATGTTGATGACTCCAACTTCTTTCAGTCCCAGTCAACATGCCCAGTGTTCAAGGATGATGGGAACTGTAGTCCCAGAAGATCTGGAGGGAGCCACGTTTACTGCTACTGATTGCTGTAATGCAATATCTGCCGCGAAATGTTAGACACTGTAACCTGTTAAGCACATTCAGCACATCATTTGACTTTTCATGTTCCAATCTAGGTGCAACAACCTTCCTCCTCACCACACACACACACACACACACACTTTCAAGCAGGACAGGAACGATATTTCTTTGGCGATCACTTGTAGCCAAGTAAGATTGTCTTCCATAAACATGGTTTTAACAATGAATCCGTAAGTGACTGTGGAGGCCAATTCTGGATCCACGCTTCCTTCCACAGTGGGGACATTGGTTTCCGGACAGGAGTTGGTCACAGTGTGGATTTGCCAAGCGTGCCTTCCTCTTAGCATGTTTCTCCCTTGCGTCCTGAGTTTGAGTGTCTTCAAAGCCTATGACACCTTTGGTAAAGGCTGTTCTCCAACTACACTACTGACATAGCTCAATGAATATAGTTATGAACTTTTGCAGCATAATTCACCATCTCACTTTCTGCACTTGTCTTCTTGGACATATACTGTTTTACTAGTTTATGTAACATACTATTTATTGCCTCCCGGGCACCCATGGACTTCATGGATTCCTCTGATAGAATCACAGAATTGTAGAGTTGGAAGAGACCCTGAGGATCATCCCCTGCAATGCAGAAATATGCAGTTGTCCAGGATCAAACCTGCAACCTTGCCATGGTCAGCACCACGCTCTAGCCAACTGAGCTCTCCAGTGTTGATAGTGAACACAAGACAAAGGGATCTATATTGGAAAGTGCTATACCACCAAAACATACCTGAGACACACTGGGGGCCAAGGAAGAAACATTATCAGCAGTTGAACCTGGAGGCTGGAACTTCAGATACTTCAGCTGGAAGAAGTCTGGAAGAACTGCTACATCAGCCATCCCTGCCCTCTCTCCAAGAGGCCTCCAGTTGAGGAGGCTGCATACAAACCGAGCTTTTCTAAGTGTGTAGTGTCTGCAAATCATACTGCCCTCCCACATTGCCCAGAGTGTTAAAGGACCAGCATTTTCAAATATAAAATGCTTCTATGATACTCAAAGCTTTTCCAGATTCTGCTAGCCCAGATGGAGAAGTACAAGGAGCCATCCAACTGTGTTAAGGACTCCACTCTGGATTTGTGCGGGGTTTACTCCTTAGCCTTTTCCTTCTCCTGAAGATGTCCCACAAAGCAGTGGGTATGGATTTTTCTGTGGGGCTTCTCCTTAAGCCTTTCTCACAAATGAGTATAGCCACAAGGCAGCAGAGGTTTAGGATCAGAGTTTTCCTTCTCCTAGATGGTCTTCCTTCCCAAGTTGATTAGCACTGCTACTCCTGACTCAGAAGTAATGGGAAAACAGAGCTGGGCCTCTTGCCCAAAGATGGAAGGAACATAAACTACCTACAAAAGAAGAATGGCTGATAAAGATGATGGAATATGCTGAAATGGCAAAAATGACCGGGAAGATCAGAGATCAAGAAGATAATAAATTTGATAAAGAATCGGGAAAATTTACAATTTACTTAAAAGAACATTGTAAATAATTAAAAACACTGGCAGGATTCTAAAAAACACTTGCAACGTAGTGAGAACTATGGTGAGAACTGAGTATTAAGAAAATATGGAGAACATTATAAGATGCAGTTGGAAAAGAATAACTATGGAAACCGTAGAGGGATGGAGGGAAGTCCGAGGATTCAGAGAATCCTATGTATACATGATTATGATTTATCTGTGATGATAATTGCTAAAGATAAAAATGAATAAAAAATATTTAAATATTTGTATAAAAAAGGGAAAAAACAGAGCTAGACATCATACTGACGCATCTTGCTGCAAAATTCATAGTGACTGGTTCCAATGGCTTCATACAGATGCAGAATACTTTGTAGACAAAATAATGTCCAGTGCGACCTCATATGTTGAACACCAGGGGGCTGAAGAGCACTTTTCCAATGCTACTCTCTGGACAGGAGCCAACAGGGAAGAATGGAGCCACTGTGAAACAGTGCTGCTGATAACCATCCCACCAAGTTGGCCCAGAAGCATCCTATTCTTGTCACTCTGCTCTGCTACCCTGTCTAGGGGTCATCTTCCTCCCCAGACCCAACCCTGGACCAGTTTCAGCATCTTCTTCTTTTTCATCCCTAGGATCTGTATTTTTCTTTATGTATCATTTCGTCTATGGTTAAAGCACCGTCAACCTCCCATGACCAAAGTCTCATTGATTTTAATGGGTTTGGATTGCATTGTTAGATCACTGCAATCTCCTCGCTGTTGCTCCCACCTGTCACCACCCTTCTTCTCAGTAATTTGCACTCACAATCAGAATGAGCGTAAGCTGAAATACAGAACAAGATGCCCTTGTTAATCATGGACTCCTGGCTGCCATTTGTTTCTTGCTAAGTGACCAAATAAATAACAAAGATGCTAATTGTCAGGTATTTAGGATAGTAATAGTGAAGAAAGGTTGTCTGTAATTAAGTCAGGTTAGTGGGCTTTCTTTACCATGAGGATAAACTGTGAATTACCTTCATGGAAATTGACTGTGTCAAACAAGTAATCAGGTTATCAGAGAGGTTTACAGATATTTACAGCATGAACCTCTCCATTTCTTCATGTACTGTGGGAATTCTTTAAGCCAAAACTGTTTGGAAAGGTCACACGTTGTAGGAAATAATCCATTTCAAATGTCATGATTTTTGTTACATTGCAAGGGAGACCCTGTTATGAGTGTGGCATAACCCCCATTTCTGAATCCAGCTGATAAGAATTTCACAAAATCCAGAGGTGGTTTAGGAGAATGGACCTTAGTCATTTGACAACTGCAGTTTACTTTTCTTTTCCACTAAAAAATAGTGAAAAATGCAGTTTGCAAGACGAATGACTAATAAACGACACTTCCACCACTGTTTTCTTCAATGCAATCTTGGGTGAGACGTGCAATAAAAATGTTACATTAGCTCTTATCTGTGCGGAACTGCAGGAGGCTCTCAAAATATAATGGGGTTTATGATAAACAAACTACACTTTCTCTTTAGGAAACATTTTAAGCATACAAAATTGTCACTGCAGCTCAGTAATAAAGAAAAGTCCATCATGGATGCTCGATGGATTAAGTATGTGAAAAGAAAAGAGTGCAGCAAAAATCAGAACTTTGGGGAGCTGTTTCTTTGTTTCATTTTTAAACAAAATGTATTGCTAGAACACAATGAGCAGTTTAAACTATACAGTGGTACCTCTGGTTACGTACTTAATTCGTTCCAGAGGTCCGTTCTTAACCTGAAACTGTTCTTAACCTGAAGCACCACTTTAGCTAATGGGGCCTCCTCCTGCCGTGGCGCCGCGGCCACCCCTATATAATGCTGAAGTCTCCCAGGGCTATCATTGTTAGGTCGTCCCCATTCTAGCCTCAGAAATGCCTGCCAAGTCAGCCTCTTCATCCACAATCAAGTCATGGATGAGCATGGTTTACTATGGGTTGACCTGGCATTCAATAATAGCACCACCAGACCAGAGGGCTTAATGAAACAGCTACCAGTGATGCATTGTTATCATACATTGGCATACATTCCAGACTATGGTAAATTATATGAAACAAACATGCTTTTATAAAAAGGGTACATGTAACTAATATGGCCAAATTCTGGGCAATGGTGGGGATGTGCAGGGTTTCTCCTGAACTTCGCTCGGGAATGAACTCACTTAGTTGGGAAACCCAGCAAGTGAAATTTAGACATAACCCTCAATGCCTGATGAAAGCTTAGCTGCCTTGCTTGTACATAGTCCTTGCAGAAATGTTTGTGTTAAAAGTACTGAAACCAATGGTAGAACTTCTGAGTGATCCCAACTATATCAACAAAAGGTTGCTGCTTGTTCAGATGTAGTACAAAGAACAGGGGAACAAGCATCACAAGACCGCCTACACAATTCTCCTTCTTATGAAGAGTTCATCAAGCTGATTAGCAGCAGCTCTGGTGCTGAGTTCCTCAACCAACTAAGAGATCAGATTTTAATATTAATAGTTCAAGCAACCACTATCAGCAGCTTTCCACAACTGAAAAGGCAAAAAGTATCTCCTCAGCATAATCAAAAAGACTGCTACAAAGAACACTAAAGGTGTGTCAAAAAGCTCTTCTGTGCAGCTTTTAGAATTGATTGCATATCTCCCTTCCTTGACAGAAAATGGAGCTTTCTCCATCACCCTGTGAAATTATTATGGGTTCAATGTAATACTAGCTGTGTGTTCTAAATAAAAATACTTTTTAGAAATTTATGTAACAAACTAACAATAAAGGTGTTTGTTTGTTTGTTTGTTTGTTTGTTTGTTTGTTTGTTTGTTTGTTTGTTTAGAAAAGGCATTCTCTACTTCGTTTGTCAGGTACCCAGTTCAGGCACATACCATTGCCTACCAATTGGCCCAAGGTGACTGCGTCACACTACATTTCATACAATGTGTTTGTTTTAGTATTTTAAATTGCAAAGTGTATTGGGTGCTTTGGCAGAAAGACAGTACAGAAATTATATATTCTGAACTGGACAGCTACACGTTTTGGTTCCGTGCATATGTACATCTCTGCATTATCTGGATATCTGTATTATGTATGTGTTCTAATCTCGCACACACTCAGTGTGCACCATCATTATCCAGAGTGCACGCTGTATGGTTTGCTGGGCTGAACTGTCAATATTTGCCTCTGTGTATCCTGAAGGCATAGCAGGGAACAAGATAAAAACATGAAACACCCAACACACCGTAATGAAGGCATTGCAAAATTTGGACTTTAACCATTTGAGACAGGGAAATTCTAGTGACCACCAGCCAATATGAAAGTTCTTGAAACACCCCAATCCTATGCAGATTGTCATAAGGCCACCAGGGACACATCCAATCATGTCTTGACTTGTAAAATAATAATAATAAATGTTAATGTAGCAACCCTGTGAAAACTCCATGTGCCCCCAATTCAGCACTGAATTCCTATACTTCAAATCCCAAAGTGTACAATGAAAACACACAGGTGCAGAATGGTGGTCAGGCTGGGTTCAAGTCATACATGCTGAATGTCTGAGTGCTTGACAGGTTAATTATATTTTCCCTGAATGAGCTCTGTTTACTTCCAAATCAGTCCAAAGAATGTTTTGGAAACTTGCCCACCCCTACAAATTATGCCTAGCCATCCTATGCCCTACTACCAGCCCTTCAGTGATTATGATTTCTAGATGCCCCTAAGACAACCCCCATTTGTGAGACTCCTTCAATGGATCTAGAGAAGCACACTACAGGTAGCTTGCAGGATAACAAATGTCACACCTGTTGCTGTTATTAAATCTCCCATTTCTGGCACAAAGCTCCACATTGCACATCATGAACATGACACTTAAATGGAAAATGAACAAAGCATTCTGAAAATGGTGGTGAAGAGACTGCACAATTTAGGCAGCAACAGGGTGAGAGAAAAGAGCTTTTGAAATGGAGAAACTTCTCAGAGCCTTTGTGCAGCAGGCAATTATCAATCCACTGCTGAACTGAAAAGCCACTGCCATATGAAAGTAGCTTCAGATAGCATCTGAAGCCTACCATCACTAAGTACCATCACTAAGTAGGTTCAGTGGTCAGTAAGCAGGCCAGCAACAACAAGGAATGCTGTGCAATTCTCATACGCTAAGAGAACACATTAAATATCAGGACCCTGGACAGAACATTGGGGAATGAAGGCAAAGCGAACAGGCAACCGAGTAGCTAGAATGTTGCTCTAGCAAGCTCTAATCAGGAGCTTTTTTTATATAGGGTGGCAGAGCGTTATCTGTTCATTTCTGCTTCCCTGGAGAAAATGAGCCCTTATTAAAAGGGTTAATGCTTTGCTTCCAAGGCATGTGCTCCAGCAACATTGGTAGGGCTTCTTGTGTTCCTGCTGCCATCTTTCAGCATGGGTACCTTCTCTTGCATTACACTGCGTTAATAATAGTAATAGTAGTAGTAGTAATCCCTTTAGATATTTGAAGTTGGCTATCATATTTCTTATCAGTCTCCTCTTTTCCAGGCTAAACATACCCAGCTCCTTTAACCATTGTTTCCAGACCCTTTATCATCTTCCCTCCTCTGCATACATTCCAGCTTGTCAATATCCTTCTTAAACTGTGGTGCCCAGAACTTGACACAGTACTCCAGGCAGAATAGAGTGGTACTATTACTTCCTTGATCTGGACAGTATACTTCTGTTGATGCTGCCTGGAGTAGCATTAGCTTTTTTTGCTACCGCATCGCACTGTGAGTCCTTGAGCTTATGCGTCCTTGAGGTATTGCAATCCTGAGCAATGCATCGGGCTTAATAGGTCAAACCCAGCACTTTGAATTGGCCACAGAAACTAACTGACAATGCAGTCAGGCCAGGATCGGTGTAATATGCTCAAACCATCATGCCCCAGTGACCAACCTGACTGCCAAATTATGCACTAGCTGAAGTTTCCTAACAGTCTTCAGAGACATCCCTATGTATAACACATTGCAGCAATCTAACCTAGAGGCTACCAGAGCATAGACAACAGTAGTTAGGCTGTCCCTGTCCAGATAGGGGTGCAGCTGGGCCACCAGCTGAAGCTGATGGAAGGCACTCCATGCCACTGAGGCCACCTGAGCTTCAAGAAACATCCATGGATCCAGAAGTATCCCCAAGCTGTGTACCCACTCCTTCAGAGGGAGCATAATCCCATCAAAAGCAGGCAACCTTCCAACCATCCAGTCCAGGGAAATGCCCACTAACAGTGCCTTAGTCTTGCCGTGTCCTCAAAGCCCTCCGTCAACATCAAACCAAGCAAAAACAATGACACTGAAGACTACTTTGAAGAATGTTGATGAAGAAACAAATGTTCCCTGTTCCAAACATCAGTTTTGACGACTACATTCACAGTGTCCCTAGAGAAGATAAATGCTTTAAAGCTAAAATAATGAACAAGATTTCTGTCATGTTGTCACAGATTCAGTCCACAACAAATCCTCACTGGCCAAATCGAGTCCAGGTGGATTAACAGTGCAATCCTCTGCGCATGTCTTCTCAGCAATAATTGAGTTCAATGGGATTTAATCCCGGTTAAGTGTGTATATATGATTTACAGTCTAAGTGATGCACTCTTAATTCATGGTCATCTTAAAAATGTAGCTATGTAAAAGGGTATAGGAGCACCTCATTCATCCTGAAAAACACAGGAGATGAATGTTTAACATAGCCTAATAATTGAGACAATACGGGGGGGGGGTCCTCCTTATTCAAAACACAAGACCACAAGATGGCGATGTTTTCCGCTCATCTGGACCTTTTGGAGCTTGAGAGTAGACAGGCAGTTGATAAACAGACTGATTTGTGCACTGCGAAAGCTTATTAATATTACTAACACACACTTCTGCCCTCATTATGAGACTGCTAATAGCTATAATCAACTAATATATTTCAAAACACTATTGTCCCTTGGAAGTATGTTACTGGACTCTTGATTGGCTTTAGTGGCATTTAGGGTGATTCCCAGAGGTCCTAAACAGGACGTAACAGGAAGTCTATCATTTTCTGAAGCGAGAAAATGCCTTGCAAATACATCTTTAGATAACAAGTGGAGTGTTGACGATACATACTGTACTCTGATCTGAAACGAACTTTTTCATCTTAACTCTATGTGCTTAGGAGTATTGCCTATTCATTTTAATTGGACTTACTTCCCCAAAAGGGTTCGTCCAGACTCCCATTTGCTTTACCATTGAAACTGAACAAAAAGCAATCCGTGAAAAACCTGATTGCTGTTTGTTCCAATTCAACTGTAAACAGCAGGTTTTCCAGGGGAAAGTAGTGGGACGAAAAGAAAAAGGGAAGAAACTGCTCAGACATGGACCTAGAAAGTGCCTAGAAAGGGCAGTGTGAAAGGAAGTTTGGATGAGTCCCAAGAACTTACAGGATTCCAGCCAGTTTGAATTTGTATCCTACAATTCTAACAAGCTAAGTGAATTAGTTCATTAGAAGTTACTCACTAGTCAATATACTTAGGATTGCAGTGTTACAGATAAACCCTATTATTTTAAGTGAAGTAAACTGAGTTCAATAGGGCTTACTCCCAAATGTGTGTGTGTGTGTGTGTGTGTGTGTGTACGTACACACACACATACACATTTCTCATGTTATTTGCCAGAATTCAGCAGTTCCAGCTCTCACTGGTTGCTGTTTTTTTGTGGGGGCTTGTTAGAAAAATGTGTCCTACCTAAAAGGGTTCTCAAGGCCGTTTCCAGATTTAAAAGATAATAATACAATAAAAATAGATTTTTAAAAAAACTAAATATGCCTGAATTAAATTATTAAAACAAGTGCAGCACAAGAGAAGTATAAAACATATCAGGAAGTTAAAACAGATAAAAGACACAGCATAGGCGACGGCTTGTGTGCTTCCCATAAGCATTTTTTTGGCCACTGTGGTAACAGGATCCGAACTAGGTGGTTCCTTGGTCTGATTCAGCAAGGCTCTTCTTACCTTCTTATGCTCTTTCCTGCCATTCTAAAATGTCTGCCATGTCTCCAGAGTTTATCAATGACCTGTGCACCAAGTAGGAGGCTGCAGTGTCATCAGCTGAAGGTCTGGACTAAGTTCCTGGCCCTGAGCCTGGTGCTGGTGAAAAGGATCCCACTGAATCTGAGGCTGGCAAACAAGGAGCCTCTGCCAAACTGGATCCCATACCCCTAGGGCCCGTAGAGCTAGGACCCTCACAGACAACTTCCTCTGGGTCCAAGATCCTTCCATGCTACCTTGCTCATTTAATGGCACAGGAAGTATACCAGGTGGCAGGACATAGAACCAAGGAGAAGCACCTCTCTTCAGGCCTTTAAAAGACCAAGAGGGTGGCAGAACACAGGAGAGGTTGGCTGGAGGCTCAAAAGCCATCTTCAGCCCTCGTGGGGTCCCATTTGCACACTAGGAGCTCTCCTTGGTGCTGCAACAGCAAACCTGCCTTGCCCCATGGGCTCCAACTCAGAACCTAAACAGCACATCCTCACTAAACACACCTCTAAAAGCGGTGGAACATGGAGCAGGGCCTCAGATGATGCATGAAATGCATGGAGAAGTTTCTCTGGAAGGAGGCACTTTTTGAGATAACTCGGTCTCATGGCTTTATAGATAATAACCAGCACTTTGAATTGTGCCCAGACCAGTGGAAATGTTATAACTCTCCTTTAAAACTGAAGATTCAATGTACACCCCCAAACTGAGATAGAGTAAACTCAGCACATATCTATACCAAGATATTTTGTTTACTAGTAAAGTCTAAAAGGGAGACATTTGTCTGTCTCTTTAGGGCATGTGTACCACGTCCGAAGACGATTAAGCTATTTTCAGGTCAGACTGAAAGCCCCAATCAGATAATTTGAAAAGCCTGACAAAACATGGGGGTATGAGATTTGCCTTATAGTAGAGACCAAGAGCAAACCAAGCCAGATCCAGAGAAAAAGACTGGGTTGTGGGAGTCCCATTTCCAGATTTTGGGGAGAGGACATTTCCACTTGCAACAACGAAGACTTGTGGAAAGAAAGCTTCACTTGCTAGTGGAGAATGACAATAAAGCAAGACATAGTTGAAACACCCTTGTGAAAGATAATCTATTTGGTGTATGTCTCTAGCCATTCTGCTCCCACCTCTTCATTGATTCATTGAAATAGGTAGGGTGGGTGTGGGTGTGAACACTTTATTCAGTAGTCAATCATCCACGCTACAACAACAATAACAGCAACAGAAAAGAGGAAAATATTATACAGATGAATTTCAGTGATCAGCCTCCTCCAAACGCCCACACCCATTGCATCTTATGCCAACCTTTATCCAATGAGTGACACGGCATCCTCAGCGCAGTCTCCCTGCCATGTCCCTTTTGCAGTCTGACTGGTTCTCTTAATGGCCAGAACACCAGCCTCAGCACGGCAGAAAGAAAGTCTCCTTGACCTCTCATTACATATGATTCCCCTTCTCAATCCTCTTTTCAAGGGGCAGTAGCATAACCAGATATTGAAACACTGGAACCCTGAACTCAATTATGTATCATGAGGAAGCATTTCAAGAACAGAAAAGGCGCTGCTGGATCAGGCCAAATGCCCATCTAGTCCAGAGTCTTGTTTTCCGACAGGCCAGCGAGATGCCTATAAGAAGCCCAGTAGCAAGACATAAAGGGACACGGGTGGCAAAGGGACACGGGTGGCACTGTGGGTTAAACCACAGAGCCTAGGACTTGCCAATCAGATGGTCAGCGGTTCAAATCCCCGCGACAGGGTGAGCTCCCATTGCTCAGTCCCTGGTCCTGCCAACCTAGCAGTTCGAAAGCACGTCAAAGTGCAAGTAGATAAGTAGGTACCGCTCTGGCGGGAAGGTAAACGGCGTTTCCGTGCGCTGCTCTGGTTTTGCCAGAAGCGGCTTAGTCATGCTGGCCACATGACCCGGAAGCTGTACGCCGGCTCCATCGGCCAATAAACTGAGATGAGCGCCGCAACCCCAGAGTCGGTCACGACTGGACCTAATCGTCAGGGGTCCCTTTAACTTTACCTAGCAAGACATGAGTGCAAGAGCACTCTTCCCACTTCTGATTCCCGGCAGCTGGCATTCAAAGGCCCACCACCTCTGGAGGGAGGGCTTTTCTTTTGTCTGTGCTCTTATCTAATGCCCAGTAGTGCAACAGTATGGCTCTGAGTTCTAGTGCTCTAGAGATTGGGGGGGGGGGTAAGAGAGTACACTTTCTCTGCATAACAGGTGGAGAACCTGGGGCCTTCAGTCTAATTTTATGTGCCCCTCAGCCCAATTTCAAAGGCCCACTTCAAGCAATCCTTTCAGACATCTGGTAGGAACGACCTCTTCCCCCTCTGGAAGTCTGCTGGTCAGGGAAGTGTATGTGTGTGTATGAGAGAGAGAGAGAGAGAGAGAGAGAGAGAGAGAGAGAGAGAGAGAGAGGAGGGGGTGGAGAGAGAAGGGTCCCCACCCACATTTATGTTTTGTTTCGGCTGACTTTGTTTCAGCTTCAGCCCCACCCACAGTCAACACTTGACATGTGACAAGTAAGCCCCAAGGGAATGCAGCCCTCATCAGAACAAGAGCTGCTCACCCATGCTCTGTACTATGTACCATCTATCCATCTATGGTACTATGTACCATCTACTATGTCATATCTTTTCTAACCAAAAACACAAAAACAAATAAATTTGTTCTGGCCTTTCATCATTGGTAGCTGAGGTGCATTAATGTCCTGATCATTCTGCTTGCTGCCTTTCCTTCACCTTTTCCAGCTCAACAACACGGATTGAACTCAGCATTCCAAATGCTGCTGCACCAGAGATTTAAATGAGGACATTGTCAGACACTGTAAAATTTATTTTCAGGCCCTTTTCCTAGAGAATCTCCAACCTGGCACTTGTCTTTCCCACTGCTGTCTCACACTGAACTGACATTTTCACCGAACTTTCTACAGCGGCTCTACAATCTCTTTCCTGGTTAGTCATGACCGCATCAGGCCCCTCCAGTGTATGCCTCAGATTGTTTACATCAACATCTAGATATTTTGTACTGCTGTGCTGAAAAAATGCCCTCTCACTTTTGTAGGCCCATTCACAGGTTGCAAAACACGAGGGGATTTTATGCAGCTTCCAGAGCAGGGCAGAAGAATAAAGCCAATTTCTGAAGGGTAGCTGTTCCTCAAAACTGACAGCAGTTTCCTTCCCATTCTTACCTTCCTTAAAACATGAGGATCTTGTATGTTTTTGCTGTGGTGTCAGTGCTTCCCTAAATAGCCAGAGGCTATGTCTTTCCCACAATACCTCCCTGAACACCACTAGGATCATTTCAGTTACATGGGGGGGGGGATTTTGCTGAAAGTCCATTCTCATTCCATACTGTGATTGATTGATTTATTTATTTCTAGAGTTGCTCTGTGCATTTCAGGACAGTGAACTACCTATTGTCACAGCTGTTTTAGAGCCTGGCTGTGAAATATTCAAGGAGGGGTACAGAGCGAAGCAAACGGAAATATGGCACATTTGTCAGCAAAATGGCCAGCTATTTTTCTCCTAGCAATGTGAAAAGCCTCCTCCACAGAACATAAATTTTGTACTGTGGGCGCAGCTTTAACACACACTACCAGGATATTTAAAGAAAAATACAAAGTTTACTTGGCGAAAAACATTCAAACTGGTAAACATCATGTCTGCCTTGTAACCACAGTGAAACCACCATGGACAATAATACAAGGTTAGCTTTTCTGTCAGTTTATTTAGCCTGGTTTGTTTAACACACACACACACACACACACAGAGCAGCTTTCCTGCATTATGCATAATGTACCAAATCCCCACTACGTGGTTTGCACAGAAAGTTAAATTCCACCAGGAGCACTTTCTCCTGTCACTTCAGAACTGCAACCATTTTCCTTCAAATGCAATTCTTAAAACTGCAGGAGCTCTCAGAGGAAAACAACAAACCCTGTGACAGTAGGACCCTGGTGGGAATTCATAATGAATTCATAATGATACTTGAGGTGCCAGGTAGATAACTGCAGTCCTCTGTCATCAGCTGCAACTGCTATAAAATCTAAGGCTGACAGCAGTAGTGCAGGAGAGCAAAGAGGTCTGCCAAAAATGATAAAAAGTCAAAGGACACTAGGTGATATTGGCACAAGCTTTAGAGATGATTCTCATGAAGATCACCAGGCTCAAGAATTATTAATGATGAGAGCCTTACACAGCTAGAATCTACCAAGCTATTATACACACATGGACTACAATAAAATGCTACTGTGTGAAATGCTTGGGTTCCAGATTCTAGACAGCCATGCTCTATTTTGCAATATTCCACTCCTCCTCACCCCTGATTTCAGTTCCCCTCCCCTCAACAGTAGGAATGGAAGATAATATTATTTGGTGCACATTTAAAGGCAAACCTATCAAATTTGCACTTTCCAAAACAATATGCAAACTGAAACACAGCCATCCCTTGAAATTTGCACTTATCTGACTTCTCGGATACAGTTTTCCAACCAGTGTTTGCAAAGATGCATATAAATGTGTGCATGAAGGAATGAAGACATCGGTGCAAATAACATACAAAGATGTAACATATTTGTGAAATTGCTTGCAAAAAATGTATACTGTACATATGCACATAAAAATGTGGTTATTCTGAGAAAATCACACCAAAATACTGCTTGGTTTTCATGAGGACTTTTTTTAAAAAAAGAAGAAAAATTCACAAATTGCTGCAAAAAGTGGACAACTGAATTTCAGAATGGAAAAAATGAGAAACTGAGAGAACCAAAATCCCATCCCTAATCAACAGTCAGTCAGCAGGTCAGTGCCCACAGAGCATGTTTAGTTTTCACTGAGTTGTTTTCGCCCTCCCTCCACATAATTCTAAGTCTCTGTCCCTGGCCTGTTAAGTTTTTTTTATTTTTCTGCAAACCTTAGGGTTTCTCAAAACTGCTGATACCTTTCCCTTTTGTGCATGATATTATATGATATATATAATATGATAAAGCCTCACCAAGACTGTTGTCCCATCTTGCCCAGTAATGTTTCAATGACTGGTAGAGGCTTTCTTCATTTGCATGAGTTTAAAAGTGTTTGTAGTCAGCCTTCTGAGTCACAAAATCCCCAAGGTGACATTAACACCAATGATAAAACAAAGGGATGTTTAAAATATTAGAATATTAAGACCATTAAAACAAAACTAAATCAGCCCAAAGCCACATAGCAAAGATCAGAAATAAATAAGCCAGGAAACAAAAATGAAAAAATGGGCAGGATAAAGAAACCAGCAAGTAAAAATCAATGTAATCAGAGGCCCCACAAAACCCTCTGCATTAAGACAGTACCGCATTTTGCAAGCAACTAAATATTACTATGGAAGGCATGAGGCAGAGTCCTCTTGGGAGGAAATTCCATCATTTTAGTGCCACTGTCGAGCAGGCTTAAGATTATTTTAAGCAGAGATGCCAGGGACAAAATATTATGTGAGCAAAGCATGCACTCGACCAATGAGCTATGGGGCTTGACATTAATATTGCTCAGAACTGTCTACTCCAATTGGCAGCAGTAGTCTATGACCTCAGACCAATATTTCTACCAGGGATCCATTAAGTCAGTGGGGTCACCAACATGGCACCCACATGCGCCATTTTGCCCACCAACACCTCTTACATGAAAGTTCTCAGTAAATATCCCCTCAAAAATCCACAAGATACAGGAGACTGTCGTGCTCTTCCTGCTTAGTTTCTGTATGCACTGTCTCGGCCTCTCCTGCATTGAGCACATCCTTGTGAAAAAAACTACATTTCATGGACTGGACACCAGCCATCCCTTCCATGCTGAACAGAGGAGAGATACAAAGAGCTTTTCTTTGTGAGTAAACAGAGCAGTCGCCGATATAGGTGCCTTTTCTCATGGATGATGGAGGCATGTCTGCACCATTTTGTGCATTTTAGATGTGGCAGCCATTTTGTGTTATGTTATGCTACACACCACACTGCATCCATTTTGTGACTGGCACCCACAGTAGTTTGTCAAAATTTGAAATGTGCCCACTGGCCCCCAAAAAGGTTGGTGACCTCTTCTTTAACCACTGAGAGTTGAACATGGGTCGTTACCTCTGTAAATTATATGCTCTGTCACTGAGCAGTGCCCCCTTCCTACTTTTCCCGTGGAGGGATTTTCCATGGAGCAAACCTGTTTTCTGCTAATTGTATAAGTCTGAATCAAGTTCATCTGTTCATAGAATCATAGAGTTGGAAGAGACCACAAGGGCCATCGAGTCCAACCCCCTGTTATTTTAGCAGAGTCGTAAATCTCATCGCGGAGATGAGCAGGGAGCTTAACATCAGTGCAAGTGGACCACTGCACACAAAATAGCTTTTGTACAGTACAGTTCTCATGTGATAAACCACAACTTAAATATCTGACATGTTTCATATGGTGGAAGATACCTAGCTACAGGTACACCCATGCAGTTGTGACATGATTGCACTGGTGTTAAGCACCCCTACTAGTCTTAGTGGTGATGATCAGAGCAGAACATCTGGAACAATGATGATAATGACTTGAACTTATACTGAAGCTGAATGAATAGCCCCACTTCAAGTGGGGCAACCTTGCTCTCCCGAAGGGGAACAATACCAAGAAAAGGGAGCAGGATGTAAGGGGGGGGTGTTAGGGGCAAATCAGAGAAAGAAAATCTGGGTCGCCTAGGAATAATGAATGATGCCCATGAATATAGAGTAGTTCACAAACCACAGAATAAGTCAAAACTTGATTATATTATCAACATGTCTAAGATTTAGGTTTGCTTCATCAAAGCAGTGAAAATTGAATCACACTGTACACTTTGAAAAGGACAAACCATTAGGTTTGTTTGGTTGGGTTTTTTTTAGCACAAATGACAGTCCCTCCTGTACTGCTGATCCGGTGTATTATTGCTAACATTATTAGCATTATTTGCGCTGTGCTATTTCTATGCATGGAATGGTATACACAAATAATGGGGCAGATGGGAATGGTAACTATATTCAGCAGTGATTCACAGGCATTAATGTTTGGCTCAGAGGACTCCTGTTTATGTCAGCACTGCTAAACATTCTACTGAAAAACAAAACACAGAGTTCACTGGGCAAGTCAGAAAGGTGTAAATTAACAGCAAATTCACTCCAGGTTAGCTATTATTTGCATTGCACAACACCCCCATTACAGTTTGTGATAATGTTGCTCATAACTTTACTTGCAATATCCTAGTTCTTTCACACCCCTGGAGATACGTGAAATGGGCTGTCCCTCGTGTTTGCATGTTGACTATTTGTCTCCATACCAACAGAATGCTGCAGCTGAGCCTGTGAACATGCACAGCGGAATCCAGAACTTCAAGGAGGCCCTGACAGTGGCTTACAGGGTGTCACTCACTGAGCTGGATGAATATTTATTTATTTATGCATTTAAATATTTCATCCAAAGAGCCATAGACTGCCATAGATTGTTTAATCTGCCAAAGGCCTGGTTATAAAGGAATATTTTCACCTGGCACCTAAAAATGTGTAATTATTAATTAAATTTCTATATCACTTTTCATGAGAGGATAGTTTACAATATAAAAACATAAAAACATATAACACAGTAAAAACAAAAATAATACCCCCACCCACCCACCCCCAGTTTGAAAGGCCAAGGAATGCTTTTGCCTGGTGCCTAAAGATATGTAGTGAAGGTGCCAGGCAAGCCCTGCTGGGGAGAGTATTCCACAAATGAGGAGCCACTGCAGAAAAGGCCCATTCTTTTTTTTCTCCTCTCCATGAGACAACACAAGAAGGGCCTTAGATGGTGATCACAGGGTCTGAGTCAATTCAGACGTGGTCCTTGATGTAGGTCATCAAGGGCTTTAAGCCATTTAGGGCTTTATAGGTCAAAGCCAGTACTTGGGCCCAGAAAGTGTTTGGCAGCCAGCAAAATCGGGCCAGGATTGGTGTAATATACTCAAACCATCTTGCCTCAGTGAGCAACCTGGTCACCAAATTCTGCACTAGCTGAAGTTTCTGAACCGTCTTCAGAGGCAGCCCCACACTGCAATAATCTAACCCAGAGGTTAGATTGGGAAAGATGGAGGGCACAAGGAGAAGGGGACGACAGAGGACGAGATGGTTGGGCAGTGTTCTTGAAGCTACGAACATGAGTTTGACCAAACTGCAGGAGGCAGTAGAAGACAGGAGTGCCTGGCGTGCTCTGGTCCATGGGGTCACGAAGAGTCGGACACGACTAAATGACTAAACAACAACAACAACAACCCAGAGGATACCAGAGCATAGCCACCAGTAGGTAGACAGTCCCTGTCTAGGTAGTGGCACACCTTGCCACCACCTGAAGCTGATGGAATGCACTCAGCTCCACCAAGGCCCTCAGAGCCTCAAGGAACATTAAAGGATCCTGAAGAACCCCCCAGGGCGTGTAACCCCATCAAGAGCAGGCCACCTCCCATCCATCTGGTCTAGGCAGCCACCCACTAACAGTGCCCCAGTCTTATCTAGATTGAGCCTCAGCTTGCTGGCTTTTATCTGGTCCATTACTAAGGCAAGGCAACAGTTCAGCACACTCACTGCTACACCTGCAGACATAAAGGAGAATTAGAACTGTGTGTCATCAGCATATTGCTGGCAATGTACTCCAAAACTCCAGATAAGTTAGCTCAGACTTTGGAGGGGTATGGGGCCAAAGTGTGATAGATCTGGAGTGTGGATTGTGACATTCAGTATCCAGCCTTTTGCCACCTTTTCGGATTCTTCCCCAACCTACCACATAAACACAATTTATTTTTGTCCTTGAATACAGTCAGTACTATTTTACGTATTCAGGAAGTTGCCTTATACTGAGCCAGAACATAGGTCCATCACAACATACAAATTGATCAGAAAGCAACAAACACTTAAAGTAGTAGCTATTTTTTTAAAAAAAAGTAGAGGAGAACTCATGTAAGCCTGTCAGTACTTAAGGAAGTGTCAGAGTCCCAGGAGAATGGGTTGTTTATCTTCTTCTGCTTTTGCTAACAGCGATATTATTTTCAGCTTCTCATTTCTGCAGTTACTATCTTTGTCTTTAAAAAAAAGTTTGATGAGAATAAAGCCAACTAAAAATAATAATAATAAGACAGAGCAAGCCTGCACACTGCCAAATCTCCAACTTGTTTATTTAGAAGCTAGCTCTTCACTGGGGGTGGTGTGAGGGGATGCTGCATTTTTTATTTTTTGAGAAAGCAGTTGTATATTTCCACCCTTTGTGGCTAAAGCAACAGGTCAGTCTTTGCACAACAACCAGCCTTTCTCCTCTCAGCTGTGAAAGTATTAGGGGTAACTAATTTTTCAAGTATGAACTTACAGAGGGTTTTGCAAAGTTCTGTCTTATAAGTGCCTCAACAACACAGTTAGAACCATTTGTATCATGGCCTACACAAGGGAATGTGAGCAAACAATGAGCATGAAGATACACTCTTCCAGAGTCACAATTGCAGCTCAGGCAGTTCACAGTGGAAAGGGGAAGCTCTTTACCCATATCTTAGCTTGGAGGAAAGAGGTTGAGGTGCTGAACAGCAAGACAAGCTTACAGCTGCCTGTCTCTATGCAAGGAATTGTAAAGGGGAATTGCAGTTGTATAGAATATGTCTCTCTCCCACCCCAGCAAGCACAGTCTCAGAGACAGGCACATGTCAGCTTGAGATGGCATCACAGCGCCCCTTATGTGCCATTGAGATTCACATCAGTGAATCCCACTCCTCCCCAGCCAATGGCAGTAAGATCTCTTTGTTATACAGTATTGTGGGGAGAAGGCACAGAAAGAGTCTCTGGGCAGATCCACACTGGACAGTTAAAGTGCATTCAAAGCACATTTAAAGCACATAGCCTAAAAATCCTCGGAGCTATAGGTTCCCCCTCACACAGCTACAATTCCTAGCAGAATCCAAAGTGCTGACGTTGACCTTTAAAGCCTTAAACAGCCTCGACCTTGTATACCTGAAGAAGCATTTCCTCCCCCATCATTCAGCCTGGACACTGGAGTCCACTTCCAAGGGCCTTCTAGCAGTTCCTTCACCCACCCTGTGGAACACTCTCCCAGCGGATGTCAATGAGTTAAACAACTATATTACTCTTTGTAGACATCTGAATGCTGCCCTGTTCTGGAAAGCTTTTAAAGTTTGATTCCCCCCCCCCCCACTTTCCTTTTTGTTGGAAGCTGCCCAGAGTGGCTGGGACAACCCAGTCAGATGTGTAGAGTATAAGAAATACATTACTACTAGTAGTAGCAGTAGTACAGCTCCCAGGATTCGGCCGGTGGGGGGATTTGTGTGCTTTAAATATGTGCTAAATGTCCTGTGGATATATGGAGTGGATCTGCCCTCTGCCACTTCTTCCTGCAATAAAGGAACCACATCAGACCATTTTCAACTGTCTCAGAATCACAGGGAAACACACACTGACATCAGATGGGGCGGGAGAGGAGAAAGGACGATCTGGCAGCTGGTGTGAGTGGGAGCAAGCAGCCTTAAGGACAGTGTGCAAAACGCAGCAGTGAATGACACTTCCATTTTTATCAGAAGCTAAGCCTGGGGAACCTTTAAAACCAGAACTGGATCTGCTGCTTTAATATTTGGTTTTCTAACCTACACACCTTATTGTGTGTCGTCGTCGTCCCCCTACTACTTATGGCTGCTTCTATCACTGAAGTGAATTCAAATTAAATGCAGATGGCTCATTTGGAAGCATGGTGAGGCATCCCCACTAAACCACACAGGGAACCTAAAAACAACAACAAATCACTGGAAATAACTCTGGATGTATGTTTCTATTTCTGTAATGTCAAAAACTCAATTTTGATTTTACAGTTAATATAGTAGCAGCCACTAAGTCCTTAGTTCACAGTGTGGGGATTAAGCTTTTGAGATCTGGGTGCACACAGTAATCTTTGCAGGTAGATGAAAGCTTACAACTAAGCAATTGTTAGAAGCAGTTGAAAATCCACCACAAGCCTAGCTGCAACCTACCTTTAATATAATGTAGGGGGCACAGAGCAGCTGCTCCAGAGTAAAGCTAATTTATCCAAAGGGGAGGCAGATCATGAAACAGTTTCTATGTAGTGGCACTCGTTGGAAACCTCAATGTTGCAAGCATTAGCAGCCATAGAAATAGCATTATTGGCAGGGAATTACCATAGAGCTGGCATGGTCTTATTATCCAGCAGTGCCCAGGGCACAGAGGCTAAAGGATCACCAGCTAAGTTAGTTGGGCCAGGTTTCCAGGCTCTCAGCTGGACGCTGGATTTTTGTGATTAATGAAAATGGTTAGGTAGCGAGGTTTAGGTAGTGAGGGAAGGCAATGCTGGGTTTATGGGAATAGGCTCTGGCAAAGGCAGAATACAGCAAATTTGGCAAGGCAGCAGCAGCAGCAATGACCTGGAAGATTTCCATAAGGGTAAAGCCTTATAATGTGACCTGGTCTGAGTGTCCATGGGTATCTTTTAGGTCCGGCTCTTCTTGCCATTTCCTCCTCTCACCAAAGGCCCACAAACCAAGTCCTTGCTTGGTATCATCCCTGTTTGGTTCCGGAACTGAAGTGGGTGAAGACCCAGGTTCAAAAACATAACTAGGTAGCTTATGTGGCATTTAGATATCAACCTTGATAGAAGACAAAATGGCATTAGAAATGTAATGTATTTCGTAAAAACAAAAACAAAACACCCCAGTAAGTATTGCAGTCTAAGCCTAAAAGTCAGACCTTCCTTCCTTCCTTCCTTCCTTCCTTCCTTCCTTCCTTCCTTCCTTCCTTCCTTCCTTCCCCCTCTTCTTTTCTAATGTTACAGCTTCTGTAATCCCTACATTCACATGGCATCATATCACCCTGTGCAGCATATTTTAATTTCTATGCAAGTAATGCAAATCTACATATTAAATCTTTTCACGAAACAGTGACAGCTATTAAAACTGATGAAAGCTGGCTGTGGAGCGATGCTGAAAGATCAATACACATTCCAGCTTGCATAGGATCAAACTACTCTCTTTGTAGTTTATCAGAGACGACACTTTTCCAGAGCTGTTGATACTGAGAGTTGTTTTTCTGTGTGTGGATCAATATACAGCAATGGAATTAATGGGCTAATATTTTCTAATACAAAGTTGGAAACACAGACAATTGTTGACAGGAGTTGCCTGTTTGCTGCCGCCCCTCCCTCCTTTCTATCTAACCCCGAACAAGCCTGTTTTGCTTTTAAGGTATATATATCTAGTTTGAGAGTACAACCTGCTTCACATAGGGTTTTTCTCACTACAGATTAGATGTCACTTCAGGGTAAGTCTGGTAGGGAGAAAATAGGCATGAAAATATAAATAACATAATTGGGGATGGACATGTCCCCATTTTCTTGCTTTGTTCACACAGGAAAATGTGTCATATGAAATACCCCTCTTGTTAGAGCTGCCACTGAAATTTTGAAGAAATAATAATAATAATCCCAAGTTTCGAAACAGGTGAAACATTCAAGAAATTGCAAGGCAGACTAAAAAATAAGAAGACAATGAAGATTCTTCCTAAAACCTGCAGCGTATGTAGGGAAATCCATATATTCTTTGGCCTTTACCAGATTTGTCTGAAGTGAACTCAAATCGCATTGGGAGGTTTCCATTTTGAGGGAGGACACCCCCTCCCAATAAAAATAAATAATCAGAATGACTTACTGAAATTCCTCAGTTAAGGGGGGGGGCAAGGTCACTCAGTTTCGTGAAACGGGGGGTGGAATTATCTGAGGAACACTAGCACAAAACTGATTGCAAGTCCTCTCATCATTCTGGTGAATAACAACTTCAGCTACTCTGCTTATGAGCTGTTTTGCAAAGCCTTCTTGCTGCCTTCAATATGTAGCTGTGATGAGAACACCTTAGCCAATGAAACCCACTTGTCTTTTCAGATCTGTTGAGATTGAGACTGAAAAGCAATTTCTTACTATAAAAATCATTTATGAAGGCAGCCTGTCTCAAATAATTCCATTTCCATGGCTTAACTGGGGAGGAAAAAAGTGACACTTGACGGGAGGAAATCCACAACGTGACCACTGTGGGTCATTCATCTCGCACAAAGATTTTAGCACAGCACAAAGACATAGGACATTGTAATGGGTTGGAGGAGGCGGGGAAACACTATAAATCACATTTTTCCTTAATGGAAGTCATTCCTTTCAAAGAAGGTGAAAGTCTTAACCAAGTGGAAGTTCTCATTTAAGCTGATAAATGGAAGCAATGCAGCTTGAAGCCTTTCCCAGTTTCTGCTAGCCAATGTGCCCCACTCATAAATGGAAGATTAGTGAAAATTATGGTGGATGAAAGTCTTTCCAACATCCCTGATGTCTCAGCCCCAAATTAGACAGACTAATGGGCAGTCACATTCCATGTGCACATGCCTTCCCCATTCACACAGACAGCAGGGCATGCAGGCCTAAAATTTTTGGCATCAAAGGCAAGGCTTCCCAAACTTTGGTCTCCAGCTGGTTTTTTTTACTACAGTTCCCATCATCCCTGACCACTGGTCCTGCTAGCTAGGGATGATGGGAGTTGTAAACCAACATCAGTTGCAGACCCAAGTTTTGGAAACCCTGATCTAAGGGATTGTGCAGATAACAGGAGTGGACCCCTCTCCTGCCTTGCCTCCCCAGAGTCTGTTCCTGGACTCCCCCACCCCAAGCTTTGCTTCAATATGAAGTCTCTGGATAGGACTTCCGCCTGGTCACAACAGAGGCATTCCTTCTGTTTCCCACGTTGCCAGCTCCCAAATACAACTCAGTCTCTCCTGTTCCAATCGTAGGACCTGAGCTCAGTGACTCTGCTGTACTTGAGAATGCATCCCTCCCTGCGTACTGTTTTAAGTGCAGCTGCCCACGGCTCTCTCTTGGGTCACCTCACACATCGCTGAAGAATGCATTAATAAATATCATAACTAAAATGGAACCATTAACTACCGTATTTTTCGCTCTATAAGACGCACCAGACCACAAGACGCACCTATTTTTGGAGGATGAAAACAAGAAAAAAAATATTCTGAATCTCAGAAGTCAGAACAGCAAGAGGGATCGCTGCGCAGTGAAAACAGCAATCCCTCTTGCTGTTCTGGCTTCTGGGATAGCTGAGCAGCCTGCATTTGCTCCATAAGACACACACACACATTTCCCCTTACTTCTTAGGAGGGAAAAAGTGAGTCTTATAGAGCAAAAAATACAGTACTCAAACTGCAAAAAAGCAAAAATAGATCATTTTTTAAAAGTAAAGATCAGAGTTCTCTAATAATTTTGCTTCTTCTACTACTGAATCATCACCAACATCGTCATCTTGTTCTCATGCTCCCTTAGGAGTGTATTTTATTTTTTTATGCAGATGCAAAGGGGCCTTTAATATTAATGGGAGCACCACATGTTCATTAGGAAGTGAATAATAGGCTCAGGGTTTTTTTTTAGCATCAATACTGTTACAGGACATGTAGATTATACCAACAGATTTATTGCCCTTTTAGTCAAATAAACTGCAAAGCATGCCTAATAAACAACCTACTGGCTCAACTCCATTCACACCATGCAATATGTTTCAAAAGCTGCAAAACCACATTTTTAATTACCTTGACCTCACCCAGCTTTTCTCCCCAAACCCCCTAAATTGCCGTTTGAAAGAGAGTAGCACTTGGCACACAAGAGCAATGGACACTAAGAGAGCATGTTGGACTTGGCAAGGAGTTTTGTTTCCCTCTGCCAAAAGAGGAGGAAGTGGAAGAATACATACCTAAGTGATGAGTGTTAATAGCTCTCACTGTGAAAGTTCTCTCTTTCCTCCTATCAATTTACTTGATAACCTCCCTGTTTATTTGGGGCACAGTCTGTTTGACTAGCTGCAGACTACTTGCCCATAAACAAGTGTGACACAAAAACACGATATACTGTTTCTGACAAGGGATGTGTGAAAACTGCCCCTTTCTCTCCATGGAGCTTTCTTCTTTTCTGCCCTTTTGGTCTTGGCTACTGCCTACAGTGTCCTTGCGTATAGGAGCAGACAGCATAAATAAGCTGTATGTTCAGAAATGTATCCAAATGTGGATGCCATCCATTACTTCCAATGGGATCCATATTCAAATGCACCCCCCCATTCATAAGCTAGCTTGCTTAAGTGTGTGCATTGATATATTTCCCCTTCCCCCACTGATAAAATCAGACATGAGAGGGGCTCAGGCTTGTTGTCCACACCTGGAAGAACAATATCAAATCTGCGTATTATTGCAGCACCCCTAATTCACACAGTTTTTCTTAATGGGTACCTTACGCAGCAAGGCACATCCATATATCGTTCATCATTCCCAACCATTGACCTTTCTGGGTAGTGTTGTTGGGAGTTGTAGTCTTCTAGAAGGTTGCTACAGATATTTGTTCAACTGTCTTTCAGAAAGAAGCCAAACAGTTCTTGTTAAAAGCAAGTTTCTTTGGGTGCAACAACACACAGGGCTGCTTCAAAAGCAGCATGCCTTTGTTGAATTTTCACCTTCTCCTTTTGAATTGGGTAGAATCTTTTACAGTATAGTGTGGGGAAGTAGGCAGAAGTCTGTATATTGTGGGTACTATACCATACTAGGGGCGGGAAACATGTGAAGCTCCAGAGGTTATGGGAACCCAGCTGTCAATATCCCAGTGGCTGGGGCTAATGGGGAATGGAGTTTAATGGCATACCGAGGGCCACAGGATTCCCATCTCCATGTTATATAGAAGAAAGAAAAGACCAAGCAAAGGTTTTGCTCATGTGATGAGCAAAATCCAGTTAAACCTGAAATGGTCCACAATGAAATTATAGAATGCCAAAGCAGGAAATGTCAAGTCATAAACTAGGGGAAACACGCCCACACCCACATCCACAACATGACAATATCCCTTTTGCCTAAATATAAAAGAGAGAGAAGTTTTCCCACCATGATTCTCAGCAGCTTACACATGAAGTTAAAAAGCAAAATCAGCTAGATACTCATTAGGGTGCTTCATGTCTGCATTTGCAATGTTTAGGTGATGAATTATTACCTCTTCTCCCTCTGTTGAGAGAAGTGCATTTTATAACGAAATTAAGATAGACATCTAATTAAGCAGGGTATTCGTATGACTGTCCAAACCAGGGGACACATCAGGTTAGAAAGGGAAATGGATTTTAAATAGAAGTAATTGGAGGCTCATTCCTAAAGGTACTATTCAAGGTTTCTACTTTCTCAGATTTTAATGATGCACCTGAATGCCTGAACAGAAAACACAATAAGGCCACTGGGATCTGCCTCAGTTTTAATGTACAGTACAAAAAAAGGGCCATTGCACCAACGGAGCATTGGTGTCACATTGCATTTCCCGCAGTAAAACATTTGGGATTAAAACATCAGGCTCCAAAAAGGCATGTGAGAACTTGTTTTTTGATTTATTAGAAATTTTGAAGTGTTAGCTAGGATAGAGTCACTTTTCCATTTAAGTCCTGGAAATAGCTGACCTGAAATTTAAACAATAATGTTTAGCAACAGGCTTTCTTTACCTAAACTGCTTTATGCCCATTAGTCTATGTCTCCCATGTGTTCCACTGACAACCTGCGAAGAGTTATATTAATATGCTGAGAGTTACATAAATTATTATTTAGTTCCGGGATATAATGTGACAAGGATAGTTGTACAGCACAACAATGGATGCAGTCTACGCAAAAATATGTAACTTGAAAGTGTGTTGATTTCAAGGGATGCATAGCTGTATGGAGTTATTTCTATGCTGAGATTAGTCTCTAAATTCTACCCTGTCCAAGGGTGAATGACCCATGGTTTATGAACTTCGAGGGTACTGCTCCTTATTTATTTATTTATTTATTTATACAGATGTTTATACCCTGCCCTTCTAGTGTTAATTGCACCACTCAAGGTGGCTAACTCTATTAAAACCAACAGTAAAATACAACAACGCTATGAAAACGCAACACAATAAAAACAGGTGCAGCAGAGGCATTGGATAATAAAATTATCTATCACATAAACAAAAAGCCTGCCTAAAACAAAAACAGGGTTGCTGTATGGCAAATATTGTAAGAGGAGCAGGCAACCGAGCCTTGTCCATGATTTAGGCAAGGCCACAGTGAAGCCCCTTCTCTCATCTTCCCCAACAGAGCCTTCACTGAAGAAAGAACACAGAGAAGCACCTCTTCACCCTATTTTTAGGCAGCAAACCTGCTGGCTTGTGAGGAGATGATTTTCAAGGTATTCTGGACCTAAGCCAGTCAGGGTTTTAAAAATTATCACCATGTCTGATCTTGATGGGGCTGTGGGACTCGTGACAATAACCCTCTGAGCAAGCTGGTATCTGGCTTTCTATCTACCTTCTTGAAAACATGCTTCACCATTCTATACCAGGGCTGGGCAGAGAGAACCTGATTATGTATTAAACATTATTTCAATATCTTCTGGCATGATTGTTCACCTCAAACAGGAGAATGATCATCTCCCCACCCCAATTGAATTCATTTAGACTTTAAATTCCCCAATGTATTTTGAACAAGATTGTTTGCTTATAAAGGACACTGCCTTTATTACATAATAACATGTAGCCAGTATTGAAAGCCATATAATCGTAATAGCCACATTCAGTTTTCCTGTTGAACATGCAAAACCTATTCAGTCTTAATTATGACATTAAAAGGGAGTTCTAACATATGGTGCTCCTTAAAGGCTTTTGCATATATTGTATTTTTTATAGCATTCAGCCCTGGGCTGCTGCCATCTGTCCCAAGGCAGCTTCAAGGTAGTTTGAAGATATGCAGTAGGAATTGCCCTACATGGAAAGATAAGTATAGAGTAGATCACGGATGCCTTTTTGGTTGGGCAGTTGTGCTGCTAGAGTAGCAACCTTCTGAAGGTAGAACAACATTCTTATGCATGTAGTGCGGAGATGATGGAATTAGTAGGTGAGCAGGAAGGGGGAGGGATTTTCCCCGCAGTTCCTACTCCACAAGCTTTTACCATCAGCTTGTTCACAGTCATTCAAAGTCAGCTACGGCAGGGTGGGGGGAAAGAAATGGAAACTCTGGCACAAAACGTATTTGCAAGGAAGGAGCAGTGAGTGCGGAAAGGGCAAAGTATTCCTCGGCCTGCTCAACAAATGTCCTCTGCAAATGTTCTCACATTACTGTTACGAAGGGACAGAGATAGAAAAGCTCTCTCTCTCTTGCTCTCACACATGCATGCATACATACTGTATGTATTTTCCCAGCTCATGATTTTTATTTTGTATTAGCAAATCAGTTTGACTTGGGGTGGCAGTTTCTGGGTTTCCTGGGTTAGAATTTCAACACCTAACATAACCGATAAATTATATTTATTTAAATGTACTACATTTTGCCCACTGTCTATCTTTAGCCGCCAAAGCAATAGTTTTAGAACTGCCTTGAATCATGAACAACAGCAAAGAGAGAGAGGCTCCCCTCAGACTTCCAACCATAATGCGGCAAAGTTGGTGCTATGACTCCATCAGTGGTGACAAATGCATCAGAAATGGAATGGGTGTCCTTGCTGTGGGGAAGTCTATTTTTAACTAGAGATGACTCATTAACTACTGGGGTCTCCCAAAAGCTACATCTGTCAAATTGTCACGGTGGGGGGGGGGTGGCAGCGGGAAATAAGCAAGGTCACGTTTGCTGAAAGCTGATAATGGGGATGTGATTATTTTTTTGCTTTGTCACATTGAAAGGCAGTGATCCTTGCAAATCCTCCTGTTTTGACAAATGGTTTGTCACAGAAAATTTGCTTTGCAAAAGCCACCCCGTCCTTCTGAAATCACCCAGGCTTATTTTACAGTTTGCACTGCATCAATTTTATGTGTAAAGAAGTATGCCACTAATTCTGTGTGCATAACTAAATCATTTCCCATGGGGGGGGGATGAATAAGGAAGGCTTGTGAAGGCACTCTTAGAAGCAAAATGCAAGATTCCAAATAAGAAAATGTTGAGGAGAAAGGAGTTGCAAAAAGTATCAGACATGATGGGCTTCAGATGTGCTTAGAAATAGAGCAGAGTGTTTCTTGTTTTGGGATGCATCATCCCAGCAGCACAGAAACTCAAAGAAAACAACACGTATCTCTGAGTGCCAGTGCTTAGGCAGTCAAAATGGCTCCATCATGCACAAGATCAGCAAGCTTGAGGGAACCCCAGGGTTTGCAGAACTACAAAAATAAGTTTAGGGATAATCCCAAAAACATCTAAATGAGGACTGGCCATATGCTCATTGGGTTAGGAACACATAAAATATGGGGGATATGCCCCTCTCTCTGGGATAGGGAGACTGTGGCCCTCCATATGGTGTTGGTCTGCAACTTCAATCAGCTCTCACCACTGGTCATACTGACTGGGGCTGATGGGAGCTGGAGTCAAAATAACACCTGGAGGTCACATGTTCCACATTCCTGATATAAAAGTAAAAAGAACACAATACTGTAAAAAACAAACAAACAAAGCAAAACACTGGAGATAACATACGTAGCACAAATCAGTCAAAGTCAAATGCTACGTGATGTTTTAATAGGATACCCAGATGTAATATAAAGCACTGTACTTTTGCAATAAAAACATAAATGGCAAAAGAATGGATTAGTTCTTGCTGGCCGAGGTCACTGGGCCATATATGAACAGCTGTAACTTTTTACAATAACCTGTAAGATGTACTGAAAAGACATATGATACTTCTAATCAGCTGTAGGATCAGATTCTGTACCATGCATAACCTGGCTTTGACCTGAGCAATGCCATAGGAAGGTAAACAAAAGGAAGAAAACACTTCAACAATGAGCCTTGAAAGGATGGATGAATTTCTTAAACACTCAAAAGATTCCTTGAGACAGCCACTGATAAAAATATGTGTTTTAAAGCAAAGAAACAGAAAAAAGCCCTTCCAAAATATTTTTAACCTGTAATGAAATGGAGCTGCAACTTCGACTATTTCACAATTAGTAGTGCCAATCGGAAGAAGCCACCTGGTACTCAGCATCAATCAAAGGGGCAACAAGCAGGAATATGTACCAGTCAAGATAGCTCTAAGCCTTATTTTCCATGCCTGTGGTTGCAACCTGAGAAAACAGGTTAGCTGACTTGCCTTCCATGGGCAGAAACCTCTGCTGTCATTGGACAAGAAGACTGTCACATTCTGTGATACTTCATAATATTTTGCCTTTTCATTGGCGGGTGATACTTTTGTACCACATAAGACTACATAGGTAGAATCTACATATGTTAAAAACTGTGAATTTTTTTTATTGTTTTGAAAAATGCATTGAATTAGCTATAGCTCACAGTTGCCATCTAGTGTCACAATTGTATATTGCACTTTGCAACACATTCAAAACATTTTATTTGCAGTCCATGGTTTTGCTACTGTTTATTAAACGTGACCAAGTGTTTGCAACATACTTATTAATTATCACATCTTCCATTCTTCTGCACAAGATTCTATTGGCCATTATTGTTTTCATTTTCCATTACGGGTGCTCTTCTTTATTGGCTTTTCTGCTTTTTCCTGGCTTTTTCTCTCCCTTCTTGTTGACTTTCCATACTTTAGTTTTTCACCCATCAAAAATGTAGACTTGATAAAATGCGCCGGCATGAAATTTTTGGCATGACTTTACAAAACAGCAGACTTCACTGGGAATTTTAATAGGATAATATTTCACTCGCTTTGATTGTACACCAGCCTAATAGACCTCTGCATAGCCCTTAATGTGAGAAATCGAGCTGGACTGTCTCCCTCCAGAGTGCTGAGCACAGTGTTTCTGTGTTGCTAGTGATGGCAATTCCCCCCCCCCCCCAAAAAAAAGGAAAGGGTGTGTAGATACCAATAGCAACTTAGCTTGGCATTCTTCAAGATGACTTTTCTTTTTCTTAATATGAGCTTTCATTCACTGTTCTCTTATTTTCAGAAGGTGAAAAGCAAGACTAGGAGCGGATGTAAAGCACTGAGTAAGAAACCCATATAAAGTTCAATCTATCCCAGGGGCATCTCTTATTATTAGGGAAAGTTCCTTATCTGAAGGAGGGGAAATTAAATGCTTTAATCAAAGAGTTTCTGAAACCCCACAGGCTAGGACTCCCAAAGCAAGCAGGCTCTTCAAAACAATTCAGTTATCAGCAATAACTCTGCTGTACTACAAAGCAACACCCGGAGCTTCTAGTGCAATCAGCGCTGGATTCGGCCAGAATCCAAACAAGAGATGAATCCATATCATTTTACAAAAGTGGTTTGTTGAAAATGGAGTTAGACATGCTGCCCACACAGGAGTAGTCTACCCTTGCACAACACAAGCCAACTGGCCAACCAGCCTGCCATCCTCTTTTCTGGCTGTTCCAAAGTGGCAGCAGAAACAGGAGGTTTGCTGAGTTTCTACTGGACCATCACATCTGGTTGGGACCTAAAAGGAATCTTAAGCAGCAAAACCTTCACTGCTGTGTGATCTTATCAAATTGCACACATAAATTGTCATCCCGGCAGCAATTCATGAAGCCAGGTGGTACAGCCAAAATGCTTCTAACAAACCTCCAACCCTGTGTCTTGATTTGAGCCTAGCTGCTGCCACTGGGAACAGAGCAAACACTCACTCCAAAAAGGGAGATAGTGAGGTTTAACTTGCCTGGCCAGTGCCCCACATAAAACAAGTGTGTGTCCTGGAACACATACACACACACAATTCTTCTGCAGTGCAATGGTGCCTTGTGATAAACATTCAGGGGCTTCTCAGCAGATGAGTAAAACGGGGGGGGGGGGGGGGAGAGAGTTTCTGTCGGTGAAGAAGCTGAATTCCATGCCGAGGGACATTCAGAAAGGAACTGAAAATAAAACTGCCAATATCATAACACCGCCACAAATCATTGGCGCAACCACACTTGGAATAAGGTGTTCATTTCTATTGTAGAGCTGAGAAGCCTTCAGCAAAGGCAACTGGAATGATAATGAGGCTGAAGCAACTCCCGTATCAGGAAAGGTTAAGGATTTGTTATTTTAGAACAAAAATGGGTATAAAAGAAAACATGGTAAGAGGTGTATAAAATTAGGCATCATGGAGAAAGTGGATTTTTTTTAAAAAAATTCTCCCTCTCTCATAATACCAGAATCCGGGGTCATATAATGAAGATGAATGCTGGCAGATCCAGGGCAGTCAAAACAAGGTACCGTATTTTTCACTCTATAGGATGCACCCGACCATAGGACGCACCTTGAGGGGGAGAACAAGAAGAAAAAAATCTCTCCCTCTCTGCGCAGTGCCCCTTCAGCGAAGCAGGAGAAATGGAGCCCCTTCCATTTCTCCTCCCACTTCGCTGAAGGGGCGTTGCACAGAGAGGGAAACCTGCGTAGCGCCTTTCCAGCAAAGCAAAGCCAGGAGAGCGAGAGGGAATGATGCGCTACACAGCGGGCACTCCCGCTGCACTCCCGAGGCTTCAGGCAGCTATCCCTGAAGCCTAGAGAGCGAGAGGGGTCATTGCGCACCGACCCCTCTCGCTCTCCAGGCTTTAGCGAAAGCAACACGAAGCCTCTGGAGCGCAGCAGGAGCGCTCCCACTGCACTTCGGAGGCTTCGCGTTGCTATCACTGAAGCCATGGAGCCTGCATTCGCTCGATAAGACGCACACACATTTCCCCTTAATTTTTGGAGGGGGGAAGTACGTCTTATAGAGCGAAAAATACGGTATTTCTTTACACAGCAATGGCTGGACCATGGAATTCCCTCCCCTGACATATAGCAATGGCCACCAACATGGATAGTGTTAGAAGGGATTTAGACAAATTCATGGAGAATTAGGCTATTGGATACCTTGGGAAATAGGATGTTGGGCTGGACGGGCCATTGATGTGACCCAGCAGGGCTGTTCTTATGTTTGTATGAGCTGCAGCCCTTCTCCAAAGGGCCCCACACCGCCTGCCCACAGCAATCATCTTTGGCATCCACAGTGTGAGAACATATTCTGCAAGATGCTATGGAGGCTGCCTTTCTGCAGCAGCCTTAAGAGGATGGACCAGCAGCCACTGCATCCTGAGCATTGGGGATGCCCACCTGCCTTGGTTTTCTGCAGCCAAAATGATTATTGTTATAAGGTTTTAGGCACTCTGCTCTCCGCTTTGAGCAAGCCCCAGGAACAGTAAATTTGGAATAGATGAAAACCTCATGTTGTGCTTCTTTCCATTCAAAAGCATCAGGTAACACGACAACAGAAAGTGACTAAAGATTTTAGAAAAATGTAATGAGGTGCAAAAAAAAAGGGGGGGGATTGGAAACCAGGGGTGGGGGGGAAGTATGAGGGGTCTAAATAATCCCAGGAGTGTAAAAACTGAAAATGATATGAATATATAAGAATACTGTTTAAAAAGTGAAAATAAAATGCTTTTTAAAAAAGTGACTAAAGATTAACATTGATCGAAGGAAAGTAGGTGTAGTTCACAATAGCTCTGACAAAAAAAAATGAACAATAGTCAGGAAAAAGGCAAGTACATTTTCCTACAGAAGTGCAATTTTATTTAGTCATAGGAGACTTCCCCTCCTGCCACACATAGGCGTGCTGCAGAATCAGCCAGACCCAAGTTAGCTAATGAGGTCCTGTGTTCAGCATGTTTCCATTCTTCTTTCTCTCCTTCCCTTTGTCTCCTTCCCATGTGTGTCAAGGAGATGGAAGTCTTTGGAATCGCCACTGGTGTTTGCCACTTCTGCATCTGCCCATACTCAGAAAGGGGTTTTTGGTCATTTATGGATTAAATCTGCATGTTAGGTGGTTGTGACATTCCAGTGTTATAAGATAATTCCCTTATCCTGCCCACAGAATGGTATGGATATAATTTCACCACTATTCCATTCCAGTCACAATCCTGCTCTTCCCATATCTGACTAATGGCCTGATCTTTCATGGCACAGCTAAACCAGTGGTCAGCCTAGCCTCATGCTCCATAGTAGTGGTGGTGGGGAAACCCCATAGCTAATTACATACCTTCAAGTTACAGTGGTGCCTCGCAAGACGAAATTAATTCGTTCCGCAAGTTTTTTCATCTTGCGAATTTTTCGTCTTGCGAAGCACGGTTTCCCATAGGAATGCATTGAAAATCAATCAATGCGTTCCTATGGAAACCGCCTTCAGACCAGGTCCGGGGACAGTCTGTCCCCCGACCTCTTCTGAAGGCTGGGGGGGGGACAAGGGCTTTTTTCCCCACCGCCAGCCTTCAGAAGGCTTTTCTGAAGGCTGGCGGTGGGAAGAAAAGCCCTTCTCCCCACCTCCCGCCCCGCAAGCTCTGGGGACAGGAGGGCTTTGCTATCGACCGCCAGCATTTTAAAAGCCCCCGGGACAGCGGATTTTAAAATGCTGGCGGGCGGCAGCGAAGTCTCCGCTGTCCCGGGGGCTTTTAAAATGCTGGGGGAGGGCAGCGAAGGCTTCGCTGCTGCCCGCCAGCATTTTAAGATCGCCCGGGACAGCGGAGAAGTCTCCACTGTCCCGGGAAGGCAGGCGGGGGGGAGCAAAGACTTTCGCCCCCCGCCGGCCTTTAGAAGAAGTCCAGGACCTCTTCTGAAGGCCGGCGGAGGGCGAAAGTCTTTGCTCCCGACGGCCAGCATTTTAAAAGCGGTCCGGGATAGCGGGAAAGCGCAGCGCAATTCCCTGCTATCCCGGACCGCTTTTAAAATGCTGGCGGTGGGGAGCAAAGCCTTTCGGCCCCCCACCGGCCTTCCTGGACCTCTTCTGAAGGCCGGAGGGGGGCGAAAGGCTTTGCTCCCCACCGCCAGCATTTAAAAGAGGTCTCCGGAGATTTCCCTATGGGCTTTCTTCTTGCGAAGCAAGCCCATAGGGAAATTCGTCTTGTGGAACGACTCAAAAACGGAAAACTCTTTCGTCTTGCGAGTTTTTCGTTTTGCGAGGCGTTCATCTTGCGGGGCACCACTGTACTTTTTTAAAAAAAAAAAATGTTGATGTGCCTTTTCTTGAAGGAGGATTTTTTTTTTTGCATATGTTGTAGACATGTTCACATTTTTTTGTGTTGTTGTTTTTTTCCTGGCGCCACCCCCCCCCACCCTTTGAACTCACTGACTTTTGCTTCATTTGTCCACACTTGATAAATCCTGTGGGCTGTGGTGACCAACATCAGTCTGTTGCTGATGCCACTATACATCTGACATGATGACATAACAGACAAATATTCAAATCAGGTAGATCGCCACAGCCAATAGAATAAAGTGGCAGCGAGGACAGATGAAGCTGAGCACAGCAAGGAGGGAGAAGAAAGGAGGCCTCAAGCTAAGCAAGAGGGTGTTGATGTTTTAGCCCAACAACAGAGTTTTGCCTTTTTGGGGCACTCCCGAACAACCGATTTCCAGCTCACGTCAAGATGCCAAGTCTGAAAGGCAAGTATTTTGGGAGAGGGTAATTTGTTCAACTGCATTGAATGTGCTGCTTTTGAAATGAAAACCAGATCACAAAATATTTGATACACTGCAAGGGCTACATAGAGGGGTGCTGTAATGCTGTGGAGGTGCCATGGCTTTTGCACCTATTTCCCCCTGCTTTTTGCCTTGCACAGCAGATGGCAGGGTATCAAACCACATCTGGAAATACATGTGCACACCCTGTCAGACACACACACACACACACACACATTATAGGGCAACCAATCCTAATTCTCTGACAAATACATCCATATGAGAGGCATGTATGCAACATGTTTGTTACATTTACATCTCAGGCATGAACCTACGAAACAACAGGCATGATCCAACCAAACTGAAGCAGTAACACTGAGTTCAATGGAAGAACTAGCCACCTGCTTCAGTCTCTCCCATTGAAGTCAAAACACTTGGAGCTGCTTTGCTTTCGGTGGATTGTGTGTGAAGCAAGCAAAACTAAGAGTAATATTTGGTGCACACAATCATCTGGAACAGCCTTCCCCAACCAGGTACCCGCCAGATATTTTGGACTCCAACTTCTGTCATAGAATTGGAGAGTTGGGAGGGATCATCCTCAATCATAGGCTGTGCTAGCTGGGGTAGATGGGACTTTTAGTTGAGAACGTTAGGAGGACATCAAGTTTGGGAAGGCTGTTCCGGGCAAACACCATAGCCATGCTAGGTCATCTTGCAGGTGGGACTACAGATGTGATTATTAACTAGATCAAAGATAAATTATAATCATATACAGTAATTGTACATAAAGACACAGTGCTGCTTTTGAGTTACTGTACTAAAGAAAGGCACTGTGATGAAACAGTGACACTTTCTGAAACACATTTACAGTATTATATTACTTGATTGACATCAATCGAGATTGCTAACCATAAAATAAAATGTTATATTGTTTTCAGGATTCTGCATTCCACAAGAGACAGGAAAAACAACAACATGGCAGAATTCACCCATTGACTTTTAGGTTCTATTAGCAATACCAGACTAGTTATTGCGGTACTGTATGTGGTTTGGCCTGACAATGCCAACACAGTATCTAGTTTGGTTTCAATAATGCCCACAGTGTGCCGCTGATACTGCAAATGGCTGTGTCCTTCCCACTCATGTCAGTTGAACTTGCCTTGTGTTGCGATGTCACAGTGTTCCACATTCCTGGCTCCTACTCGGCATCATTAACTGCCAATGGCAGTAAAATGTGGAATGTTATAACATCACAATATGATGGAAGTTCTACTAGGTAGTGCAGAGGAGGAGGGATTAGTTGCAATGGTGGCATTCCTGAGTTGTAGCCATGCATTTACCCAGAATGTCTAATTTGGTCCACGGTACATACAATTATTTTAATTTTTACAAATATAATTTTCCATGAGGTCCCCTCTCCTCCTGTCTTATGATGCTATACTCATTTTTTAAGAAAAATGTGTGTGAATAGATATTTAACCTGCTGACTGTAAGAATAAAATGTGTCTACATTCCTCATATTCTGAAAACAGGAATTATTTCTCTCTCACCCCACAGGAAAACATTTTTTAAAAAATGGCAAAAAAGTACACAAGACCTCCCCCCCATTCTCTTTGAAACTTAAGCCTGGGAGACTGTGTCATGTGTTAGTGTTTTCCCGCCTTTCTCTAATTGTATGCAGGTGATGAGTACAAAGCTTTGAGCTGAAGTAGATGAATGGAGCAATACAAAGTCTCATAATTGCTTTAGGGGAGGGCGGAAGGGAACAGGAAATGTATTAAAATACTCACTTTGACGAATCTATGAAGTATATTACAAGAGCACCAATACTAAGAGCGAAGACTAAGACAACCTGCAAAAGTGAAGAAAAAGAAAATGCAATCACTTTAAGGGCTACAGCTGAGGCATTCATTATTCAAATAAACAGGAATGAGAAAACAGTGCAAGAAATTTCATGGTTCCATTTTAATTGCCTTATGCTTTACCAGAAATAGGAATCATGCTTGCAGCGCTTGACAAAACTGGGGACAATGCTGGAAACGTATACAACCAGAGCTTGCCAAAGATATCTGCGGGCCTGAGGAAGAAAATCCAGGTGGCATCCACTGGTGGTAATATAATAATAAACACGATAATGGACGATTTACTGTCCTTTAATGGTGTCCTAACACCTGCAACCTAAGGCAGTCTACCACGCCCTAATATGAATCATACAGACATGCCCTATGTTCATGTGATCTGGGGTTTTGTTCTAGGCCGTATCTTCTCAGGAAGTGAAGCCTTTTGGTCCCTGGAGTATGGTGCTCTCAGAAACATGACCACAACTGCAGAATACATTTTTCACTAAGACCTGTCAAAGCACCTCGCTGCTCTGTTTAATCCACCTTGGGAAAACCTCTTTGTTGACAAGAGGACGTTTAAACGTTTTGAGAGAGGATTCCCAAGTAAGGCTTGTATGCCATTTTGTGGCCTATTGGATTATGAGCAGAACACAACAGGGTATGACAGGTTGCGGGCAGAACCTTGTGGGGTAAATAAGAAACAACAATGTTATTTGTGGGTAATTGTCTAAGTGACCAATCCACACTATTTCATAAAATACAGTAAAGACCTGAAGTATGTAGGATAGGTTTCACTCTGTTCATAAAACATGCAGCTATAGATTGCTTTTTATGGTCCTTACTTCCTAGAGAGAGTAGTGGTCAGCTACACTTTTTGTTTTTCATTATGTTCACAATAATATAATGTCAAAGGCAATTGTACAAATAAAGCTTCAAACAAACGGTTTCTTTGCGGTTTCATATTTATCCAGCACATTTACTATCACGGACAGATTTTACTACAGACAAAACACCTGTGGGTTTGAGACTCTGGCACCTGCTAAAAACATTCCTGTTCAGACAAGCCTACCTAGGTACTTAGAAAGATGAGGTAATTTTAATCTGTTTTCATTTTTGGACTTTTGTATGTTTTGAAGTAGGGCTGTGGTTTTTTTTTCTTGATTTTGCTGTTTCATCTTTTTGTAAACTGCTTTGAGGACTTTTATAACCAAGCGGTGTATAAATTTCATTAAATAAAAAGTAAACTAAGAATTTTGAAAACGTATATGCTTTTGTGCACACACACACACACACACACACACACACACACACACACACAATATATACATTAATCAATATACCACAGGCAGAGCTGCTAAATTATTTGCACAACTGAGTAAAAGAAAAGTACAGGATACTGGTCTGTAATCTATTGCTGGATGCAAGAAGGCTGTAGCTAAAGATTTAACTCCCCATTGGGTAGAAGTGGGATTAAAAAACTGTTTTAATAGAGGAAGGAAGCAAAAATATGTGGGATTTGATGATAATGAGCTAAAAACTCCTTGGTAATAACAGAGGTATGATTATAGAATATTCAAAGTGGGGAACAGAAAAGCCACAGGGGAAATGTTTTGTTTATAACAACATATGCTCAACCAGTGGATTTAAAATCAATTATAAAAATGAATATGCTCTGTCTCTCTCACTAGCCTATATCCTTTGCCCAGTCGCATACCCTCATGTCGAAGCACCCAAAGGCCTGGAACATGAGTGTCCATCTTGCATGTCTCTTGCCTTGCTGATATCTTTAAATTGTCCACTTGTACCAGTGGTGTAGAGATATCATCATATGGAATTGCCAGTTTCACAAGCCCGAGCGTGTCTTGAATTGTACATGCCTCTCTCTGAAAAGGGCACATAACTCATGCGGGAAAGCAAATGCTTAGCAGACCAATGACCCCAGTTTCTCCAGATAAAAAAAAATCTCAGGTAGGCAGACTTGGAAAAAAAATACTCTTCTTTAAGACCTTGAAGCAATGCTGCCAGTCAAAGCAGAGAATGCATGGCAAACTTAATGGACTGTGGTTTAAGGCAGCTCCTTACAGTTTATATATCTCACAGACGTCAGAGCCAATTTGACAGCTGCGTACATCTCTGCCATTTGTCTGCTACTGAGACTGAGAAGCACACATAGCTTTGCCTTAGACTAACAAAAATCAATACTTTATGCGTGGCGGAGGTGGGTCGGGTAGGGAACGGAAATCAAACCCAAAAGGTAATACTGTCCGGGGTCATTAAAAATCGCAAAGGCCTTGTGAATCTTTGCAACAAGCCCCCCTTTGAATGCAAGATACCTGAAACAGTGTGAGGGGCAGCAAATGAGTTTACAAAGGCTTAAAAAGAATCCTATCTGGAACAAATATTTCCACTCGACTCCCTAAATCAATTAGTTGGATTTATATAACTGCTTAGCCAAATCAACCACTTAGGAAAGTAACTCAGTCAGATGTGCATTTTCTATTTTGCTTAATTGACCCGAACAAATAAAATGCTTAAAATCAAAAGTTTTGGCTTTTTTCTTCTCCCTACAGAAATCTCTCAGAATTACAAATGAACCAGGAAAGGATTTAGGGGACCTAGTGCAAATAGGAAGAGGGGCTTCCAGCAGAGCAGTACAGTGGTACCTCAGGTTGCAAACTTAATTCGTTCCTGAGGTCCATTCTTAACCCAAAACCGTTCTTAACCTGAGGCGCACTTTTGCTAATGGGGCCTCCCGCTGCCGCCGGTGCGCTATTTCTGTTCTCATCCTGAGGTAAAGTTTTTAACCTGAGGTACTACTTCCAGGTTAGCGGAGTTTGTAACCCAAAGCATTTGTAACCCAAGGTGTTTGTAACCCGAGGTACCACTGTATCAGTTCTCTGATATCTGGCGATCACGCTGAACCTATCAGAGAATGGAGAATTGAACTGCCACACTCAGACCCCTTCAGGTCATTTTCCCTTTGGAAAAGTAGTAGTAGACAATTTCTCAGTGATGCTTCCCTTCTTAAAAAAAAAAAAGTTTAAAAAATGTTGTCAACAAAACAGTCTGCATTAACAAAAGTGTTTAGGCACACAATCTGTGGAGGAGCCTGGCAGTTACATACCTTAAGCCCTGAAGTGGGGAACCTTTTTCAGCAGAACAATGGGTGTGCCTTTGTTTGAGAGGCTACATTTACACCATGAAAACAGACACATATCTCTATCCCCCTTCGAGGCAAGCAAGAGAAATGACCATGGTCCAGGAACTTTAGAGGAGAGTGTGGCACAGGAACAATGAGGGGTGTATTGTGTGTGGCAGACATGGGCTGGTGAGAGTTCTAGCCGCTGGATAGAAAGTTCCAGAAAGATGCATTTTACTGTTGGGCCTGAGGTTTCCTCAGCCCTCACCCCTGCCTTAAGGAAACAAACCCATCCTCCTTGGTCATACCAGGTCAACCAGGAGACCAGAAGTAGAGAAGGGATGTGTGCTTCTCCTCAACTATACCCACACCAGCCTGATTCTCAGGAAGCCCTGCCAACTTCTTCAGCTCTGTAGCCCCTGCCCTGCTCAGAACTGCTGTACACAGAAGAAGAAGAGGAGTTTGGATTTGATATCCCGCCTTTCACTCCCCTTCAGGAGTCTCAAAGCGGCTAACATTCTCCTTCCCCTTCCTCCCCCACAACAAACACTCTGTGAGGTGAGTGGGGCTGAGAGACTTCACAGAAGTGTGACTGGCCCAAGGTCACCCAGCAGCTGCATGTGGAGGAGCGGAGACGCGAACCCAGTTCCCCAGATTAGGAGACTACCGCTCTTAACCACTACACCACACTGGCTCCCAACACAGGCTCCAAGGTTTCATCAAACATGGTTAAGCGCCCCAGGGAATTGTGGGTTGTTATCTGGGACCATCGACAAAATCAGTCATGCACTGAGGAAGAGACTGCAATGTTGTCACAAAACAGGAAATGAGTTAAAACGGCAAAGGGTGTTAAGAAGTGTGTGCGGCATACTTAGAGATAGTCAATATAGGGTGTGGGTGTGGTGGGATCTTATATTGCGGTAAATTCTGCCTGTCTTGGGCCAAGGAGGAACAAAGGAAGCTGTCATATACTGAGCCAAAACACTGGTCCATCAGTTCAATATATTCTACATCAGTGTTCATCAACCTTGAGTCCCAGACGTTGCTGAATGGCAACTCCCATCGTTGTCAGCCAGCTTAGCCCAGTTGTCAGGAATGACCAACAACATACAGAGACCCAAAGCTGAAGAACACTACAATTTTTGAGACGGGTTTCTCCCAGTCCTACTGGAGATGCTAGGGACTGATCCTGGGCCCTATGTATGTAAACCAGATGTTCTCTGTACCACTGAGCTATTGCCATTCGTATCATGACACCAGTTGAATCCCAGAACTAGTAGGTTTAGGAATTTGCTGCTCCCCACTGATTTTTTAAATATTTAAATACTCATGCATGCCTCTCTTTCCTCCCATCCTTCTGATCTAGCCAGTTCCTGTGGGTCTCATCCTGCAAAAGTCCCATGGCTTCCACAATCTCCTGGATTGGCTATCAGCCCAAAACATTTACAAAATGACTGTTGCTATCTTGAATGCATTTCATCAGAAGAAAAGACCTGATTTTGGCAGAGTTCCTTTCGCGGGCATGTGTGTTTCAGGATTGCGGCCTGCGTAGTTTCTGAATGCATTGTCAGAGGGCAGACTGACTGCAAGACAAGGCAGGGAATAATTAGCAGTTAACTCCCCAGAGAGATGGAGGGGAAAAACAAAGGAAAGAGAACCTCTGTTCTTCAAGCCATCATTCAGCTGTGTAATAACACTTTCTGAAGTGGGGATAACAGTTATTATATATGGTACACTGAAGCTCCATGAAGGCACAGTCCACAGAAAAGCTAACTAGGCCTTGCATTATTTTGCTTTTGTCTAACAAAAGAAAAACATTAGTTCTTTGGTGTACAACTTTTCTGCTCTGTGCACGTCAGCTGGGTAGAAATGATTTACAAAGATGCTTGTAAAATCCCAATCGCCAACAGATTCAGCCGTCTTCATATCCAGATTTGTATCCTCATTAGAGCCCTTTCATTCTAATTTTATGCCCCCATTTGAATAATGCTTTACTATTCATTTTGACAGAGCAGGCTGTTCTTGCGGAATCTGAAGCAGCCGTGCTATCTAAAAGGACTGGTGAACTGAAAGAAGAAGAGGAAAGCCATTTCTCAGGTAGAAATGGTGTTCTTCTTTTGTTGATTCTGGTGCATCGCAATGATTAACTGATACTTCGGCAGCCCAGGAGAGGCAGCTCACGCGACTGCTCCTACAACACTAAGGTCACAAAGAAAACATCTGCTGACATGGTCAAGGTGACCCTCTGTGGTTCAGGGTCAGAGAATCTAGCCAAACCACACTGGTGGAGGCTTTATAATCTACCTATAGTAAGATGGGAAGAGTGTGAGGTGTTAAGGCAGGGGGCGGGCAAAACTGTTGAGGAAGGCATTCCCTTGGGAAATAATCTGCATGGGGTTTCGCATGCCGGTGCAGAGCTGAGCTAGTTGATCACAGATGGAGCCAGGGGCAATTTTGTTCTGGATTAATTAATCCAGAATAAAAAATGGTCCTGAATCTATCATCTCAGAAGTAAACCCCATTGGGTTTAACACCTACTCTCAAAAAGAGCATTAAAAGAAAAGAAACCCAAAACAGTGGATCAGATCAGCGCAACTGCTCATCTGGAAAGAAGAAGAAGAAGAAGAGTTTGGATTTGATATCCCGCCTTTCACTCCCTTTAAGGAGTCTCAAAGCGGCTAACATTCTCCTTTCCCTTCCTCCCCCACAACAAACACTCTGTGAGGTGAGTGGGGCTGAGAGACTTCAAGGAAGTGTGACTGGCCCAAGGTCACCCAGCGGCTGCATGTGGAGGAGTGGAGACACGAACCCGGTTCCCCAGATTACGAGACTACCGCTCTTAACCACTACACCACACTGGCTCTCAAAGCAATTTCTTCTTCATTTTAGTGTGCTATATACATAACCCAGAGAACTAAGAAAAAGTGAAGGGCAAGATAAGGAAGGAACACAAAGAATGAAACCCTGATAGGATGTTACATGAAACTGCACAATACATTTCTTGCCCACATAAGCAGGTTAGATGCTATGAATGTTTGGTCAAAACTAAATCCTCTTGCATTCAGTGGGATTTACTCTCAGGTTAAGTGGAGTTAGAACTGCAGCACAAGGCTTCCACCTTATGCACACTGACCTGGGTGTAAACCCCACTGAATATTGTGGGATTTACTTCTGGTAAGTATGCCTTGCCTAAGACAGTTGATGTAGAGTGGAATTCCATGCACACTTTCCTGGCCACAAGCCCACTCAAGTTAATGGCCTTAATTCCATGCAAAATTGAAAAACAGGATCATGCTGTACTTCTACTGCTATATGTTCAACTTTCCCTGCTAATCTGCAGAAAAAATGTCAAGGCTGTTTTCAAACAACATCTTATTATAGAATCCATTAAGACTAGGTACTTGTTGTAGTTTTCCCCCTACATAGTCCACACACAGTCTAGATCTACTGCATATTTTTTTGCCCCTGAAAAGCACTTCTTGAGAAATTTGTTTCACTCTGAAAATAAAAGCACATTGCAGATTTGAGTCTGCGTTTCCCCTCAATATGTCCATTTTAAAACAGATGTAGGTGGTTCTGAAAATGGTGGGTGGGTTATCTACTCCTGCCCAGTGACACTGCGGGTGGGCATATACCAAAATTGCAATCACCACTTCCTCCCTTCATTTACCTGAGGCATGTGCAGGGAAGAAAAGGCATGGGTAACCTAATCAAGGGGAGGGTTTTCAAATGTGGCTGAGCATGCATGAATCCAGATTGAAAAAAACTACTGTACATGTTTATGCTACGATCAGGTTAGTGTGTATGCAACCCCAGCCTTCCATTTACTTTCTCATTTTCAAAGCATTCTAGTCAGTGGCAAATCCACAAGAAAGACACTCCCATCTGTTAGCTGGATTGTGTATTTGAATTTAATTAGGGGTTTTTTGTGTGAGAATGCCTAGCGAGCAAACCAACAGACGTACAGAGAGCTTTGCCAATGCAAGTTGCAATTTAATTAGCAACAAAACAAATCTTTCTGGAATAGTTTGCTCCTGCTATGAGTTTGTTTCTGCTGTAATGTTGAATTACCAATCCACTTGGTGTTTAAAAAGCTTGTTACATCCCTCTTCAAGTGGCTGAGGAATGTATCTGCCCTACATAATTTATTTTAGTTGTACCAATGTAACAGACATCACTTCTCGCAGAGGATCCTGGCAATTGCAGTATGGTGACATAAAACATTTCATTGGAGCCTTACTCTACAGCTGCATGTGAAGCTATGCCTGACTGAATCTCGCTTAGTTCTTCTGAGTTATCTCAGCAAAGTGAGAGACTGAAATGCTACTCCAGTATTGTTTTTCTGCTGTCCAATGGTTTGACAAGAGAAAAACCCCTCTCATCTTGAAGGCATCAACAGCCACAGCTTTCAGCTGTAGATCAGGAGGAAGGCAGTCTGAGGGATCCATTTTAACCTGATTTGTCCATGGGATTTAACTGTTCCAACCCAACTACGTCATACCCATATTCGACTGACTCTCGCATCAACCCCCTGCTTAGGTCCAAGCCACTTGTGATACATCAGGATTTGTTTATTTATTCATTTTTTAAAAGCCCAGCTAATTATACACAAAATTATATATCCAAATTCACATGTGAAAAATGTATAATATGTATGAGTCAAGCCCCATGCTGGACTAAATTTCTGCAGCATAATTTTATAAGTATTAACACTAAGTATTTTTACACAGTTACATTAACTGTTGTAGGCATCTGTTTATATGCAGGATACTTTTTAAAAATGGAGTATATATGCACATAAAATTATACGTATCATGTGTATAATAATGCATATAATATGGAAGAGTTGTTTGTTATACTATTAGCAAAACCATTCAATGAAACCCCTTCATGGAAAAATCCATGCAGATAAGCTCCATGTCGAGATTTTCAGAAAATTCCTTCCATACCCCTGATATCCCCCACTTAAATAATCCAAACTCAGAAAGACAGTGGGAATCATACATAAAGTTCTTCTGCTTGAGTACAATGAAGTGCAGTTGTTTCGTAATGCAATAAGACCTAGCCTGCCTTTCATTTCAACCAGAGTATAACTGGTGATAGTGTGTACAGAAGCACATAGCCATATTATTCTTTCTGAGTGTGTTGCTGCTAGAGAGAAAAAGATTCTACAGATTGTAACCTATTGTAACCATAACAATGGTTCCACCCTCCCATACGGCCCACAACTACTGGTGTGAAAGGAGGTCCAAGCGACCTATCCCCTGATAGCTATGGGTGAAGAATATAAGATAAGGTTACCGTTTCCCGGGGACAGTCCCCGGATTGACAAATCAGTCCCTATACAAAATCCACTGAAGTTGAAAAGTGTCCCCGGATTCATTGAAAAAAACTTCTGGTAACCTTAATATAAGAGCCTGGGCAGAAGATACTATCTAAGGGTGAAGATGTGAAGCAAATACTCTGCATCCACTTGCAAAAACATGACACATCTGATGCTACAGTTACACTCTTTGGTCCTTGTCACTCTGATCTCCTAGACTGGCCATCTAGCAGTCAGAATACTCTTCTGCAGTGTGTGTGTGTGCGCGCGCGTGTGTGTGTGTGAAAGAGAGAGAGAAGGAATATGTACATTAATGTGTATGAGTTAAAGGTTTATGTATGAAAGCACTTCAATTTTCTGAACTATATCCAATACCTTACTGTGTCCTTACAGTTTCCCCATACAGTATAAGATTCTCACAAGCTGTTACTTCTTATGAGCTTTATGTGCAAACAATATGTTGCACTAATTTTGTTCGTTCTTCAACAGGTCTTTAACCATGGTAAATTCTTAGAGGAGTAGACCACAATATGCTAAATTTCTTTTCCAGGCACCCAATGAAGCACCTTCAGCAAAGGGCCAGATGAATATGCCCAACTCCACTGAAAGAATAAACTTGAGCAGATTTCCACACATTGGGGGGGGGGGGGGGAGAGCTGTCCCCAACAAGCACAACAGCTTATGTCTTATAAATAAATAAAGTAATGAGTCCAATAACATTTTACTAGCTTATTCACTGAAACATGCCTATGATAGTCACATGCCCAGATTAATTTTCCTAAAAAGAAACCATTTCCCCCCTCAAAAAAACAACAAAAAACTTTCCTGCCTAAAGAAAATATTTACCCTATTTAACTAGGTAAGTGGTTTTTACAAGCCCATATTAAGCACTTGCTAAGCTCAACCAGAGGTTCATGGAAATATACTGGCTTAAGATATATACATTGCTTCTAAAAAAAATGTTCTGACCCCCTGCAACAAATTTTCAAGCTATCTGAAATTATTACATATAGGACACCCACCTGCACCCTGCCGCTTTTGAAAATGGCAAATAATCATGATCAGAAATTTAAGTTTGAATCTGTACTCCTTGTGCAAACATCATCTGTAGACATGGATAGAGTAGCTTCTTTGCAATCACTCAAACAAGCAAAATAATTTTCACAACAAATATATTCACGAAACAAGTTATAAATAACACTGCTGTGGCCTCAGCTTGAAAACTCAGGCTCACACTTGATTCTATGCATGTTTAGGCTGATATTCAAGACACACTTATCTGGAAATAAATCCAGCAGGCCGTGCTTAACACATTTAGCTCAGCTGGTAGAGTATGAGACTCTTGATCTCAGGGTCATGGGTTTGAGCCCCACATTGGGCAAAAGATTGTTGTGGGGGGTACCCTTGTAGTCCCTTCCAACATTTTAGGACGAGGCTGAAAATATACTGGCTGCAATGAAACCAATGCAAGACAAAGGGGGTCATGCATAACTTGTATACCCAAGTTAAAGTTGGATGTGTTGGGGGGGGGCATGTGGAATTTACTCAGAATTACTATTATATTTTCAGAGACAATTCTTGATTTTGATTCTTTGTAGAGACCTTACTATTAGTGGATTGTTTTATCCACGCTCCACCCTCTCCATCCAAATTATTGCCATTTGTTAGCTAAGTGATATGTGAAGGGCATGACATTTTGCAGGGGCGTAGGGAGAAAGCTGGGAAAATCCAACTGCATGAAAGCTAATCTCTAGTACAGCTATGCTGGGTTCCTCCCATGTGATGCTGGGTGATTTAAGCATATTCAGAATCAGTTCTAACAATAAAATAAACTCATTGTAAGATTCCAAACGGAAATACCACGAGGAAGGAAAGTTGGTCCTCTAAAACTGTCAGTTAAAGAAATGAAGTTCAATGGTAGGGTTTAAAAGCTAGATGGTGGAGGAGGAAAAAATGCCCAAATATAGGCCTGGCATCAACAGCTGGCATCAAGCTGCCATGGTCTGAGGTAGGTTGGGACGAATGAATCAGTCTGTTTCTGGTCCATGACTATTTCTCATGTGTTCAATCATTTCTATTCCATCCTGTTTCCATCTTAAACTCTGGGTTGTTGTTGTGTTAAAAAAAATACAGACGATTTGCATTTAAATATGTATTTTTGCACACTACATATTTAAATATTTTATATTCAAAGTATTTTATTTTATGTGCTATCATAATAAAACATATTTAAATTTAAAAGTTTGTTTTTAATACATATTTTAACCCAATGTATTCCTTTCTAAACACATTGAATGTGTTATTTTTATGCATTTTAGAACATGTTACGAGCTGAGACATATATCACAAATGTTGGAGCTCATAGACTCATAGAATTGTAGTGCTGGAAGGGACCATGAGGGTCATTTAGTCCAACCCTCTGCAATGCAGGAATCTTTTGCCCAACACAACTCACAACCATGAGATTAAAAGTCTCTACTTGAAAGATGATCACATGTATTAGTTTCAATCTATATATAGGTCTGGGTGGTGCCAATTAGTTCAGTCTGCTTAAAAATGTGGGCCAAACCACAGTCTCCGCCATCCCTAGCATTAGGTCCCTGACACTTGCCCTGGGCTACCAGGCAGCTAGGTCTTGTTCCCCACAATGCCCCAAATGTCGCATCACTTACAAACATTGTGGGAACTAAATGGCAGCTAGATCCAGCCACCTAATGCTGCTCTGAGCATTGCTTCTGCTGCCATCCATCACAACTGCCAGATAAAGCCACAATCCATCAACAGAGGGCACTTTGGGCAACTTAAGGCATCTTTGCCCAGGGACCCCTCAAATCTTACACAAGACTTGTAAAGATGGCCTTCCAAAACCTTTATTTGTCTGATTATCACATGAGCAGCACTACTGTGAAGTATTGAAAAGCAGGCAGAATTGAAGATCATTAACTACAAGGGATATGCAAAACCTGTCTCTTTATTTCTATGGATTCTGCCACCTTCCTCCATGCTGAACTTCATCACTGCCTGGTTCAGAATACAAATACAGAACACAAATCTGCCTGGCTTGTAATGCTCAGATGAATTATGAATCAACTGTCATTTCCCCCAGAATTTTAACAGCTCAGGGGAGAAAGAGAGATTCGGCACGTATGCAGAATGGGTCTTTGGTTGAAAGCCTACTTTTTGTCCAAGACTTTGGGCCAGGCATCCAAACGACTGAGATAATGCACAGCACTGCAATGCATAGCACGTGGTCAGTAGAGAGACCAAACTCATGGAGGTGTAGCAGAGGGGCCAAGACCAGGAAATCCAGCCCCTTCGGTTCCCTCATTGTGTGAGCTATGAATATCTCAGGAAATGGAAACACCAAAGTCCCTTCCCGACTCAGGGCAGTGAGCAAGTCTAACCTGTATGGCTTATGGGCAGGAATGGGGAGTCTGTGGCACTGTGACATTGTTGGGACTCCAACTCCCATCAGCCTGAGCTGTAACAACAATGATCAGGGATGAGGAGAGTTGGTAGCACACAGGCTGAATCCACAAATGACATCCATCCAGTTGCCAACTCAACACCTTCTGCAAGCCTGAGTCTTGAGAGGTGCTCACATTCTACATTGGCCAGAGCATATTCTGTGAGCCAGCTAGGCTGAGTAAGGAAACAACAAAAATGAATGAACAGAATGATTCTTCCATAACTGGCTCACTCCATTGGTTCTTACTAAAGGGGAAAACCTTTCTCACTGACTTAAGGGAAGCATTTTTTATAGTAAGTAAGCCTCCTCGAAAATAAACACTAGAGGAGATACATTTACTATGCCCTAGTTAAATTAGTCGTGAATAATTACAGTGTACTGTTGATCACATAACTGAAATAGCAAACACTGAATTGCTACATTGCTGAATTAATCAAGGGAGAGTGGGCTAATTAAGAGTAGGAAATCTGCTGGTAAGGCAGTTGAATAAAATGTGTCTGAAGGTCAGTTTTAGAAGGTCTTTTTGCAAAGCAGCTTTGTCTCTTCATTAGGCTTGTAGAAAAAAATGATAAAATTGCCTAAGAGAACAAGAAAACCATCATAAAACTTATACACAGTTTGTGGAATAGGTGCAGATTGTGTGTGTTTGCTTGCCCACCCACCATGTCTTTCCACAATTAAGACTTCATATACCAAGCAAATGCATGAAGAAATTAATTAAAAAATTGTCCAGTAGCACCTTAGAGACAAACTAAGTTTGTTCTGGGTATAAGCTTTCATGTGCATGTGTGTTACCTTAATCGTCTTCAAACATTCTGCAATGCTTGTCATACAAGCAACCACACACACAAATGTATGTCTCTTCTAAAATCTGAGTTGCAATAATCCCCAGTGAGGATGGGAGCAGTTCTGCTCTCCCCCGTCTGCTATGAGGCTGAATGCACTCTCCCTAATTCCCTACAAAACCAGCAAGCACAGCAGGGGCTTAGTAAAGAGGGTGAGCTTCCAGCATGAGACCTTCAAATTTCTCAACAACTCAGGGTAAGGGGCTTCCCCGCCCCCTTTCTTTTCTCCAAACCCTGCCTGCCGAGTCCTGTATCTGCAGGGCCTTAACATTTATTGTACCTTGATCCAGGCTCTCCCTAGTTTCACATATTTTTTAGGGACCCAAAGAACATCCATCCAGCCCTCCTGTGGCTGCCTCCTCCTTCTGAAATACAGAGGGTAGCAATAAGAGTGAGGGGGCTTGGTTGGTGGTGGCCCCATTTGTGGAATGTTCTCCCCAAATAGGATTGCCTGGCACCTGCTATAATGTATTTTCCCCACCAAGGGAAAAAACCTCTTCTCTTCTACCAGACCTTTAAAAATAGTTTTTAACAGTTTAATATTATTTTACTTAACTCTGACTTTGAACTTATTGCCTCTTTTTTTTTTGCCTGTTCTGAATCTCCAAACGTTCAGCTTCATTAGATGACCCAGGGTTCTAATGTAATGAGAGAGGGAGGGAATTCCAGCCTAATTCTTGATATGTTTTCAGCAAGAAAACTGAGGATGGCAATTTTATTGCATTTGAGGGGAGGGGGTGCTAGAAAATGGAGAAGTGCAGCTCCAAAAGGTGGATTTCACAGATATGCAGCTGCTGTGTTTTGTTGGATATCAGTTATCGTCTTAATCAGTCTGACTAGTGGCAAAAGTCTTCAAACACCTGTGCTTTCATTAATCTAGGACACCCCGAAAGTTGTTGAGCTTTTTTGAAATCCTGGTAATTTCCTGGAAAATCGGGACGTATGGCAGCCCTATATTAATCTCTAGACTAAGGACAAATGATGGGGGAGTGGGGGAACAGTATTATACAGACACTGTTGCTTGTAGTACACATGCTCATTTCCCCCTGTAGCATAAATATCTCTGATCAAACAAGTACTGCAAGTTTTTGCTGTGTTTCAAAGGTTAGAGTGGGACAAAAGGAAATGGGTACATAATGACAGGTAACAATGGCTCTATCAAACCATCTTTAACTATCCTAACAACCACTGCCTGGCTCCACCCTTCTTAAGCAATAAACCTCTCAGCATTGAAATCCTTACGGCCTGCTGACATGCACCCCTTGCCTGCAGTTCACAATTCATTTATTATTAAGGTATCTTCTCAACAGGTGAGCTGGTGCCTAGAAAGTCAATGAGGTAACTGGGTCTTCAGAAAAGAGACTTTTGACCTTCACGAAATGATGATAAAGTATCAGCGTGAGAAATAATGACACAAACACAGCCACACACAATATACATACGCCGTAGATACACAGAGAACCTCTCAGTATCTCATTAACTCCACCCAAGACTTTCGCTTCTTGCCTTTGCTTGACCACTTGACCGCTTAATGGAATACAGTATATTAATATTTTTTATTAAATTAATAATTTAATAATTTCTCCTATAAATATTAGTACAATTCAAATGGCTACTTATGTCATATGAATCATTCTGGCTTCATGAACCAGTTAAGATCACAGGGGGAGAGGGGTTGAGTACCAGTCTCTTTTCACAATATATACTGAATTTTCTACTCACTGTTTCATATCAATTTTCTTAATTTTTTTAGTGACTCTTGAAAAACGTGGTCTGACGGATACGTGGAATAATAAGAATCAGACACATTACGGTGTACAGTAATCATCAACATTCCATCTTTTAAGTTTTGTCTGTTGTTGTAATAGTCTCCTCTGTTTTATATGCATTATAAAATGAAATAATAAAAAAGCTTTAACCCCCCCCCCAAATCCCATCAACAGAAGTCCTTATTTCTACTTCATAGTAGCGTTAGACGTGACCAAGGGGCCCATTTGTAGCAAGACAGGAGATGGCATTGTTCCAGAGGCAACCAGGGCGGCATCTCGTCACTTCCAACCTTTCCATGACCTTCTAATTCTTTGCTGCATTAACAGCTGAAAAAGTAAATGGCGAAACGTAACAAATGTTCCATTTGATAATGTTTAAATAGACAGTGCCAGAAAAGATAATGCTTACTTGAATGGAGCATTCTTGAAGCGAACACTATTAATGTACCTAATCTGGCTTTGTGCTCCCTTCAAAAAGAGGATTCTGTGCTTGTATAGCACATCCCTAAGGACTTCCTTCTCCAGTAATTCATTGCCTTATAAAAGGGATGGCTGCTAGGTAGAATAATGGTAGAATAACTGTATAACTTTGTATTTGCTTATTTATAGTTCCCTAGCGGATGGATTTTTGTTCCAGGACATGTTAGGCCTGGAATAAATCATATATCTAGCACTTGGACTTCTAAAAGGCTTTTCAGATTTTTCTTCTTTTTCAGCCTGTTTTCTGGTGGGAACCAAAGGAGATCCAATAAGACAAGTGAAATTTCTCAGGCTTGGTTCAGAGATTTAAATGCAGTTTGCCATGGTGATCTCCATTAAAAAAACTACAGCAACAAACCAGCAATGACAACAAACAGCAATAGTTGGGAATAAATGATGAGTTGGATGTGCTGCTGGAACCATTTCAATGTAAGTCACATTGTGCAAAGTGGTCCCACCAGTGGTGGAATTCTCACCTTATTTCTCTACCACACCAGCCTCCCTCAACCTGGTACCTTCCCAGATTGTGTTGGACCCCAACTTCTATCAGACCCAGCCAGCTTGGCCAATAGTCAAGGATTATGGGATTTGTAGTCCAACAGGACATGGAAGAAGAATGTTGTACCCTGTACACTTGACAACTTTCAGCTGAATGGCAAGTTCCTAAAACTATGATGGTAGAAGAAGAGAAAGCAGCTGAATCTTTTCCTCTCTGTTCCTTCTCTGACCTTTTCACCCTTAACCTTCAATAGAAAGAAATGGTTGAGAGGAAATCCTCCTCCTTCAACAGCAACAACAGTAAAGCCGTCAAATAAAATTCATCTGGAAATTATATATTGCACGGCATCTCTTAAATTCTTAAGTTCTTAAATGTGACCTGGAGTTTAGAAGAATAGCTCAGTCAGTGGATCATAAGACTCTTAACCTCAGAGTCTATGATCAGCTTCAGTATTATTCATTTTTCCAATTACATAATGTAGCCATTAGCTAAACAAGAAATTCCAAAAAATATTTCTACTAAGAAAGGTAAACACAGCGTCTTTGGCAACATTTATGTCAGCTAAGATGAAAAAGAAAGGCAGCTTTCATTTTAAACAAGGAAAATCAATTGCCAAAATAGCAAAACTGTGGACAACTGTTGGTGCACTTGCTAAATATGTGGGTTATCAATTTCCCGGCATATCACGGACAACTGGAAACGCCAGATTAAAACTAATACTAACTGCCAAGGCCAGGAAATGAGGCAGTGGCCAAAAAGCTTGTGACTATTTACTAAATGAAATTAAAAGTAGTAAAGTTTATGAATGAAACAACAGCAGCAATAATATAGCAGTTTTGTTATTCATACCGTTTTACATTTATTATGTCAAAGAGCAAAGGTAAACATGTTGGCCATAAGAAAAAAATCCAAAAGGCCATATTCAGATATTCTTTTTATTAGCCCATACAAAAGATAACAAAATACTGTTCCCTACTGTTTAGTGTTCCCTAAAACTCTTAATAAAACTAGATGCTTAAAACCCTGAGCAAGATGGAGGTGGGAAAAGGCTCCTGGTGTTTTTTACTGCATCCATATCTGCATCTGGTAACTTTTAAGGTGGAGTGTGGGATGTGCTAGCAGACATTCAAAGGAAGTGCTTTCAGGTTCCAAGCTGCACTGTGGCCTTCTGGGAAGAAGAAACACACAATGGCTGAGTCCCCAATGTCTGCAAATACAGCAGCCAACTGTTACTCAGTTCTGCTTCTATCCTTAGGCAAAACAGAACGGTTCCTTTAATAGATTGAAAACAGGAACAAAGAGAAACCATATATTTCAACAGAGGTAGATATTTTAGGTGTGGTGCCAGGTAAAAACTAAAGTCAATGACAAACCTAGACAGCATCTTAAAAAGTAGAGACATCACCTTGCCAACAAAGGTCCGTATAGTAAATGCTATGGTTTTCCCAGTAGTGATGTATGGAAGTGAAAGCTGGACCATAAAGAAGGCTGAAGAATTGATGCTTTTGAATTATGGTGCTGGAGGAGACTCTTGAGAGTCCCATGGATTGCAAGAAGATCAAACCTATCCATTCTTAAGGAAATCAGCCCTGAGTGCTGACTGAAAGGACAGATCCTGAAGCTGAGGCTCCAATACTTTGGCCACCTCATGAGAAGAGAAGACTCCCTGGAAAAGACCCTGATGTTGGGAAAGATGGAGGGCACAAGGAGAAGGGGACGACAGAGGGCAAGAAGGTTGGACAGTGTTCTCGAAGCTACCAGCATGAGTTTGACCAAACTGCGGGAGGCAGTGGAAGACAGAAGTGCCTGGCGTGCTCTGGTCCATGGGGTCACAAAGAGTCGGACACGACTAAACGACTAAACAACAACAGCACCAACCACTAGGCAAAGCTACTCAATTTGGCTTCTCTAACTGCTAGGTAAATCTACCAAGAACTTCTTGGTTCCCAATTCATTCTCGTAGAGACATCATGCTACACCAGCTCTCAAAAGGACTGCACTTTTACTGAACCCAATAGGATCTCATGAAGTTGTTTCTCAAGTGCCTAACAGGAGAAAGGCAGGTTATAAATAGAGTAAGTTCTGCTGAAACCAACGAACTAATTCCAGAGCAAATGGCAGTGGTCCAGCCCCCATGCACACATGTCAGGCTCTCCAACTGTTGTCTATGGCAAGAGGAAGGGGAAAGCTTTTGTGCAGTACAAAGCTGTCAAACAGGGAGAGATCCATGCTCACACAGAGCTCTGGATCACGGCCAATGCATTTAGGATCAGGGTGTCAAAAAGATTAAATCATTCCATCGATTTTATTTTTAATTGTATGGCACAGCCTCAACAAGAAAAGAAAAAGCCCTGAGTCATGCTCACATTCTGCTGTCAGGTGCCCAGTGCTTTGTGTTTCACTTTGACATTTTTGCCTCATAAATTAAGCTTTAGTAGAATTTAGTCTTTCCAGTAAAATACATCCTTGGCAGAATACCAGGAGAGATTTCAACCTCGAAATATAAGTATAATATAAGTATATGGAGGAGGGATAATGATTACAACAAAGCAGGTGGGATTTTTAGGAAATCAAGTCCAAAAAGTATCTTGCCATCATCATTACTGGTACCATATTCTTTACAATAGAGCAATATATATGGGTTTAAGTTAGGCATGGTGTCTCAGTGCATGTGTCTCAGTGCATGTGCACTGCATGCAAAAGGTCCCAACAGCTCTAAGTAGGCCTGGATAAAGACCACCTGAAACACTACAAAGCTGCCACCAGATATTGTAGATGAGCAAATGAACCATCTTAGTATAATACAGAATAAGCATCAAAGCGGCATTTAAGTTGGCATTTTAAAGCAGCATCTTCCAGCAAGTCATGTTCACTGATGCAAGCCACGTTAAAAGAAACAGGAGCACTGCAAAAACATGTGAGTTTTCTTGCAGACTGATTAAACTAAAAGGGAGATTGTGGCCCATGGTGAATTTCTCTGAAGCTCACTGTTGCGATGATCCTTCTCTGGAGTTAAGGGAATGCTTCCTCACTCACATACAACCTTTGACGCCAGCGCAAAGATCTGATTATACATTTCATTCAGGAATTCAGCAGTAGCCAGGAAGCCCATTGAGCAGCAAGCGTGCATTGTGCTTGGCAGCTTCCAGCTTCCATTCAAAGCCTCCATAATTGGAAACCAAACAAGAGTATCTGCCCTGACCTCTAATTGGAGACACCCACTTCTAACTCTGGATTTGATGCTGTTAACCCACCTTTTGTCTGTTTGTGCAAAAGAAGAGGTCTGTGCTTCCTTCACCTGGCACTTAATTGTTTCATTTGTTTTGAGAAAAGCAGTTTTCCCCATAGTGGTATTTCCCCCTCTTTTTTGGCCTACCTTTCAGTATACTTGCACAGTTTTTACTGAAGCAAATGTGAACCTATAGCTGCAAATGGGGCACCACGGCAGTTGTTTCTATTACACTCCATACACGTGGAATGGATGTGAAACTTCTCCACCTTGGACAGAGAGGCCTGATCCAATACAGAAATTCAGCAGCAAATGCCTTTAAGCAATGGTGAGTTATTCCTTCCTTGATGAAGCAAAAATACAATGAAAAAAGAGTGCCAGCTCTGCAGCACTGGATACCTACGCTCTGTGTTTCCATGCTGAGAAACATATTTGCCTTCAAATGCTCTGTAGACTCGAAAGTGAAACATCATTAATCTTAAACAACATGCCACCAGGAAGTCTATGCTAGACGGGGTAGGCAGCTTAAGTTTGGGGTGGTTTTTATCTAGTGTCTTCGGTTTTTATGACTGACATTTTTAGCTTAGCACTAAAACAGGAAGCAGGAAATCTGTGGACCAGATCATACCAGTGACCTTGCTCTCTTGTTTCAGCCTAACCACTTCTCTGGCTTTGACAGCTATCCCTGGCTCCAGTTTTCTGCTGTACTTGTGCCAGCTCTGTTTTGACATCCCTCATCCACTTTCACATTGGACTGAAGGGAATCCTTCACTCTCCACGTGCTCCTGCCTCCTCATCACAGCAATAGCTCTGTTCAGATTTTGTGTGCACTAAATACGCAATGGAAGAGTTCTAGAGGCTCCCCATGCATTTTAGAACCCTTGAAATACGGGTTCAAAAGCACATGAGTAGAAGAAGCAGCTCACTTTGGGAAGCTGCTCTCCAGCTCCAAGAGGCGGGCCAGAACAACAAAAGGGGGGCAGAGGCAAAGCACTCATTCCTGCAGCCCCACCTTGCTTCTTGGCTGCACACACAATCGGAACATGTGATGGGGACTTGTACTAGTTCTTTGTGTGGCAAATCCATCCCCACTCGCCCTCCAATACTTTTAATTAAAATGTGGGCACCCCTTTATTGACGTGGCCTGAATCCTCCCTTGCGTTCATACACAATTACACAAAAACTCTCCTTTTCTTTATGTGTGCAATTAATTCCTCTTACCCTCAGACTGTGCTTTACCACTGCCCTATTCCTGAGCAAACAAAAAACAGCTGGACAAACCTGATAAGATGTTCAACGTGGGGGCGGGGGCACTTGGGCCCACTGCTTACTCAGCTCGCCAACCTCCCTACAAGGCACTTTACTTGCCCAGCCAATAAATCATCCCAGCTTCTCCCACCTATTTTGTGTCCATTTTCACCTCCCACCCCGTCATCCATGCCTCCTTCTCCCTGTTCTTTTCCAGAACCACCCTCCCTTGCTCCCAAACCGTGGTAACCCACCTGCATCTTCCCCCTCCCACACATTGCAACTAGTAAGCACCCTCTTGACCTTATGCCAAATTACAAAGCCACCACCCCCTTCTATTCTGCAACCCCTTTCATTTTCGCCCCATTTCCATGCCTTCTTCCTCCTCCTTTTTTGCAACTCCCCATTGCACTCCTCATTTTTACCGTCACCCCTTTTCCCTCCCCAATTCTTCCAACTAGCCATTGCACACAGACCACCACCATTTCCATGCCTCTTCCTATTCTTCCTATATATAAATCACTTTGCATTTATATATTTTACTAAATCTTTTAAGACGAATAGAATCTTAAGTGCAAGCCTGTCAATTCAGTTCTGTACTGGTGACCACAGCATTTACTTGTGTGAGACTGAAACTGAAGTGCTACGCCGACATATTCAGGAGTAAGCCCCACTGAACTCAATGGCAGTGGCTTCTGAGTAGACAAACATAGGATCCTGCTATTGAAGGACCACACATTTCTGCTATTTGGGTCCCTGAAGCACAGATTCACACAAAGCGGCAAAACGTCCTTGCAGGTTATTAACAGGATTTTTTTATTTGAAGTGCCTATGCAGAACAAAGGTACAGAGCAATAAGTTTGCAATCTGTACACCGTAGTCAGGGTGTGCCCCCCTTTATATAGATTTGCATAATAGAATACCACATGATCTCTTGTAAACCGAAAGTTTGGCACTTCCTATGACCTTACATGGGCTTGCCCCCCCTTTCCTTCCTGCACCAGCCTCTCTACGCCATGAACCTCGAGACGTGTTCAAATGTAAAACATGTGATTTATACTAGTAGCAATCCTCCTCCCTTCAACTTGCCTCCTTGTCTTCAGTCTCCCCCACCCCACCCCACCCGTCTGGGGCTTTCAACCTTGCTCTTATCTCTACTGTCGAAGCTAGACATTCCACAATGTACAAGCTAGCCTTGTTCTTCTGGCTGGTGAAAAACCTCGCCTTAAACTGTTTTTGGGATCATATAGAGAACAATATTCTAATGGCGCCCCCTTCACTATGAATTACAGTTCTGGAAGACTGTTTATGAAACTCGCTCATCTTATTCTTCCACATAATGAAGGGCTCAGTCATTGATTCTTGCAATAATCTGAAATCTACATAGCTGCCTAATCCAAACAACATTGCGACAGCCTCCTGCCATCCATTTTAAGACTCGCTTGCTCTGAGAGTCAAAGGGGAAACATCCAGTTCAGAAAATGACATTTTCAGGGACATTTGAGATCCAGTATTTCTCTGGGTTAGAAATTCTGCTTTCATCATGAAAAGAACTCCACACACTCACTGCAAATAAAAATAAATAAAAGCAGGCACTCAAAGTAACTCTGTGTGTTAGAGAGAGAGTTCCATGTAGCTTTGGCAGGAACTAAACAAAAACTCATTACCAGAGTCACTTCAGGAGGCATTTGATCGCAAGGGGTGCCAGCAGAGCATCACAGAGCACAAGAACTCTTAGTGCAAAAACTGCCCAAGTAATAAACATCAAAGCCTGCTTCTGAGTGTGTGTCACAGGTTGTTCTGACACTCTGAAGGAAGCAAGATGGAGGAACAGAAAGAGAGCACACCAAATTGTTTCTTTTAGGATGAGTGCCCCTTACTTCAAAATATCCCATATCCACACAGCTAAATGGGATCTCCTCTTCTAGGTTCCTGCCATCCACCCTCACAACTAAATCAACAGCCATGGGTGTCTTCCCTCCTTGTTGCACTGCTATTCTGGGGTGCTGTTTTGTTAACTTTGTTACCAGCTAGCTTACGGTTGTATTTTTGTGATTTTAATAGTTTTGGGTTTGTTTTGTTTTAAAGGCGGTATTTATGTAACCTGCCCTGGGACCATTCACTGAAGGATGGGCTATTAATTACAAAGAGAAAAGGTGTCTCTAATTTCATAGACTTTGATCCAGCCATCCTAGTGCAACATTTCCATTCAACTTTGCCAGGCTTTCTTTGCACCTCTCCAATGCTTATCCTAGTGGGGAAAGTCCCATTGCACTCAGGCTTACTTCTGAGTAGACATAGACTCATAGAGTTCTAAGGGACCACCAGGGTCATCTGGTCCCACCCCTTCAAATGCAGGAATCTTTTGCCCAATGCCTAGACTTGCGCTGCTAAAGGAGCACTTTTTAAAAATGAGCCAGTTGTTTGGCTTATCACTCCCACCTTCTCACTGGTCTGCCACCATCCTCATAAAGGAACTTAAGAGCACCAGAGCTCCATTGTAGCAGTGGCGTAGCGTGGGGGGTGCAGGGGGGCCGGCCGCACCGGGCGCAACATCTGGGGATTAGGGTTAGGGGGCGCAAAGCCACGGGTTAGGGAGCGCAAATTACTTGCCTTGCCCCGGGTGCTGACAACCCACGCTACGCCACTGCATTGTAGTGGTGTGTTTTGGCAGCAATGGGGGCAGGAACTGGGAGTCTGGCTGGGAACTGCCACGTGCTGATTGTTTATGAAGGTAGCCCTGGCCGATTCTGATCCAAACCAGGCTGGCAGTGCTTCCTCTGTGGCCTTGGGGCAGCATGAGGCCAGGTCACTGCAGGGTGGCATCTGGCGTGATAAGCATGCACAAGGGAAGTGGATGCAAGCAGCAACCAAGAGGTTCCTGCTCCTAACTCTGTCTCCACTTTCCCCCTCCGTGCCCAGCTGCACCCTGCTGCAAGTAGCACACTGGATATCAGGCAGGCAGCCTGGCTTTCTATGGCAAGGAGAGCAAGCAGGCAGGAGCAGGTGAGTGGAGACAGTGATGAGGATATTCTGGTTGGAGGGGGGCTGAATTGGAAAATTAAAATTCAAGGGTACTTTGTATCAGAACATTTCTCAGTGCCCTGGAAGGTGTTCAAATTTACCATGCTTATTTTACTCACGTTTAGTAAACTGCCAGGCTCGCCGCCTGACACCCATTCACAGCTCCTAATGAACTTACGGATTGGGGGACAATTCACGGAAAAACAAAGCAAACTGGGAAATGTTTTGTTTGGGAAAACTTTCTGCCCCGCATCACTCATTCAAGCAGAGGAAGGGACACTTCTGGTGGATGAAAGTGTCCCCTCCTGTTGGTGATGCAGGATTCCAAATCTCCCTCTATCTCTCTCCTCTTTCTCCATTGCTAGTAGTGCCATTGAAATCAGAAGCCATGACTGAAGGACGAACCAGGAAACAGGAGCAAAGAGCAAGACAGAAGTCAGGAATGAAGGGCAACCAAGGACACAGGGATACACCAGAACTCAGGAATACCTTTTTCCTTGAGAGCAAGGCTTTAGCAGGCCATCTGACCGAAATACCTTCCTGCCCAGGAAAATCCCAAATAATCCTAGCAAGGGTTCCAGTTTGGTTGGAGTAGCACCCCGCCAAACAAACAGCTAGGGTTAATCCAACACCAGGTGCTTAAAATATTTAAATAAAAATTGCAAGCAAGGGCAAGGAAGTGGCATTTTCTTTGTCCAGAGCTGTCAGTTTGTCTATTTATTTATCTATATTTGGCACCAAATGATATTAATTTATTGCCAAATAAAACATAAGCACTGGCAGCCTGCTGAGGCAAGCACATTAGACAGGATTCTATTTCATCAAGGCAAATGGTCTCACAGAGCTGCCAGCAAAGCAAGTGCACTAGGCATTCCATGTCAAAAAAGAAAAGAAAAAAGAAAATCCCAAAGCCACTTTTCTATATGCAACTAATAAATGCAACGGAATAGAACAAAATAAAAGACAAGTTTTAGCATTAGAAACTTCTTTTACTCTTCCATACATCTCAGAAATGCTGGGAATCAAATCAGCTAGCCAGCTGTAGCTTTTAAAAGATCCAAGTGTGATTCACATGAATACAATGTCATAGGGAAATGGCAGATGTGAAGAAAAGCACATGGGGTTTTTCGAAAGGGAGGAAGAACTTTTTTTTTATCAGAATCAGCCTTTAAATATGCCTTCTTCTTCTGTTTCTTATGCTTCATTGAATCAAAAATGATTTTTTTAAAAAAAACTGAGCATGAGCCAGCCAAATGGTAAGTACTTTTGAATCTTATTAAACACTTGTGCAAATTCCATTTATTTCAGTAAATGTTTAAATCTTTGTGTTCAGTGGCAGAATATCTTTAAACACCAGCTATTAGGGACAGAAAGCCATTTCATTAATGCTCTCTTTGTGGGCTTCCAGAGGCAATGGAACAGCGGCTACTGAAAACAGACTGCTGGATTACCTGGGACCTGGTCTGGGGTCTGTGCACACAGTTTACCTTTGAAGCACATTCTAACTTACATCACAAGGTTGTGGTGAGGATCAAATGAGGAGGAGGAGGACCACGTATGCCAGCTTGAACTCATGGAGAAAAAATGTGGGGCATGAAATGCAATCAATCAATATTCTTTCCCACAAAGAATTCTGGGCAATGTAGTTTACCCACCACAGAGTTACAATTCCCAGCAATTAACTACAGCACCCAGCATTCTTTGAGGGAAAGTGTGTGCTTCAAATGTGCTCACAGGTATAGTGAGTACACAGCTTAACTCCATTTCCAACAGTAGCCTGGTTCCAACAGCAGCAAGGCTGCACCTTTTTATACAGGGGTAGTCAACCTGGTGCTGTTGGACTACATCTCCCATCATCCCTGACCAAGGAGCCACAATGGCTGGGGATGATTAAAGCTGGGAGTAACAACATCCAAAGGAATAACATAGTGCGCCATTGCTGCAACATGCACTCCATTTAGTGCTTAAAAGTAGTCATTTGGCTGCTTATAGGTATGTATTTATTTTTTTAAAAAAACCATTTTGGAATAGCAATAAAAATAAAATAAAATGGAATTAGGTTCATAAACCCTTATAAAGATTGCATTATGCAGCTCTGATGACACTGTCATTTTAGTTTCTAAGCCTGACATTAGCTCCGATTTTTAAAAAAGGAAGAAAGAACTGTCACACTGTCTTTTACAGATGCTGGATAGTTTGAAAATACAGCTGCTTATATAACCAAAAATGTTAAGTCATCCAGAAGTAGCTTCCTTCCAAAGGGCAGCCAAGCTTATTAACTAGCAGAAAAGTAAAATAAATAAATGCAACTCCTTCCTATATGAGTTTCCATTTAGCAAAGGGACTCATTAGAATTTGCTTTCTAAAACGTTTAGTTCATTGTTCCAAAACAGAGAAAGAATAGAATCTGGGTGGGGCATATGAAGGGAGAAGGAAGGGGAAAACAGGGAGTATTTGCTTGAGGCGTTGTGTCAGGAAGGCAACACAACGGGGAACACATTAGCAGGTTGTAGTTATTGTCCCAAGCGCAATGAAGTGTAATAGCATGGCAAGGGAGTTGATGAATAATGCACGGCAGCAGGACAATTGCCTGCTTTCAGTATAGTGACTGATTCATCAGCATGCATATAAAAGCTACCGTGCAAGTTGGATGAGGTACCATGTGAGGGTTTCTGCAAATGGTCTGCAAATGTTATGGAGCAGGTGATTTTCTCCATTAGCTGAAAACTGTTTGCTGTGTTCTCAGATGTGTCTATACCAGTGTTTCCCAAACTTGGGTCTCCAGCTTTTTTTGAACTACAATTCCCATCATCCCCGACCACTGGTCCTGCTAGCTATGGATGATGGGAGATGTAGTCCGAAAACAGATGGACACCCAAGTTTGGGAAACACTGGTCTACATTATGAGTCGCTAACCTGGCACTTGCAGAGACACACCAGGTTGTTTGCCCTTGTGTATTACTATTACTATTATTGGAATAGTAGGAACTGCTTTCACCCGTCGAGGAGCTTTTCTGAATGTGCTCAAGCATGTTCCATAGGTGTGATTGAGATGTACTTGCGCAAAGACAGGGAGGGAGGTTTATGTGTGGTCTGTGAGAGAAAGGAAATGATACACTTGGGTGGAGAGAGAGGGTTGTTCTGTATGTGTGGGGGGTAGGTGTATTTGTGAGGTGTATGAATGTGCATGAGAAAGAGAGATGCATGTTTGTGTTTAGCCTGTATAATACCCTCCAACATTTATCTGATGAAAAGAGGGATGTCCTAGTCAAGAAGAAGAAGAAGAAGAACTTTACTATTTAGATCCCAACCATCTAACTGGGTTGCTCCAGCCACTCCAACATATATAAAAACATAATAAAGCATTAAACATTAAAATGCTTCCCTATACAGGGCTGTCTTCATATGTATTGGGGGGTTGGATAACTCCATACCCTCCCATATTTCACCGATGAAAATAGGATGTGTGCAAGAGAGACTGCACGTGGTATTGAGGGAGTGCAGAAATGACTACACGCTTTCTAATTTTGTCTTATGCCATGGCCCCAACAGCCATGTCACACCCACATTGGCAACCATTTTGTGACTGACGCCCACAGTGCTTCTCGGAATTTGAAATCTGCCTGCAGGTCCACAAAGGCTGGCAATCCCTGGTCCACATTTTCAAAGATTGCACATCAGGGGTTGAACAACCTGCGGTCCTTCCAATGTTGTTGTTCTTGTTGCCATTGGTCATGCCGGCTGAGACTAATAAGATTATGCTGTTTTCCTGATCTATAGGAAACAGAGTATTTTTAGCAGACTTTGCGACTGGGTCACTTGACTTTGACTTGACTGTCAGTTCCATGAAATTCTTAATAATATAGCTTTCTAACGTGACCATTTCACATTAACACAGAGAGAGCCCAAAAAGTTTACACTCTTAAGATTTCAAGCAGCACTGTTTTCTGACATTCTTGCAGCCTCAAAAATTGCCACTTTCTGCCATGGAAAGTTATGTAAATTATATTTAAATAGGCCTTCACAAATCTAAGGCCATCAATTCAAACAGTATTACAGACAGAGACTGAATATCTCTTCAAACATAATGTCACCTGCCCATATATTGGATGTCTTGGTTAAACAGCTTGAACTGCCTAGAATTGTTTTATTGCATTATTCCTTGCTTGTTGGACTCTGGCATGATGCCCTTTGATCACTCTAGCTCTCCACTGGGAAATCACACTGTGCAGAGGATCCTGACTCAATGCATTACTTTCAAGGCTTTTTTCTGCTCCACAATTATATTACTTCAATCTTCTTTATCATATTTTTAAAGATAGATATTAATGAGATAGATTCAGGACACATTTCAGCATTATTAATAGCATTAAAGCCTGGTAAGAGGAAATCTTCAAGTAGCCCAGGTATCAGTCAGTGGTACATAAATAGTTGGAACAGCATTTTCTTAACCAAGAAGGATCTAGGATAACAGGGTAAGTGAATAAAAATTTTTTACTGAAAGTTTGTTAATAAGTTATAGGAATCTGAAATTTCAAGATATTATTAATCTATATTGCTCTGTTTAAATTAATTTGAATGCTTTGTTACTTAATGGGGTTGTTTTCATATGCTTTTAAAAATCTTTTAAATTATTATAATGATTCTTTTTCAAATGTCTCCAGTTCCAGGATTCTAAACTCAACAACATTGAAGTTTTTTGAAGAAGAAGAAGAAGAAGAAGAAGAAGAAGAAGAAGAAGAAGAAGAGGAGTTTGGATTTGATATCCCGCCTTTCACTCCCTTTAAGGAGTCTCAAAGCGGCTAACATTCTCCTTTCCCTTCCTCCCCCACAACAAACACTCTGTGAGGTGAGTGGGGCTGAGAGACTTCAAAGAAGTGTGACTGGCCCAAGGTCACCCAGCAGCTGCATGTGGAGGAGTGGAGACGCAAACCCGGTTCCCCAGATTACGTGACTACCGCTCTTAACCACTACACCACACATTGACCTTGTTCTTCAGAATATTTATACATGAAACATGGATGACGGACATAGCACCGAGGCTATTTTCATTGCAAAAGCTGTTATGGAAAATAAGTGGGCAAACGAGTCTTTTCCAACATGGCATACATACACTGTAGGATAAAATATTCTGAAAGGGGGTGCACTGGCAGGAAGCCATTTTGAAATCAGTGGGGATGTTGCTGTTGTTGTTTATAAGTTTCTTGGTGATAAGGAGAAATTGTGAGCTGCAGGTTTCAGTCTCCCGTGGGATCGATTTAGAACGTTTGCAACCACAACTGTTAAACAAATTATATTATTTTAGAGTGAATCATGAGCTGGAATTTATTTATTTATTGACTGGATTCCTCCTCAAACAGGTAGAATAAGACCTGAAACACCCTATCTTTCTATCTGCATTTCTGATTGGAAGGAAACCAGGTTATTACCTACCCATCAAAACCCCTTCCAAGGTTATGCCAATGAAGCCAGCTTAATTATAGGAACATTCTGTGGACTTGATTAAAAAAACATGGCCACATATGGCTAAAAGAGCATTCAGTGCTCAAGGAGGGGGAGGCCAGATACTTAATTAGTTTTCAAATGTCACTGCAACAAAACAAAACTCCAAATAACAGCGTAACAAAAACTGGCATGTCCAACGGTGAACCTTTACATTGTGACACTCTCTGATGCCTCCCCCCCCCAAGTTTATTTGAAGATTCTGCTTCCAAAATTTGAGATTTGTAAGCTTCTCATAGGCGCTGCTTCTGGAAATTTTCGGGGACAGGAGAGGATGAAGCAGATGGGAACCAAGGAAGCCCTGTGTATTTAGATTTGGTTATGTATTGCTGGCAGTGTGGCACAGTGGCTAAGAGAGTGGTCGACAGCAGGAGGAGCCCCCCCCCCCCCAGTCAAAAGACTTCACCTCTGCCACGGACTCACGTAGGTGGCTTTATGTAGGCCTGCCTCTTGCAGTTTGCAACATAAGGATATATATACTGATGTGCCTTACATGGTTCTTTTAAGGTGAGTAGCACAAGAAAGTGTGTAGGAATTGCTTTGATAAACTGCTACATACATGTCTGGGCATTACTTATTTGTGTAAAACAATTATATGTCGATCTCTGGGAAGCTTACAGTGAGAAGTTAATATATTATAAAATAAAATTTAAAATCAAAGAAAGTGCAGAACACAGAAGCATTATTCATTAGTGTGGGCTAATGACTATGCATGACCACAGCTGTGTGGAACCACCTCCCCATGACCCTGTTCCATGGACACCCCCCCATTATAACTTGCCAGTGTGTGGGAGCCATAGATTTCCTTTTTCAGATATATTAGAAATTTTCTTCAATATTGGGACAAGCCATGCTATCAATCTATAGCCAGGTCCTACATATGTTTCCTTCAAGCCCTATTGAGGTTCAGTGTGACTCACTTTTTAATGGGTGTGCTTAGGATTCCAGCTTTTGTGGAGACAGGGTTTGAATGCAGCACCTAAAAGGTACAGATAAATTCCAGCGCAACCCCAGATGTGACAAGGATTATGAGCCCCAGATTAGCAAACACGTTTAGTGGCAGATTTTTATGCAGTCAAAGACCAAAGATTCCCATTGATCCACTGCAGGAAAAGACAGCCTGCTTATATTAACCAATTGTCCAGTTCAGGAGCCATCCGTTTCCAAAAACAAGCATATTGTACAAGAACGCTGGGAACTCTGGACTGGGCAGGGTGCTTTTCTTACCATCACCCCCTTTAATCACCACCATGGTGGTGGGAGGTAAGATCTCCCCACCCCTTCCTTCTCAACCCTCTCCCAATATTCCCTACCTCATTTGTGAAATTTCATGGTGGCAGTGAAGTAAATGGGCAGTGTGCCAGCTGTTATCATGGACTTGCATAGCAGTGCACAAACAAACAAGCCAAGACTACATTACAAATGGTGAATTTTTTAAAGCTTAGACTTTAAACCCTCTCTTCCACCGCCTCCTACCGAGATTTATAAAAGCTAAACAAGGAACTCTATGAAATTATTCCTTTAAAAGGCAAAGGTTTTTGAAGAAATGCCATCAGCCATGCCCCTTTAAAATCAAATTTGCTGCATGGCAAATAAACAAAGAGCCAGCCTGTCTCTTCAATCACAACTACCCTTTCTGGCTGGAAACCCCCAACGTCTTTGCGGCAGCTTTTATAAATAGATCTTGACCTAGATATCTTGAGAGCAGGAAAGCCCCTTAAAGAGCCAGAGTTAAAAGCATTACCTGCCTGTGGATTAGAGCAGACAAGTAATCACGTTTTATACCCAGCAATGACCTTCATCTAATGCAAATGCCACCTTCACTTAGGAAAGTACCTGAGCAAGATAAATAGTGCCGGTAAGCAACACATCTAATCCAAAACACAGAGCTCAGCAGATTGAGGAGCCTCATGCAAAAGCCATGCTGTTTATCTATCACTCCTCTTCGGTGCTCAGGAAGATGGATGGATATGCTCCTTGGCAAGTTTGCTTCCTAATGCATGTTGAGTTCTTGTCACTGTTAATAAGCCTTAGCTGTATTTGGGGGCAAATTCAGTGCATCTTTACTAACAACAAGTCTATCAACAGATGAAAGAGACTTCTGTTGCTTAATTGGTTAAGAGACAGGTGAGTAGTCAACCATGAATCGACTGAACTTAAATAAATGTGCATATTATTTCCAATACCTCAAACAGAACTCTTTTTAGGACAAAGGGCATAGAGACGGGAACGGCCGTAGCTAAATGACAGAGCAAAACCTCATGTGCATTAAGGAAAGTGGTCATTGGGTTAATTCTCATTGGTTGGTAATGCTGACTCATGCCCCACAATGCACCTGGCTGAATCTGGTGGCTTTCTTATCTACGTTACTGGGCAGATTTGACAAGTAGCTTTGTGTATAAAAAAGATCAAGCGACATCGTGCAGTGTGGGTCATGGTAGGAGAATAAAGGAATTGTTGAAGACTAGCTGTTGGAGCTACGGATTCATATGCAGATTTTTCTGAAGAGATCACCTGAGAGGAAGCTGGAGAACTGCCAGACTTCAGAACTCAGACTACTCTGTCAGTTGCAGGACTGGGAGCAACTGGAATTGCTTATGAATTTTGGTTCAGCAAGGACTTTGAAGTACAAAACCCTCTCTGGGACCAGAGAGAGAGGGGGGGGGCAGGCTTGTGTGTAGGCTGAATACACAGTGTGTCAGCCACTTAGGTGAATGGACCAGTGGTATGACTCAGTATCAGTCAGCTTCCTGTGTTCCTAGAATACTGAAAGAAGCATAAGATAACTTACAATTTAATACATAAAAATTCCTACTCATTGTTGCTGGTAAAATAAACATCTTATTCATTTCCTATGACAGCCTTCCACAATCTGGTGCTAACATACACCAACTCCCTTCCATAGGAGGCACTCCTAGGGGCCAAGGTCCCTTCACACACACCCCAATAAAATATTGGAGGGAGCTGCCCCCCAAGTTGATGAGCATTGCCATTCAAATGGGCATGTTATTGATTATGTAGAGAAGGGCTTACCTAGCCCCCTCTCAAATATTTTATTCAAGTTGGCACCTCTGCTCCCATCTGCCTCAGTAAATATGGTCAATGGTCAGAGATGATGAGAGCTGCAATCCAATAATATTTGGCTTGAACCAGGTTGGTGACAGCAACACACAGTACCAGAACTGTAACAAACAGACACCCTTCTTGTAGTCAAATGTGAGGAAGGTACATAAGTTTCTGCTCTGGAGAGGAGGGAGGTGGGCTGCTGAATTTCCAAGCAACTCTTCAGCAGAACAGGTGCTGACAATTGGTAAAATACATACATGCAGCAGCAGCAGCAGCAGTACACATGAACCTACATTATAAGCTGGGAGATAACCCCCAGAAATAGATTAGCTTTTTCTCTGAAGAAAAGTCCGAGAAAGCTTTCATACACAATCAGTGCCACAATCAAGCCAAACAGAGCTCACCTGCCACTAATAAAAACCTTGTCTAAGCTCATGAAATATCTAGTATGCCAAGTTTTGTGACAGTGTAATGCTCATTCTAATCCAATCCAACCATCCATTGAGATAAAAAGGACCATCCTATCATAGCTATTATTTACTAGTTCTCACCCTTTTGGAAAGAACCCCAGTTATTTATTGGCCAAGGTCTCTGTAAAGAAATGGCTTCTACAATATTATTCTAGTAGTGAAATAAACCTGCTCTGTCCTAAGCATTAGGATTCAAAATGTTAGTGTGACTGTACTGAGTGATTAAGAAACAGAAGTGTCATATCATACAAAAAGTCAAATATTAAATTTGACTCAAACTGTAATATTTGACTTAATGTATGAAAGGACACCTCTGTCTCTTATAATCACATCAGTTTTAGAGATCACTAGGTAACGTTAGGCAAGCCACTGTTCTTTTGGCCTGACCTCCTTCCTCCCTATATAGGGATTCTAATACTGGCCAACCTTGCAGGCAGCGTCAAAAAGCCAACTGGAATAATGTATGTAGACCACCCAAGAAAAGTACAAAACAGCAACAGCAGCAACAACAATGACTAATGATGATGACGCTACCACAGTAGCTCTACATAGGCTGTGGATGTCAAGGAACATAAAGAAGGTCCGAATGGATAATCACGTCCTGCAGCTTTGTTCGCCATTACTTCTTTCCCATAAACTTAGTAGTGGCAGTGATAGGACTACCTCTGTTACTGAAAGTCCTCTGCTTCTCCTGAAAAGCCCTCAACCTAATTCTTTAGATGTATTTTGCATGCAAACTCTTTGCTTTGTTCATCATGTGGAACAAATTATCCTTGCTACCAAATGTCCAGTGTTTACATTCACCGGGATCATTTAGCCACAAGGGGCACAGAATCGCTAGGCTTGACCAGTCCATTTCTAGTTATCAGGTGGGGGTCAATCTTCCCAGGCATGTTGAAAGGGGCTTCTTCCCTTTCACCCGTGCATATACCTGATTTCTCACTACTAATTTTCCAGGTCACTCCAGAAAACACAGCACTTCAAAAGTCAAGTGTTGCGTGTGAGCTCACAGAGGAGACAGCCAGTCCAAAGATCAGATGAGGTTAAATGTTGCTGCGAGTATTTGTTCGATAAACTGATAAGGGGCTATAATGATTAGAAGGCTTCACTGGCTAACTAGATACCAGAGATTATATACGACAACAAGTCATTTGACATTTCAATAGTATCATAGAATTGGAAGGTAACTCCAAGGTAAGTCCAACCTCCTCTGTCAGTGTAGGAAATCCACCATCCAAACTCTGCTTAAACTGTCTAATTAAGAAGAGTGCATCACTTCCACTGTCGAACAACTTGCCAGAAAGTTCTTTCCAATGTTTAGTTTAAAACCCTTTCTCCATGAGATTTGAACCCATTGCTTCAGGTCTTTTCCCTTCTGGAGAAACAGAAAACAAAGCTGCTCCAACATCTGACATCTGAACATCATTCAAATATTTGAAGATGGCTAATGTATTTTTTCTCATTTTGTCTCCTAAGTGTAATGAAAGGCAAGACTAGCCATAATTTTCCAAGGTAAGCAGTAGCAATCTTATACCCATATGTGGATTTCTAGAGGTCACTGCCTAGACTATACTACTTGCAGGAGGGGGAGAATACTGCATTGGATGGCAGTAGAATAAGCTTCACATTATATTTGCGGACATCAAATTCATAGAACTGTGACATTCTTTTACTGGTAATAAGCTACGATTTTCAGTAGTAGTTTTCCCCAAAAAATATACTGCATTGCCACCTCTATCAAATCGGAAAGTAAACAACTTCCAGTAACCTACCTATAGTTGCATTTGCACGGTTCTCCTCTGGACAAGCAAGGGCAGCGCTCCTTGGCTGTGACTTTGACACTGAAATCTATGAGCACACACCATTAAGCACTGGAGTCAGTCACAGGCCCATTAAAAATGACTGGAGATGACTAGGCAGCACTTTTTGCTGGACTGCAAGCTATAATTGATTCTGAATGCAAAATTAGCATCCCAATTTGGTGGGGCTGCTTTGTAAAAGTAAATGTCCAGCTTTCTCTCAAGAAAGTAATCCTTTCCAAACTAAATATACAAATAGTATATTTACCAACCTGGGAACAAGCTAACAGTCAAAACTATACCGAAAGTTGGATGATTTTGCTTTGTTCTACACCATGAATGCTAGGTAATTTATATGAACAGTTAATTTATATGAACAGTTTTCCAAACTTGGGACTCCAGCTGTTTTTGAACTACAATTCCCATCATCCCTGACCAATGGACCTGCAAACCAGGGATGATGGGAGTTGTAGTCCAACAACAGCTAGAGACCAAAGTTTGGGAAACACTGAGTTAACAGAAGGGTCCCTAGTTTTATCAAAGCAGGGTTGAGCTATAACAGCACATTAGCAAAACTGTGGCTCAATTCAGACATCATACTCAGCAATAGTTAAGGAAAGTTAACTGTAATTTGGTAGTCCCAATATGGTTTGTGATTGCCTGGAAAAGCAGACTGACAAACCTTGCTTTGAAGTTTGTTTGCAACCTCGGTTTGTACTAGTTATGGTTTGATGCGATCCCTTGATAAACAAATCATAATTATGCCTATTGTTCAGCCTCCAGAGCCAGCTTCACTTTTGAGATACAAACAAGCTTGCAAATGTAAAAGCTCTGAGGACAGAAAATAAAAAACACAGAGCAGCTATAAACACTGGTATATTTTTTTTAATATACAACAAACTATAGTTAGTAGAAACCATGGCTTGGCCTGATGTTTGAACTGAGGCAGCGTTTGGTGGGGGGCAGCCTTCTTAGTTCTAATTATGGAAACTCCCCCTGGATTGAGATTCCCTACTTCCCGGTGTCTACCATATTTTAGCTTTGCTTTGCTTTTTCTTCTTCTTTTGGAGCATGGCGATGGCATGAAGGACTAAAGCTGAGCTACCGCAGTGCCTGAAGTGAAGATCACTCCACAGGCTTCCTCAACCCCCCATTTTAATTGGTCCTGATTTATTCAAATCTCCAGTACCCACAGCGCTGCTTTCTCATGTTATAACGCGTAAACTGTTTTTTAAGATGTTGCCATTAACTGTGATTTAAAAGCATCTAAGAGTTCCTAGTGTGTTTTCATACGGACTGCTGCTTTCTCCTAGAATTAAACATTTAGCAGCAGATGAAATGTTTCTAGCAGGAATACAGCTTAATGATACATTTCCCCATAGGGATCAATTACAGTACAGTTGGACCTAACTTTTCTCCCCTAATTTGCCAAGGAAAGGTTGTTTGGTTGCCAGAAGGTTGGGAGGGGTACTTATTCCTATTTGCTGTGATGGGTTAAAATCCACAATAAAATGCATTGTCTTCTCTCTTTTAGCTTCTCCGGTGGCCATTAGCTACATGTGGAGTCCTGCATCCTGCTTTTCTGAGGGTGGGTGATACCCAGACTAAAGTGGACTAAAATACTCTGTTGCCCTAGTACAACAAATCCACTTTTTAAAAGGAAACAGACTTTTTGCAGTTAATAAAATGATAGGGAAAATGTCTTGAAAATTGTGGAACAAACAACCTTTTAACAGGACGATCGATGCATAAATAGCCCACAAGCAAATCAGGATGAATTTCCATTGCTGTCTGCATAAACACCCCAGAAACCAATCAGAAGCAAATGCACAATGAAGCCTGGATACAATCTATGCTCCACCTAAGGTTTGTGCAAGCAAGTCAGGATGAATCCTCAGTGAGTAAGTTGTCTGTCAGAGGCCCAAGAAAGATGGCAAACCTTTATGAAAGCAAAAGAAACATTTAAATAATCTGAAAGGGAGAGGGTCATTGTGCAAAATTATATAGAAATAAAGAGAGCGAACCATATCCAAAGGGACCTTGCACCAGACTCTCTAGCAGAACCCAGACACCTCACTCCCATTGCCACTGTGACCGCTTGTTAAAAGAGGCAGCTTCTTGCCTATTCCCTACTGCAGTTCCACACAGCTGGCACAGATGCAGCAAACAGCTCAGTAACAAGTGACAGCCAGGGCCATTGGGGATCCACTTGGTCCTATAAAGCTACTGACTATTGGCTCCATGGTCTCTGCCACTTGTTGCCTGAGTGAAGACCAAACCAGCTGCTCTTAGGCGGGCCACAGCTTCCTGCCTTTTCAATCACCCCCTCTCTTGCCTCCAAAATGCCAGCTATAAGCACTGCTATCTGCCTAGCTCTGCATTTTTAACCCCCCATGTTGTTTTAGTTATAAAGTGAGCCACAGGAGGGGGAAAAAATCTTCTGTATGCCTCTGATTATAATCAGAGACTCATTCACCATGTGTGCAAATCCGAAAAAGAGCCCAGATTTATTCATGAGTGCTGAACATCCAGCTTCCTATTAAAGGCTCTGTATTTGTAAGGCACAGAACATCAGATCTATACAGCCAAATGCATGGTGTCAGCTGCTGTGTCCGGATGCTGAACAGGAATACAAAACATCCTGGTGCTGTATTTAAATTGACAAGGGTTACTATATTGGGAGTTTTTGCTGTCTCACTGGGAGCCTGGGGACACAGCTGTCAAACCGAGAAGCCAGGAATGTCCTGCAAACTGAACCCTGTCAACCTCTTTCATTTCTGCGATGGGAAACTTTCCTCGTTCAGTCCTTCTCCTTCACCCACCTCGTGCGATGTCTTGTGTGAGTTGAGCTCTTAAACTGCATGTTGTCATTCACTGGATACTAAATCCTTTCACTTCTTGGTTAGGAAATAATGCTTCACAGCCTGCACCACTGGATTGTATATGGCAAATGTTTACACAGAGAGCCCAAATCCCAGATCTATAAATTCTGGTCCTGAACTATAAGAAATAAGTAAGTGAGGGCTAGAAGTGGGAATGAACAGAGCTAGTTATGAATGTCCAGCTGGGGTTTAAATGAACTGTGGCCTATGGATCAGAGCAGGTAAGTGTGAAAGTGAATGGAGAACCAATTTCAAGGTGGGCATAACTAGTGTCATCACTGGTGTTATGGTCGCTTTTGAGAGCACAAACCGAATGTAAAAAGGTAAAGGTACCCCTGACCATTAGGTCCAGTCGCGGACGACTCTGAGGTTGCAGCACACATCTCGCTTTACTGGCCGAGGGAGCCGACATTTGTCCACAGTTTTTCTGGGTCATATGGCCAGCATGACTAAGCCACTTCTGGCGAACCAGAGCAGTGCACGGAAATGCTGTTTACCTTCCCGCCAGAGCAGTACCTATTTATCTACTTGCACTTTGACGTGCTTTTGAACTGCTAGGTGGGCAGGAGCAGGGACCGAGTAATGGGAGCTCACCCCATCGCGGGGATTCGAACCGCTGACCTTCCAATTGGCAAGCCCTAGGCTCTGAGGTTTAGACCACAGCACCACCCAAATATACTTTACCTTTAAAACTCCTCATGACTTATCTATTTGCCCTTGAATTTCAAAATGTCCTGCCCATGATGCTGCCTCCTACACCTTGCAATTATTTCCAAAACATGGTGGTGTTGCCTCCACCTGTTCCTTCAGATCCCTCCTCAAAACTCACCTTTTATGTCAAGGCTCTGGCTCAGTTCCTTACAGAGCAATCCAGCCCCTCCAACCTCCTTACATTGGGCTTTGGGATATGTGGTTTGAGTTACGGTGTTCATCTGCTCAACGCTGCCACCTACCAGTTACCAAACTTGCAAGCAGGAGGGCTGCTGGTGCTTCTCCTGAAATGGGGGGTGCCAAGGAGGGCAGCAGGTCTGAGCTGGCCTGGGATCCACTGGATCCAAAGTGATTGTACAACAGCATTGGGGCCTGATCCAAAGCTATTTTCTAGGCTAGCCTGGAGCTGACACAATAATAAAGTTTCCTTTCCACACCAACACCCCCACGGCTACCATGAGTGGCTGGGCTGAGGATGCAGCCATGGCTCTGCAAAACCCCACCAGCAGGGTGAGGTTGGAATGTGCCTTTAGTCATCACCCTCCACCCCACCCTGCTGAGTCTAAGCCTTTTGTGCATATTCTCCCCATAACGCTTTCATCCAGCTTGTCTTCATCACTGTTGAAATGTAATTATAAGCATCTTAGCCAGGGACCTGGTCAGTCTTTAAAAACAAACGAACACTGTTTCCCAGGGGTTTAGAATTCAATGTGCTTTGGATTATCCTTGGCAACCACCCTGCAGTACATTGAAAAGATTAAGGGGTCAAATTTTCCTGTATGGACCTCTCCTGAACATCCAAATGTTGGCAAGTTGAGAATCCCAGGACACCCAACTGACATAATTCAAGGGGAAATGTGAGTGAAAGTTTGACACCTGACATTGTTTCCTAGTTTAGCAGTGGAATGAAAACAGAGTGGGTTCATTGTTAAGAAATGTTGATGCCAAGCCTGTACAGAGCTATCAAGCTGACAAATCAAGAGAGACGTTTTCATCCTGTAGCTAGATTCATATGGATGCATTTGATCCAGATATACAGAAGTGCTTCAAACAGGCTCTAGATGTTAGGTGTGGGCTGACAGCAATGGACTACTGCAATACACACCACCAGCAACCCCATGGTTCACCTATGTGTCATAATGTTAAAAGCTTACTTAAAGACATCATAAATATATTCTAAGTTACCCTGATAATGCACACTTGATTCAGAAATGCCTCTCAGGGTCTGACCATTCCCCTAGTTCAGCATTCATTACTAGAATTCCAGCTTTAGAATGCTCCACTTGCCTTCACCCAATTCTATGGGGCAAGAAACTTACTCCTGGCACACTTTTCAATGTTCAATTCACACACAATAAGACCTGCAGGGTGGTCCCTCTAAGACACTGTCACTAATTGTAATTTGTACAAAGTTACTATTTACATTTTCTTTCTAGAAACAAAAAGAACAGCAGCGGTATAAAGAGACTCAGAAATGCATTGAATACTGTCATTGGAATGTGTTTACTACCCCAGCCAATGTTAGCAGACTACTAGCACTGTTAGTAGTTTTGGTTTGGGCTACTGTACTAGCTGGGATGATGGGAGTTGTAGTCTAAAACTTGAGGAAGGGGACCAGGCAGGTGATGGGTGCACTAGAAACTGGCCCAGGATCAAGTGAAATACAGTTTCCACATGTAATGTAAAGAATCAGTAAGCAAATTATATATGCCAGGGTTAAGATATTTGAGATTTCTAGCCAAGAAAAAAGGTTGGTCTCTTCTCTCTTCCACCCCACTTCCTCCTTCCAATTCTTTGCAAATATTTGCATTTTCAGTGGTTAGGTTCATGGGTTGTTGTTGTTTTTTAAAAAATAAAATGAATCTTTTTGAAAATACTGCATTATGGAAGTAAGGCAACTGACAACTTCTATACCATCATTATCATCGCCATCCAAGTTAAAATTCTCCAAACTAGGGAGAAACACTTTACACTCAACAAAACATACTCTCCCTCCCTCTAATTACACAGCAAGACAAATATGCTGGCAAAACACATCTGCACAAAACCAAGGAGAAGGTGTTGTCAAATGTAATTTGATGCATTAAATATTTAAGTCGCTCTTTATATAAAATTCAACAGATGCTGGTGCAGTGCTTCTCCTACCAGCTATTTAACTCTTCTCTTTAGCATAAACAAAAAACAAAACCGAGAAAAAGTCTTGACTCAGCAAAGAAAAACATGGTGCATTTGGGTAATGTCCATGGAGACACACACACACACACAGAGAGAGAGAGAGAGGGGGGGGGGGGGACAGTAATATGGAGGTGGAGCTGAAGAGGATTCTATGAAGTTGAACACATCTCACACCAGAATTTCAAAAACCACCATGTGAATTCTAATCACACACACACCCCCGGTGATTTCAATAAGAACTGGTGGAGCATTTCAAAATAATCCATTTGACAAGCTGATACTTCATTGCCTTAAGATTCATCGACAATATTAGCTGTATCGGGTCAGCTCCTTACATGGACTGCAATCCTTACAAATTGCTGCAACTTTATAGCTGTGTCCTGGCTACATCTGCAGCGATGTTTTCCCATGCAATTCCAGCTACATGAGTGGCCAAGGAGGAAGTGCAGCTGCTCACCGCAAACTGGCAGCCCACTGTATGAACTGGCATTCAGCGTGTCAAAATGGCAGGCGTTCAACATTTTCACACAACTGAATAACCTTGCAGTTGAGATGAATGAGGAAGTAAAGCTGAAAAGAGGTTAAGGGGCAGGGGACTGGCTAAGAAAAAAAGTATTGCGCTGTTGTAAGGTTCCAGTAATTGAGCATACGTAAACCAACAAAATTCAGTCTTGAGAGCATTTTTTCGAGACTAATTTTGCATGTTACAGTGTTCCGCACTCCCTTAAATATCAACATTCCATTCAGAGTTGAGAAATATATTCTTCATTATGACCCTTAGCTTCTTGGTGTGTGTTTGCTCACTTTGACCTTTAACAATTTCCATTTGCTCCTGTGCCCTTGTCACAGGAGTGCCTTACACTCCGAGCTTTAGCATTTGCATTGGAGTGGCTGTTGGGACTTCTTTTCCTAAATCGCTAACATGCATGTGCAGCAAATCCTAGGACTGAGCTGCCGTTTTATCACAGGGCCCAGTAAATCTTTGCTTGCCCAAATATCAGTTTACATTATTTGTTCAAACTGTCTCTTGCCATCTTCAGAACAGAAGGCAGAAAACCTACAATATTGAATGGCTTTGTAGCAGTGGCTCCCCTGGTAGCCTTTGGCAACTAAAAACTGAGTCTAAGTACCAGACATATATAATCTTTGGGGCACTGATCAGAAAACAGTATTCCATCCTCACTACAACATCCTATAATGGCAGCCAGAAGCGGAGGAGAGCATAGAGAATATGCATGACATAGATTCTTATTGCAACCCATTACTCAAAATGCAAGACTGATTTCTCCCATAGCTATAAAACAAGATTATTTTGAAAAAATAGCAGAATTACCACTATAGACATCTTTAATTGCCCATGTCTGCCAAGCATCATTCTCTCTTGAGAGAAAAATTGCTGCTCAAATAAGTTAGGCAGTGGTATCTGATCACCCATTTACTAGAATATAATATTTGATTGTGTGTTAGTTCTGATGCTTCTGCAAAATGGAAAAAATTTAGGACTTAAAATGTTTGTTTGTAGGAGCTTGCCTTCATAATTTTAATCATTTGCTCCACCCCAAGTTCCCTGTACAGTCCCTGGATAAATAAGGATGAGTACATTTTCATAAACCTAAAAATGAATACAAATGCAGAAGCTCTAGCTTAGCTGCCCTGATTGTGCCCCTGACCAAGGACTTCTCAGCTCTCTGTTACTTGGATGGTGTTTTAGCTTGCAGGCCTTTATTTATGACTGTAATAATGCGAAGAGTCAAAGAAAGCTGTTCTCTCCCTTCAATAAAGATGATATTATTATTATTATTATTATTATTATTATTATTATTATTATTATTATTATTATTATTATTATCCTTCCTGCACTTGCTTTGAGAATTTGATCTGCATTACCTTCTGGATATCTTTTTTAAAAAAGAAAGAAAGAAAGAAAGAAAGAAAGAAAGAAAGAAAGAAAGAAAGAAAGAAAGAAAGAAAGATAGATCATATAATTCTGTTTGTTGTACAAAAATGTCTCCACTCGTGGAAAAAATCTGGCTAGATATGTTGTCATGCCTAAGGCCAGCTACATGGCTGAGAAGGGATTTTCAACACAGATCTACCATATTCAAATCCAAAACTTGTCCACTGCATCATTACTACCTGTCCTTCGCCTTGAAAATATCCTCTAAATAATGTTACGTCCCGAACTGCCTTGCATCTTATGTAAAGCCAAGCAAATCTGCATTAGTGTTGCTCATTTAAATGGGTAAAATAATTAAAAGAATGGAGACTTTAACGGGGGAAAGCTCAGTATTGTCGCCATCTTCTTTACCATGGGTAGAGCACATGTTTTGCCTACACAAAGCCTGAGGCTAAATCTCTGGCATTTCTCAAGGATCTCAAATAGCAGGACTGGGATCTCGAAACCTGGGGTGTCAGAGGGCTGCTGCCAGTCAGACGGGAGAAAACTGGGCTAGATGGGCAAGTTTCAATAATGTGTGTATGTTTATTTGACTGACGCATTCCAAGGACTCAACGTAGGCAACAGTGAATTCATTACTCTATGTGGCAGTGTGTTTTTTTCCTGGGGGGACGCAGGGGTACGCATATCCCTAGACATTTTGTGAAGCTAACGGGAGAAGAAACATTTTTAAATATATATATAGTTTCTTCTCTAGCGTGGTGAATCGTCAGTTCTGTTGCTACCCCTGATGGAGGCCTCATTTCCCGTCGCAGTGTTTACTGGAAGCGAGCGTTTAATGAGAGTACTCCTAAACATTTTTTTTTTTAAGGAAAAAAAGCACTGCTATATGGTATACATTTTTTATGTTTGTTCATCAGTAAATGTAAGGGCCTTTTACAGTCCTTGTATCTTTCCATAATCTTTTCATAATTCAAACATTTTTAGCTCCTTGGACAAAATCACACACCAAATTAAACAATTAAAAAAAACTGCAAACATGGGAGCTGAGGTCAATTACCTCTCAACACCTTGCAGAGTATATTTCTGGGAAATGAATCAATTGTGAAGCTACCGTCTTCTGTAACTGGGATGTACCATATCAAACAACAAAGTTATTCATCTGCACCTTATTAATGTTCCCACAGCACAGTTGTTATGACTAATTTTTGACTACTTAATTTCTGCTGCTCAAAATACATACCTTCTTGAGGGAGGAGGAGGAAATCAGGGTTTTCTTTTGCTTTTAAACAGAAGAGTAGTCATAGGCACTTCACTACTGAACACAACACCTTAATCATGTCCAGAACGAAAAGCAACCAAGTAGCCACTATAGTATTTCATTACTAGCAGGAATTCAGAATGAAGCCAAAGTAAACGGCAAAGCAATTCTTCTCACTAAAACAAGAAGGAATACATCACCAACCCCTTGCTTTAGAAGCAAGCAAGCAAGTGTGTAGTTAGGAACTGTGAAATTTAATCTGTTTGTGGATAAGGTGACCATGTGATATCTATGAGCAGGTGTTGGGTTCAAGCAAGATGAACTAGTTTATGCTGCCTATTCAGCCTTCCCTTCGAATACCACCCCACAGTGGGGTCTACGTGTCAATAGTTAAATTATGGAATTTGCTCCCACAAGAGGCTGTGATGGCCACCAACTTGGATGGCTTTAAAAGAGGATAAGGCTACCAGTGGCCACCACCCCTACTGCCACTGTTGGAGGAAATGGGCATCTGGGTGCTTGTTGCTGGAAACCACAGGAGTGGAGAGGGCTGTTGCTCTCAGGTCCTATTTATGGGCTTCGCAGAGGGATCTGATTGGCCGGGGTGGGCACAGGATGCTGGACTGGGTGGGCCTTGGGCCTGATCCACCAAGGCTTTTCTTCTGTTCTTATGTGTCTTTACTGTGATGTAGGCACACCCAGCTACCCATGGTGCAGGGGCCAAGATTGCTTTGGGTTAGATGCTTTATATTAGTTCAGAATATTTGTTGATCTAGCCCAATATTGTTTTACTGTGACTGGCATTGACCTTCCGTCCCCCCCTCCCCAAAGAATCAATCCATTCTATGCTGTTTTGGGAGGAGGTGGGACCACATGTTTCCCTGAAGAGCCAGATGGTCTGTAAAGTCTTTCATGTCATGTGTAGCATTTAAGCAAACTCCCTTTCACAGTCCCATTAGTAGAGGACATTGGGATTTTCCTCCGCCTGAGGCTTCCCAACATGAGCAAAAAGTCGCAGGAGGAAAGTCCTTGTTCATATCATTATATAATGCTTTGTATATAATGCATTGAGGAAGCAATACTTGGGACAAATTTTAGGGAGAGGTCTGACCATGAGCTTGCAATCCATATACTGGTTGGCCAAGGTAAATATAAATCTGTGAAGACTACACATTTTCTATCTGCAGTAACCAACGTGAGGACAAAATTCTTCAGGATGACTGCTGCGTCTTGCCAGGGAGATTAAGAATTCTAAGTTTGTTTTACGCTTTGATTCATTAAGTTCTTACATAATTTTATTCTGATTTGCATACCTTTCAGATTCAGTTAAACTCAACCCACTCTACTGCTTTAATATTTCATTTTAATATTTGTTAAAAGAGGAACAATCTTTCCTTTTTTTTGAAGGGGCATGTTATGATCTGCCAGGGAAATTCAGCATTTTAAGTTGGTTTATGTTGTAGTTCGTTTCGGTCTCAGCTAACCTCTCTTGATGTCACATAGTGCTACTTTCATACTGTTATAAACCTTGTACTGTGGTGGCCTGATGATTAGGTACAAATAAAACAATCTGAATCTTAACTGGCAGGAGCTCTGCAGAGTTTCATGCAAATAAAGTTTTTTACATCACCTACTCCCTGATCCTTTCGGTTCAGGTGCCAGAAATTGAACCTGGGTTCTCCTTCATGCACAATAAGCAGTCTGCAACTAAGCTATGGTCCCTCTCATGACCATATTTTTCTAAGTACCGGTATATATTTGTGTCAGCTGCTAATTAAAACTCCAGTCTCAGTGATAACTAGGGTGGCCATGTGCCCTCCCTTACAAGAGGGCAGGATTCTGTTTGAAGGAGTTGTCCCATCTTCCTGTGCGAAGATAAAAGAACCATAAGAAGGAAGTGCAGGTGCCTTTAAGTTGCTGATGAAGTTATCACCTGGACTGCAGACTAAGCCTCCTGGTCAAAGTATTCTCCCATGGTGGTGGGATGCACTGTATTTCTATTTAAATCATAGCAATTATTCCTAAATTTGTATATATACACATAAATTAGCACATGCAAATTTCATGCAAATCTAAGGGTGGAATTAAACAGAGTGCTAAGTGAAGTATGTACATTAGGAACAAGGTCTGTTCTCAGAATGAGACTTTTCCACCCTCTCCTCCTATGTCCACTCCTAAAAATGTTATGGGGTTTTCTCCAACCCTCCAAATCAGATTTATAGGAGGGTGTGCATGGGGAAGGGGGAAAGTCCCATTGCAACAAGCATACCTTGTTCTGCACATACAACAATCCCACCCTATGTTTTTTAAACAAAATAGTAACATGTCTCCTGTTGAGATTCCTGCATTGCAAGGGATTGGACTAGATGACCCTTGCGTTCCTTCCAACTCTACAGTTCTATGATCCCATGATTCCTCTTTTTCACAATGCGTCAATGTGAAATGTCATCCTATTGTCAGCAGAAGGGTTTAAAGCACATTAAGCATTTGAGAAACTGAAGTCAACAGTTGGCACAAACAAGGCCTATGTCATATGATGAGCTCTTCCCAGTTGGCATCTCTTTGGAAGCTGGTTTTAAAAGGCCCAGTGCCAAGATTCTACAATTATACCTGTCTGGGCTCCAGACCTACCCCACAGATTAATGCACAATGTGAAAACATTACACTACGAGATTCCTTTTCCCCTTGCCCCATTTTAGTACATTGTGCATCTCTGAAATATGTGGAAGTCTAAACTCTTCTTCCTAAAGCTACCAGTGAGAAAATGGCAATGCAAGTGCAGGAAGAAAAAGCTGAGTAACAATTCATTGACCCTTTCTATTCCTTTCTGACAGATAAGGAAAATATACTCACGGCGTGTGATCTTATTATTGTGTATGTATCACTAGACATGACAAATCATGGCAGCTTGATAAAGCTACATGCCTGTACCTTTCCAATCTACAACTTCAAGTTGACAGGATTGTGTATGTATATAACATAGTTGGTTTTTTTATTCCTGTGCCTAGAAAAGCAATAGGACTAGAAAAGCAATATTCCTTTCTATTATTTTTTAAGAGGGAAAGTGTCCAAATTATACAGTTTTGTCACACCATTAACTCAAGTACTATTGACTTTGTACAAAAGCCAATGCACACAAATGAAGTTCCTACCCACTGAAATGACTACATAGCTCCCCCTAAAACCAGATTATGCTTCCAGGACAGACTCTCCTTATGCAATGACATGCGATTATATGCATATGTGTTTTGGGGCAAGAACAATGGGTCAGATCCTCAGCTCACATATATCAATAATACAGCTCCAAGCAAGGAGCTATATGGGCACACATGCAAGCAGAGAATGAAATGAGTCACTGTTTAAACTGGCCAATGATTCAGGGGAGCTCCACTTTCAGTCTAATCCAGTCCTGCACATATGCAGCACTCTGAGCCAAATATACATACTGTTTGTTACCTGTCTAGTGCTGAACAACCCCAGGAAGTTAAAACTGGGCCTCCATACACAGCTGTCTGTTGGCATTTGGCTTAGGAGATCCCACCCTGGGTCACCTTGATCTCATTCATGGACTACCTGGAAACATCCAAATGACAAGCAATGGGAACCTACATGGACAGTCATAAATATCAGCCAGTTTGGGCAAATGATGGATCCTGGAGCTTTCTGAGAGGCAAATTGCACAGACACCTCACTATGCATACTCCCACACACATCAGTGAATAACTAATGCAAGTCCCCATCAATATTTTTTCTAGCCACCTAGTGAAAAGGGAGAATCCCAGTATCATAGCTGATGTTGCACCAAACAAATGTTACCCAGACTTTTCAGCACATTTTTCTTATTGCATTTTAAAAGCTCCAAATCAACTCTGCAACCTGAATTTGCCGGTATGTAACCAAATCCCATCCAAAAATAGTGGCAGTCTGGAAGAGCCCACAAAGGGCAAATGGGAGGGCCATCTGCACTTGGGGCAGGCTTCCCAGGAATGATCCCAGGTGCATCTCAGGGGCATCACAGGGGCAGCAACACATCTTGCTTTCCATAAAACTTCCTGGAACACTGGCGTAGCAAGAGTAAGAGACCCGTGCTGCCTGTCATTCTTGGGACCCCCTACTCACAAACCTCCAGGCCGGTCAATGGTATTTCTGCAAGTTCTAGGAGACTGGGTGGCATTTTTCACAAGGTTTTCTTTACTGACACCAGATTTGAGAAGGATAAAGGCAAGACTCAAGTCAAGTGTGTAATAAGAACCTTGGACTGTAAGGACAGGGTTTGTTTAAGAGAGAGAGAGAACCCATCAGGTTCCAACAAATGTGGTTTTAATTAGTTGATACAGAGCTCAATTAGAGATTAAGTGAAGTAGTCAGCGAACACTCAAACTAATCCATCTCTGTGCTTGTTTGACAAATGGAGTGTACATTCTCTAAGAGAGGTTATTGAGTTGCCCAGTGAAGCTGGATGGCTCGGGAGTCCCAAATCTGACACTAATTCACTATTAAAATAGAAGTTCTGTATTAGTGATTGATTTATTCACCAAAATATCTCATGAGGAAGTGGAGAGCAGGAGATATCCAATTTTAATTTAACAGTGAGAGAGTCTGATTTACAATGGAGGGCTTTCCCCACACCTTAGACCAGGACTGCACATCTTGCAACCCACCAAATCAACCTCAAGGGTTCAGTCCCTGTTACCCAGGGTCTCCTGCTCTAGATCTGGCATCCTGGTTAGTTCTCAGATTCCCCCTCATCTCTCCCAGAGACCCAGGAGCCAAGGAAACAGCAAGCTGCCATAGAGCTCAGCTAGCAGGATCTGAGTCTACTTAAGGGGATGCAGAAGCACATGGAAGAAGTTGCCCAGGGCCTGGCTGAGAGCCAGAAGGGGGTGAAGCCCCCATTTCCTTCTAGTATATGCTTCTTCATTTGCTGAAGCAACAGCTTCAGCCTTCCTGAACTGGGAATACGGATATGTGACTGCATTTAGCTTGGTAGCTCACAAGTTGTACACCAGTAATGCCTCGATTATGGAATGTATTTTAGTCACCGGAGCAAATTATTTTTAGCTGGATTTTAAGTGCTGTTTTAGAATGACTGTGTCCTTCACGTTAGTTTTCATGTCAAAATCTGAACTTATTTTATTGCTTTCATAACATTTTTTTACTGCTGTGTGTATTTTATTGTTTTAAACTCATTGTGAATTGCCTGCAGGGTGGGGTTAATAGGCAGTCTAAATACATGCATAGGTGCAAAAGGGGAAAGTCGGGAATGGTCCTGAATGTTCACTGGTATCCGCCATAGTACAACACAGTATAACAACCCCACTTGTCCAGTTTGGTGGACAGCACAAAATTATATTCAGATGTAATAGATAAACTTGGGAGAGGAAAGGCGTTGCCTTGACTCCTGGTGTGGTGTAGTTGTCAGGGTGTCTATGACCTGGGAGACACCCACAAATACCACCCACAGCCAGTTGTTCACTAGGTGAACTTGGGGCCAGTTAATACCTCTCAGCTTAACCTGCCTCAAAGGGTTGTTGAGATGATAAAATTTGAGGGACCTTTTATACTACCCTGAGCTACTTCAAGGACGGACAGGTTCAACATGTAATTAATAATGATTCTGGTGCAGGTTACAGGTTGGCTGCAGCCAGATGACAGTCCTGTTGGATGCTTTTGCTTATAAACAAAATGGTGTATATAGAGACTCGTGTCAAAGAATCGTAGAATTGTAGAGCTGAGAGGGACCATAAGGGTCATCTAGTCCAATGCCCTGCAATGCAGAAATCTTTAAAAGCTCCTTTCTCAATAGTATTACACACCTAAAAGAAACAGAGGATTTTCAAAATATAGGGTTTAAACTTGTTGGAATTCATTCATTCATTCATTCCTTAAAGCTGAATGAGTGCCTTTGCCTTGCAGTTACTCAGTTGAGGATCACACAGTTTCTAACACCATGAAATTGCATTGGGAAGATCATGTTCTGAACCATCATTCATGGGGACAATTTGTGCAGGCTGCTCCTGTCTTTCACAGGATGGATGGATTTTCCTTTTTTACCTTCCAACAGCTTGGACATCTATGGGGCTGTGGGAAAGCAGAGTGGAAGGTGAAACCTCTGAGGACTAGGGACAGATTCTACCAAGCTGCTTGTTAACAGGAGCTGCATTAGCAAGGAGGTGAATGAGAGGCTGCGGGTTTAAAGGAAGGGGCCAGTGACAAAATGAGGTTTATTCTTTTTTTTGTGTGTATGAGAAGATAAAGAGTATAATTTTTTCTGCTATTTACGGAGTTGGGGAATCCAGATTGGGAGGGCTTGGAATAGGTAGGTTAATTTTGGGAGGGTGATCATTTTGATCACGGCTATTTCGTCTGAGAGGGTGAAGTTGGTGTTGTTCCATCTCCTCAAGTCTTTGTTGATTTGTCGTCACAAGGGGTTGCAATTGTGGAGGTATAGATTGCTGAGGTTTCTGGTTATTTGTATCCCTAGGTATCTGAACTTGGTGTGGCAAATTATCTCGGTGATGTTGGTGAATTGCCCAGGGGCAAAATGAGAGCTGCCTCCTCCGGAAATTCTGGGCAAAAGTAACCCTGGAGAGTATTGTGCCGACTAGTGCTAAAAATTGAAATGCTGGATTAGGTAAAACTCATGTTCTGTGACTCAGTTCTGTGAGTTCTTTTCTAACTGCCTAACCAGGATAAATGTGTTAGCCAATAGATGGAAGTATGTTATACACATTCACTGCTGTTGTCAGGATGAAAGAAGAGAGCAATAGCATATGTTCAGCAATTGCCCTTATTGCTATGTATGGGAAGAGATCTTCATCTGTGATATTTTCATCAAACACATGCATGACGCGGTTGTACACTTCCAAGAGACTGGAAAGCCAATAAAGCCATTATATGCCTTTTTTGTTTGTTTGTGGATAATTTGTTTGCCTGAAAGTGCCCAATGGTTGCCATCCCCCACCCTCTCAAAGCAGACATGGCTTGCAACAGATGTTGCTGCCATAAAGCAATCTCTGTTCTAGGTGCTTATTATACTGCACAGAACAGCAGCAGACAATTTACTGCTCCATTGCTCACATCCTCCAACTTCCTCTGCCCACAATCACATGCTGATGTTTGCCTGGCAGATGCAGAATCAAATTGCAGGGAGCCAGGCAACAGCAGGCCACAGGCTGAGCTGTTTATAAGGGAGAGAGTTGGGCGAAACACTAAAAGGGCAGAACCATGGGGAGGGGGAGAAGGGTCTCTGAACAACACACAAGTCCCAAAGCAGACCAGAGTTTGCAGGAGGAACCACTGAGATTTTCAGAATATTCCATCCCTACTTACAGAGCCGGCCTACCCATTAGGCAAGCTGAGGCAACCAGCTCAGGCAGCAGGCTCCACAGGGGCAGCAGATTCCCATGTAGATATTTATCCCCCCTATTCCTGATGCAGATCTTCATTCATGTTTTCTTCCCTGGAGGGGAGAGGGGAGCCATTTTGTTCTTCGCCTCAGGTGTCAAAATGTATTTGGCCGGCCCTGCCTACTCACCATATCCAGACCAAAGACTGGGTTTCTCCCAACCCAGGTCTTAGCTGCCCATTATTCAGGCTGGAGCTGCAGCCTGGAGTACAATATACAGAGCTTTTTTCTAGAAAAATTAGGTGCCAGTACTCACAATGTATAAGGACGCGGGTGGCGCTGTGGGTTAAACCACAGAGCCTAGGACTTGCCGATCAGAAGGTCGGCGGTTCGAATCCCCGCAACAGGGTGAGCTCCCGTTGCTTGGTCCCTGCTCCTGCCAACCTAGCAGTTTGAAAGCACGAAAAAGTGCAAGTAGATAAATAGGTACCGCTCCGGCGGGAAGGTAAACAGTGTTTCCGTGTGCTGCTCTGGTTTGCCAGAAGCGGCTTAGTCATGCTGGCCACATGACCCAGAAGCTGTACGCTGGCTCCCTCAGCCAGTAAAGCAAGATGAGTGCCGCAACCCTAGAGTCGGTTACACACTTTTTAACAACAACAACAACAACAAAAAGAAGTGTCGGTACTGCGTACCCTTGACTACCCCCCTCGGCGGGGGGGGGGGGAGCACTGACAATATATACCATGTTATTATTGTTGTTTACAAAGTGCCAGAGGGTAAGTTCCTGCCCAATAGGCTTACAATCTTAAATCAAACATATGGGAAACAATAGGGAAATACAGGCAAGTGCAATCAGATAAAGCATATTTCAGTTGCATATACCTAGGAATAATTACGGTATATGGTTAGTGGATCGAAGAACGGAGCCAAAAGCACCAAGGGAAAAGTGGGTTTTAAACAGAGATGTGAAAGAAGCAAGAGGGCTGGTGGTAGTTCCCTTGCAAAAGAGACAGCGAGAAAGAAAGGGTGGAGTCATTTGAGGGAGTTGTGAACTTTTGGATAAGGGATGGGGAAATGGTGGCCTTCCAGATGTTGCATTGACCACAACAGGTAGCAATAGTTCCTCTTAGTGATGATGCAAAGTTTCCCCTTCCATATATTCATAAATATGCCACTAGGGCTGCCAACCAGCCACTAAGCTGCAGATTCTGCCAGGCTCCACTCATAGAGCTCCTTTGTACTACAGCCCTGGCTCAACGCCCTGACCCTGGCCCAAGAGGCCCAGTGCTGTTGAAATTAGAAACTGACAACCCTTTTATAGCACTCATTAGTAAATTCCCAAAAGGAATTATTATGAACTTAATGGAAATCTCTCCGATCAACCGGAATGCTGCAAACAACAGCATGAGTAGTAGATAATCTGGAGTTCCAGATTTTGAAATCTAGAATTGGTATAATGAAAAGTTCTATTTATTATTATTATATTATATTATTATTATTATTACAACACCTGTTTTTGTTCACTTGAAAATTACATGAAATCAACAAATGGTAAAGAGGAGCTGTGCTTTGAGAGTTGCATCTCAACAGAGCCTATGAACTTCTTGTGCCATGTCAGAAAAGAAACATAGAAAGTGGAGCGCACATAGCAGTTTTCACTTTGTTTCCCATTGTCTTCCTAAGCCATTTATTATAATTTTTTTATCCTGCTCTTTCTCTGAAGTAGCCCAGCATGGCATGTCCACAATCCAATCCAACAACAGAATAAAGCACTTAAAACACTCATATGAAAACAACACAGCACATTGTGGAGAACATTTTGCATGCAGAATGGCCTTGTTATCTTTGGCATGTACATGGTTCAATCCCCAGCATCTCCATGTGGGGCTGAGATATCCATCTCCTGCCTCAATTCCTGGAGAGCAGCTGCCAGTCAGTATAAACAACATTGACTATGTAGCCGCCGCCCCCCCCCCCACTTTGTTTCAGAACTATTATTTAATTGACATGCAGATTTAACAAATCCATTCATTGCTCGACAGTACAGTGATATTACAGGTCTACTTATTAAATGCAGCTTACTCCCAGAAAATAAAGGATTGCAGCCAAACTGACTAAAACTCATACCGTTCAGAGACTAACTGTGGGCTGAGAGACAGTTAGCTTGAATAAAGCCAATGGCATAAAGAAAGAGACAATATTTGAACCGAAGACAGCTTAGTTAACATCTGTAAATGTTTCTTGATAAATTTAAACAAAAACAAAACATGCTTTTCTGGGGTCAGGCAGTGTTTAATGAATTCTTGAACACATAAAGGTTCCCTTTCAAAGATGAGGTTTTTAAATCCCTGGAGCCCGCATTCCTGTTAAAGCAGGGGCAGGCAGATGTAACACTGGGGAACATCACCTTTATTAGAAGAAGAAAACAGTGGCACTTAAGCAAAGGAGTTAAGTAATGCAGTTGAGAGATACCGAGATCATTACAAATCCAGAATCCAAATTAACATATTGGGCTGCAGTCCTATATTGAGAATAAATCCCTTTGAGTTCAATGGAGCATGCATATAGCACACATGCATATATGCGTATTATTCCGCTGTGTTTCCTCTTTGGTTCCTAAACAGTAAATACGGCTATCTTTAGAACACAGTAGACTGCAGCAATTTTTGTGTCTTTTTCCCTTGGGGTCAGATCCTTGGAATTCCCTTCAGTAGTTATGTAATAACTGATGCATTGCTGAAAAATGTTCTGCTTACAAAATATTATCTGACAGTCCTGCCCTGCTTCCTCTAACTAGTCTGTGGTTTTTTCTTCTTCTTTTAAAGCTTGCATTTGAAAGGATAACATTTTATTTAAAATTGTGTGTGTGTTTGTGTCTGTGTCTGTGTCTGTCTGTGTGTGTGTGTGTGTGCGCGCACACACACACCATGTGAGGAGGAGGGAGGGAGAGGAGGAACGTGGGCGAGACTGAACTACGCAGAGGATAACCAAAGGATGGAAGTGTCACTGATTATAAATATTAGCAATGTGGATGTTGGCAGAGCCAGGCTGCATTTGCAGTCCTGTTCTCTTGGCCTGGATTCCCATATCTAGTAGCTGGGCTAAATGGCACATTAACCAGATGGCACCTTAATCAAATGGCTCATTAATGCAGATGGAGCCACACTGCAGCCCTTGGGCACCGTCCAAGCAGAAGTTAGTGGCATGACGATATCCCATCAAAAGCTAGAAAATGGAACTTAACCTCCATCAACTCAAGTTCTGCTGGAACCAATGGGACTAAGGGTCAAGGAATCCACGGTTCGTTAGGGACATAACCAGATCTCTTCACTCTGGTTGGTTCCTGCACTAACAGAGTACCATGCAAAACATCCACCCATGTAGTTCAGCCATACTGTTATACCAACTGGGTGGAGAATGGCTAGCATGAACATGACACAACAGTATTTACAACTTATTGGATCAGCATGAAAGTTAATCACAGTGAAGAGGCAACTGTGCTAATGAGTAAATAATGTCAAGTCATCATGGATATCTTCAATCGGACTGCATCCCTTAGGGAGCAAAAAATAAATTTATTTCTCCCATATGCCAAAGGGCACCATAACATTGCCAAGCACTGGCAGGCAAAATACAGCTGTGTTTGGCCCATCCAATGTTTTTACCTAACCCACGTGTGGGAAACCTTTGACCCTCCAGATGTTGCTGAACTACAAGTCCCATCAGCCCCAGCAAGCATGGCCCCTGGTCAGGAATGATGGGAACTGTATTGAACAACACCTGGAGAGCCAGAGGTTCCCTGTCCCTGACCTGACCTCTGCAGCCCCATGTTGCTATCATGTGCAACACACTGAGGGGCCATTCATTCCAGGTAAAACAGATTCTGGGTATTAGAATGGACAGTAAAATTACTACCACATATGCAGTTTAAAATGCTTGCATTCTGTGTAATTTAGCCTTGCATACCCAAGAGCAAGCTTGCTGTGAATCTTGCGGAAGTCATCGTCTCCTCCCCACTTAAACCTGAATAAAGATTACCCCTTGAATTGTAGAGCAGCCTGATTCCAAAACCCTTTTCAGCATGAAGTTCACTGGATTTATTTGTTTGCTGGGCATTTCTGTACTGCTCCTCTGTTGTCATAGCAGCAGGACTCAAAGCAATACAGAACGAACAAAAACTGTACAAACCAATCACAATGGCAGAATTAAAAAAAAAAAAAACATTGCCAAAAGAACCTATACTTACAAATACTTAGCCATCTAAAAAGAAAGGAAAAAAATACAAATAAAATACTGCCATAAAAGAAATCCAAAACCTTTCAGCCCGCATTAAAACCCTGCCCAGAGTGCCATGTTTTCCAGCTGCTGAAACGTCCAGAGGAAAGGAAACTACCGGTAGTCAATCCTCTGATAGAAATGCATTTCATTCTGTCGCTTTACCTGAGGGACATCATTGTCTCTCAACCTAACCTAACACACAATAGAGGCAGTAGGAATGGTAAAATTACATTTTGTGCTGAAAAGTACTTGGGAAATATTTGATCATCATTATTAGGCCTAAGGAAACATAAGGTTTCTAATCAAATTGGGATCAGAGAAATGAAAGATCCTTCCATATAACACCAGTCCTGAAACGCCTACATTGGCTCCCAGTACGTTTCCGAGCACTGTTCAAAGTGTTGGTGCTGACCTTTAAAACCCTAAATGGCCTTGGTCTTGTATACCTGAAGGTGTGTCTCCACCCCATCATTCAGCCCGGACACCGAGGTCTAGCGCTGAGGGCCTTCTTGTGGTCTTTCACTGCGAGAACTGAAATTATAGGGAACCTGGCAAAGGGCCTTCTCGGTAGTGGCATCCTCCATGTGGAACACGCTCCAATCAGATGTCCAAAGAAATAAGAAACTATACAACCTTTAGAAGACATCTGAATGTTTAATGTTTCATTATGTTTTTATATGTGTTGAAAGCCACCTAAGGTGGCTGGGGCAACTCAGTCAGATGGGTGGGTAACAAATAATAAAGTTGTTGTTGTTTACAAAAAATGTTGTTGTTGTTGTTCCCCACCTCCCAAAGCTTTGAAAGCTTGTCAGAGTACTAAACCCTACCCTAGTTGGGTACAGTTTGGTTTGGGCCATACAGCATGGGAAACCTGCCTTTCCCAGAGATTTTCTCATTTGCTTGCTTTTGTTTCTGTTTCCACTTATTCATAATTTCTCCTCATTTTTTGGGATGAACTTACTGCTTCAGGGACTTCACCATGAGGCAGCGCTAAGCTGAAGCAAATGTCCATGCAACTGACTTCAACAAATCAGTATTAACTTAGTTGAGCCATTTAAAAAAGGGACAACATTCATCTCAGTGTACCTTCTGCATGTCCGGCGTTGTTGTTTTAATCTTTTCCCTCTCTCTGGCATTTTTACTAAGGCCTAGATCTCGCTGTGGTAAGAATTCTCCTATTCTCTCCTCCTTCGCATACACAAAAATTATTTCCCAACTGTCTTTTCTGCACTGCTTAGATCCTGTAAGAGATGCTACTAACGGGTGTGGGTATGTGTGTGACTAGATATGACCACTAGCTTGTAGGCTGCCTATCCCTTACAAGATCCTTCTACAGGTGAGTTGCCACATGGTGGCAGCACAGCCAAGAAGAGCTTTGGAAGCCAGATAAAGTCCAGGTAATTCCCTATCTAGTCTTCCTCGGTGGTTCCATATTCTGCTTACTTCATATACTATTACTCACTGCTGACAGGCAATAAAGAAATATTTGGAAATATAAACTGTCTGTCTGCCCAGTAAGATGGTCCAGTTTGATTACTGTTCCTAACAGCCAACTGCTGGGTTTTGCCTTAGACATTAAGTTTGAAGGTGACCAGGCAGCTCATTTTTATTCATTCAGCCGTCTTAATTGTCTATGCCGGGCATGATTTGGAAACAGCAAGTCTGGATGGAATACATACATCTTAGAACATTTTCACTTGCGGGGCTTAAATTGCCTTTTGAGTTTCTCTCACATTGTTTATGAGAAACTGTGATTGTTGCTGATGCGGAAGAGACAGCAGCGGAGAGGCATTTGTAAAGTGAATGAGCATTCTATCTAATGTGAGTTTCCCATTTGCATTTCGAAAGGGACTGAAAAGCAAGAGCTTCTTGTGTGAAAATGCCTCTCTCACAATATTTGTGCGAATGTTTGATCACTGCTAATGCGGAAGACAGGCATGTGTACATCAAAAGTGCATTCTGTACTTTTTCCATCCACCCAGCAATTCAGCTGAAGGCATTGTGAAGATGCACTAAGATAGGGATGGGCAGATGTCAGGATCTGCTGGTTTGTTTGTTTGTTTGTTGCTGCAACCTAGAGCTCCACCAACCAGAGACAGGTGCAACACTGTGGCTCAGCTGAATAGATGTTTGATGCAGGACAGAGTGCTTCTCAGCACATGCACACCTCAGGAATTTGTGATCAGTACCAGAACCAAGCTCACAAACTCTTCCACTCTCGAATTTTCTTTGGGGACATTTTTTAGTGAGAGGCAGGAGCTGCTGCTGCCTTTAGACAATTGGGAGTCAGAAACCTCTGATCTGCTGCAAACCAGCCAGACGCATATAAGTAGATCCCAATCCCCCTTCTGCCCACTGCTGTCCTAAGAGGCAACCGCTGCCCAGCTGGAATGAAATCAGTACTTCTAGAAACTAACCCACCTCTGTGTGTCAGGTGGGTGGGGGCAGGAATGCGGCCGCTGCCACCCCCCTGATAAAGAAGAACTGAAAATACATTTGTCTCTGTCTCCTCCAGTAAAATCATTTTAAAATACTGGTTACTGAAATAAAAATTTATCTTCATATTGGGCGCGGTGGGGGTGGGGGAGCTTGCAAGCAATACTAGAAATCAGTCTTGCCTGACACTATTTAAATTGAATCTCTGTGAGTGCTATCCACAATTTGCAGTGAAAGTTGAAGCTATTAAAAAGTCTACGCCCAAGATTAAAAGTTAGAATGCTGTTTTTTAATAATAGAAAATTCTACTACACTTTCACCGAGCTGCCATTTCTAAACTCAGCCAGCTTTAAAAGCGTTTGACAGATAATATATAGAATCCAGAGTAATTGCAACTATAATTTCCCCTCTTTATAGTTCTGACAGAAGAAAGATTATTGTGCAAGGTGGAGATTAATTGGAGCATAAGGAAAGCAACTGAGTCACACAAAAACAAATAAATTATACGATGGACAGGATTTACACGTTCTGGTTGCTTCGCATGGAGGAGACATTTAACACTACTGGACTCCAAAGAAAATTAAGGCTTTCACAGGCACTGAGGCACCTCTTCCAGACTGTACGTAGGCTATGATCTAATGAACATCCGTAACACTGGCCTGGTTCATATGTGACGAAGGCCCCCACATCACGGCAGCAGGAGCCACCCTAACTGGCTCGCAGTGAGCTGTATGGAGGCATCATGTGTGTGAACCACCACCAACAACACCATCTCACAAATGCACCCAGATGGAGCCACAAGCCCTCCAAAGGCAATTACGGGGGTGAGGAATCCTCTATGAACTAGCCCTCGTGCAACAGCTCCTAGGAGGCCAGTGCCCCTAAAATGTTCGCGACCCTGAAACACTTCAAGTAGGTCCTGTTTCCCAACAAGTTCCCCATGATGAGATAAACAGTAATCTGGAGAGCATCCACAATATGCAGAGCGAGCCACAGTATGCACAAAAAGGGAAGGTTTTATGCATGGAGATTGTGATTTATTAAAGCAGCATTCACATGGCTTACTATTTCATCTGCACTACCAGTCCTTTGCATTACATTGTTTTTTTACAGTCACAGCCGCCCCAGTTCTGCTCACCATAAGATAATTGTTGTGGGAAGGTGTGCAACGCGAGAGGTGTTTTCGTTTCGAAAGCTTGCTCACAAATAGTGACCTGGAAACTGACTGAGCTCCACGGCAGCTGGCAAAAGGGGTGAATCTAAGACTCAGGGGAACCCAAATAATTCCCTTTCCTCTTGGTGGTAGTGGAAGGTATGGCATTATGGATTACATAAAAAATATGTAACCATTATCCTGCTAGCTATGGATGATGTGAGTTGTAGTCCAGAAATACTACCCTACAGAGTGAAGAACCCTGGCCTTTCTTCATTATCTGGTTCCTCACCTGATTGCGCTGATTTAAACTCTTTTCCTAGCATTTAAATGGTTGTCAGACAGGCTATAGTTTCAATGGGGGAAATGATGATAATGATGAAGAGCTTAGCAATTTCTCATATTGCCTAGATAACGTGTTGCTGCACCATCTTCATAACATTGTACCTTCCCATGATGTTTTTAACTGCTAGTCATCCCCAATTTCTCTTTCAGATGTAGGACATCCACCTGTATGCAAAGAGACATCCACCTGTATGTCTTCTCTGTTGAAGACAGGCAGAAGATGGAGGTTCAGCTTCCACTAAGATGGTTCAGTATTTCTGATTTAATCAGTAAGTCAAAAATAATAATCACCACAGGCTACAGGACTGCTTTCAAGGAAAGTATTGAAATATTAAATAACCCACAGAATTAGGGAGCAATAACTTAGAATCATAGAATCATAGTTGGAAGAGACCACAAGGGCCATTGAGTCCAACCCCCTGCCAAGCAGGAAACACCATCAGAGCACTCCTGACATATGGTTGTCAAGCCTCTGCTTAAAGACCTCCAAAGAAGGAGACTCCACCACACTCCTTGGCGGCAAATTCCACTGTCGAACAGCTCTTACTGTCAGGAAGTTCTTCCTAATGTTTAGGTGGAATCTTCTTTCTTGTAGTTTGGATCCATTGCTCCGTGTCCGCTTCTCTGGAGCAGCAGAAAACAACCTTTCTCCCTCCTCTATGTGACATCCTTTTATATATTTGAACATGGCTATCATATCACCCCTTAACCTCCTCTTCTCCAAGCTAAACATGCCCAGCTCCCTTAGCCGTTCCTCATAAGGCATCGTTTCCAGGGCTTTGTCCATTTTGGTTGCCCTCCTCTGGACACGTTCCAGTTTGTCAGTGTCCTTCTTGAACTGTGGTGCCCAGAACTGGACACAGTACTCCAGGTGAGGTCTGACCAGAGCAGAATACAGTGGCACTATTACTTCCCTTGATCTAGATGCTATACTCCTATTGATGCAGCCCAGAATTGCACTGGCTTTTTTAGCTGCCGCGTCACACTGTTGGCTCATGTCAAAGTTTGTGGTCAACCAAGACTCCTAGATCCTTTTCACATGTACTGCTCTCAAGCCAGGTGTCACCCATCTTGTATTTGTGCCTCTACACAAATACTTAGCAAGGACAGAAAAACAAAGGTTGGAAGGATCTGTCTTATCACCATTAGAGAGTAGTTTTAGGAGGTGCTACCCTCTTCCTAACCAACTGGTGCAACATCAGCTGTTGCGTCTGATTGTAGAAGAATTAATGTGTATCCTATCAGATTGAGTATGCTGACATTTGAAATAGAGAATAAAATAAACCCAAGAATCATGACACAGCAGTAGCCCATCAGCGTTTAGTTATAAAAGAGCTGCCTTCAGTGAAATTCAACCATCCCTATATTGCAGTGACCCATTCAGAATACAGCTGTAAAGCATGCCAAGGGCCAATTCAACACATGCAACCAATGTTTGTTTTAAAGGCCAACCATGGTGATGGAAACACAACACCATTATTTATAATAGTTGTTGTTGTTGTTTAAAAAGGCAGAACACTAACATACTCCTCTCCTGCTCAACATAGATGTATAAGAAGAGGAAACCCTCAAGGCTCTGGAGCATGTCATCTGTCAACACTCAAAAGTCAAATTAGTGGCCTGTAGCCTTGCTTCAAGAACATAATTTCCCAATTTTCAGGCATAATGCAATCTGAAAGTCAGTTGATAGCATGGTCTCATTTAATTCTATTTTTGTTTTCTCTGTGGGACAGGTCTATTGATCAGAGTGACTTTTTTTTCTCAAGAAAAAAAATGAAGTCTTTTCTTTATGCATGTATTAACAACAACTTCTGCTCAAGGAACCCAAGGCAAGAGCTGCCACCTCATCAGAACAAGTTATTCACATGGGGGTAAAAACCATAGCTTAAGACTGGCAAGAGATTCAATGTTTTGCCACAAGTATCTATTTGTACCTTTCAGAACACTTCCCCCTTATCTTGTGGCAGGGGGGGGATCTTCCAAAATCTACCCCTGCGACCCTTCCCTTGGGTATGCTGAGTTCCAGGGAATGAAGTATGCTGAGTTCCAGGGAATGAAGAGGAGCTCTTGAATTTACCTATTCCTCTAGAAGCACTGAACAAGAACTTTCTGCTAGCCAGATGGCACAATCCATAGACAACCAGGAGCTCTCCTCCTAAACCAGGCATGTCCAAAGTCCGTTTTGAGGGCCTAATCCAGCCCATTGGTCGATTTAATCTGGCCTGTGTGGTGGTACATGTTAACGACTCTGGTCGGCCCTTTGGTCGGCCCTCCACTTCATCAAATCTAGCCCTCTTTGAAAAAAGTTTGGACACGACTGTCCTTAACTCTGCCAAACCAGGCCTCCAATAGAGTACAGGAAACTACTGCAAGATGTATTCACAATGGCACTGCATCCCTGCAACTACCAACAGAAACACTGTTAAGCCTGCACTGTCTCAGTGGCAGTTTGCTGCTCTTGCTGCTGTCATTTTTGTGCTGAGCATTGTGGCATATGTTAAAGTACGTGTGAGTTCTCTCATTCAGAAAAGGTGTGTTGTCCTTCTTGACCTGAAATAGTGGGATTAATGGTTGTGATCAAGCTCAACGTTCCAATGATAAGACAAATTTAAGTCCACTTGATTTTAATAGGATTCAGTTATAACTACCACTGAATGCTGGATTGTGACCAGAAAATGCAGAAAGACCCACAGAGGGACACCTCATCCCAAACAGCAAGTAAGCAAACAAACAGGTTTCACATATAATCAATATGGCAATCCCATTGATAACCCCTTTGAAATAGGGATCAGTTAAAATAACCGGATTAATCAACTACAGTAAAAGCTATGGACCATGACTGACAATCAACCCAGAAAGTAGGACGAAAGATTTCCTTAAAAACAACAATGTGGAAATTAAGGAAGGAATTGTAGTGACAATCCTGTGGCACCTATGGAATTTGATCGGTAGTTGCATGTGTGAACTAACTCCACCAAAAAGCATTGCATCTGCTGTAGAATTAAAGTTATTTTATAACTGTGAGGGCCCATTCCACAGTCTTCAGCTGATGTTTCTGTAACTGAGTGATGAAAACGCCTATGTGAACATGGACAGTGCTGTGAACAAATTCATCTCACGTAGCTACCTCAACCAAAAGTGCAAAAATTACCATTTATGTTGCCTCGCGAGGTGTGCAAAGAATATGCCACATTCCAAAATAAGGAGATTTCCTTTTCCTTTTCTTTCTTTTTTAAATGCCATTATAAGCAGGTTATCTCTGAGATGTCAAACAAGCCTTCTAGGTCCATTTTGCTATTTGTAGCCAAATGATCTTGTCACAAATGATGATAACCTTAGAAGTCACCTTTCCAACCAGCTTTGCAGATATTAAGGCAACTCCCAAGTTTTATTTTTACATTTTCTAAAATGTTGCTATTCCATTTTTTTAAAAAAAAATATGTGTGTTATTTAGGAAGATATTATGCACATAGCTCAAAAGAGTTGCACTCTGCAATTCCCCAGGGGCTGGGGAGGGGGTGGGATAATGCAACTTTGCTATTTAAATGAGAATGTGTCTCCTGCCTCCATCCACTTACTACTAATTGCCAAAAGACATGGCTTAGTTCTCAGATTTGCATCCAGCGAACTCATCTGTGGGAATTTCAAGCAAGACGGATGCAGCAGAGGAATGTAAAAGTAAGGTTTGAAACAGAGCATGCCAAATCAGAGTTGGAGGAAGGAGCAGTAGGCTGTCTTTTCTTACGTATGTAAATGTAGCAAATCTATAGAATAAAAAAATGTATGTGAGAAGTGAAAAGCTCCACTATACTAAGGACAGCTGTGGTACCACCATCTGACACCTGCTGCAAGGATCAAGTGGGTTGACTGACAGCAATAATAATAAAAAACCCAGACTGGGACTCCTATATTTGGTGAGCAATTCAGACATCACAAGTGCAGATTGCATGGCAGTTATTCAGCACATAAGTCTTCACTCCATCACATTCTGTGGAAGTCAGTTCAACCAAATCCTCAACTCAACAGCACTCTGGAAACAAGCCGGCATTAGGTTTCACAGCTCATTTTTCAGGTTTAATGGGGGGTGGGACCGGGTACCTGAGAGGAATTTGAAAGAGCAGGGAGAAGTAGAACAGCAACAGGAGGGAATCCCCCAACTCCCAACCACTTCTGCTCCATCCGCTTCCACATACGCAGAAATCCACCCCCCTCTTTCTTAGGCCACAGAGATGTGCATCTCTAGACTGTTCCTTTCTGAAACACACACATGCACTCAAGTGCCTGCTCAGCCAATGTTTCACTGGGTGCTAGGAAGCTGCTTTCTACTGAATCATAGAATCATAGAGTTGGAAGAGACCAAAAGGGCCATTGAGTCCAACCCCCTGCCAAGCAGGAAACACCATCAGAGCACTCCTGACATATGGTTGTCAAGCCTCTGCTTAAAGACCGACAAAGAAGGAGACTCCACCACACTCCTTGGCAGCAAATTCCACTGTCGAACAGGTCTTACTGTCAGGAAGTTCTTCCTAATGTTTAGGTGGAATCTTCTTTCTTGTAGTTTGGATCCATTGCTCCGTGTCGGACTGCACCAGTCTGTCTAGCTCAGGAGGGTCTACACTGACAGGCAGAGGCTCGCCAGGATTACAGGCTCCTTGCCCTGTCTAGAGATGATGCCAGTCAACTTACTAGAATCTCCACATACTGGTTTTAGTTATCAGCACTGCCTTCTCCACTGGGAGTAGACGAAATCACCTAGAAAATTCACTGGTCATATCAGAATTCTTTTAGCCTCCCTCCAAAATTCAATCTCTTGTTACACCAGAAAAGGGCTCTCCATATTCATGTCAGTTATTGTTGTTGACACTACAAGAGATGGAAAAGTATTTAGTATTTTGTTCCGTATTTTGCCCTTCCTCCAAGAAACCTAAAACATGGGGTTCTCCCATTTTCTCCTCACAACAAGGAGACTAGGCTGAGCATGAGTAACCCAATATTACCCTTATGGCTGAATGGAGATTTGTAGGTTTTCTAGTCAAAGTTCAACACTATGTACTATCTCTTTGATGGTTGGATAGTGTTTTCGAGGTTACCTGCATGAGTTTGACCAAACTGCGGGAGGCAGTGGAGGACAGAGGTGCCTGGCGTTCTCTGGTCCATGGGGTCACGAAGAGTCGGACACGACTAAACGACTAAACAACAACAACAACAAAACTATCTCTTTGCCCTGGCCTTTGACACCTGAGGTGTATATTTTCAGGACCCATCCTATTTTTTACAATTTCATTAATTTTAATTGTTTAATGTTGTATTTTATGTTGTTATAACCTACTCTGGGGCATTAGGGTGGATTAGAAACAACAAGAACACCCCACAGTGGCTCTTCTTCTGTGCAAGGTCTTTTGTGATTAATAAAGGTTGTACAGCCTCCATCTCAGACTTAGTGACAAACAACTTTCACACTCCTGAAATCTATAGTATTAACTGAGTAAGTGAATGAAATTTTCTAAGAGCATTCAATTTCTTCCCCATGGTTACTATCCACAGGTGCAATCATTATACCACTGATGATAAAACAGTCTGTAATTTGATGTGTCAAATTTAAAAATAGAGTTTGGCTTTGTAGGAATTGTGTGAAAAAAAGCTCAGTTCCTAAATCGAGAGATACTACTGACAGAAGAGCAAAGTTTCAAAGCAATTATTTCTCATTCCAGCTTGTAGATGAATTAATCTATTTGGTGTGTTTTCTATGACAAAGGTTCTTGTTACATAGATTAAAGCTCTTTTCAATCTCCACTGCTTCACCTGGCAACCCCACCTCTCATCAAACGGAAAATAAGACCCATTCATTTGGAACACCCTATTAGTTCCCTGTTAATAGAACGACCTTCTCTACTCAAAAGGACTATTACTTCCAACTCAGACTGATATTTTTGTCCTCATACATTCACTAGTCAGTTCTCTCATAAGTCCATTCTTTCCTGGCATTAAAAAGAAAAAAATGCTTTCCAACTGCTAGCATCTTTATATATACTATACACAAATTCCATAATCTATTTTCTTGGCTTAACCTGATGTGAACAACCACAACATACTATAGGACGAATTAAGGAATAAAGACCACATTAAAATCACCACCCACTGAATCAATGTCCCCATTTTACTCAAAGGCAACTTTCCAGATGCCTCTGTCTGGAAAAAGCAAAACTAATGAAAAACAAGCAAGCTTAATAATAATAATGAAGAGGGAGAAGGGAAGGAAAAGGGGGTCTATCAGATTTGGGCTGTGCAATGCAATTTGTTTTCCTTATATTACTCCTTCCATCTGCAAGGAGGAAGGAACTTCTTACAAGAACATGCCTCAATTTCTGGCAAAGCGCATCAGCACTAAAATCCAAAGTATCGGACAAGCCACCGATAACATTCCAGGGGTCTTGGATTCCCAGAAGCCAGTCACCAGCACCTGAACTCTCCTGCATCACCCAAGAAGCATGTCGGCTGAAGGAGTTGCAGGCAGAGCAAACCTAGACAGTGTTAGAAGTCCTACCGGTTGATGCATAATCCAGTCAAGTGACCAAAGGAACCAATGAAGCTCTGGAAGACCTTGGATCCAGAGCCTGATTTTCCATATGAGCAGCACGTGTCTCAGTGAGAAGATCTGGCCAGCCCAATTGCCCCCTATACCTTCTGCCTCTGAAACTCAACATTTCCCCCCTCACTTTCATCCATGCAGCCAATACTGTTTTCCTGTGGTCAGAACTGTGCCTTGCCCAGGGGCCTGCTAAACAAAAAACTTCACTGGCTATGTGCTGCTCAAAGTGCAACTGCCTCCTATGATTAAAGGGCCTTGTCCCAGGGTGACACAAGATTTCTGTGTGTCAGTTTTATGGTAAAGGTTAATAGGAACTACTTAGGTTCAGACTTTGATGTATCTCTATGGGAAGGTATTTCCATCACTGTGAGGCAGGCAGAGAATTTCCCAGTCTTCCCATTACCTTGCTGCTCAACTGTTGTTTGCAAACTGGGCCACAAAAAGAAAGAAAAAATGTGGGGTAAACAATCTTTTCTGAAGTTCTGCAAGTTTGCAGCAAGCGAATCCATTCACACTCCCCTTCATGCATTATTCCTTTATTTTCAACTGAGGTTTATATCCTGCCCTTCCTCACCTTCATGATCCAAGAGCAGGTAACTTTTAACAACCTTGAAACAAACCAATTACAATAAAACACCAGACAACAACAATTTCAACAGATAATACCAAAACCTTCCTCTACAGCATTACAATAGAAGCTACGTCCCACTAGGTATCTCCCATCAGTTCCCAATAAAAATTTATTAGACTAAAAACACTTTTTAATTTGTGTTGAAAGACGTCAGGAGGCAACACCAATTCAGAAGCGAGGAAGTTCCATAGGCAGGGTATGATCGTGGAAGAGCTTGTAGCTTGGGTATCACCGCATAATGAACCTCACGTATTAGTGGAACCACATGAAGGGTCTCCTCTTAACAATGAAGGAGAAGAGGCACTCCCTCAAGGATCTAGGATCCATGTCATTGGAAGTGACCCTCCTTTGAGTATCCATGACGCAAGTAATCCATGTCTTTCAATTCTAAGGTCAATATATTAAATTGGGTCCAGTAACATACAGGTAGCTAATGACACACCTTCAAAAGTGGTGCAATGTGACTCCAGATCATCACCCCATCAGGGTTCTAGGAGCAGTGTTTTGCACCAGCAGCAGTTTCTAGCCTGTCTTCAAGGGTAGCCCCATGCAAAGTGCATTGCAGTAATCTATTATTTGTGTTGCAATGCTGGTAAAAAGGGGCTGCAACATAGAAAGGGGCTGAAGCATAGAAAGGAGATGGGTGGCTGTGCCTCTGGCCCCATCCATGATGATGCTCCGCTCCCCCATCCTTCCCTCATGTTTATGTATGAGGCAAGGAAGCCTACGGACATTGACCTCTATGCAAATAGGTTTATTTATCTCTGACGCCCATGCTAATCTGTGGACATAAAGCTAAGCAGGGACAGAGGAGCTGTGCAATGTCAGGATGAGACTAGAAGGAAGCTGCCACAGGCCTTTCCTACCCATCTTGCTCCTTCTCACAAGTACACGTAGAGGAGGCTCCTTGCATTGGCTTTCTGATCCAAGTACTGTACTAATAGGGGATATCATTTAGTGGCCCAACTCATTTATATTTTGATATGTTCTTTCTGGCATGAAAGATTTCTCAGCTAAAAAGCTCAAAGGGGCATGTAGCATTTTGAGCAGTTTTTTAGGTGCACTCATGCAAACAGAGTAATGTTCGTCTGCCACAGGAACAAAAGGTTTCCAATTATCTAGCATGCGGAGATCAATATTTTACTAATGTTCCATTCTAGCTACGTCCCTTGCAACTAAATGTTGATTAAAACATAAAAAATAATAAAACACCCTAGTATTTCTCAGTTAGTGTTCTGAGTTTTGAAAAAAGCAATGCTTTTGTGGACTCTCTTTTTCCTCTGCCTCTCTGTCTCTGCCTGGGCACGTAGCATCACCTGCAATCAGCATGCAATGTCATCCCCAGGGACTGCCTGAAAAATGAAACCAATAGACTGGGCAGTCATCTTTCAGCAAAAGCCAACTGAAAGAAACTGATTAATGGTTATTCAGACACATGGCCCGCATACAAGAACAATCATCTCCTCTTGCACAACAAAACAAAATAACCAGTAGGCAGAAGAACCATGAAAACTCTCTAATGACAACTATCATCATCATCATCATCATCATCATCATTATTATTATTATTATTAAATGGTGACAAATCTTGTATCAATTACGAACATTCACATAGATGTTCCATTATGAAGAATCTTTCTTTGTCTGCAGCCTAAGTACCATTTAGAAACTTTCCAAAGCTTTTTGAATTGGGCTCACTCCTGATCCTCAGAAATCAGGTGGTTGAAGTTTCTTAGCTCTGGACTTATTTTCTTGCTTTAAAAATAAAGCCCATTTACCATAAGGTTTTATTTATAAACCCAGCATTCTTCTAAAGGGCTCAGGATAGCATACATATGATTGTGCCTTTCCGCGCTTCTTCACATGGGTCCCACAGCTAAATTAGGCTGAGAGATACTGATTTAAACCTTCCTCTCCCTAGTTGTCCATCCATCCCTCTAACCGAGCCTTCCTCATCTGCTGCCCTCTGGATGCTTTTGGATTACAACTTCCATCAAGCCCAACCAGTGCAGTCATGCTGGTGGAAGCTGTGCTTCAAAACATCTGTTTGGGGAATGCTGCTCTATCTGGTGTTTCTTGAACTCCCCCCTACTGACCCCTTGAGAGTTGCTAAGGGTCGTGGCACACGGTGGTGTTGTTGTTTTCTTCCTGCCTGTATCAAATGCAGCATGCTGTGTTGGATGATATATGGTTTTGAACTGATTTTTATCACTTCTTTTATTTCTTATAGATTGTGTTTTACTTTGCTCCACATAATTCAAATTGCAATACAGTACAATAAAATAGAGTGTGAGAAATAGAGAGTTTGGATTTGATATCCCACCTTTCACTCCCCTTCAGGAGTCTTAAAGTGGCTAACATTCTCCTTTCCCTTCCTCCCCCACAACAAACACCCTGTGAGGTGAGTGGGGCTAAGAGACTTCAAAGATGTGTGACTGTTCCAAGGTCACCCAGCAGCTGCATGTGGAGGAGCGGAGACGCGAACCCGGTTCCCCAGATTACGAGACTACCGCTCTTAACCACTACACCACACTGGCTCTCAGTGTGAAGGAGCAATAAAAATACAATGTGAGTATTAAATGTGATGGGGGTGCCACCTCCCCAACTTCAACCACAAATCCACAGGTGTGCCACAGACCACCTTAATGAAACTCATGGACCACTGGTGCGCCACAGTCTGGGAACCACTGCACTATGTCACATCAGCAGGCTAAAGAGTAAAAAGAGAGGTGTAGCAGGATCTGCTGAATTTCATACAAAAATACACAGTGGGGCCCCATAATTTGGGGGGGGGGGGTATTTAACTATGGAGTGTAAAGTAAAGATGTGAGACCATGCCAGAATCTGGTTTCATATGCTCTGTTAGCAGCAAGCACACTAATAAACTGATGTATTTTTCAGCTTTGGTGTGCTTTATCCTCAGTGGGCTATAGAGAATACAGTTTCCTACTGCTGTTCTTTTACTCACTGATAATGCCTGCTCAATATTTTTCACTCCCTCCTTATATATTGGGCTGTAATGGGATCTAATCAAAATATCAATGGTAACACTGAAGGATAATTACGAGTTCAAACAGATCCACAAATTGCATTGTGTTGCGTTCAGTTTTGTCTATTCTTATCTCTCAGGCGGGCAGAAGACAATCAGCGCTTAGCGTTAGTTGATGGGGTATCTTTGGCTTCTCCTATCAAACCAGTTTCTAGCATTCTTTTTAAAGGATCTGAAATGATCAGAAGAAGTGTGTACTACAGGTGTGGAGAGAACTAAAAGGCCAGGATATCAGTGCACAAGCTATGACAGTGTACCATGGAAGTTTATCTTATCCTCAAACTAAACAAAAATGGGAAACCTTGCAACAGCTTTAAATGGCTTTTTTTTTTACAAGTGGCCATAAAGAACAATAAAGTTGTTAAATAAATTCAAGAGTTTTGAAAGCAAAAAGATTCCTCTTATCCTGGCCTTTAACTAATTAAACTATTTATGGCCTTTTAAACAGCATGTTGGGGCGGATATTGTTTTTGTTTGGTATGTATTTTTATGTTTTTATACTGTGAACCACCCCCTGATCTTCAGATGAAGGGCAGTATAGAAATAATAATAATTGTTGTTTTGTTGTTGTTGCAAGGAAGGAAGTGTTGCAAGGAAGTTTACTTGTCTGATTCTGCTGCTGCTTCTAGCATGGGGGAAAGTATAATGTTTTGGAAGGTCATAAAGTTGTGCCCTGTAGCAACCACACTTTAGCACCCAACATTAATAAATGAAGTTTTAATAGCTGCAACAGGCATATCTGCATGCCCATATATGCATCTTAGGGTAGAGGTCCACAAATGCAGAAATGATTTTGTTTCCTTGCAGATCTCTAGTCACAATACCTCCAAATCATGGTGTTTTTCAACACAATCCCCACCACCACCATTTTTTTTTTTTTGCCTAAAAACAACGACCACATAAGGCCATGTTTTGCAGCTTATGCAAATAGCCTTCCTATATTATTATTATTATTATTATTATTATTATTATTATTATTATTATTATTATTATTATTATTAAATAGTAGTAGTAGTAGTAGTAGTAGTAATAATAATAATAATAATAATAATAATAATAACCCATCCTCCACCCAAAGGTCCCAGGACAGGTTACAACATTAAAGTACAATATTAAAAACAGTTTAAAACAACTTACAATTACAAAAATAAGCAAAAACTTATGCAATAAAATCAGTCAAACAGAAGATAATGGCATTTGTTATTTTTAGAGTGGTAGCCATCTTGATTATTTCACATGTGGGTTATGTCATCACAACTACATGCCATGCATGAGATTAAATCCTCTGGCTATACTTTGCACTAACTGTGCCACAAAACAGGTAATTCATATATTATGGTCTCTGACCCAAAGCTTGTATTTTGCACAATGAAATGTTGGCCAGCAGATAATAGTGGTAACACAGTGATAACACACCCAGGTGTTTTCCCCCCCTATTACCATGGAAAAGAAAAATAAATGCAGAAAATAGCAATGATTAAGGGATGCTTATGACCTTGCCTAAGCAAAAACAACCATCTGGTCTCTGTTCTTCACAGTCTAAATAATTAATAGTGAAATATACCGCTTTTAAAAACACACTCACTTAATCTATGTACAGTACAACAAACGCTGCCATTTAAATGCCCCATTTTATTAATCTTTATCCCCTGATGAGTTTCTCAACTTCCCATCCCATTGAGATTATAAATGGCTTATGTAAATTATGAGATTTAAACAAATAATTTTCTCGGTTCTTATCTGAAGAATGTCTCTCATTCTCCTAGAAACTATTTCCAAATTCCCTATTCAAAAGGCACACAGGTGAATTGCAAAAATGACACAGAATACCTAGGCATTGGACAGTCATTCTTGAACATCTTAATTCATTCCCATCACCACAGGCATCTATGGCAGGCTGCTGACAGTGACTGGGGAAGGTGGAAGGTGAGAAGATGTCAACCTGATCCTTGTTCAGTGCAATGGGAACTCAGGAAAAAAATCCTGCACTCAAAGCTGTATCATGAAGCAACCAATAACACTTTGGGGGGGGGGGTAATTGGTGGCAGCAGGTATGTTACAGATCGTTCTTCCATGTAAGAAAGCATGCACCCCTCCGGATAGAAATCTAGGTGTCAAGAACCTAGCCTTCTCCCTGACAGGCTAATGTTCTATTTATGGGAAATATTTTTGTATAGAGGGCTACTCCATCATATATGAGCCCTCACTTTTAGTCTGAAGTTTGCACACTGTGCCCCTTGGCTTTGACTTTTCTAGCCATGCTGAAAAATCATTCTGATGGTCCTTGGCAAAAGTATGCTTCCAACTGGAGCAAACATTTTTCAGACACGATGAAAAGGAGATATACTATATATTTTGGAAATATAGTTTGTCCATCTGTGCATTTGTCTGTTCCCTAAATGTCTGGATGCTTCTTGAGATACTGTCACCAAACTTGGTACAAAGGTTCCCAAGGTGGGGGCAGCACACTTCACTGAAGTTTGGACACCAGCTGCCATTTTGAATCAATATGGTGGACTGAAACATTACTTTGGCATGACTGCACGTTTTTTGACAGAGATCCAGACTCCTCTCAATAGACCATTGCCAACTTGGCATGAGGGTTTCTAAGGTGGGGATCTTCACCAACGATTAGATTCCAGGCACCATTTTGAAATGTTACTTCACCCCATTTCTGGTGTGATGGGCCTAAACTTATTTTCTTCTGCTCCCGAGGCAAGGGCTCCAATGAATTCAAGTTACAAGAAAGAAGATTCCAACTAAACAAAAGGAAGAACTTTCTGACAGTAAAAACTGTTCAACAGTGCAACAGACTCCCTCAAAGGTGGTGATGGGTTCCCCTTCCTTGGAGGTTAGTAAGAAGAGGTTGGGTGGTCATCTGTCATGAATGATCTAGCTGAGATTTCTGAATTGCAGGGGTTCGAATTAGGTGTCTCTCAGGGATCCCTTCCAACTCTACAATTCTACACTATCCATTTAAAAAAACACAGTATTTGGGGGTTTCTAAAATTTTCCACACAGTGCTGGGCACTCCCTAATATATTTATAAAAGGGAAGAGGTAGCAATGATGCCAGATTCATTCAAATTTACCTCTTGTCCAGTTATAGTTGCTGTTTTTAATGCAGCTAAAACATTCTACTGGGAATGCCTTAAGCACAATCACCACTGGAATGAACATGTCCTAGCCACAAGCAGTGAAGTTCTAGTTTCTTTCACTGACGTATGGTCTGCAGCTGGAAACTCCTAATAGAACTCCCAGGTTGTTTTTAGAAAGAGATGCTCTAATCTTCATAACTGCAGTCCTTTGTTTGTTTGTTTCTGTTTTAACGGCAAACACCTTATATGCAGATCTGGCCAAGCTAATCACTTCGCAAGTTTACAGATCAATCCTATATCCAGCATGTCCTTGGCTATCCTGCCATCGCTGAGACAGAAGTGCAAACATGCTGGGAATATGGACTTGTGAAAGCACATCTTTATTTGAGACTGTCTTGCCACGTGGTGCCCAGAATCTTCCTTTATGCTGTGTGTTAAAGGATGAAAGTAAATAAAATCAAGTACAAGATACTCATGCATTCTAAAGCACTCATCTCTCAACTCCAGGTACATCTGAAATACATGTCAGTTAAATGGAATAGGGAGTTTAAATCAGGATCCAGCAGCTGAAATATATTATTGTGAGTCCACTTCTCTGAATGGAAACACATGAAAGGAGTCCATGTATTGTTTAGTGTGTCTTCCCCACTTCCCTGGGTCACAGCATTGGCCCATATAAACACTAAGACCACCTAGAGACAGCATACAGTACTGTTCTCCTAAGATAAGAAACAAACTACTAACAGTGACATCTAGTGACAAAACGGACCACTGGCTTTTCTAGGACAACAGGAAAGTGTTAAAACACAGATTCTTCTAAACAGCCAAGCACCTTGCAAAATATTCAAAGGCATAAAACACGTCGGTTCCATAAAACCAACCTGTTAAGCATAGTTCTATCCAAAGAAGCATTGCAAAATTCAAGACAGCAAACGGGCCTCAGATGAAAGGAACTGTACAGACTGTGGTTGGAGACATTTTCACCCAGATGGGTTTGAGCACGCACGTGCGCATACACACACACACACACACACACACATGGGCGTAGCCGGGGGCAGAGGGAGGGGCAGCTGCCCCCCAAAATCAATAAAAATCAGTAAAAGATATAGCAAACTGAGGTTCTCCCCCCCATAAAAGGCCTGCCCCACAAAAAATCCTGGCTACGCACAGGCACACGCACACAAGATTTGTGTGGAATGCAGAGACAAACACATAAAACATATTGCGACCCTCTGCTTGCTTGCTTGCTTGCTTTTTTTTTTTTTAAGGAGTTTCAGAACTTTGTGGCTTCAAATAAATTTATGTTATTATTAAGGAGCCTATTCAGTTCAACCCACAACTTGTATCTTTAACCTTGTTTGAATGTACTAAGGACGACACACAATCCAAAGATCTTTTAATGTATTTATTGTTGGCCGTGTGCCACTCAATTGTACAAAAAAGGAAAAACTTTTTTCTGATCTTATTTCTTCATGGTTGAACAATATATGGACTCTTGTATCACCAGAAAAGAGAGCCTGCCGTATTAGAGCCCTTAATGGTACCACAAATTTGGACTCCTTTTCACATGATATGGTGGTACTTTATATCACAGGTTAATGCTGAACAACTGCAACAGACATTACCAACTGCCTCTTTGGACATATGGAATATATAACTCCTGCCTTGGGATCGATACTAACACCTTTAGTATCTGTATTGTTAACTTATTCATTGAGTTTGCATCAATATCAAGACTGGTTCCTGTTATATCTATTTATTTTTCTGCTTTTTCTTTATGAGTATGATTATGTTTGTTCCTTGCAGAAACACCAGTGCAATGTTTTTCTGAACAAGGAAGAAAAATCTGAAATTATTGTATTGGCGGGGACTTTCTGGGAACCACACAAAAGAGCAGACACCCAGAGCGAGTGAGACCATAAAGAAAATAAGCTTGGGGAAAGTTCCCATAGCAGCGGGGGACCCAATTTACAAATGGAACGCACTCATCAGGAAGTGAAACATGTTCTGCTTCCAAGGCAAAATTCACAAACCAAAACACCAATTTCCGGGTTTGCAACGTTTTTAATCCAAGTTGTTCATAAACTAAGCTGTTCTTAAACCAAGGTTACCACTGTACAGATCTTTCCAAGTGCCTTTTTCAGAGATTTTGACTGGGCTTGTCAGGCTTCTCTTTGAAATCACATGAGACTTGTTGAAGACTGGGGCCCAAGAGAAGAATGATAGCCTGGCTGGTTCTTGGGGATCCTAGCAGACAAACCTGTTAAGAGATCTCTGCAGGTAGCAAACTTGTTTCCAGGCTGATGCTTATACAGTAGTACCTCAGGTTACAAACGCTTCAGGTTACAGACTCCGCTAACCCAGAAATAGTACCTCAGGTTAAGAACTTTTCTTCGGAATGAGAACAGAAATCGTGCTCCGGTGTACTGGCAGCAGCAGGAGACCTCATTAGCTAAAGTGGTACCTCAGGTTAAGAACAGTTTCAGGTTAAGAACGGGCCTCCAGAGCGAATTAAGTTCTTAACCCGAGGTACCACTGTATGTTAAACAAATGTTTTAAGTGCAGCACAAATGACTTAACAAATAGCATGCTTGCCGTGATGGCTACTTTCTGCAACCAGCGTTGCTGGCCATATGTCTCTGAATCCCAGCTGCTGGGAATCTTGGATGGGGAGATTCTTGCTGTGCTCAGGCCCTGATTGTGGGCTGGACAATGGGCATCTGACTGGTCACTGTGGGAAAAGAGTGCTGGGTGATATGGGCCTTTAGCCGGATCCAGCAAGGATCTTCTCATGTTCTTGAGGACTAATAGTACTGAGTGTGCTTTATCAACTCCAGCAGCTGCAACCTGTTGTAAACAGAGATACCCCGGGCACAGTTATCCGTGTTCTGGTAACTTCCCATTTGGACTACGAAGGGCTGAAAACTGGAAGCGTTAGTTATAGTGCAGAACACAGCAGCCATGATTTTGACTGGCACCGCTCACACAGGTCGTATCTTGCCAGAAATTTCACTGGCTGCTCTTGTCTGTTCTCTTCCAGACCTAATTAAAAAGTGCAGGTGCTCACATTTAATGCCCTAAATGGCTTGGGACCAGAGCATTTGAAGGAGCGCCTCCTCCCATAACAAACTTCCTAAGGTAAGGCCTACCCTGTGTGGGATTGCACTCCCTCTGAAGGAGGAGATACACAGTTTTGTGGGGCAGGGTTCTGAGTCCATCTCTGTCACTGGAAGCCCAGGCAGCCTTTGTGGCTAGAAGGACCTTCTACCTGCTGCAACCGAAGCAACAGCTGTGGCCATTCCTGGGCCAGGGAAGCTTGACCACAGTAGTGCAAGCAATGGCGACTTTGAGTCTGGATTACTGCAACACCACTCTTATGTTTGGGTTCCCTTGCACTTCAGCCAGAAGCTGCAGTTAGTGCAGAATGCTGCAGCACAGTTGCTGACAGGAATGAGACCCTGTCAGCACAGAACACCTCTGCTCAGAAATCTGAACTGGTTTGAGATTTGCTACCAAGCCAAGTTTAAGGTGTTACTGTTAGTATAGAAAGCCAAAACAGCTTGGGACCAATTTGTTTGTGGGATCGTGTAACCCTCATGGTGGATTTGATTTACATCAAATCGATTTAAATCATGATTTAAATCACTAGTCAGTAAGACTTGATTTAAATCATTTATTTATTTTTACAGAAAGAGTCATTATTGCTGGTATAATCTTAATTTTTACAACCAGATGAAGGTTTCATTTTTGGAATAACAAATTTTCAGAGTAGTTTTTACAGTTATATCAAAAATTACTGATTTGGCTATACTATTAGAAATACATAGATAATTATGAAATTATTGAGAGGTTTACTAAGCTAACTGTTTATATTTGGACAACTTTTCTGCTGTACTTTATTGGAAGGAGAAAAATAATCATTTCCTTAATAACAATTTAAACAATTTATTTAACTAAAACAATAACATTATAGCATATGTATCCATGTTTGTTAGGGACGTGGGTGGCACTGTGGTCTAAACCACAGAGCCTAGGGCTTGCCAATCAGAAGGTCGGCGGTTCGAATCCCCGCAACGAGGTGCGCTCCTGTTGTGCGGTCCCAGTTCCTGCCCACCTAGAAGTCCAAAAGCACATCAAAGTGCAAGTAGATAAATAGGTACCACTCTGGCGTGAAGGTAAACGGCGTTTCCGTGCACTGCTCTGGTTCACCAGAAGCTGTACACCGGCTCCCATGACCAGTAAAGTGAGATGAGCACCGCAACCCCAGAGTCGTCCACGACTGGACCTAACGGTCAGGGGTCCCTTTACCTTTATCCATGTTTGTTAACTGATGCAGTTAAATGGCTTTTTAAAAAAAGAAAACGTAGACTGAGTTTTAGCACACATGAAAAACTTAAAACAAATCCTTATTTCCTGATGAACAGCCTTTAGACTATAATGTAACTTAAATAGAAAACTATCTTTAGAAAGATGTTTCCTCCGCAAGCATTTTATTTAAAAAATCCAATTTAAATTTTTTAAATCCATTTTTTAAAAAAAAAAATCATTAATTTTTATCCACCCTGGTTACCCCACATATGCCCATTCAACCACTCCAATCTAAGGAACTGGCACTCTTAGAGAGGTGCCACAAAATGCTCATTCCGCAGTTGAAAAAAAACTTATATTTTAGTGTAGAACTACCTATGCTTTGGAACCCCCTGCCCAGTGACACCAAGAAGACACCTTTGCTTTAAAACCTTTAAATTAAAACCATTTGAACAAATTAAAGATAAAGTGAATTGGTTGCAATATTATCAAATTAATGAATTATATAAGAAGGATAAGAGAAATGGTTTTGCAACAGAAAAAAACCAAATTGAAAACGGAGTTGTTAGATACTAATGATAAGAATATGTCTAAAATGTACAGTTTGTTGTTGGAGTGAGCTACAAAGGATGAACAAGTTAAATCGGTCATGATTGATTGGGCAAGGGATGTGGGACATAATATAATAATGGAGGACTGGGAGAGGCTATGGAGGAAAGCGGTTAAGTTCACTGCATGTACGATGTTAAAGGAAAACATTATGAAGATGATGTATAGATGGTACTTGACCCCTGTAAAATTAGCAAAAATTTATCACAAAAGTGATAATCTTTGTTGGAAATGTAAAAAGAAAAAAGAAGGTACTTTTTTCCATATGTGGTGGACTTGTCCCAAGGTGAAAGACTTCTGGGAGAAGATTTATAATGAAATGAAAAAAATGTTGAACTATACATTTATTAAGAAACCAGAGGCCTTTCTCCTTGGAATAACAGGTTTAGAATTGCCCAAGAAAGATGTTAAATTATTTTTGTATGCCACAACGGCCGCTCGAATATTACTTGCTAAAAATTGGAAAACACAAGAACTACCAACAGTGGAAGATTGGCAGATGAAGATGATGGATTTTTCGGAGCTAGCTGACCTGACTGGAAGAATCCGCGACCAGAAAGAAGAGGAGTTTCAAGAGGACTGGAATAAATTTAAGGTCTATTTGAATAAATATTGTAATATAAAAAATTAGAAATTACTTGAAAGAAACAAATAGGCCTAGGACAAATTAAGTTATAATTAAATAAATGGGATTCAGAATGTCAAGAAAAGTGAATAAGATGACTATAATTGGAAATTGTTTTAGTTTAATAATGATATTGGAAAGCTGTTACTTTTAAATTACAAGGAAACTCAGAAGGGAGGGATTTGAGGAAGTCAATCAAGATGTTTAAAAAGTTGGATTTGTGAAGAATTAAGTTTGTTATTATTATCTATTTGTTTATTGTTTCCCCCTTTCCTCCCTCCCTTTTTTCTTTTTTCTTTTTTTTTCTTTTCTTCTCTTTTCCCTTTTCTGTTTTTGTGTATTAATTTGCTTTGTGGTTTGTGTTATTATGGTGAAAAAATTTAATAAAAAATTATTTAAAAAAGAAGAAGACGACACCTTTGCTGTTCTCTTTTCAGTTCCTGCTTAAAACAGAGCAGTCACAATAACAGAAAGGGCTTTTTCAGTAGTGACATGCCAGATACCAAATTAAAATTCACTTGATGAGCTAAGGAAACAGTAGCGGATAAATTGGCCTTTTTCATGCCAGCCAAGAGTAGCTTCACAATCCAAGACTACGGTTATATTTTCCCCCATATGAAGACAAAATAGAGTGAGCATCTGTGATAAGCACCAAGGCACTGGCAGCTGAAATAGGGTCAAAGGAGTGGCAAGATGCAAATTAAGAAATCCTGCTGCAATAAAAACTGCAGAGCAAGAATGCTTCTGCGTAACAATGAGTGCAAGACAAAAGGTTCCCTCTGTAAGACAATGTTAATTGAACACATTTACTAAGCAGACCATTTCATTGTCAGCAGAACCGGTTGTTCAAAGGAGGCCCAGGACAATGGTTAAGACACAGTCATTCCCAATTTCCACAGCACACTCACAAGTTCTCATGAGCCCCCCCCCACCTTTCTATCCAAATGAGTTAAGAATGTAATTTAGCAAATATTGTGGGAAAGATGCAGACTTTCCGAAAAATAATTTGTAGAAAGTGGAAATATTAGTAAAGTATCCTGTTTATGTCCTTTTTTACCGAATGTGCACATCCAACAAGTTAGATAGCCTTCTTTATTGTCATTATGAGTGTGTGTCATTCCATGTCAGTTCAACACGGTCATGCCACCCACCATCTTGGATTTTGATGAAACGTGGTGCACACCCTTCCCTTATGGTTGAAATAAACCTCCTTAATTTTCCCCCCTCTATCTCAAACGGTTTTAATTTTATAGCACTTGAAAGTTTTGTGAAATCTGTGTTTCTGTCCCTCTTGAGATCCTCGGCCTTGTGTGCATTTTATTTTTTTCTCCATAGCCAATGATCAGATCTCTTTGAAATTTTATACAGAGATCAATAACATGATGAGGATTTGAGGATTTTTTGGTGGAAAAACTAGGTTTAGAAAACCTAAATTTTCAGTGTCAGGGCATGATGCAATCAAAAGTTTTTGATGGTGGAAATTATTGCAAAGAACATAAATGTGCCATCAAATCTCATGTGCACCCTAATTTTCGTGGTGTTATTTAACCAAAAAAGGTGTGCATTACATTTGAGTAAATGCAGTATTAAGTGTCTCCTACTCATGCTAGCTTTGCATGACAGCTGTTAACTCTTAGTCAGAGGATTTTACATTATTTAGATCAGTAATTCTAAAAAGTATGATTAAGGACCATTTATTTTAGGCACTTTCAGATGGTCTCCAAGCCCACAATGGAAATAATAAAGACTTGAAGACTGACGCATTTCTTTGGAGCTTCCACTGCATGCTGAGGAGACAAGTCACTTTTCAATGCAAATTCGAAAATTTACCATGAAAAGTGGTTTGCCTTGTTCGCAGCAAGGAAACAGCCTTTCAAGCATATCCCATATGGTGGCTTTAAGATAAGAGTACAGTATGGGGAGATCTGCAAAGGACAAGCAAGCCAGATAGTGATCCTCAGTGCCATGATGGATTAAATAACGGATTAAATAATGCTACACGGAGCCAGAGTAGCTTTATATAATGTAAGAGTTCCAGCACAAAGCCATAACTACTCTGGCCCTCTCACCTCCGTCCGTAAAGAAAATCCAAGAGACAAATGGAAGGGTTACTGCTCTACGAACCACAAGAGATACCCTCTGACTGCCTGTTGTTCCAAGACAGGCGGTGAATTCACAATCAGCCTGCAACATTCCTGCCTGTTACGCAATTGCATTTTTGCAAGGGTATGCTAAATATTTAACTTTGAGATGGCTGCTTGGAGCAGTTTCAGAATAACCTTGCCATCTCTCTCCTTGAAGGTTATGAGACCGTGTTTCAAATCCCCATCACATAGCTATGTTATTTACATGCAGGTCTAATTCCTCCTCAAGCTGTCCAGCCTGTAAGCACAGCATGAAAATGGAAACTGATGAACATCTTCAAAGCACAGAGGAAAGCACAGCAGAAAGGTCAGCTGGCTAAGGCGCATATTCTGCCTAATTGTCTCAATGGAGTACACCTTTCACAGAGGAATTAAAGTTTCGAGTAGGGCTTCGCTATTAACACTATTATCCAAGGCGCCTACATGCTGGTTTAATAAACTGCACGTTCATTTCGATGTTCCCCTCCTCCCTTATTTATGATTGATGTGGTTGCATAAAAGTCTGAAAGAACAACCAATTGATAGCGAGAAGTAAGTTTACCACGAGCATATATCCAAATGTATTTATTTTTTAAAGTTCTGCAAAACTTTGCTACTGTAGTCTATCAATATTGTAGTCCAATAAAAGGTCTTGTTTTGAATTGCATCATTTGCAATCAGGAAAACAATATCATTACATTTTTATCCTTTCCACATGGATCAAGCTGTTGTCTTTCATCCATATTGCAAGCAATTCTGTTCAGCTTGACATCAATGGGATTATTTCACAGGAGCAGCAAGCACGGTATTTTGAATGCAAGCAAGTGCACACAAAATGAAAGCCGGACTCCCTTCTCTATGCAGCCCTAACATTACCCCTGGCAATAGAATGTCCTCTGGACAGCAGTGGGGGAATGTTGAGGTTTGTGCAGTTTAATAAACATACCAAGGGGATCTAATATTACCTTAATATTGGGGGGGGTGGACCATTAATCACATTTATTACTATATTGTACTTTGCCTCAGGCTAACATAATGTCCTGGGCCCTGGATCTTTTGCCTAAAGCTATCTGAGAATTCAAAGGGGAAGGAGCCCCATAGTGCAGGGAGCTGGGGGGCACTAGGTTGACAAAGGAAGGCTGTTGTACAGTATTGTAAACAATATTGAAGTGGGTATAATTTTTAACTAAAGGCTCAGGATCCAACCCAACAAAGTTCCAAAGCTTTTGCAAATTTTAATTTTACAAACTAAAAATGAAATCAATCAATCTGGAATTACTGAAACCATGTAAGGTAGTACAGTTATACCGCAGGTGTGGGGCTAAGCCCGAGAGACTGTGCCAATCCTAAGGTCATCTACTTAGTTCTTTTTTGAAATCTTTAAACTCGTGAAACAGGTTCCCACCCTCCCCTCTCATATTTTCCCATCAAAACAAAACCCCCAAAGAAATAAAGACAATGAGAAAGATGTACAGAACTCTTGATAGGATTCGTAACTGCTGAAAAAAAATCATGGGGAGAGAATCATTTCTTCCCCCTGAGCACACAATTTAAAGCATGAACTAATAAAAAGGGAGCATTGAAAGGCAAACAAGAGCAAGCCCAGCTACATTTAACAGCTCAAAAAAATTATTATCTTTGTAAACTGAATGATATATAAAACATTTAAAAGGTGACCTGTTTAGAAAAGCCCTTTTCACTTATTCCCCCCCAAAGGTTCACTTACAAAGCACCTTAATGTTTTTTTCTGACATTGACACAATTAAAAAGTAACCTTTTTACACAATTATGCAAGACACAAGAATGAAGAAGAAGAAGAATACTGTATTGTTAAAAAAAATTGAGGAAAGCAACCCCTAGCCCAAAGACCAGAAAGCCTTTTTCCATTCATACAAACTGGCATATATGCACTGGGAAGATGACAGTCAGATGAAGAAAACTGACTCCAGTATTTTGGCTGCCACCACTACCCATGAAAACATGCACTACCAGTTCTGTGACCCTAAAGAACAGAAGACCAGCAAGGGGAATAGGGGCTGTTTATTATGGACAAAAAGCACCAGAAAATGACTCCACCTAGAAAATAGGAACTGAGCTAAGACCACTTCAAACACCCTTTCATGCATTCAGTAACCATGCTGAGGAGGCAGTGGGATCATGTCCACAAGTCACTCACACACACACCCCTGTCTTTTCCACCTTAATTAACAGCAGATCCCAGTCCCCTCTAAATTTAAAATCTGTGTTCAGGGTTGTGTGATATATACTACAGGACAGGTATGACTAAAAGGGAAAGGGGGGGGGGGGGAGTCCCAGTCTGACACAAATATGAAATAGCATTTTTCGTGATCAATTCTTTGACCTTTGACCTCTCATATATTATAATAAGATACCCATATTTTGAAAGTGAACTGCTACTACAGCTCCTATAGTCCCCAGTAAAGGGAGAATTTAAGGGTTTGTCTTTGTATTTTCATTTTGCGACTGGACCTGGCAATAAAAAGGCTAGATGCAAGTGATGGGTTGAACTAGGACCACATTTTATTTAAAATATATCTGCAGGGGAAATGTGTGGGAACCCAATTTAACTTCAATCACGGGCAAGCCAAAAGGTACCCATTCCTTTTTTTGTGGTTTTTTTTGTTATAGCATTTATTAATTTTCCAATAAAAAACATCCAATTAACATATCAAATCACAATCCAATAAAAATAAAAATGATAAAATAAAATAAATCAATTTGTCTTCCAAATTATAATCTTGATTTTATGACTTCCCACAGTCTGAATCTCGAAGCATATCCAAATCTCAGTCCTGCCTCTCATCTCTCATCGATATTTTCATATTTTCATATCTCGATTTTACCTCTCCAAACTTGTCTCTGGCTCTGCGATCCTCAATCATGTCAGGTACCCATTCCAAGGGGAATAACAAGGCAAAGCTCCAAAGCCTGGGCCCAACCTTATGGTGAGCAGGGAGGTCTGCTTGGCCCACATGCTCCCAGCCCCACAACTCCAGAGAGATGTGGAAGTGGAGCCTCAAGAATGTCCCATGTCCAGGCTAAGAGACTCACAACTCAGAGCAGCTGACCTCCAAAAACGCCCTTCACCTTCAATGGGTGCTCACCTTCTGTAACATTCAGCTTTCATGCACTTTCCTGTGAATAAGTTATCTCCTGCTTGGATTACTGCAATGCGCTCTACGTGGGGTTACCTTTGAAGGTGACCCAGAAACTACAACTAATCCAGAATGCGGCAGCTAGACTGGTGACTGGGGGCAGCCGCCGAGACCACATAACACCGGTCTTGAAAGACCTACATTGGCTCCCAGTACATTTCCAAGCACAATTCAAAGTGTTGGTGTTGACTTTTAAAGCCCTAAATGGCCTCAGCCCAGTATACCTGAAGGAGCTTCTCCACCCCCATCGTTCTGCCCGGACGCTGAGGTCCAGCGCCGAGGGCCTTCTGGTGGTTCCCTCATTGTGAGAAGCCAAGTTACAGGGAACCAGTGGCACCCACCCTGTAGAACGCCCTCCCATCAGATGTCAAAGAGATAAACAACTACCTGACATTCAGAAGACATCTTAAGGCAGCCCTTTCCAGGGAAGTTTTTAATGTGTGACATCTTAATGTATTTTTGGTCTTTGTGGAAGCCGCCCAGAGTGGAAGGGGAAACCCAGCCAGATGGACAGGGTACAAATAATAAATTATTATTATTATTATTATTATTATTATTATTATTATTATTATTACAATGTGACCAACTTAAACATGTAGCCAAATTAACCAAAACAACCCTTTTAACACCACAAACCTCTACACATCAACACCCACTGAATTCAGCACAGACCAGACAATAAACCCTGCTTACTCAATATGCATGAAATGACTCAAAGAGGTGTGGCCAGGCTCATCAAGCCTGCGACCACATCTTCCTGATGCAGATGCCAGTATGTGCATATGTGCACGCCAAGCAGCCTTGCCCAGACACACTGTTATGTGATTGGCAGGACTTTAGTGGCTTTTAAAGATGCAGTTGTCTTGCAGTCAATCATTCAAATATTTTTGCCCTTCAAGTGCAATTGATTTTGTTCTAACCAATGGCTAAGAAGGGTGTGTAACCCTGGAGACTGTGCTGCCGCCTCTGTTCTGTTCTTAAAACAAACAAAGTTTGCTGACACAAACCCCTGCTACACAAAGGATAGACAATGAAACAAAATAATAATACCCCCATCTTCCCCCCCCCAACTGCAAGATGTCTATGATGAAAGTGTCTCTCACCAAAAGTAAACGAACTGTGAAAAATACTATGAACTTAAAGTGGAGACAACAGATGTACCTTTTCCTGTTTATCTGTTTGCTTTGTAACACACACACACACATAAACTTTAATTTAAAAAGCAAAGTTTGAAAACAGACAGTGGACTCATGGAAGAAACACAGAAGAACTTGATGACAGCACTATGTAAAAAAGTGAACAAAATTAAACTATTCCGCACTAAACGTCTGGGGTGCAAGCGGTCCTAATTATCGAAAATTCCAGGTCATACCTGAAATGATATTTGGAGTCTAGCTTTTAATTTATCGTTATATCCTCTGCTATCTGTCACTTTCACTAGTTATCTCTGGCAACACCATACAACAGCTGACCTGGGGAAAGGAATCAGCTGTTCTGTAAGCTTAATACCATATTATGTGTGGTGTGCTGACTGCAGACTTATTCATTAGGCTGAATTATTATGGTTTCTAAAGTGCTCACATCTCTCACTGGCACTCCAAAAATAATTTTAGATGGCCAATTACATACAGAAGCAGGCATTCTTTTGCAGTAATGCCAATCCTAAGGGGCTGGAAGGATAGGTATTGCAGTCAAAGACTTACCTCTCATTCACAGCTGCCTAGAAAGAAATGCCACTGTTTTTATTTTTAAAAAAGCAAACCTTGCCCTGTTCCTGCGGCTTTAACAGCAGCCAGACATACACAGAAATGGCAGGAGTATGGAAGTAAAATGGTGGGGGGAACTTCAGCTGCTTATTTCCGCAGTTCTGCTGTTGGGAGGCCCTAAAGCAAGCCTGGTTAAAAACAACAAAAACCAGCTAGCAACCTTATTCCATAGCTATTCCCATGAAATACTGACCTGGCCACAAGCAACACAAGCAGGGGAAGAATATGCACCTATGTGGTTAGCTTAATGTCAGGTCTCTCTTTGGTTTTTCCACAGAGCTTGACAGCTACTGCATTCCTTTCCAGGCAACTTTTCGGGGCGAACGTGACAGAGGAGGCCAGGGCCAGACGCGAAAGTGGTTGGATCAATGAATGTCAATTTTACTCAGTGCTTTTTTTCTTTTAAAAAAACGTGTTTAGGGGTACTCTCATTCCATCTGAGACTCAGGAAACACTGTGACAGGAAATGAGGCCGCCGATGGGAGTAGCAATGGAACTATGATGATTCAGCATCCTAGAGATTTAAATTTTTAGTTTCTTCTTCCATTAGATTCACAAAATGTTTAGGGTTATGCAAACCCTTGTGTCCCCCCAGAAAAAAAGGACTGATTTTACCCTTGTACAGTAAACTTGTTTGTGCACGCACACACACACACACACACACACACACACACTCCTCTGCATTCTTCATCCCTGCAAGCAAGAAATATTATCAGGGTTCAAATGCAAAATCCACCAAAGCAGAAATACTTGAGGAGGGTGCAAAGCAGGGTCAGGTGTGTGAGGCCTGGGAGAGGAGGTGTGGCCTTTGGGAGACCTGAGGGCCAGATAGTGAGGACTGCATCCAGCCCCTGAGGTTCCCTATCCTTGCTTTATTTATATAGCTCAACCATGTATGTGTGTGTTCATATCTATATTGCACTATAATACTCCTCCCTGTAGATGGACAGCTAGAGTGGCATCCCCCCCCCCAGGCTAGAATGTAGGAAATAAATTCATGAACAAAGGAACTCTAGACACCACATAGATGTTAAGGTCGTTGCCTGGAATCGGTCCCCTCTTCACCTCCTGAGAGTAAATCCTAACAATGAGCATGCAGAAAGATAAATACAGTTTACATGGGTTTTATCTAAGCAGCTTCGGTCCTGTATACCTGAAGGAGCATCTCCACCTCCATCGTTCAGCCTGGACACTGAGGTCCTGCTCTAAGAGCCTTCTGGCAGTTCCCTCACTGCAAGAAGTGAGGTTACAGGGAACCAGGCAGAGGGGCTTCTTGGCAGTGACGCCCTCCCATCAGATGTCAAGGAAATAAACAACCCATCTGACCTTTTAGAAGACATATGAAGGCAACCTTGTTTAGGGAAGTTTTTAATGTCTAATTTTTACATTTTTTTAATAAGCTGTAAGCCGCCCAGAGTGGCTGGGGAAACCCAGCTAGATGGGTGGGGTATAAATAATAAAGTTGTTGTTGCTGTTGTTTTTATCTAGCGATATTTAGTTTGCTCCCTATGAAGTTTAAGGTTGCCAGAAGCCGAGAGTTCGCCAACACATTTTGCTGACCACCTTTGTGCACAACTCTCCCCCCCCCCAACAACTCAGGTTACATACGTGTTGCAGAACACCCAAGTTTGCCAACAGCTTTGTCACTTTTGTGCTGGAGAACGCAGGCATCATGTCGCTCAATGGAGTAAAAATAGTATGTAACAATTAAACAAAGTGTTGCTAACTACAAGGTCAGAGCACTGCTCTTCTCTGCATGAGGAGGCCACAGCGCCTCAAGGGAAAGCCATCTGTGAGGTTTTGCAAATACGCTTCTTTGTAAAATGGGAAGCAACAGTTTAGGGCATTCCGTATACACTTAATAGAGACAGACTAATTATTAATGGCAGTTTACGGAGGTGGAAAGGGCGCAGGCAGCAAGAAATGGCTTTTCGCTGCAGATCAGATTCAAATGAAAATGTCTGGATTTTTTAAAAAACAACTTTTTTAGCATATGTATTGGGAGAGGGTTCCCTATTCCCCTTGTTGCAGCCTGTTTTCCTTGCAGCTATTTATACCCAAGTCGCAATGTGACACACATGGTTGCAACACAAATATTTCTGCAACCTGCCAATTGATGTGGAAACGCTGATGGGCTCATTTCAGCTACAAATACAATTTTTAGGCCTTTCTGACTGCATAAACAATGTCCGAAAAGGTAATGGCAAGAAATAAACCAGGATTTTTTGTGGGAAAAGTAAGTGACTAGGTATAAGAACTGGGCTGCCAAGTCTGAGTTTGACCTGACATTTCAGTGTTTTCCACTCCTCAGGGGCCCTCCAGAGGAATTTAAGATGGGGAAAAGTTATTTTCTGCTTGGCTCAGTAAGAGCTTTTTGCTATTAGCTCAGTTCCCATGTCAATCAGGTACTGCTCTGTGACCCATGGAGAGCAACTAGGCTCCCCACTTCATCCGCCAAACTCTTCTTCCCTGATCTAAGTTTCCGAGCACAAGTCAAAGTGTTGGTGCTGACCTTTAAAGCCCTAAACGGCCTTAGTCCAGTATACCTGAAGGAGCATCTCCACCCCATCATTCTGCCCTGACACTGAGGTCCAGCTCTGAGGACCTTCTGGTGGTTCCCTCACTGCGAGAAGCCAAGTTACAGGGAACCAGGCAGAGGGCCTTCTTGGTAGTGGCGCCCTCCCTGTGGAACACCCTCCCACCAGATTTCAAAGGAAAAAACAACTACCAGACTTTTAGGAGACATGTGAAGGCAGCCCTGTTTAGGGAAACTTCTAATATCTGAAGGACTATTGTATTTTAATATTTTGTTGGAAGCCAGCCAGAGTGGCGGGGTATAAATAATAAATTACTATTATTATTATTATCTACAATGCCAGTGTGGTGTAGTGGTTAAGAGCAGTAGTCTCGTAATCTGGTGAACCGGGTTCGAGTCTCCGCTCCTCCACATGCAGCTGCTGGGTGACCTTGGGCCAGTCACACTTCTCTGAAGTCTCTCAGCCCCACTCACCTCACAGGGTGTTTGTTGTGGGGGAGGAAGGGAAAGGAGAATGTTAGCCGCTTTGAGACTCCTTAGGGTAGTGATAAAGCGGGATATCAAATCCAAACTCTTCTTCTTCTTTATGTTCCAGGCTACACCCTCTCATCTCAGGAACGGAGGTTCCAGAAATCTCAAACTTTGAAACTCATTTCTCAGTCTCTGTGTAGCCAAACACCGCAAGGGCTAAAATGTTTGCAAGCAATGATATCGTCAAAATAGTTTATCATGTCCACCAAACCGTAAATTGGAATCTATTCTGCTTTAAGATTGGTTCTGGGTGGTGTACCATGGCAAGAAGAATGCCAATAAGAGCAATAAACATCACAACACAAATAATAAAGTGGCATTATAAAAAATAACTGCAGCAGTCAAAGCAATGCCAGTCAGCACCAATGAATTTTAGAATAAAACGCAAAATAAAAAAAAAAGGATTTGCCTGGCATCAGAAGCTATAAAGTGATATAACCTACCAAGCTTTCCTTTCCTTGACAGTTTACTATATGCAAGCTACTTAGAGTCCCCCAACCCCAGTATTGCTATCGTTACAGTTTATTTATTTATATTTATATGCCACATTTAGGAAAACTGGCTTCCAACACACAAATACGTAATTTAAGCACAAAGAAATGCAGCGTACAAAAAAATTAAGACAACAAAATCTTTTTTTTTCAAAAAGTGTTAGAAGCCAGATACAATCTTGCTGAAACAAACAAACGAAGACAATTGTTACATTTCAACCAAAACCTGCGTGCCAGGCTTATTCGCTGACATGCTAGTTTTCCACACACAGGGATTTATTTATTTTTGTCAACCTGCAATTTCAAATGATACAGCTGGGGCATGTTTACCATTTCCATGAGAACTAAGCCAAAGCTTTGAGATGAGAATGGATCTAAAAACCACCCAACACATGAAACTAAATTGAACGGATGACAGGCCGTGAAAAGCCTTGCTTGTATATTGTTGTTTCAAATTATTTACCCAAAACATCCTATTAAAATATACTTCTAATACAGATGGTCCAATGGCATGAATACTGCCTACATTTATCCGTTAAAATAAACACAAAAAAGTATTCGTTTTTAAAGGAACAGTTCAGCTTTTACCATTTTGGTGCTATCCATGACCTTGCATCAACGGTCATTCTTGGTTTTTTTTGCATTCATGGGTCTTTTCTCCCAATTTAAATAGACGTTCATTAATTTATGTCTGAAGTTACAAGTTTTTTCTTTCTAGGTGCTCTTGTAATGGAAGGTAAAGGTAAAGGTACCCCTGCCTGTCAGGGCCAGTCATGTCCGACTCTAGGGTTGCGCGCTCATCTCGCTCAAGAGGCCGGGAGTCGGCGCCGTCCGAAGACACTTCCGGGTCACGTGGCCAGCATGACGAAGCTGCTCTTGCGAGCCAGCTCCAGCGCCGCACACGGAAACGCCGTTTACCTTCCCGCTATAAAGCGGTACCTATTTATCTACTTGCACTTAAGGGTGCTTTTGAACTGCTAGGTGGGCAGGAGCTGGGACCAAACGACGGGAGCTCGTCTGCTCGTCTGGGACCAAACGACGGGAGCTCACCTGCGGGGATTCGAACCGCGGACCATGCGATCAGCAAGTCCTAGGCACTGAGGTTTTACCCACAGCGCCGTGCCAAATGGAAGTTACTGAAGTGCACCTGTGAATGGACTGAGCTCACTTTTTTTGCTTTTGCTTTTTAACAAGAACAACAGGAGAAAATCAGTTCCACAGCTGATTTTCAAATAGGAGGGGTTTTTTTGTAGTCAGGAGATTGTCTTGATGACACACCTTGTTTTTTAACTGATTTAATGAACCAATTATTGTCAGGGCTGCAGTATTTCAGTTCAGAGTATATTTAATGAAAAGCTGATTAATCTCTTGATTAAATAATGTAGGGAAAGTATTTCTCTTTTGAAAAAAACATCTTAAAAGCTTTTGCCCAAGTCACAAGACCAGGATATTATTATCTGATTAGAACTATATTAAGCTGTACATGCCTCTAGCCCACTTTTACAGTGAAATCCAACTACTTAGATGTGAGACCCATGGAGTTCAGGTAGGCGTGTATAGCAGGAATGGGGAATCAATGGCTCTCTAGATATTGAAGGACTCTAGTTTCCATCATCCCTCACCCATTGACCATGCTGGCCAAGGCTGATGCGAGTCCAACAACATTTGGAGGACCAGAAATTCCCCATGCCTGGTGTACAGAACTGCAATCTCAACTGGGTCCCCTACCCAATAATAATAATAATAATAATAATAATAATAATTTTTATTTATACCCCGTCTCCCCGGCCAAGACAGGACTCAGGGCAGCTAACACTGAATATAAATACAGTAAAAACATTAAAAACAAAACAAAGCAAACAGTTGATTAAAATATAAGTTAGAATACAGCTTAAAATGCAGCCTAGTTTTAGTGGTAGCCTATAGATCAAAGCCATAAGGGGAGAAATCGTCAAATATTCACCAGGGCCAACTATCCATGCTGGTCCTACATGGGCCAGCAAAAAGAGCCGAGGGAAAAACAAAATCCCATATGAGGGGTTCCATTTAAAAAAAAAAAAAATGAGAGGGGGGGTTAGACTGAGTCCAGCCCAAAGGCCAGGCAGAACAGCTCCATCTTGCAGGCCCTGCGCAAAGATGTCAAATCCCGCAGGGTCCTGATCTCCTGCAGTAGGACGTTCCACCAGGCCGGGGCCAAAGCTGAAAAGGCCCTGGCCCTGGTTGAGGCCAATCTAACCTCCTTGGGGCTCGGGACTTCCAAAGTGTTGTTATTTATGGACCTTGAGGTCCTCCGCAGGGCATACCAGGAGAGGCGGTCCCAGAGGTATGGGAAGTCTTTTAATTTCAACAGGTCTGTTCTGAGTATGACTAACATTGAATGCAATCCTATGCAGCTGGGTAAAGAAGATTCTCAGCAGGTACGTGATAAAATTTGATTGCTGTAAAGAAGTATGTATAGCTTTAAAACCTTGATCCTACATTCCATATTTCCATACTTGTGCTAACTGCTGATTTCTATAGCCGAATCTTGAAAGATGCCTGTCTCACCTTTTGTTTAAGACTTTCAAGGAAGGGGTTTCACAGCCTTCCTTGGCAACCCATGCCAGTGCTGAACTGTTCTATAATTAGACAGCTGCATCTTCTTGTAGTCATTTCTATTATGCACTAGGTTTCCTAACGGCAGAACGGAAACAGCGAGGAAGGCTGCCTATGGATGGCCTGCTGTTGAAGCCTGCAAAAAGTCTGTCTAGTTCAGCAGCGGACAAACAGATGCTTTTGGGAATCCCACTGGCAGGATGTGAAAGCATAAGACAATGTTTACATTTATAAGAATGTTACAAAACTGCCAACTCAATATAAAAAAATGGCAGTGTACAATAAGATGAGTAAAAAAATTCATAAAATCATAAAATAGAGAACAAATGACCAGCAATGCATCGTATTAAAACTGCTTAGCAAAAGAAACATGTTTTCAGCAGGTGACAAAAGAACAAAATTGTAGGGTGCTTGTCTTATTTCAATAGGAACTAGTACAGTATTCCGAATTACTGGTGCCACTACACTGATAAACCTTGGCTCCCATAGAAACTATAAAAGAAGCTCACAGTGGGACATTCAAGAGGGATTCTCCAGGTGATCACAGTGATCTCGCCAGTGTATAAGGGACAAGGTGGTCCTTCAGATAATGCCTGTGGCACAGCCATAGTCTTCAAGGAACATTTCAGATCCTTTTGCAACGTAGGATTTACCATGTGACCAAAGACAAAAGCTGCCACAAGAACAAAACTATTTTTTTTAATGGAACAACATTCTTTTGCAATTTGGACTCTAGAGGGAGTCATTTGCTATAGATGTTGAACTGGTAATGGAGACTTGCAACAGAAAGGTGTGTTTTTCCCATTCCTTAAAAAAAAAAATCACAATTCTTTTTTACAAAAACATTAAAAAGGTTTTCTAAAAAAAAAGAGAGGAGGATTTGGACTTGATGCTTTTGTTTCTGCTGACACCCCATTTCAAATGTTCCTACTGCCACCTTCTTAAGTAGCGTTTTAAAAATGTCTTGAGAGTTTGGTCTTACTGCAGTCATCTTTTTCCAGCTTGATTTAGATAAGCGGAGTTTTTGCATGCACAGCAAAAACTGTAGTGTAGTGTAGTGTAGTGTAGTGTAGTGGCACCAGTAATTTGGAATACTGTACTAGTTCCTAATGAAATCAGAGAGGCTCCCTACAATTTTGTTACTTTGTCACCTGATGGAAATATGTTTCTTTTGCTAAGAAGTTTTAATGTGATGCAATACTGGTCATTTGTTCTCTATGATTTTTTTACTCACTTTATTGTGAAAATATGCAATAATAAGGAAAGGGTGAAATCATGAGATTAATGCTGAGCTTTGCACATTGTGGCCCTGGTTAAAAATAAAAGACAGAACACTGTAACCAATTAAAGATTATCATAGCATGTTGCATGCTATAACTGGCGAAATGCAAGAACATAAGAAAAGTTCGGTTGGATCGTTCTAAGGAATCCTCAAGTCCAGCACCTTGTTTGAACGGTGACTAACCAAATATTTCCAGGAAGCTCAGAAACAGAGCACAAATCAAGTCAGATGGGTTGGGTGCAGATTAATATAATATAATATAATATAATAATATAATATACAATAAGCAACAGGTAGGATCATGACTGGGGAGGGGCAAACAGAAATATAATCCCTTCCAGGAACTTGCCAGGGCGCTGGGTAACCTACTCACTGCATGTATGGGGTGTGACCTTTAACAAAGCCAGATTCTCAGTATAACATAACTGTGAGGTCCATGGGATCTGGAGAAAAGGAGCAGCTCTCTTACAGCCTTGCTACTTCCTGAGCCTCTTCACAACTGGGGGAGGGGGGGTTCCCCTCAGTCTTGTTTGGTCTCTTAAGTCAAAGCCATGTATGATACCCCTTCCCCATCAATCCTCAGGAGAAAGGCAGGGCCAGTGGAAAAAATAAATTTAGCTTGGCTGCCAAGGACAGCCCAAATGTGTGGGCCCCTGGTAAGTACAGTTATATAAATCATCCACTATGCTATCCTGAAATGACATCATGTGGATGGATGTACTATGTATGATTAATAGATGAGATTGGTACAATAAGTCGTTCATTGCATCTTTCTAGCTTTATATCTCTGTTTCACAACATAACATCCTGAAATGACAATACTGAATCATTTTATGATTCATCTAGTTTTATTTATCTACATGGCCTCTCTTATCTTTTTCTTTCTTTCTTTTAAATTCAAACACAGTTGGATAGGTTTTCAAATCCTGGCATTCGTCAGGTGCATAAAAACCAGACCATCCCATAAAATTTGAGGCAGATGGCACTACTGAAGGTCTGGTAGCACTTTGGTTTTGATTTCGTAAGAGAATGGAGAAGGCACACACACACACACACACAACCCAAACCCAAGATGTGCCAAAAATATATTTCTGCTTCATCATCCTCAGAATTATGCTTGCATAGACCTCCTACAAGCCCAAAATCAATTTCCAAAAATGCACCATAGGTTTGGCAATAATATTGGTGCAGAAGCAAAAAGGGGAAGGGGAAGAAACAGAGAGAGAGAGAGAGAGAGAGAGAGAGAGAGATGGTGGATTAAAGGAAGCTGCAGTTACCATAGAAACCAATGAGACCAACTCAACACTGTGTACTTTGTAGCATCATCATTCTGTGGCTGATGAACCCCAACGGGAAGCATTGTTCCTGTCCCTATGGAAACCTAGGGAACAGCCCACACTGTAGTCACGGGAGATTAAAGCAAACTGGAGCAAATATCTTCCAATTCAGCTATGAGCAATCTCTCCTACTGAGAGCTAACACTGATTTACACATACACACACACACACACAGAGAGAGAGAAAAAGAACATAAACCAGGGACATCAATAACAGACCCAAGCCGAGCAAAGGTGTTCGGTCTACAAATTAATTTTAAGGAAAGAAGAAGTGTTTGCAGGCAGCTTAACACATGTGAACACCTAGGAAGCGGATTTATGGCTGCACCTAATCCCCATGGCAACCCACGAGGAGGTTTAAAGCTCAAAATAAACTGCTCCATAAAATGACTTGTTTTTTTCCTAATACAAACCACTACCTACCATTCGATAATTAGCATCCATTTCATCCACCGTCCCCCCAGGTGATTATATTTCAAACTAGGAGCTCCTTAGCTAATTATTGCACTAGTAGGGACCCTGAGCTAGTATGCCCAACAGAGACTGTAGCTTCCTATATTCCTTCTGCAAGGGCAGAGCTTCGAGTGTGTGGAGCAATAAGAGACAGGAGGAAAAGCAGGAAAGGGGCGAGTCTTGCTCTACTTCAAAAGCTACTGTGGTGAAGTGTGTTAAAAATAATAGTTTACCAGTAAGTAAATGTTCGCCAAAATCAGTGCATATTGTACAGTTGGTTGCTACAGTTCTGCTCCCCAGTAAACCCTTCTCTACCACCATGTAATATGTCATGCCACAATCAGCTCTTAATTATGCCAAACAAAGATACCATCCCAGGAATGCCAATGTGCAGGCATATTAATTAATTGTTTAGCGATGCTGACCAAGTTCACAATTATGGCCAACACAGTTGGGAAAGTCTCTGCTATAAGGGAGGCCCAGGCTCATTCAAGTCAAGCTCCATCTCAAAAGGGGGTTCACCCCCAACCTCTATCACTGCTCCTGCTAGATCTTTCCACTTTTGCAAGCAACCCCACCTCAAAGCTTCTGTGATGGAGGGAAGGTAACAGAGGGCACCAATGCTCACTAGCTGGGTCTGGCAAACTTTGCCTCTTAGAACCTGCTCACTGTCGGGAGGTTACAAAGCTGACCATGTGGTGAATACGTTTTTTTGCACACGTTCTAGCTCAACGCTCAAAAGAACCAGGTGGATTTCAAGGGAAGTAGGGCCAGGGATTGTTGGCAACGCATGGCAGGAATCACGTAAAACTCGAGCGCTAACAGGGCAGGGCACAGGGAGGCGCTGGCGAGCTCCCACCCTCAGAGCCATGTGACTTCCAGGATTCTCAGGTGATCGCAGTGAACTTCTGCAGCCAAAACCTTAGACATATACTGAGAACCCTGGAAGATGGTTCAGGCACAGTCCGTTGCAATCTATCCCACATAACACAAAAATATATGTAAAGCCCATGGCAGTGAGCAAAGTTATAGTGCATAAAACATATGTACGAAATGTTAAAATACATTCTTTCCAACCATCAAATTAGGTGGTGGAGGGGAGCATCTCAAATGTTGTTTTCTTTTAACAGCGTTATTTTCGAAGTGTTCAGGATTAATTTAGAACCGAATTAGCTTTCACAAACTGTTCCTGGTTTTGACAGCTGCCCAGGCAAAGGATGTCACATTTTAAATAATTTTCACACATTGAGCTGCTGACAAGTTTTCTAATTTTTGTAACATGGAAATGAAAGAGAATAGGGATGGACGGATATCCTCAGTTTCCCTTTCCCCCCTCCCATTCTGGTCCCATTCTGGTTTGCTTCTGACCCATGTTCTGGTTCTGCCTGCCTGCCTGCCTTAACTTAGAAAGAAAGTGAATTAATTTTGGAACTGGTGCGTGCACAGACTGGTGCAGTTTTCAGTTTGCAGGTGATCCAAGACATGCAAGCACAATCAAAGAAATTGTGAGCCTTTCAAGGTTCCTTTTTGCAAAGGGCTTTCATGAATGTGTACCTACGTTCCTGTGGCTTTAGTAACCAGCAGGGAAACCAAAACTTATGCTGCGCATGTGCAGCACTCTGAGCCAACACAAAATCAGAAATGAAGAATGGTGCGTAAAGGATATAAAAACAGCTCGATTTTGTGGATGCAGCCTGAGCTAGCATAGGTTTGGAGATGGATACTAGACTCTCCAACTTGACCCGGCTATACTAACAGACCTTCCAAGTGTACCTATTTTCCAGGAAAAGTCCTAGATTTACAGAAGCCATCCCAGTTTCCAATTTGTTCCCAGAATGTCCCATATAATCAGAATGTACATTCCTATTACTATTATAGTTGGTCCTTCTGGATTCAGTGACACTGACTCCTTATTGGGCATAAGTGGGCATCGGACTGCAGCCTTACAAAGTTTTCTTTTCTATGGAAAAGAAACTCCTTGACTGGACTTGATATAAAGAGATCTGGTAACTTTTGGTTTCTTCTAGCATTTACGAATGCAACTGGTTATTTGTTTCACAGATGGAGAAATGTCTTAGTTCACTCCATGAGCGCTCCTTTCACAGCTAGCTATCAAGAAGGTAGGCAGATCTCACTAGCTGCCAGATATGTGCTGCCATCCAAACCAACTCTTTTGCACTTTGATTGGTGAAGGTAGGAACCCATTTCATGAAGAATGAGGTGAGAGCCATACTAAACTGAACAATATGCAAAAAACAACAAAAACAACAGAGAAAGGGTCCTGAAAATATTAGCCTTTGTAGCTCTTGCCCTTTTACCATGAGTCTTATTGAACATATGGTACTGCCTTAAATGGGTGAGACCATTGGCCCATCCTGCCAAGAACTGCCTACTTGGCAGCAAGTCTCTAAGGCCTCAGGCAAGGGACTTCCTTAACCCAAAAGGCCAAAGACTCAGTCTGGAAAGTTGTGCAGGCAGAGCTCTGGGCTGCTCAACTGAGAGACTGACCACCCTCATTGGAGCTCCTTTCCAAGGAAATAACTGATCATATAAGAATGAAAAAAGGGTGATCTGAAGAAAGAACTATTGATGAAGTCCTGTTTTTAAGATCAATTTTCACACCACACCTTAATAACTTTTTTTCTTTGCTTAGCAAAGAAATCTAGGCGGCAGTTGCACAACAGCTTTCTTTGCGTGAGCACGCCAAACCAAAAATCAATTGCTACTATTTCTTCTCCCTCCACACCAGTGTTCAGTGAACCACTTCCTAAAGGTTATTTAATTGTGAATCTGGAAGATTGATTTTGATTTAAACTGTGGCCTACAGTATGAAAAGGTACTGTAATTTCTTCGTCTGTCACTCTGGCTGATCTAATTTTGATCTGCAACTGACCTACAAAAAGCCATAATCTTTTACTCAATAAAACAGAATTTTCTGCAGTTGGCTTTCAAGGGGAAATGATCAGACCTTTCAGGAATACATGGCGTGCTAGGTCACTAAGAAGCAGAGGCGGGTAAATATCTTTAAAAGATTTTCAATAACTATGCCCTCAGTTTCAGCTGGGATTTTACTTAAAAGAGCCACAACCCATAAATTCATTGGCAGAAATGTCCACAGAAACGTTGGATGCAAAAATGCTACCTAAAAGTAAGCTGCATTCCTAAACTGACAGGAAAACAATGTGTGGTTAAGTACATTTTCTTCCTATCTTTTTCAATTATATTGCATATTAATAAAGCAAAATATGCACATTTAGTTTTGCTCTGCCATAAAGCAACCAAACCCAAATGTTGATCCAATTTTTAAAAAACAACAATTCCTAACTACCTGTGCAAATGTCAATATACTGTACCCACTTTTAGTGAACCATTGCAACAGACAAAACCATGAAAGGCAGAATATTCATATTGGCCATATATATTCTATCAAAAAAGAAAGAAAACCAAAACCACATTTGCTATCTCATCTTTTCTTTTCATAGAGCTAGGCTGTTTTTAAACAGATCCTTGTCGACTTGTGTGGCGAAGATATTGACATGCCTTTTTGGGGTGTTTGTTCACAAAAAAATTCTAGTTACATCTAGTGTTTGTTGTTTGTTAGACTAAATTCCATTACTTTTAATTTATCCAAACTAAATTTACAATCTGACAACGTGTATAGAGACCAATAAACTTATTACATCCTTTGACTGTTCCTGATATATAAAATTTTAAATATAAAACCATGTTACCTGCATGGTGTTTAAGCTAATATCAATATAGAGACAACTGGATTCCTTATATGTACAGAACACACTGTTCTATACATGGTTCAAAATGGCTCCATAACACTTGCAAACAATTCTTTAAAAATAATAATAAATTAATGGTGTGGGTGTATGAAACTTAATGATAAAACCTGTTAAAAGTCCACAGTAATGATACTTCCATAATATAAGCACTTTGGACTCAAATCTAACAATACTAGCTCTAAATCTCAATTAAATCTAGGCAATTAACCCAAATTAGCCTGTTGGTTGCAGTGTGTCCTAGCAGGCAGCCTACCTAAATTCATTTTGCATAACAAACGAGCCTTGTTCCCACAGGGCCTGGATCCAAATTACTTACACCCAAATAAGGGAAATCTTTCCCCTGGAGGCGAAGAGCTCAGAACCAGGCTCAAGGGAGGCAAAAATGTTCCACATTTTTAATTTCCTAATAGAACTAGCCCTCTTTCCATTCACAAGGTTCCATCGAACCAAGTCTTACTTAGACCAACTGGAATCAATAGACTTAAGTAATAGGTTTATTATTTCAGTGGGTCTACTGTAAGTATGATTAATATTGGATATTGCCCACCATTTAACAACTCTACAAGGATAACAGTTATCTAGAGAACTGAATACAAGAAACTTTTGGAGCTTTTGTGGCACAAATGCACCATTATGGGGAAGACTTGCTGTGCCTGGAAGTTGGTGCAAAATTATGACAAAAACGATGCCTATATTGAGTATCAGAACCTCCCCGACATTAGTAGTTAATTTTCATAACCTTAGGTGTCAGAAACAATACTTTCCCCTTCAACAGGAACAAACCTGTCCTCCTTTAACTTTCTGTGCAAAAATTAGTCTACCAGGATCCTGTGGAAAGGAAAGGGGTTTCTGAAGACAGTTTGTCACATAATATGGCACCCTGATACAAACAATATTTACTTGGAAGATGCATCTCATTTCTCTTATTTGAACTAACTCTCAAATACATAGGTTTAGGAACCAAGAGCTAGAGTGGATGCACATTGCCAACCTTTTCACCTAATTACTTTAAATATCAAGGAATAGCCTGGTTGCCTGTCCTCATGAGGCCATTTTCTGTATGTATCAGCAAGCAGACACCAAAGAGAGAAAGTGTTGTTCATGTGAAAATTACTATATTGTTAAATGGGGGGTATTGGCTAGCCTACTGAAAAAAGTAGATGGAAAATCTGAAGAAAGCATAGGGAAACTCACAAGGACTCTGCCAGTTAAGGTCTGGGCTGAAATCATCACCCCTGCCCAGTCTTTAACAGAGGTCATCCAGCCCACTTCTGCTGCCACAACTTCTTCTTTCTCATCTGTGGGTTTCAAGTCCCCATCTGCCTGGGTCTCCCCATTGCTGGTTATCTTCTGGACCTCCTGTAAAATTGAGAGAAAGAGATGAACAGTTAGAATGGCAGGGGTTAAACTGCAACAGAGTACCAGATAAACACATCATCTCTGTTTGTGGTCTCCCAGTTCAGTGCATTAGAAGCTAAACAGATACTACTGACAATTAATGTCTCTGTGTAAAGTTACCCAACGCCTTTATATCCTCTTTACTGGGGATCCCCCCCTTCCCTGTTGTTTGTCTATTTTATAAATAATGCTTGCATTGTGGTAAAGTAATAATACAAGTTATCACACACACACACACGACAGTTATCACCACAACACATGGTGAGTGGGAAAATTATGTTCTTCTGTCAAATGGAAAACTGGCCTGCCTTCTATGGGATACACAAATAAGAATATTCCTGTTAATGGCAAGTGCTTACTTTCTTGAAAGAAAGAAAGAAAGAAAGAAAGAAGCCCAAGTCAAGCCATCAAAAAGCCAACTCTGGTACAGCACACTTTCAGTTATGGCAAGTTCAGAAATGCAACCACAAGCAGCTCTGTGATAGGGGCAGGGAGGAGATGATGGCAGGACCTGTTGTCTGAACAGTGCACCAGTACTAAAGTGTTGGTCCTAGCAGGGAGGGAGATATCATTTGGGATGTGCTTCAGGCACTGTCTAGGCCTGGCACTGCTTTCAACTTTGAGTTGATGAGTTATGGGCAACGTAAGGTGACCCCACCTAAAAACTCCCCTGGTTGGCATTTCTCTTTCCCAAGCTCTATGCAAATACAGTGAGTGGTGTTTTTCAAAAGTTGCTAGGGAGATGCAGTAGGTATTTTTGACACCACAGGAGCCAGTTTCCTCTCTCTGTTCTCATATGCAATGTAGCTGGCACCTGGAATGTCGGCAATCTCAATACAGCCTCATATTTGTATGGTCCTGTACGCAAACCTCAATGCAAAGTATGCACACAGACAAAATTAACCTACGATGCAACACACAGTGAATGCGCACGATAGTCAGGTCTTGTTTTAATTTATGGTTTCCTGAATGAGTTTTCCAAGGAAGCTCACACTGGGCGAGTGCGTGGAACCTTAAACACCAAACAGAATGGGGATGCAGAGCTGCCAATCTTCCAGCAAGCTGCCGGGTTGCCAAGGAGCCACTCTGAAAACGGAGCTGCGTGATTAATCCGAGGAACTCCTCTCTGGCTGTAAGCACTGTCCCTCACTGAGTCACCAGAGGAAGGGAGGAAGAAGCAAATTAAGAGGAGGCATTCTTGCTGTGCTATGCCGGCTGAATCACCACTGACCCCTGCCATTCACAGCCAGCCCTCCTCGCGGGGCACTGCTGCAAGGACACTGCATCGCCACACCCAAGTTCGATATGCTTCAATAATGAACAGCACAAAAGATATGGGGGAGGGGATGATATGGGGTGGACCCACCCAAATACTGTAGCTTGTTTGTTCAGGTCAGTAAGAGAAGTTCAACTCCCAATGCTGTTTTTAACACTCTTTACTGCTTCCTGAAGATTTCAACAAGACAAGGATGCAGAAAAAGCCGCAACTCAAAGGAATCTCCCACTGCGTTGGTGACACAACAGCAGTAATATTTATTAACTATCCCAGCATAGTAAACATTTGAGTTGCCTGGTGTAAGTAAGCAGCATCCCTCAACCCTTGTAGATGTCCCCAAGGGCTTTAGGAAGCTCTGATTCTCACCAGAGGTTTCAGAGCATGGAACAGCAAGCCATAGCTTCATTCCTGTCACATCCTCCACAGATAAATCAATATTGCATCCACTGAAATGTTACTGACTTCTCCATATTTTAAATTTTACATTGCAAGTTTCAAAACACTAATATTTCAGATTTTGAAGTTTTATTGACATTTTATTCACAGTTGGAATCCTTCCCAAACTTTCCCCCCAAATTGGGGGGGGGGGGTATATCCAGAATATTAGAGTGAAAACAAATACGGTACACATTCTGTGGATGGATGAAATCTATGCATTCTAAGCATGGTAAGATTTGGTTTGAACAAGCATTTTCTTCCTTTAAAATGCCTGATTGCTTGATTGATTGATTGCTTGATTGACTGATTGATAGAGAGATTGATTTTCTATGTTGATTCCCATTCAACTAAATCCCAAAGCAGCTTGCAAACAATGAATAACAAGCAATTAATGGTTCAGAATGCAGCAAATGTGTAGTCAAATTGTTTAGATTTAGAACAAATTTATGATTCAGAATGATTGCTCATGTTCACATTCCATTGTGAAATATGAATGGCAGCATCTGACTGATAAAGTGAAATATACCATCATTTGCACTGTGGTCAAAACAGATTTCTGCCATACAGAGTAAATGAATTATAATTCAAATCAAAACTCTGTGTGCACGCACGCACACACGCATGCATGCACAAATCAACATCTGTGGCAAGGATAAAAGTCATGCTTCCTTTTCAATTATGTATAGTCTTTATTATATGATAAATATAGATCTGATGAATCAGATATTCTGCAGTCAACATTCATGAGTGATACATTCCACACAAAAATTAGCCATCCTCTTGCTGTTTAATGAAGTCTCTATGTGAGGTTGTGTGGGGTTTTAGGCTGAAGTTGATGACAGGCAGTTTTAGTTCTCCTTTACATCCATTTCAGCTGAAGTTGTAGATGTGCCTATAGTCCACAACAGATTGGATTGAAGGGAAACAAACTTGAGTGCAATGCAGGGAAGAGAGCAGTGCAGTTGGCAGATGGTTCTAAACCACTGAGCCTCTTGGGCTTGCAGATCAGAAGGCTGGCGCTTCAAATCCCCGCAATGGGGTGAGCTCCTGTTGCTCTGTCCCAGCTCCTGCCTACCTAGCAGTTCGAAAGCACGCCAGTGCAAGCAGATAAATAGGTACTGCTGTGGCGGGAAGGTAAACAGTGTTTCCGTGCGCTCTGGTTTCTGTCACAGTCCTCTGTGCGCCAGAAGAGGTTTAGTCATGCTAGCTACATGACCCAGAAAGCTGTCTGTGGACAAATGCCGGCTCCCTCGGTCTGAAAGCGAGATGAGCGCAGCAACCCCATAGTTGCCTTTGACTGGACTTAACCGCCCAGGGGTCCTTTATCTTTTACCTTTTCATCGGACTAGGGAGATGGTGTTCAGACAGTTCTGGGTGGGGTGGCACTTCCCATGAAGATTAGCGGTTTTGAGATGAAGGAGATGCTTTTCACCAGTGTTTCACCTTTAAAACTCTGCATGACCTGGGATCCAGGTACCTTAAAAACCTCCTGCTTCTACATGAATTTGCCTGCGTGTTATGAGCCTCACCAGAGGGAAAGAGCATTACGGTGCCTGGGGAAGGAATCTTTTCCTTTGGAACGCTCCCCTCCAGGCCTGTCTGCCTCACACCCAATTTAATGAGTTTTAAGTACCAGACAGATTTCTTCTTAATTTCCCCCAGACAGTTAAGGTTTAGCAAAGTTGAAGCTACTTTTTTTTTTTTTACTGTTTGATTTGTTCTATGGTTGCAGCTATTTAAAAAAAAGTTTTAAGGTTGTTATTTGGTTGTGGTGGTTGTATCAGCTTGAAAATGTTTAAATATAAAGACAGAGAAGAAGTAAATGGCATTGCAGCCCTTCCATGAGCCAAGAAGCAGGACCAGGGGAAGGGAGAGAGACATTTCAAGAAACCTAGAATGAAGTTTTAATTGGTGCCTTATTTAGAGGCATGGCAGGTACATTTTAAGCTAATACTATCTTTATGCAGGCTGCTTACCTGTTGTTTTGTAAAGTATTCATTATTTTAATTGCTTGATGACAGGAACATATAAATAGAGTGAAGTGGGAGGGTGGTATATCTCTAGCGCTTGGTGTGATGTTGTCTCTCTTACATTTATAAATGGGGAAAGAGAAAAAGCCTCTTTATCAGAATACTTGGCTAAGCAGTGATGAATCCATTTGGGGGCTTGTGCCAGACCCTGAAAAATCCAGTTAATTGGGGGAGGGATAAGTGTAAGCGATTTTTATTTAATTCTCCGGTTTTCTAATATCATTCTACCCCCATGGCAAAATCCAAAAGGAATTAAAATGACCAAGGCCAATGCATTTCTTTTTCATAGCTTCCTGCAAAATGCCCAGGGTATGGGGTGGAGTGTCTAATTGTGTCCTCAAAACAACCCTGCGAGGTAGATTAGGACGGGAGATTGTAACTTGCTCAAGGCCAGCTAGTAAACTTGGCAGAGATTTGAACTGAGGTCTTCCTGGTCCAAGCTCAGCAATGAACCCCATTACCTCCATGCCCTGATTTCTTTCCTTAATGGAGTAGTCATTAGCCAGTAAGGAGGGCAGGGGAGAGAGACTGTGCTGCTGACTTGCCTTCTCAGCTCCAAACGCCATGGCCACTTGCCAAGGGGAGGGGCGAGGTAACAGGAGCTTGCTATGGTGCAGGCAAGGCAAGAAGAGCATCTGATTGGCTCTGCCATAGCTCCTACACCATGCCACTCCTCCTTCCAGTGTGCAACAGCAACACACACTGATGGGTGGTGCTGATAACACCAAGGTTGCAGGTTCGATCCTCATATGGGACAGCTGTGTATTCCTGCAATGCAAAGGGTTGGACTAGATGAACCTCAGGGTACCTTCCAACTCTATGATTCTATGGAAATGGTTCTGGAGTGCATCCTTCCTTTGTTCAGAATGCCTCAGCCTAGGAGGTTGGGGAACATTTATTTGCCTTTTGCATAACAGCTGCAGTTTCCTACAGGGTAGCAAGGCAATGTTTATTGCCGCTTGAGCACATGCAAACGGTTAAACGGAACTCTAAATAATTCAGCGTCCAAGTCTGATTGCATCTTTTGGCACAGGGAATGACCTCATCCTGAAACTGAAAGCTCCAATTAAACTAAAGCTGAGAAATGAGATCTCAGGTTTGAATAGCACCATAACCATTTGTTTTTAAAAGCACCAGGTACATATGTCACTGAGAGTTCCAGAAAATATATACATATGGAATCACTCCAGGTGAGGAGGTGATCTACTGAGCTCACCCAGATTAAAACTGTGCCTACTGGTAGCACAGAAAGTGCAAGGAGGCAGGGGAAGGAAGTGTTTGCAAAACATTTTAGCATGGAGATTTAAAAAGAAGCAGCAAAAGTGAACCAACAAATGTCACCTAACAGCTATGGCTGCTGGCTGACAAACTAGGTTACCGCCAGCCTCCTTCTGAATTTCTTATGTTCTTATTAGGTTGCATTGACGTCAGATATCATACTGTAACACCCCCCACACCCCAGTTTAAAAGGATTAATTATTGATACCTAGAAAAACATTCTTCTTTTCAGTGCAGAAAGGGAAACAGAGAGCCAAGTGGAAAACACATCTGATGAAACAACCGAACGTTTTTTCCCTATAAATTATTCACAGGCTATGTAATGGTTGCAAATTTGGCGGCTAAAGAAAACCTGCACCCAAAACAGATTTTAGTTCATGCATCCCATGCACAATCACTTGGCGGAAAGTCACACTTTCAAGGAGCCTTACTTCCCAGGATGTAAGGAGCCAACTATTTGGAACCTCCAGTTCAATTGCCATCTTCCCCCAATTGCTTGAAGGCAAATAATTGCCGGGAGGGTGTTGCCTTTTATATGCTGACAGCTGATTTGAGGTTTTGATATGTTTGGAGGCTCCATGACAGCCCAGCAAAGTAACAGGAGTTGGGCAGAAGGTTCTGGGACAAAATATGAAGCCTTGGGTAATGGTACTTATTTTGATCTAAATATTAAGGATCTGTCTATGGCTTTAGGTAAAGGTAAAGGGACCCCTGACCATGAGGTCCAGTCGTGGCCGACTCTGAGTTTGCGGCACTCATCTTGCTTTATTGGCCGAGGGAGCTGGTGTACAGCTTCCAGGTCATGTGGCCAGCATGACGAAGCTGCTTTTGGCAAACCAGAGCAGCGCACGGAAATGCGTTTACCTTCCTGCTGGAGCGGTACCTATTTATCTACTTGCACTTTGACGTGCTTTCGAACTGCTAGGTTGGCAGGAGCTGAGACCGAACAAGGGGAGCTCACCCCATCACGGGGATTCGAACTGCCAACCTTCTGATCGGCAAGTCCAAGGTCTATGGCTTTAACCTGAATTAAATGGCTCATATCAAATCCTTCCACATGAAGAGAAACTTACTTGAAATGTGCATATGAGGGAAGGGGGACTACGGACAAGCACACACACAAACACAGCAAGAGAAGAATCAGCTCATCTGCTCATTATCTGTCATCAAGAAAATAGTTACAGGAATAATTCAGAGCCTTGATTTCATCACAGGTACTACCATGCCAATGCCTCACCCTGCCAAAACTGCTGTTGATGTTGGTGTGAGGGCCATTTGGTGATGTAATAACACAAAACACTTGTTTTGAAATGTGACTCAACTTCCTGGATCCCCACTCAGAAGTTAAGTTGTTTGTGACTTCTAATGTCAGTTTTGAGTTCGTTCAGAGAGATAGAGAGGTTCTATCATTCCGAAAGAGCTCAGACTTTGAATTCCATATCTAGGTACCAATACGTGTCTGATGCCCTCTGTCACAAATTGCAGAGGGGGAAAAGGTTGTTACTGCTGTAAATACATTAATAAATCTGCAGTTTGCATAATGTGTGTTAATGTTGTGTGCTGCATATATGCTGGAGTTCGAAAAATAATATGGGCCATAATTCAACACAGCTAAAACAAATGGGCCTAACTCTGTGTTGGATTATGGCCAAGGAAAGATGTGAATCTTGCTAAACCCTAATGGAATAGTTTCTTGGCAGAATGGAATTCAAGTTTTCTTAAAGCTTGTACAGGGGTCAGCAACTTTTTTCAGCCGTGGGCTGGTCCACCATCCCTCAGACCATGTGGTGGGCCAGACTATATTTTTGGGGGGCGGGGGAATGAATTCCTATGCCCCACAAATAACCCAGAGATGCATTTTAAATAAAAGCACACATTCTACTCAAGTAAAAACATGCTGATTCCCGGACCGTCCGTGGGCCAGATTGAGAAGGTAATTGGGACGCATCCTGCCCCCGGGCCTTAGTTTGCCTATCCCTGCTTGTAAGGTAAAAAAGAATACTTTGAGCATGATTTCACCAAAATGAAGCATTTGAAGCCATCTCTATTTTAACAGCAATTCTTAGCCATGTACTTCATTGATTTGGAAAGTTGCTTTTCTGCTTGCTGTGAATTTGGCCATCTCTTAAGATATCATAATCAAAATTTGAATGATGGTTTGTGAGATCAAAGAGCAGGTTTCCATCTGTGCTTGGACATGATTGGATATAATTTTTAAATCAAGATGGCAGACTGAACATTTCAAAACTGCAATGATTTTAACCATTAATTTCAAAACTGCCCTGATATTTTGGTTTTTAAGAATTCCCTAGCAAGACCGGGTAAGAAGCTGCTAGCCATTTAGAACGTATGAAACCCCAAACAAGCATTTTGATACAGCAAACTCTAGATGCAATGATAATCCCTGTTTGAGAAAGGCTATAGTCCTTCATAACTAAATGGAACAAAATCACCACCATTGCTCTGATTACTCCAGCTTAGATTGCAGGTAAAATAAAGTATGTCACATTTAGAAGTACACTCTATACTTTCTCTAGTGTACCAGAATATGGTGCAGTACCAACATAGGTGTTGAATAAATGGCTCAGTCTCTCCACAGCTTGGACCTGAATAAGCAAAACATTCTGATAGCCTGGCTCTGAACTTCTCTTTTCAATAATGCAAGAAAAGGCCTGCTGGATCAGACCAAAGGTCCATCTAGTCCATAATCCTGCTCTCACAGTGGCCAACCAGATGCCTGTGAGAAGTCCAAAAACAGGATCTGAGTGGAACAGAACACTTCCCACTTGTGATTCCAAGCAACTGGTAGATCAAGGCACACGGCCTCTGACACTGGAAAAAAATACAGATGGCTCTTTCTAGCCTCGTTCCTAGTGATCCATTGCATGGACTTCACCGTGTTCATTGTACTGTGGCAACAGTTTCAAGTAGTGACTTGAAGGTCTGAATGAACCATCAGCCCCATTCCCTCCAACACAATGCTGCTCAGCAGGAATTTCACACATCAAGGAATGCATATTCATGTCAGACTATGAACTTAGAGAAGGTTATTTTGTGCTTTGCACACTGTTGATCCTGTGACATTACATGGAAATGTATTCAACCACAACAATGCCCCATGTTAAATGCAAATTAAATTAGGCTGCAGTCAAATTAGGCCTAACCACCTGGGAGTAATCCCATTGAATTCAATGGGGCTCACTTCTGAGCAGACATGGTTAGGATTGCAGCCTTAATCCACTAGAATTGTAGACCAAAAGTGGTCTACAAATGGTTGGTTGGTTGGTTGGTTGGTTGGTTGGTTGGTTGGCTGGCTGGTTGGTTGGTTGGTTGGTTGGTTGGTTGGTTTGGACATTGTGGGCTGTCTCTAAAGCTGTGGTCAGACATTCAGCTCCTTGGTAATGTGCTCTGCATAATTCAGACAGCTAAGCTTTGGCAGAGTGCAGCTCTAGCTCCTATCATTTGCAGACCGCCAGGCAGGGCTGTTGCCACAGCCCAGAACTTGCTGTCTGTATCAGGAAAAAGCTCATGATTGTTGGGCCCAAATATCTGAATTTGGCTCAGGTCTCAAAGTAGTTCAGATACTTATGAACTAGGATGATGGCACCACTCTCTCTGCATAACCTAATTTATTAGATGATTCAGATCACATTACTTAAAATAATCCCCCCAAAGCTCCCACCCAATTATAATGTTGCAGCTGGAATTAAAAGTCAAAACCAGGTATTTAATTAGATCAAAGTCAGGACACTATTTAAATCAAAGGTGGAACTATCATTGTTTCAGGGACCTAGTTACTGTGGCCTTTAGCGGTATTACATAAGACAATGGTTTACTGTTCACAAAGAGATTGCTCAGCTTTGTATGAGGGAGGGAGAGCTTGGCTTGCTACTTTACTTTATGAAAGTTATAGCTACTTCTTCCTGATTGTACAAATTATGACTGCCGAGTATAGAACCAGGTTCAAATTATGTTGAAACCTTTTGTGCCCACCCACAATTGTAGCATGGGGAAAGGGGCAGGTTTCTTCCCATTATTTCCATTCCTGTTTGCTTATGGTCTGGACTGTGAAGGTGGCCTCGCTTGGGCTCTTTTTGGTACAAGAAGTGAAGATGGAAGGTTCTTGGAGCAGGGCTCTCTCATTGCTGGCCTTAGTACTCTGCAGTTTATTGCAGATTGATTAGTAAAGACCAGAAAACATTTTCAAATTTATATGAGCACTTAATTGACTCATACTTAAAACATCTCTGATCCCTGTTAAATGCTGTTTAATTGTTGTTTTCCAACTCTGACTGGGTAGCTTTCATGGACTTTTGTTCTTTTGCTGGCTTGATTGTTTGCAGTCTAATTATTATTTCAACATTATGTTATGTTATATTGTCTGGAATACTTTGGCAGATGAGGACACAAATTATGGAAATTAATTAATGAGGGTTGCAAATATTAAGCCAGGTGGTGGCAGTTGTTCATTCCAGAATGATTAATTCAGCATAAAATGGGCACAAATTTATTGAAGCTTATGCAGGTGAATTCTCGTTGGATTGCATTTCCTGGTGGACCTGGCAAGATCCCATTCCACTGGTTTATCCTATATCCCTCCCCCCCACACACACACACCAGCCCTGGATGGCTTGCTTTGTGTTGCATCTTCATAGAGCAACGTTTGGGCAGCCGAAGACACATGGGGAACAGGTAGGCTTGGAGAAGATGAAACATGAAGATAGCCTGAGTCATGGGGAGGAGGGAGCCTTTGTATATAAGTGCCCAAAGAGATATGTGAAAGGAACAGTGATATTTGTGGGAGGAGCAGAGATTATTATTATTATTATTATTATTATTATTATTATTATTAAACAACTGGCCAAGGAATTTTGACTGCTGGTATTATTTTCCTTGAGCATGGACACAAACACACCAAGAAACCATGCAAAAGGGCATCTTGATCGTGATCATGACATGAAAGCAACAGGATTAACTATCTCCATCTTTCTAGCCCCAAACTACAACACTGTCATAAAGAAGGCAAAGTTTGTGTCACAAACGTCAGGAATTCTTCTTGCAAATGTCTATTGTCGCTCGCCTTGACAATACTTAAAAACTCCCACGGGTAAGGATACATAATTAATGGTGATATTTTTGTCACTTTTACATCCTTAAGAAAGCTGGCATACCACTCTCTTTCGAAGCATACGGGTGTCTGTGAAGTAACCGATATCATGACTTTTCTGATTGTTCTTTTGATAAGGACCACTCCCAAATAATAAATCTCAACCAGCTGCCTTTTACTGATTAGCTTTGGGCTGATCTAGCTGCTTATCGAGACTGTGGTTCTCCAAGGCTGCAAAGCCAGAGATCCTTGAGACGCTGTGGTCTAATTTGTAGACCTCAAGTGGCTTACTCTGGATTTAGCAAAGCGCCAACTCTCCTCTTCTGCATTTTGCAGAGCAAGACCCAATACAATTGTGCACGTAGGGCAAAGTATCAGAAGGCAATAAGGGTATGGGTCCATTTTCCTACAGTATGTCTTCCCCTAATTAACAATTAAATGGGCAGCTTAAGAGTTCACACATACTCCTTTCTGTTCTGCAACAGCAGGTCAAGAGACAGTAAACATAGGCCCTTGATGGCTGGCTTCAGTCCAGAAGGTTTGGCTAGAATCTGGAGTCAAGGCATTCAAACAGCATATGGGTATAAATTGATCTCATATACTTTTCTAGATCTCTACAGGTTTTAATCCAAAAAGAAATGCCTCATGCGAAGTATTTGTAGAGCTCCTGTCACAATGGATGTCTTGATCTGAAATGCAGAGCTTTCAGGCTGATTCTTGGGGAAATAATAATTATTATAAGAAAACAAGGGTAGATTAGTGAAGGCGAGAGGGAGCATTAGTAAGTCTGGAAGCAGGAAATCAAAAATCTGTTTCCGTATGGCTCTTCTCACCGAGTCTGCTCCTGAAGCATTATAATGAAACCATTTGAAAACTACTACAAAAGGGGTATTATAAAAAGCCACATGTTTTGCATTATTTATCATGCTAATTACTGCAATAATACACCCAAGGAAACAGCAGTAGGTTTGCAGAGCACATTTGTAATGCCTGTCAGCACATGGCTTAAGCAGGTGCACTGCACATCAGACCTTCAGACTGTGACGAGCACTAGAGGCAAAATAAACTAAAAGGGAAGTGAAAAGAAAATACAGGCATCCATATAGGGCACAGGGTAGTTGTAATGTGTCTGCACTGTTCCCAAGCACTCACTGTCCAAATAAACCTGGAGGGAGTTTGCTGGAGATAATTAGGGATTCAGAAATGTACCCGCCAGGGCGAATTGTGGCAAATGCAAAGCGAGAGGCTAAGCTTTGGAAGCATGTGCCCTCTGCCGTTCTCAGAATCAAGGGAAGTGAAGGGAGGCTCTTCCCTATTGTGACACAAAGTTCCAAAGCTGCTCCAAGTCAGTGGCTTCTGAGCATCACCTAAAAGCAACTTACCGGCAACTGCCATGATGAGCCTCTTTCCTGGCTGGCCAAAGGGCAAGAGTTTGTCCTTCAGAGGCAGACTTCCAAATGCCTTCAAAGCTCAGTGAAGTCAATTGAGGAGCTGCACAGGGCAGCCATGAATTCAGGCTGGTTATCAAGGGCAGTCAAAAATGTGTGGACAGCTGTAGATAATATAGGTCAGCCTAAGGGAGATTAGAACATTTGCCTGGAGTTTCATGCCTGCCTCAAGCTTTATTTCCATCAGGTGTGCACTGCTGAACAGCTGATGAGCCAAAGAAGCTCCTCGCAGCATCCTTAGCTCCCCTTTATGCCTTGCAATTGCTGACCTCTCCCTGCAGTTCATTATATGGCATCAGTCATGGATTCCATGTCATACATTATGTGGGGAGTTTGGGAGGGGGCACACCTAAAACAGTAATGCAAATGTGTCAACACACATATTTGCAAACACATCTGTCTGTTGTAAGAGAGCTGTGATTTCCTGTTGAGCATATGCCTGCGAGGCAAATCTGAGGGTGTATGAAGCATGAAATGGCCCTAACAGACAAACCCCATGTTCTGTGCAAACAGATGTAACAGAACATTGAAGGGAGAAAAGGATTTTGGAGGCAATTCGTTTGGAGTGGAGCAGTGGCAGAGCAAAGAGATGCTTAACTTAAAAAAAAAATTACTGGCATTCAAAAAGATAACTTATATATTTATTTTATGTTACGACAATTAAGGAATATGCACGTTTTCATTAAATTAAATAAATAACTCTCCCCCTGTCTGCTACTTCTCCACTCCAAAAATGACCAGAACCATCCTGCCAGGCCCTCTGTGGCACACTAAATGTTTGTTTACTCCTGTGTGGGGAAGAAGCATCCAGAAAAGCATTGGGATCATAGAAGCAGTGAATAATTTAAAACTTAAGCATTCCCTTCCTTGTCCTACTTCTGTGCTTCAAACGTATCCCTCTCAAGATGGCTTTCCTTGCCTTCTTTTTTTAAAAAAAGGCATCAGATCTCTGTTACATGTGTCTGCGAGTACTGTGCACACAATGAATCCTAAGAGTTGACCTAAAACCAGCTTATAACCACCTGGTTCTACTGTAACTATGATTGATTTTTAAGATATACAATGTTAAAGTTATACCAGACCTATAAGGTAAAGGTAAAGGTACCCCTGCCTGTCCGGGCCAGTCTTGACAGACTCTAGGGTTGTGCGCTCATCTCACTCTATAAGCCGGGAGCCAGCGCTGTCCGCAGACACTTCCGGGTCACGTGGCCAGCGTGACAAGGTGCATCTGGCGAGCCAGCGCAGCACACGGAACGGTGTTTACCTTCCCGCTAGTAAGCAGTCCCTATTTATCTACTTGCACCCGGGGGTGCTTTTGAACTGCTAGGTTGGCAGGCGCTGGGACCGAGCGACGGGAGCGCACCCCGCCGCAGGGATTCGAACCACCGACCTTTCGATCGGCAAGTCCTAGGCGCTGAGGCTTTTACCCACAGCGCCACCCGCGTCCCTATACCAGGCCTATGCATTTACTTAAACCTTGTCTGTGTTGCAACATAGCTATTTGCAGTACTTGTTTTTCTAGAAAAAGAGGTGCCAGAACTCACCGTGAACACCTCCCTCGTTCTCTGAGAATGGCAACGGCACCTACCCGAGAGATGCCGGAACTGAGTTCCTGAGAGTTCTCCCCGGAAAAAAAGCCCTGCTAATTTGTCTATCCAAAGTGAAGGTATTAAAATGTAGCTAGCCTACTAAACTACTTTCGAAGGAATTAAAATGATAGCAGGTCTGTTGTGAGGCAATTTAGATTTGTCTGAAAAACAAGCAAATTATCCCGCTGTCACTGCAAATTACTCACTGTGGAGCAAATTTATCAGTGAGTTTAAAAATGAAACTAAAGATCTAGAGCCTTTAAATAACAAAGAGATTTATTACAGAGAGACAGTGATATACACATCCTAAGATTGTTTAGTTTGCATGCTTGAGGGGTGGGGGGTGGGGGTGGGGAGCTATGCGTCTGGCTTTTACAATTCTACATTAACAGTTAATTGACATTTTTTACTACTCAACAGATGACTACCCATTCCATAAATTCAACTACTGAAATCCCTAAAAGCCTATTCCTCTTGTGAGCCAATTCCTCTTATACTGGTCCCCCGAGAAACAAAACAGATATGATGGGAGCAGGTTTGTTGTTTATACATGTGCCCGTTTCGCCTATAAAATGGGAGGCTGGGGTGCTTTATTTTTCTTTTGTAAGGGGTGCACGGCAGAAGCTTCACCTTCCTTATATCCCCAAGCTCTGTCAAGGCAGACACTTTTCACCCACCTGAACTCTAATACAGTGGTACCTCGGGTTAAGTACTTAATTCGTTCCAGAGGTCCATTCTTAACCTGAAACTGTTCTTAACCTGAAGCACCACGTTAGCTAATGGGACCTCCTGCTGCTGCCGTGCCGCCGGAGCACGATTTCTGTTCTCATCCTGAAGCAAAGTTCTTAACCCGAGGTACTATTTCTGGGTTAGCGGAATCTGTAACCTGAAGCATATGTAACCTGAAGCGTATGTAACCCGAGGTACCACTGTAGTAGAAATGAATTGGGCTGAGGGGTAAAGTGCCTTCTGGAAACATCCTAAGATTCTGACTGGCTGAGTTTCCAGGTTTTCACATCAGATAAAACCATTTTGCATAATATGAACTATCACTAAAAGGATAGCAAATCACCTCTATGGATAATAATAATAATAATAATAATAATAATAATAATAATAATAATATATTATTTATACCCCGCCCATCTGGCTGGGCTTCCCCAGCCACTCTGGGCGGCTTCCAAAAAAATATTAAAATACTGTACTGCATCAAACATTAAAAGCCTCCCTAAACAGGGCCGCCTTCAGATGTCTTCTAAAAGTCTGGTAGTTGTTGTTCTCTTTGACATCTGGTGGGAGGGCATTCCACAGGGAGGGCGCCACTACCGAGAAGGCCCTCTGCCTGGTTCCCTGTAACTTGACTTCTTGCAGTGAGGGAACCGCCAGAAGGCCCTCGGTGCTGGACCTCAGTGTCCGGGTAGAACAATGGGGGTGGTGACGCTCCTTCAGATATACTGGATGGCCCAATTCAAAGTCTTTGTGATGACTGGGACCCAGATAGTTATCCGAATAACCTGTATCTCTCCATAAACTTGTCTGGGTCCTAAGATCCACCAGGAAGGCCCACTTGCTTTCTTGCCATTTGGTGTGGCACACTCTGCAGTGCATTAGATAGGATCTTTTCAGTAGTGGCTCCCCAGCTATGAAGTTCACCCCTCTGACAGGGTGAGTAGCTACCACATTACGAAGCTCCTGTTCTCTCAGGCTTTTGGAGAGACTTAAAAGTCATTCTGCTTTTAACCGTGACTAAAATCTGAAATCTGTTTGATCTGCTTCATCTGTAATGGTTTCATATCAGATTACAGGTTTTTCTTTAGAATTACATGGTTCGAATAAGTTGTGTGATGCTTTTAGATGTTGTGTTGGAAAACCACCCTCGATTATTTTTTCAAAGTGTGGGCTATAAACGTGGTTAATAAAATAAATATCTACACTTATGGACTTAAACAGGACAGGTAATTTAATTTCTTGGGTTCTTAAATATTTAATCCCTAAACCAGGTAAACATTAAACATTATACTTTAGAAAAACAGAACAAAAGACATTTGGTTTTTCTGTGCTGCACGGAAAGATTCCATCCAAAACAGTTTGCAAACATGAAGCATGCAGTCAGCAGCTGAAGATGGAAACCATTTAGGACCTCGAGAGAAGAAACTGACTAAGCTCTGCAGCACAACTGTCCCTCGCTTTTTGAGATGGAAATGTTGAAAAGACAAACACTAAGGCAGCATGAAGTGTCCTGTATCAAAACTGAAATCAGACCTCGAGAATCCTCCCCTGAAACAGCTTGTACACAGGCCAACTCAATTAAATACCAAATAAAATTAAGCGCCAATTTTCTGGAGGCAGACTATGATGATGATGGCTCCAAGGTTTCATTCACTGCTCACTGCAAACAGGACTAGATAAGCCATTATGCTAAATAATAAGACCACAGTATAACAGGGGCCACAGCTAAGGGGTAATTTTATATATTTTTTTAAAATCCCCATTTAGAAAATGTGTCCATTTGCTTTCTGGCCACGTGCCCAGAAAATCTATCATATTAGTGAAGACTAGACAAGGTGAGGAGCTAAGGCCTGTCTGGAGTGCGGAAAGGAGGACTGGGTGGTAGGGCTGCCCGATTGTTATTGACCTTGGTCATGTGCTTTTAGCAATGAACTAATGTACATAACATTTGTGAATGAAGCTTTTTACCAAACCTAAATGTCCACACCAGGGAAAAGCATCACCTGTGAGATTTATACATGTCAAGATGCTGCTAAAGGCACAGGAGTAATAATAAAATAATAATAATAATAATAATAATAATAATAATAATAATAATGGTGACAATCCTGTGGAATAGATGGGAGTTCAGCCGCAAAGGCTCTGTGTATGCACCAAAGCATAACGCATATATATTGTATGTCAAAGTCAGCCTGGCAAAATAAAACAAATGGGTTATGCATCAGATACCAAAGGGACAATCGGAGGATTGCCCCACAACACCTTAAATGCAAAACTGGCAACAAGGACACTACAGTGGTACCTCTGATTATGTACTTAATTCGTTCCAGAGGCCCGTTCTTAACCTGAAACTGTTCTTAACCTGAGGTACCACTTTAGCTAATGGGGCCTTCCGCTGCTGCCGCGCCGCCACTGAGCAATTTCTGTTCTCACCCTGAAGCAAAGTTCTTAACCCGAGGTATTATTTCTGGGTTAGCGGAGTCTGTAACCTGAAGTGTATGTAACCCGAGGTACCACTGTACTTTCGAGGCTGCATTTTCCAAATTAAGTTGCACTTTGGGCTCACTTGTGTGATCTGTAATCTTAAATCCGGGCAGCCTTCTCACTCAGAATCATCACAGATGCTGCTGGGTGGGTTTTATTATTATTATTAATTTTAGCCAGAATAACTGTCAGTTACTCCCATGGGTGTAGGCGGGGGGGGGCAGGGGGCAGCTGCACCCCCCATCAAGTACCGTAAATAAATCAATAAACTTAACTGACCAATCGCATCGCAGATAGCTCAGTTCTGCCCTCCCCAACACAAACCCTGGCTACTCCCATGGTTACTCCATGCAGAATTTTCCACTGTGCTCTGCAGAAATCAATGGCTTCTGCTGGAGTCCAAGCACAGTGATTTCCCTGCATCAACCAGGGGAAATACAATTTAGAAAGAGTCCTCTGTGTGGCTAGTGACTTGGATCTGTTGATTTTCAAATTGACTGCTTTTCAAACCAACAGATCCCAAGAACCCTGCAATTAGCTCCAAGTGCCTAGGGGGCTTTCTCAAACAGCAGCCACTGGCCCAGTGCCCAGTGGCAAATTGTTTTTCAAAGTGTAGGGACTGCCGGGCATGTCCGGTCCCTTAGAGAAATGCCTGGAGAAGTTTGCTTAAAACCAGGCAGCAATTAAAGATTTGGCTGGTTTATCGCGCTGATTAATCGGTTAACTCTTGCAGGCGGCATTTGGTAGGAAGATTTTTCATTGCTTAACACAACCATTACTGCAGCTGTGCAGTGCTTAATATAGATCGTAAATAACAGTGCCATAATGCTATATCAGACAGGCTCTCCATATGCCCCAAAACTTGGAAATGCTCTGCTAGGAACATGGTGTATTTGTAAAAGACCTAATTAAACCATGTGTATACTCTTAGGTATGCATTTAGGCATTTGTCTCGTTCATCCTTCATAAAGATGACTACAATGAAAAGGTGCCATTTGCCTAGAATACCCAAATGTTGTTGCCGCAAGAGATTAATGATGGGATCTTAAGATTAGACTTTTTGATTGATCTGTCTTTTCTTCTTCTTCGTCATCTAAAGCTTGTGCACGTTTTGAATGCAGACAGTTTTTACTTCTGCTTGATCAAAATAAAAAAACCAAATTGAAGCGCAGGTTCCCCTGGGCCTGAAATGACAACCCACATGATATTCCCCAATCGTCCCAACCGGCTGATATTTTCACTAAAATTTGATGCCTGGATAGTTTTAAAAGTAGAATGCACACAAGTGGTTCTTACACCTCCACTTATGCTGAAAATCACTGTCAGGATCTGGCTGGGACCCAAGTGACAATGACCAAATCCAGACCTAGATGTTTGAGGTCAGTTCTTGGGTCTGGACCTGGACAGTGCCAGGAGCTTGAAATGAAACAGGCAAAATGAAAAGACCTCTTTTCCATGCAAGGGGTGACTCCTGTTAGTAGAATCACAGAATCACAAAATTGTAGATTTGGAAGGGTGATCTAGTCCAACACTCTGCTATGCAGGAATCTCAAACTAAAGCGTTCATGACAGATGACTATTCAACCTCTGCTTAAAAACCTCCAAGGAAGGAGAGTCCACCTCCACTGTCGAACAGCTCTAAGTGGTCAGATGACTAACCTAAGTCCATAGATCTACTCTGAACCCTTGTCAGTTAAGTAATAGCAGGCCTGGTCAATCTAGAAAATTCATGCTGTCTGACAGTCACCAAGATTGATACTGCAGCAGGCGGAACATTCCTGGCTAGCATTATTCAGGCCTGCTTATTCTTTGCGGGCTGCCACATTGTCTGAACTTATGGCTGTCACACGAGAGGCCGACCACATGAAATGTCCTTCCTCTGGCATTGTTCCTGCCCTGGAACTTGATTCTCTCTCCTTTATTCCATTTATCATCTTTCCACTCTTTGAAGTTTCCACCGCATCAATTTACGTCGCTGTAGAGGCAAGTTGCTTTTTAGGTCAAGTTTTAAAATGAAATAAAAATAAAAATTGCACTGTAAAATAGCCTGGCTCTTCAGCATGTAATGACACTCAGAAGAAAACACTTTCCAGTGCTTTCAACCTCTCCCCCCCCCCCCTTCTATCTGAAAGTGCTCCAGGGGCAATTAGTGATGGTGGGCCTGGAATTTAAAAATTGCCCATCTCCATTTTGATCCATATACACGTATAGATTTGAGACTTTGGCAGAATCATCCTGGGATTAAAATAAGAGGCAGATGTGTTTTGGGGAAAGGCAGGCAAGTCAAAGGTCTTATGATTTATCCCAACTAATGGATCGGCCTGCCACTGTCAAGCTATTTGAACACTTGAACGTTAAATTCCACTATTCAGCCAGGACTGGTAAGGAGTACGCTGAAGCATTTACTTTGCCTCTAAATTTGGTCCTGAAGCTGACATGGCTTCAGAATGCCTCCCTTTTTTTCCTGTCTTTTGCAAAGCTCCCAGTTTTCTCAAACATCAAACTCAACACAACTTAGGTATTACTCATAACTGGTGGAATTTGGAATTCCGGATAAGAAGACCAATGGCAATAAATATATTTAATTATATCAAGCTAACTAGCTTAGATTTATGCCTGCTGCGTGGGTGCTAAAAATAAAAACCCCAAATCCCCTTCTTTTGTAACTATATTGTCTAACCAATCAATTATACCCTCCTGGACTTAGTGGTAACAATTCAGATGATGCATCCTCACAAGAACTCTCTGCTTGTTTTTGTTATCACACCAGTCTTGCCAATGAACCTCTGAACATTAACAACATGAAGACAAACAGAGGATACAGTCTCTATTTGCAGGGTTTTTCAAGCTCTACACTGACCCCAGAAGGGCTGCCCCATTAGTGATCATTCATATATGTACTTCATTTCTTGAAAAAGCCGCCAGGATTAGCTAGAAGGAGGACAGATAGATAATTGGCCACCATCGCCCCCTGCCATACAAAGGCACCTTTTCTCACACCAAGAAACCCAATCCCTTTGGAATAAAACAACTGAGAGGTACAGAAAATGCATTATTTTGTCTCTACTCCATGCATCAAAGTGCCACATATCAAAGGCACACACATACACCTAGGAACATATAGTGACTGAGGAAGTCTCTAGCTTTTTAACTGTATGCACAAATATTAGCCAGTGTTGATCTGCATCTCTTAAAGCAGTTCCATATCTGGCTAATTCTGTTTTGCCACCAAAGAACAAGGGAAGGAGGTAGCTTTATTTTATCTTAGATAAGCCTCAAGCTTACCTTAGGACACGGGTGGCGCTGTGGTCTAAACCACTGAGCCTCTTGGGCTTGCCAATCAGAAGGTCGGCAGTTCGAATCCCCACAACGGGGTGAGCTCCCGTTGTTCAGTCCCAGCTCCTGCCAACCTAGCAGTTCAAAAGCACATCAAAGTGCAAGTAGATAAATAGGTATCGCTCCAGCAGGAAGGTAAATAGAGTTTCCGCTTGCTGCTCTGGTTTCGGTGTTCCATTGCGCCAGAAGCGGCTTAGTCATTCTGGCTACATGACCCGGAAAAACTGTCTGCGGAGCGGACAAATGCCGGCTCCCTTGGCCTGTAAAGCGAGATGAGCGCCGCAACCCCAGAGTCGTTCGCGACTGGACTTAATTGTCAGGGGTCCTTTACCTTCACCCTTTTAAGCCTCAAATGTGGCAATCATAGCACTGTCCCATCTTACAGGATTGTTTTAAGGATGGAGTATTGTATCTCTTATGGAACAGCCTATCAGGGGAGATCTGCATGCCTAAATCTTAGTTTGACTTCTAAGGGGCAGCTGAAGTTTATCTGTTTCTGCAGGTCTTTGGCTCTTGCTATGTACATTTTTGATCCGCTGACACTATTTATTTTGCATGATTCTGTTAAATGTGATTATTATTTTAATAAGTTTTGTGTTGCATGTTGTTGTCAGTTGGAATTTGTTAACCACTTTCGGTGGGGGGGTATTTTTCTATAGAAAAGTGAGGCACTTTTCAGGCTAACTATTCAGGCTAACTAACAATTTTGAGAATAGAAAACCAGGTATTATTCTTGTTTTGTAATCCAGCTACTCCCTAGAGAAATGTTGAAAAGTATTTAGCAGGCAGGAAGCATGCAATACAGAGTTCAGCAGATTAAGCAGATGGAAAGGAGTACAGCAGATTTTCAGCTGGGTCATAAAAGGGATTTTAGCAGGTTGCATGTAGCTTGACGTTTTCCACCTCTGCTTGACATGCTCAACTCTGCTCACCCCACCATTTACAGAACTATGAAAATGTATGGGAGTTTTTTCTTCTGCCTTATGAACAGCTAGATATGACCAGAGAGATGCATAAACAAGGCTGACCACACTGCACGGGGGGGGGGGGGACCTTTAACCCTCTTCTCTCAACCCCAATCACCCAATTTAAATCACCCAAAGCTTCTGACTTCTGTAACAATTACATCTTATTTAACTTAATCTCTGGAACAAATACCTTAAGACTATATCAAGTCTGTTCTCGCTGTGGTGGATTTGATCTAGTATGAATCATAATGGCATCCTGGATCCGGTAAAATGAGGGCATTTTACTTGTTCCCCTGTGAGGAAAATTTGCAGCAATGGAGGTGACATGCCAGAAAGTTTATAAAATTTAAGCATGGATCAAAGAAAGTGAATAGATAAAAGTGCTTTCCCCCTCCTTCCTCCATTTAATCTTCATAAAGATCCTGTTGGGTAAAAGCTTTGAAATACAGAACGCCCCAAGGTCACCCAGTGGGCACTAAGCTTCATGACTGAGCGGGGATTCAAACCTGGGCCTCTCCAATCCTTGCCCAACACTCTTAACCACTACCCCAAACCAGTTCACAACATGCTTTCCTAAGTAGTTCAGATGCTGTGTGGTCCAGTGATGGCACTGCAGCATTGGCCTTTCACCTTAGGAGACTTGGGCATGGAGCATTAAGCATCCTTAGAGTCACAATACCTAGACAAGCTACCATCTCTCAGGCCTTATCCACATTTCTGCTTGTTCCGTGACTAAAAAGCGCAAGTCCAAGCGGTTTCCCCCAGCAATCTGTGGAAAACCTGAATTGCTGTTTGCTCCGAATGAGCGCTAAAGAGTGGCTGCCCCTGCAGGAAAGCAGTGGGGGGGAAGAGGAAGTGTGGATAGGGCCTTCGTTTCAGCTCCCCAAATATCAAACGAAACGTAACACGATCTAACTCACAGGGACGCTGTGAGGATAAAGGAGGTGAGCATCTAAAATGCTTCTTGCATTAGCAATCCACGTTAAATAAGAGAAAAGTATTGTAAAGCTAGGCCTGCATAACCTCCCCCCCCCCAAAAAAAAAATCAATAAATGGTGGGAAGTGTTTGCACAGGCCCACACTATGCCCAGTTATTTGAACCAAATGATGAATTACTGTCAACAAAATAATGAAGTAAAATGGAATCCTATGAGACACATTTATGTTCATAAGAACATGCTTCTCAGGAATTGTGGATGATCACATGTGAAATCTGCTGAATCCATTTATGCACACAAAGTTGGAAGTCCACAAAGCAATTCACTTTGATAGAAACAAGGCTATACCTTAAATGGCAATTCCTGCAAGTACGTGGCGGGGGGTGGGGGTGGGGTACTGAATTCTAAGGGTTTGCTCCCATCCTTCACTAGCTGCCTCTCATCTTTACTTGGCAATATTAAGAAGGCAGCAATCAAATCTGCAGGTAAAAGAAAAATACCCTGGGATTATACAAGAGTCTCTGGAGAGTGGTAGGCTAAGCCAAGATACCTATAAAGACAAAGGCCTTTTGATGGCTTCACAATCATCCATCATAATTCTTTTCATATAGAGTTCAATTTACTCTAGACAAAGATTTGCTGATGTACTTGAAGGGAAAATGTAACAGCCTGTGAAATCTATAGCTATCGCACACAAACACATATTTTATACATAATGTAATTTTATTTAGATGGATAACTATGGAAAGTGCCTCACTATTGACTGCCTCACTCACTCATGGGGAAGTCACAATTGATAGGACACATCAGCAAAGTTCTAGAAAGCAGAATAGGGTACAAAAGGCTGCCCAAGGCTCAGAGCTCCTTGTTCGTCCATGTGAATCATACTCAGAGTAGGCACATTGAAATTAACAGACATAACTAATTTGGGCCCCTTACTGTCAGTGGGTTTACTTTCAGTAGAACTTAGGGTACATTCAGACATGGGAATTACTATTATCCCGCTAGATTTCCAGAAGCGGCTTTCACGTCCTGTGAAAGGTCACATCAGATGCAAAAGTGATCAGGTAAGGAAACACAGAGAAAACGGAATAAAGGGCTGTCTGAATGCAACCCTAGTTAGAGACAACAGTCGGAATGTCTGAAAGGAGGTGCATTTGTACATCTAACAGTCCAATTTCAGGTCATGGAGTTTCCCTCACAGTCTAGTAACTGGACACATGGGACAGGCTGTCAGGCAGGAATAATTCTGTTCCTCCTTCACATGTTTGCATCAGTCCTGATGGGGGTTCCCAGTAGCCAGGGAAGAGGATTATTATGCTGTTTGTCTCAGTAACAAAGGTATCTGCACTCACAGCAGCTTTCTTCTCCCAAACAACTCCAGAGAGTGATTTCAAGCAAGAAAAGGACCAGCGAGAGAAGGGTTAAACCTCCCCTTGCCCTTCTGTCATTGCCACTTAAGCTGCCTCAGGCAGCAAGCAAACAAAAAAGAACATGGAAGTCTCCTTAAATATAGTTTGAGCCTAAGAGACCAAGCAAACTATGAGAAGATAAACAATATGTTAATAGTCACTCAGCCATGGCCAAACACAAAAGGAAGACAGGGAACAATGTCCTCCTCTGCCTTGGAGAACTGGTTTAGTTAGTAAGGAAGATACTGAAATAAAAGGTTTTTAATTCAGTGTGTCACTGACATCGAGTGCTTTGACCTGCCTGTGCAACAGCCTGCACAACTTGTGGTCCACTCAATGAGCTACATTACATCCCTCAACCATGTATGGCAATATTCCTAGGCAGTCAGCAAGGATAATAAGCCTACTGGGCCCTTGGGTGGGTTGTGTTTAGTTTGATGGGCCAGAGGTTGCTCCAGAAGACAAATCCACAGAAGATCTGGGCTCTCGCTTTGGGGTGTGGGGGCATTTAGAACTTACCAGCTGCCATGGAATTTAAAATGCTTTGTATTTAAACTCCTTGAACATGCAGTTCAAGAGTTGCGGACCATCAAGAGGTTTCTGAACCACAACCGCCATCACCATGTCTGGCAAGCGGCCGTGCTGTCTGGGGATGTTGGTAGTTGCTGTCCATTAGCACCTGAAGGGACCCGTATTCTCCATCTCTACTGTAGATGATGCAACCACGCCTGAGATTACAAGGCAGGGGCGCCCAAGAGAACTTCTCAGAACACCTTCCTTACCCAAATGCAACATAACACCCCTGCAGTGCTGCCAGTGGGTCTTACTCGCCAGTAGCTGCAGCGACCAGCCTCCCACTTACTCCCGCAACCCAGATGGGAGGGAACATGGAATGCATAAAACAATTATTATTTTTAAAGGATTTGAGCCTGTGCCAGGAGCTGGGGTATTGTTTAGGGGCTTTTGTTGCATGTTTTTGTTGCTGTTAATGAAATTGATTTTTTGTATCTTTATTTTTAAATCTTATGATTTGGGTGTAAACCATTCCTTTTTCATGTCTACTTTTTATTGATTGATTGATTGATTGATTGATTGATTGATTGATTGTTTATGGCTACTTTTGTAATTAGGTAAAGCTGCCTTGAGTGCGGTTCTAACTATGGAAAGGTAAAGGTAAAGGAACCCCTGACCATTAGGTCCAGTTGTGGATGACTCTGGGGTTGCGGCGCTCATCTCGCTTTACTGGCTGAGGGAGCCGGCGTACAGCTTCCGGGTCATGTGGCCAGCATGACTAAGCCGCTTCTGGTGAACCAAAGCAGTGCACAGAAACGCTGTTCACCTTCCCGCCGGAGCAGTACCTATTTATCTACTTGCACTTTGACATGCTTTTGAACTGCTAGGTGGGCAGGAGCAGGGACCGATCAACGAGAGCTCACCCCATTACGGGGATTCAAACCACCAACCTTCTGATCGGCAAGTCCTAGGCTCTGTGGTTTAGACTACAACGCCACCCACGTCCCTCTAACTATGGAAAAGCGGCATACAAATAAAATGATGATGATGATGATGATGAAGATGATGATGCCCCAGCACTCCTCAGTTCAACCTGCACATTTGTGCTTTAGTCAGAGTGGAATGGACTCCATCAGAAAGTGGTGGACTCTCCTTCCTTGGAGGTTTTTAAGAAGGTTGGATGGTCATCTGTCAAGGATGCTTTAGTTGAAATTCCTGCATTGCAGGGGGCTGGACTAGATGACCATTGGTGTCCCCTTTCTAATTCTACTATGATTCTATGATTGCTGTTTGACTAACAATGTCTGCCTCTAACATTTCACAGATGAAAATACTTACATTCCCATTCATATGATTCTATGTGTTATAGGGCAAGATACAGAACAGTAAACTGACAATGCTTCTGGACAGGTCCTTATTGTGGGATTGATCATAGAATCATAGAATCATAGAGTTGGAAGAGACCACAAGGGCCATCGAGTCCAACCCCCTGCCAAGCAGGAAACACCATCAGAGCACTCCTGACATATGGTTGTCAAGCCTCTGCTTAAAGACCTCCAAAGAAGGAGACTCCACCACACTCCTTGGCATCAAATTCCACTGTCGAACAGCTCTTACTGTCAGGAAGTTCTTCCTAATGTTTAGGTGGAATCTTCTTTCTTGTAGTTTGGATCCATTGCTCCATGTCCGCTTCTCTGGAGCAGCAGAAAACAACCTTTCTCCCTCCTCTATGTGACATCCTTTTATATATTTGAACATGGCTATCATATCACCCCTTAACCTCCTCTTCTCCAGGCTAAACATGCCCAGCTCCCTTAGCCATTCCTCATAAGGCATCGTTTACAGGCCTTTGACCATTTTGGTTGCCCTCCTCTGGACACGTTCCAGTTTGTCAGTGTCCTTCTTGAACTGTGGTTCCCAGAACTGGACACAGTACTCCAGGTGAGGTCTGACCAGAGCAGAATACAGTGGCACTATTACTTCCCTTGATCTAGATGCTATACTCCTATTGATGCAGCCCAGAATTGCACTGGCTTTTTTAGCTGCCGCGTCACACTGTTGGCTCATGTCAAGTTTGTGGTCAACCAAGACTCCTAGATCCTTTTCACATGTACTGCTCTCAAGCCAGGTGTCACCCATCTTGTATTTGTGCCTCTCATTTTTTTTGCCCAAGTGCAATACTTTACATTTCTCCCTGTTAAAATTCATCTTGTTTGTTTTGGCCCAGTTCTCTAATCTGTCAAGGTCGTTTTGAAGTGTGATCCTGTCCTCTGGGGTGTTCGCCACCCCTCCCAGTTTGGTGTCATCTGCAAATTTGATCAGGATGCCCCTGATGATCCTCATAAGCATTTTTTATTATTTTGCAACATCTACAAGCCCATCATTGGCATCAAAATGCCAGTATGTATTTCCCCCTCTCCTATTTAATCTGGATTTACCCTTTCCTGGGAAAATCTGATAAACAAACAGTTGCTAACTATCTGCTTGTAGCATCTCAGTAACCCATCTGCAAATTAGGCCACCGCTTGGAAGCACCCAAAATGCCTTTGAGTATATTAAAAGTATTTTTCCTCACTGACTACAGCCTGCCTCCTCCTCACAGAATAAAGAAGCTGTGTACATACAAACGCAGAGCGACTTTCACTTGCTACAGTCAGCCTCCCCTGCCCTCCAAACACACACACACACACACACACACACACACACACACATTTAGTGATTTGCACTTCACTTCCAGACACAGAGGATGGGGCCACTGGAGGAGATTGGAGAGGAAACAAACACAAAAAGAGGGGTTTGCAAAATGGGACTGGACTGAAAAGGCATGCATTTAAATTTCAAACCTCCTTGATCATGGATGGCGCCTTGGGGCTAGTGCATGGATTGTACAACTCCCTCAAAAACATTGATTTTCTTCTACTCAGCTGTCTACTTTGCTGAAAATGCATCTTTCGATGCAATATATATATATATATATATATATATATATATATATATATATATATAAATCATCAGCTCTGTATCACAGTAATGCTTCCTGGGTTTGAGAGAGAGAATGAGAACCTCAGAGAGCACAATTTAGACAAAACAAAGGCATCCAAGCTTTACCCAGTTTGTCCTATTTAGCCTGTAAATTGTCCATCAGTACTATGGTGCAATTTGTTTGTTTCATTATAGTTATATACCGCTTGATCATAAAAAAACCCTCAAAGATAAAACAATAAAATTCACAACCAGAGTTTAAAACATAAAAAAGTTAAAATACTAAAGCAGGTTAAAAAGTACCTCGACTTTCTAGGCATCTGGGTTTGGCTTGTCTTAACAGTAATAGTAGGCACCGAAAAGAGTACAGTGAAGGCACCTGCTTGATTCTCAAGAGGCAGGGAGTTCCAAAGTGCAGACGCCGCCACACTAAATGTTGGAATTAATACACACACAGAACGGGTATTATGTAGCCGTGCCAATTCCAGTGATTGAAGTGGTCCAGTGGACAAATGTGGGGCAAGGCGATTTTATAGGTAAAGCAGTCCCAAGTTGTTAAGGGATTTATATACGAATAGTAACATCTTGAACTGGGCCTGGTAGCAAATTGGCAACCAGTGTAGGTCTCTGAGCACAGGTGTTCTATGCTGACAAGGCCTCACTCCTGCCAGCAATCGTGCTGCAACATTCTGCACTAACTACAGCTTCCCGATCAAGCACAAGGGAAGTCCCACACATAGTGTGTTGCAGCAATCCAGTCTTGAAATAACCAGCACATGAACTACTCCTGGCAAGGTTTTGCTTTATGCACCAAAGGCACAGGAGCATGGCAAGAAAATGTGAGGAAGATGCTCGCCCTTAGTTTGAACAACTACCATTTGCCTCCTTAGAAAGCAGACCTTTTGAAAACCTCACAGGTTGTAAAACTTCAGTATTTATTTCTAATCACCCAGGTTTGAAGTTTATAATATCATTTGTGAACCTGCATAATTCACATTTTCCAGATTTTGCAGTGCAGTGCTCCTGTCAAGTGAGATGTACAAAACTGCATATAATAGGGTAGAGGAAAACAGTTTGCAAAAATGTATATATTAGGCAAAACTGCATAGACATATGTGCAATACGAATAAGAATTTTAATATCTAGTGCCACACATCCAATTGGGTTGCCGTAGCCACTCTGGGAGGCTGGGTGTATACTAAGATAAACTCACACTAAAATGCAGGTAATTTTTTCAATGACTTTTTAAAAGAATGCAAATGAATATTGAGAATCTAATTTAAGATTTAAGAATGAAAAACAGAGAAACTAAAAGAAAAACTGACAGATTTGCCCATCCCTCGATCTAATTGCCTAATTTCCCATCTCATATTCTAGGATTTCAGAGATTGTTCTAGCAACTTACAATTCTCTGTTGCTATAGGATGGTTACACAAATGATCCTGGTAACAGATGAGCTGAGCTTTTTTTCTTCCACACACTAGTTCAACCAGTCAAAAATGATTTAGATGGAGAAATATTATTCTGATTAACTTTCCAGAGAAATACCTTTTCCCTGGGATGACAGGGCTGAACAAAGAGCTTCTTTCATCTGCATGGAAAAGCCATGGGTGGCAATCACATTTATTTATGGCTATCATAAGGCTATTTAATTCCAGGATATTTATGTATATAGGTATGCAAGCACTGAGAAGATGTTTCTATGAACCTAACCACTTTCAGGTATATTAAAAGGAAATGCAGTGGAATAGCTCAGGGCACAAACTTTTCTGTTCTTCCCTTTTAAGCAGCCCTTTTCATGGATTAAGTACAATGGAGAAAAGAGACAGCAAGAACTCAGAAGAGTACATTTTGGTCTCTTTCAGACAGAATGACTGCGAGCATCCGTTCCTGTCCCTCGGTCGGGGAGCTAGTTCAATGACACTGTCAGTCAGAACCCAAGAGAAAGATCTGAGGTCTTGAAATCTGAACTGGATGTTGAGAAAAGGTCAAGGGCAATTTACACCTACCAATGCAGCTTCTTATATACCCTAAGGGAATAACTTTGCTGGAGAAGAGGGCAATCTGACAACTTTCACACTGCAGCTGTCATCACATAGATTCTATCTAAGGGCTCCTTCACACATTACTGGAGCTACTTGCAGAATGAGGTGGATCTTGGGCAGTGAAATGCTGAAGAGAGGGATGCCACCCCTGAATGCTCCCTGTTAAAAAGCAAAACACCTCCCTGCAAACAGAAAGCCAGCTAATCAGAAACAAGTATTCAAGCCCAACACTTTGTGCTTGTTTTCTACTTGCAATGAGTTTTTAAACAAAGTTTTTAACATTATTTTTTTAAAGTGATTTCACCACCATCACCAAACCTGCAGTCTGAAATAGAGCAGTTCATTTTGCCACTTCATCCTGCTGCATGCGTAAACCAGACCTGCAGCATCAAATGATGAATGACCTGTGTAACTGACAGAACCCATGCTACAGAACTTGCACACCACCTACGATCTCACATTGCTCCAAACACAAGCCTCTCAAGGGGATCAGTTCACACATTTAGATGGGAGCTGAGTGATCAGTATTTAAGTCAGGAGATACTAGGTCATCTAGATGCATGCGTGAACCAGCTGAGAAAAGTAATACAGTACTGGGAATAAAACACTGGGCCTCTAGAGCACAGCTCTAGTGATGGGTGATCTCAAGACAGAGAAAGAAATCAGGGAAACAACCAGAAGCAGAAATACAGTGATAATGGGTGACTTCAATTATCTTCACATTGATCGGGTCAATGTACATTCAGGTCATAACAAAGGGACAACATTTCTACATACGATAAATGACTGTGTCATATAATAGCCATGGAACCAACAAGACGGGAGAAAACTCTTGATTTAATACTGAGCAGTGCCAGGATCTCGTTAGAGTTGCAACTGTTGCCCAAAGGCTTAGGAAGTGTGATGATATACAGGAATGAAAAATGACCTGAAAGCCAGGAATTGGATGCTGCGGCTGATAATGTTGTTGATGGTAATAAAAAAATGCTGATTAGTAAATTGGAAATTGAAAGGAGATTCAGGAAGGCTGTACTGTAGTCCCTCCAAAAGGTTCCAAGGTCATTCAAAACCAGGGCCTGCTCACCCACTCATAGAACTCTTTAAATGTATGAGTTTTTGATTAATTAATTGACTGAATCTGCACAAACTATTTTAATGAAAAATGATTCTCCTAAAAGGCAAACCTTCTAGAAGATGCATGCATATGTTATAGGAAACAGAATCATAGAATTGTAGAATTGGAAGGGACACCAAGAGTTATCTAGTCCAACCCCTGTGATGCAGGAATCAAAATAGAGGTGTCAGAATTGGGAAAATATTTCCCCTTCTTTCACACCTGCAGGAGGGAAAGACACTTTTAAGGTATGTATTACGCATGAGAAAACAGAATGTTATTAAGATCAATTGCCTCCCCCCCCCCAAAAAAAATCTGCTGCCTGTTTACCTGGGGATTATTATTTTAGTCTATCAAAGTGTTTTTTTAAAATGATGGATCTGCTTAATGAATTGATTTAATATTGCAGTTCTAGTCAAAACCACTAATAAAGGCCTAGATAGAAATGCATACAATCAGGTAAAAAAAAGAGATCCCTTTAAGAGGTTGCCAACATGGTCTAAATAGCAAATTCAAAAAAACAACCCAAAAACTTTCTTTCAAAAGTGGAAGCTATTCCAAAATGAAGAAAACAAACAAACAAGCTTTAGCAAAGCAAACACATCAGCGATAAGGCAAGGAATATGAAGAGGGAAATTCCTGACGGCATAAGAACAACCCAAGATCAAATCTTTAAATGCATCAGAGAAAAACAAACCACCCTGGAGGGCTGTACAACTTTTAGTTAACTGAATAACAAACATTGCAGAGAGGATAAATGAATTCTTTACATTGGCCCTAACTGGGGAAGATGTTGGAGACATAAACCCACCAGAACATTGTTTTTAGAATAGGTATCAGAGGAGCAATGTCAAATAGAGAGGGAAAGATGGTGTTATAGAAAAAAGATGATGTGATTGACAAATTACAAATCAACAAGTTGGCAGGGCCAAATGGCTTTCACTCAATTGGTCTTAAAAGAACTCAAAGGTGGAACTGCTGATCTTTGAACAAAAATTTGCAACACCATTAAAATCGGGTAATTGGAAGCTGACACGTAAAACCATTTACATGCTGCATTCTGATCCTATCCAATGTCATGGGGAAATCTGAAATATCTCGCTGCCCTTCAGGAGATATTGCCACAGTAATCAACTGAATACATCAGTGGCAAGCACATTTGTGTAGATCCATTTATAAACATTGTGAATGATATGGAGAAAGTTCTCTCCTCCACCAACACCAACTCTTTTTCCTTTCCTCCACTTAAACTGATTGGCAGCAGCTTCAGGACAAGACAAAAGAACATTATAGGTCACATAATACATATTTACTCATGGAATTTACCTACAGCAGATGTGATGATAGTTGCTGCCATAGATGGCTATAGAGGAGAATTAGGTGTCCCCATTGTTATGCTGTGTGAATTGTTTACAACAGGCATTTGGGCTGGTGTCTAAAATGCAGAAAACTGGAGTTAAGGTAAACAAACCATAGTCTTCTGTTAATCTTCCTTTTTGTGGCCTTAACACAAAGAGCAAATATTGTGTACAGACATTTATAAACAGTAATCTGTTAGGAATCGTGGTAGATATGTGGAAAGAATCAAACAAATGAAATGACCTGCTTGCTACAACATAAGATTTGGAAGTCTTCACGAATGGTAAACTGAGTCCCTCTAAATTATGGAAGAAACCTAACCTAGATCATTTGTGTGCACTAATTCACTGTTTCTTATTCCACGAGAACTGCTGGAACACAGCCCTCCCATGGAGAATGTCAAGCAATTTTAACCCCCCCCCCATTTGTTTTGTCGTTTGTTTCATGACCTTGCTAGAGGGATCGCAAGCAACGGTGGACAGTGTGTGTGTCTTTCTAAAATAAAAATCTTTCCCTCCCTTTTACTTAATAATTTCAGTTATTTTGTGAATTGGATTGGAGGAGAAATGATAGATGGCTTGTGCATGTACTGCAGTAAATTCTATATTAACCATTTCCCTGAATTCACCCACTAGAAGCTGAGGCATCTGAAATTCCAGAGGATTTTCCAGAAGGCTTTCAGGTCCTGGGTATGCATGTCCTTAAAAGGATCTGGCAACCAATCTGCCCCTTTGGTTTCTGATCGTACATAAGTCTCAAAAGCCTGGGATGCAAATTTTCACAGCTGTCTAACGGGTATGATGGCTCTTTTACCTGAAGTAATGTGCAGTCATACCTTGGTTTTCAACAGCCTAGTTCTCGAACGTTTTGACTCCCGAACGATCAAAAAAAGTGTTCCAGTTTTTTGACATTCTTTCGGAAGCCGAACATGTGACAGGGCTTCCGCAGCTTCCTGCAGCCAATCAGGAGCCGTGCTTCGGTTTCTGAACGTTTTGGAAGTCAAACAGACTTCCGGAACGGATTCCATTCTGACTTCCAAGGTACGGCTGTACAGTACTTAGTGTTAACTCTGTAAGTGTATACTCAATTATGACCAAACAAAGCCTCCTAGAGCAAAATATACGTTAGGAGGCTTTGTTGGTCAGAAACAAGTATACACTTCCAGAGTTAACACTTAATATACTACTTCTGGTAAATGAGCCACCAAAGCTACTAGAAGGCCATGAAAATTTGTGTCCTGGGCTTTTTAAACTCATCTAAAACCAAAGGAGTGCATTGGTTGCCAGATGTGAAATATATTGACATTATTTTCAGCCCTCCTACCCCACTAAGTTAGAAAAAGGATGTTCGAATAACTGGACCATCAGTCTGATGCTAAGCTGAACCAGATTTGAATATGCCATTTAGAGAAGGATGTGAGATAAATACAGCTTCTTGTTTTTGAAATGCCTCATGATGGAACTGCATGAATACAATCTGAAGACGAGTGGGCTGAATATCTGGTAGAACACATTATTGACATACAAAAGGTCCCAGGCTGAATCCAGAGCATCTCCACTTAAAGGATCTTTACAAAGCAAAGTGACAAAAACACCTCCACCTATTGACTTGGCTGCCATGTGCAGTGAAAACACACAATACTGAGCTAGACAGACCAATGTCCTGATTCAGTACATAAGGCAAATCCATATATTCACTATTTAATATATCCACGCAGAACGCAGGGATAAAATGTGTCTGAGGGCTGCTGGTTTCAAGACTTCCCCAGTGATATGTGGCTCATACAGATTACTTTGAAGTCCAAAGATGAAAGCGTTGCCAGAAGCATGCAAAGGTATTACAGCTGCATTGTAAGAAGTGGTTCCACAGAGCTTTTTCCTCCCTCCATCCTTTGTGAATTAGAAATATGACAATTTCCCGTAATTCTTCACCATGCCTATGGCTTGGTCTCAACTGCGGCATGATATGGTACCTTAGAAGCTGCATATAAACCTGAGAGAGGATGAGGGTGTGCGTATGTGTGTATACTTATATAGAATACTACCCAAGGTTGATATAGACAAAGAATACTTTGGCAAGATTAGTTTTTAAAGGAACACCTACAGCAGGCATAGGCAAACTCAGCTCTCCAGATGTTTTTGGCCTTCAACTCCCATGATCCCTAGCTACAAGGACCAGTGGTCAGGGATGATGGGCATTGTAGTCCCAAAACATCTGGAGGGCCGAGTTTGCCTATGCCAGACCTACTACAGCTTAATACTAACTACATCTACTTGGATGTAAATCCTACTGATTACCAAGTAAGGACTGCAGATGCAACTGTGAATCAAAACAACTCTTCATCCTGCAAAGAAAATAGCCTGGGAAATGTCAATCTTACAATTTCAAAACAAGCTGCAGTGGAGAAGGGTCTCAGCTCTTTGGTGGACCAGAAGCCTTGTATAAGCAAAGGTCCAATTTCCAGTTTAAAAGGATCTCTGGTAGCAATGTGGAAAGCTTCAGCCTGGGAACTTGGGAGGCTTGTGTCAACACTATTTAGAGCAGGCAATGCTGTCCAACCTGGTCTGACTCAGTGTGAGGCAGCTTCAATAGTGCAGCCCAGCTTGCTTGTCATTCAGCTACACAGGCTGAAACTCCCTCTTCTACACAATTGTTAAAGGTTGAGGAGGCCTGTCCTCTTTTTCAGCTGGACACCCTTTTTGCTGGCATCCGTATGTCTCAAGAAACAATGGAGTTTGCCTCCGGGGGTGAAGTCAAACCGCAGCGTTAAGGTTTACTTCTTCAGCTTCCATTTATTATACATTAGTGGCACTTCCCATTTTTTTTCAATTTACAAAAGCATTCACTGCAGCCATTCAGTCCGTTATGAAAAACTAGGTCAAGCCATATAATTCCATTCATGCGCCTCTGTTTCTTTTTACCCTTCCATTCAGCTTTTATGCTTTAGTGACATTTTGCTTCAGAAAACAAAAATAAAAATTAGAAAGGTACAGTTTTGATATGTCACAGTATACACGATGAAATGAGGCAATATCACAACTCCCCCTAGTAGCACCAAGTCAGACTACACAATCAATAATCGGAAAGAAAGGGGCTGGGGAGCACCTGAGTATGTCTCACGTGTACTGCAGCAAACAAGTTATAAAACTGCTGCATTTCAATTAAGTGAGAGACTTTGGCCAAAGAACTGCATTCAGGGAGGTGAGCAGTAGAGTCTAGAAGCCAGGATTTGCAGTCTTCAGATCAATGATTCTGGAACTGTGTGCCAAGGCACTTCTGCAACCCACTTTGAGTCTACTGGGTAGAAAAGGAGGTAAAGCTAATAAATAAACGAATTACACAGCAACCCAACCCCCCTTTTGCTCCAGGACTGGGGGAGTGCTCATTCAGACAACTCAGTAAGTCAGCCCATGATTTGATTCCTGGCGCTACCTTATTGCAGCAGTCAAATTGAGAAAAACTTGAAAAAAATAATCTGTAAAAAAAAGTCAAAAATATACTGACTTTTGAGATCTAGTGTTCTGTGTGACATAGAATGTCATTAATTCATTTTATTAGAATCCCAGGCCTCTAGGATTTGAAGTAGGTCTTTGAGAAGGGTGTTTTTTTTTGTGCACAGAGAAAACCATACAGAAACTGATTGTTTCCATAAGCAGATATTTTGGATTATGCCCATTTATTTGGTTGCTGGGTAATATACTTTAACTGTTATAGCAACCAATCCATGTGTATGGTTATTTAGGAAATATTAATTAGGAAGTTGGAAACTTGATTTAAATTCCTTCCATATATATAACCAGATTTAAAATCTCCTTGATTTAGAATGAATCAACCTGGGTGATGACCAGAAGTACCTTTTAGTAATCTTATCCATTACCTAGACTATGCTCCTTTTCAGCAAAAAGGGAACATTTGCACACTTGTCCATGTTTTTGTAACATCTAGGATTGTCTACTGAAATGTGCTCTTTGTAGGGCTAGCCTTGAAGATGACACAGAAGCTTCTAGCTAGTTCAGAATTTTGCAGCCTGCCTCCTGGTAGTTCACTGGAAGTGGGAACACAGTTAATCAATTCTGTAGCAAATGCATGGGTCAGCAATTAGGTTTTTAAAAAAGATATTATTCATAAAAGCCTTCACATGAACCACAGAGGTGTCTTCTCCTCATGCAAACCCAGCTGCCATGTGTGTTCTGCATCTGTGAAAGGCACAGTCCCTTTCCTGAAATTGATGAAAATAGGTGGAATGACGTCCCCAATGCATTCCATGGCTGTCATGTTCTAACAGCTTTTTTGGAGAGGATACAAAAAAGGCTTAGGGTTGCTGAGTGGCCGCTGCAACTTTGTGTTGCTGCTGCTACCACTAGTGCTGCATTTTATTGACTGTCTCCCCCCCCCCCCCATTTCTTTTCATTGTCATTTAATGTTTTAATGTTTATTTTCTGTTTTCCTGGAGAGGCTATGTGCACATGTTTAAAGTAATATATATATATATATATATATATATATATATATACACATAATCACAGAAATATTGATTATTTCACTGTCATCCATAATACGTTAACATCAGAATTAGCAGCAACGCAGCTCCCAAACCATCAATGTGTCCAAATCAGAATAAATTGTTTCATTAGGCTAGTTTGCTCTCCCAGCTTTTAGTACACAGAACAGCTTATTCTAGGCTGCAGTGTCATAAATAAAAGAAAAGGGCTTAGGCACCAGGTAGCAGGTGTGCCTTTCTTGTCCATATAAACAAGGCCAAATGGCAGGCAGGAAACAGCACAGGAGAGGTTTAATTAACAAACTGCTGAGATCTTGTATTCAATGATTCACAACTGCAAAATTAAAAAAAAGGTTTTTCCTTTCCCATGAATATTTGAAGGGAGACATGATCAAAGCCCTTTCCGTTTTACAGGTATCTCAAAAACTTCCTTCCAATTAAACGCAGAAATAAGCACAGACTCCAAATGTCACGCTGCACAGCTCTTGTCTAGCAACTATGTGAGGGAGACTCCTTTGAGCATCTTGTTGATGAAACTGTACTTGAATCCTGGATCAACAAAGAACCCAGGCTTCAACCCAGAGAGGAATAGAAGGGGATGAGCTTTCCTGCCCCCCAGGCCTTGGCAAGGAAAAGCCAAAAAGAACTTGGGTAATTTCCCAAGCCAACCCAAGGCTCTGAAAAATGACCCTCTCCTGGTCAGGAAAATCCAAGGCACTGCAATTTTGCCCCACCCCTAAGCTAGGATATCTTTCCCAGGGTGGGACATGTTTTCAAAGCAAATAATAATAATAATAATAATAATAATAATAATAATAATAATAATAATTTATACCCCACCCCTCTGGCTGGGTTTCCCCAGCTACTCTGGGCGGCTTCCAACAAAGATTAAAAATACCGTATTTTTTGCACCATAACACTCACTTTTTTCCTCCTAGAAAGTAAGGGGAAATGTCTGTGCGTGTTATGGAGCGAATGCCTGCGGGTGGTGGTGGGGATCTGCTGCAGTCGTGAGCAGAGGATCCATGGTTCCCCTTCCTTCCCTCCTCCGTGGTTACAAAGCATGTATCCACATGGATCCTCAGGATTTTTGCATTGGGCTACTCCAAACTCACTGTCAGATCACATGTCTGTGGCCACAGCATGAACCACAAAAATGATATATCCACTATTTTGTTTAGAATATTTTTTCTTGTTTTCCTCCTCTAAAAACTACGTGCGTGTTATGGTCTGGTGCGTGTTATAGAACGAAAAATACGGTACATTAAAATGTCACACACTAAAAACTTCCCTGAACAGGGCTACCTTCAGATGTCTTCTAAATGTCAGGTAGTTGTTTATCTCTTTGACATCTGATGGGAGGGCATTCCACAGAGAAGGCCCTCTGCCTGGTTCCCTGTAGCTTTGCTTCTCGCAATGAGGGAACCGCCAGAAGGCCCTCGGTGCTCGACCTCAGCGTCCGGGCAGAACAATAGGGGTGGAGACGCTCCTTCAGGTATACTGGGCTGAGGCTCTTTAGGACTTTAAAGTAGCTACCTTGGCAAAGCAGCAAAGAAAGATCTCCTGGAAAGTGAGGAGGAGGGAGCTCACACTGCACAAGTTACAAAACTTGAAAAAAAGATCATCTCCCAAAGTTCTAATTCTTCCCCTTAAGACACAATGGAGAAATCTAAAATGTATCCACCTGTTTAGATGTTCCTTCGGAAAACTGTTGCTACAGTTTTGATATAAAATGGCTTGCTTAACCCACTTAAAAATAAAAATAAATTGACACATGAGCAAAGCAGCTTCAGAGGCCTTTCAGGGCTTAAATAGCAACATAATAAACAGTGCTTTTCCAACTGTGTTCCTAGGATATCTTACGAGTTCCTTAGAATAGTAACAATAGTTATTCAATAACGGTAAGGAGCTTTCCCAAAGACAGCTTGTATACATTGCTACAAATTTTCAGAAGCAACAATGAGGCCCAAACAGTCTGGCCCATCATCCTACACATCATCCTCTGCTATGCATGTGGGTTTTGCAGTGAACAGTCAGGGTTTCAAGCAAACATGCTTGAATTCATGTACAGTGAATGAAGCTTCCACCTATTGCAGTGTTGAAAGTCAATGCATTTGATAACCAACAGCTAATCCGTTTTGTTGTTGTTTATTGAACTATATTAATTGTTTTGATTAATTTGTTGTTCTTGCTTGCTTTATATGCTACTGTGTTTGATATTATAGAGAATGAAATGTTTGTTGTTTTTACTGCTGCTGTGATTATTGTGAGCCGCTTTGAGCTCATCATTTGTTGTTGGAAAAGTGGAATACAAATATTACAAAATCCTTCCCATCTGAATTTCTACCTGCCCTTTAAGGTTCTGAATGATCTATTTGGTTTTAGAGCAGCAGCACTGTGTTAGTGATATACAATTTGTTCACACTTGCAAATTTCCATACTTGATTCAGACTGCTCAGTTTGCAACAAAAATCCCTCTCCCCGCTTACAGATTACTAATGTGTGCTGATTAAAAACTCTGCACAAAAGCAGAATTTTGACATGACAAATGATAGCCAACATTCCCCTTTGGGCAGCGTTTTGTTCAATGCACATCTGCACTCACGTGCATTGGTGGCCGTAAGTAAAACACAGACGTGAAGTGAAAACTGCAGCGAAAGAGCACAGGAGCCAATTCTGAAATTAATTTTCGCAATTAAACTGAAAGGTAGGCAGAGCAGAACACGAAGCAGAGCCAACCTACAGAACAGAGATAAAGTGGAACTGGGGACATCCACTCATCCCCAGTGAACAGACACATGAATCAAGCCTATTAGATAGGCCCCTAGGAAGCCTTTCCACGTACTGGTTATTTTTAACAGCGGCTGAAAAGCTCTGAATAAGCATTCCTCTTGGCAGTTTCCCCAGCTACTGACAATACACATCATTGCTACCTGAACTGGCCCCACCTACGATTCCATGCCAAAGCAACACTGGTTGCTGCTGCTGTTGCTGCTACTTTTCTGGAAAGATATGCTGGACTTGCAATGCAATGGTTTGCAAGAAAAGGGACTTTATGAAATGGTTGACCTTTTGCTTTGACCTCAGCAGCTGATTCCACATGGATGAAAGCAGACTGACACAACTGTGTGCAGTAACTATGGTGTACATTAGGCTGCAGAGATGTGTCTCCGTAAGATTTATAGTGTAATCCATAGGTTTTGCTTACGTAACACAGGAGGCCAATGTGTAGTTGTTACTCAGTCGCTGCAAAGCAGCAGCATCCACAGGAGTGTAATGAGACCAAGGGACCTCCTGGGCCAACATCCTGTTTGAGGCCTGATTTCTTTAGGCCTGCAAACAAGACATGAAGGCAAGAGCCCTACCCTGCTGTTTGACCTCCAGCAACATCTGGAGATGCATTATTGTTTCTGAATCAGGAGGTTCTATTTAGTCATGGACTAAAGATGTCAGAGAGAAAGCAACTCAATAAGCACCTGTTAAATCAAAACTGGCTTGTAATATCCATTCCCTCTCCAAAGGGAACTGGATTTCAGTGAGAGTAGTAGGGAGAAGGAGTGGCCTAGGTGTCTCTAATACCAGATACCAACTTATCAGGAGGTCTCTTCTGTACCATGTTGGAAATTAGCCTTCATCTTGGCAGCAGCCACCCTTTGCAACACCCTCTGATTGAAATCAGGCAGGTGCTGTCTCCACTGCCTTGGTCTTTTGAAGACCTTCCCTTTGCAACAGTGGAATTTTTTTTTCCTCCCAGTATATCTGCATGGGATTTGAAATTGTTTTTCATATATTAAATCCTTTTAATTATCCCTATAACATGAAGCGGCTCTGTTTTATTTGTTTATGACAGTTCCATCCCACCTGTCCTTCAAGGAGCTCAAGGGGGCATATGTCAGTCTTCCTTACCCCATTTCATCCTCACCACCACCCTTAGGCTATGAGATGGCGACCCAAGGTCACCCAACGCGTTTCATGGCTGAAGTGGGGATTAGAACTCTGATCTCCCAGGTCCTAGCCCAATATTCATTCTAACCACATTGTTTGTATTGCATTTATATATAGGTTCCCCCCACCCCACCCCTTGCTGAAGCTTTTATTGTTAAATTGCTTTGTGATGTTTGGTAGGAAGTGGTATGGAAATAACTGAATAAACCACAGAATTCTCACCATACTACACTTCCCAGGATCCTTTGGGGGAAATCACATGACTGTTAAAATCAGCCCAAGCTTGTAGCATAGACCTTTCTTTACAAAAATGCATGCTGAAAGCTGCTTGTCTGTATTGAATCATGCCTATATACTCCCCCCCCCCCGAAACTCATTGGAATGATAGCCTGACACAGCACGACACCCTGTCCAGTATCTTGCTTTTGGCAAAAATGTGACTTTTGGAAGCTTCTCTGTCTTTGAGTCTCCATCCAATGCACTTCATAATGACTCTCGTGCACCCAAATTCACATTCACAGGGTGAGTAAATTAGCCCAATCAATATATTTCTCACAGTGCATCACTAACAAATTAATTATAAAACCCCTTTCAAGCATTATCTCCACTTATTGAGCAAATTCAGCAAAACATGGCATTCCTTGTTACTATCTGGTTTCTGACAGTCCTAACAATCACACTGATTGAACCTTCAGTACAAAGTTTATCTTCCCATCAATCTTATCTTTAATAGCCTGTCAGGTAAAAGAGATAGGGGGACGGGGGAGGGGGGAGTACAGATCCACTTGCTAGGAATCCAGATAATTCTTTATAAGTTGTGCAAGCGAATGAGGAAAATCCCTATCAGGACATCTGTCAAAAATTAACATCTTAATACAGATTTTCATGTGGGGAAATTGTATTTAGATGAAAAATCTGATGTGAGAACTCAGTGTGGAATCTTTGATCTTTCACTCTGGGTGGCATGAATATTAAAATGATCCAAATACCAGATCTTGCCAGGTACTAGCAACTTGGGGAAAACCCATGGAGCTGGACTGTTTCCACAATTTTTCACTGCACATTACTGCTTCTAAGAATCAAATTGGCCACTTTTTAATAAATAAAAAAACCACTTTCAACATGAATCAAAGCTTTCGGCATAATGGCACCATTAACTGTCCCAGTAATACTGTCCCTATGGAGCAATCATACAGGCCTCTACACTTTTGATATTCCATCACTTACTGAAAATGTTTTTGTTTCACCAAGCATTTTTAGATAATTTATTTGATTCATTGCTTGTCATTTGCTCTGTATGTAATGTTTTTACGGTGTTTGGATTATTCTACTGCACACCACCATGATTTTTCTGATGAGTTGGTGGTTTATTTAAATAATAATGATCTTATGGGCAGGAGATCCCAAAAGTCCATGGGAGAAAAGCAACCAGGTGGAGCATTGACTAGTGGAGATAGGATTAAAAATCACCAAAAGAACATTACACTCCTTAGATTGGCCCTAAGTCACCTTACAATGTCATGCCTGATTCTATTTCTGATACATTTCCAGGCTTAAAAATAAATAAATCAAAAATCAAATGCAAATACTCACATGTGCAACAAAATGCCTATTTGATGACCATTATTAATACAACTAGACTAAAAACCCTTTTGGAAGTATATCATTAATGAACATATCTGAAAGCAGTTCTTCCACTCAACTATGAACAACCCTTTAAGGAATGAACCCATTGCATACATCTTCGCTTTCAGAAAAAGCTTGTTTAGTGGTCAAATTCCGGTACAAATAATAGCCAAATGAGAAAACATTGCTACAGGCAGGCAATTATATCAACAGCTCCAGGACTAGATTAAAGCAGCCTTATTCTGAGCCATCTTGGGACACCTATCCAGGAAATGTGCAAGCTTGGACTGTCCTGAAAACCACGAATATCTCTCTTATTCATGGGGAATGAGTAACAGGGACAATGTATTCCTCCTCAACCGTCCCCACATTTCATTTAACAAGTTGCACTCTGAAATGGCTACAGCATTTCAACTAACTAGAAAATAGTTATTAAATTGTTTCAACATATGAAGTCACTGGGAGAGATCATCAGGTGATTTGGGCTGGGTGTTCATCAGTATGCGGATGATACCCAGCTCTACCTCTCTTTTAAATCAGAACCATTAAAGGCAGTGAATTTCCTGTGTGAGTGTCTGGAGGCGGTTGGAGGATGGATAGCAGCTAACAGATAGTGGCTGAATCCTGGCAAGACAGAAGTAGTGTGGGGGACTCCCTGGTCTTGAATGGGGTAACTGTGCCCCTGAAGGACCAGGTGCACAGCCTGCGAGTCATTTTGGACTCACAGCTGTCCATGGAGGCATAGGTCAATTCAGTGTGCAGGGCAGCTGTCTACCAGCTTCATCTGGTAGACTGGCTTGCCTGCCTGCAGACTGCCTCACCCAAATGGTGCATGCTCTGGTTATCTCCTGTCTGGACTACTGCAATGCACTCTATGTGGGGCTACCTTTGAAGGTGACTCAGAAACTACAACTAATACAGAATGTGGCAGCTAAACTGGTGACTGGGAGCAGCCTTCGGGACCATTTAACACTGGTCCTAAAGGATCTTCACTTACTCCCGGTATGTTTTCAAATGGCCTCGGCCCAGTATACCTGAAGGAGCATCTCCACCCTCATCACTCAGCCTGGACACTGAGGTCTTCCTCCAACTCTTATGGCAGTTCCCTCACTGTGAGAAGTGAGGTTACAGGGAACCAGGCAGAGGGGCCATCTTTGCAGTGGCACCCTCCCTGTGGAACACCGTCCCATCAGATGGAAGAAGAAGAAGAAGAAGAAGAAGAAGAAGAAGAAGAAGAAGAAGAAGAAGAAGAAGAAGTAGTAGTTAAAGAATTATACGGCTTTTAGAAGACATCTGAAGACAAGCCTATATCGGGAAGTTTCTAATGTTTGATGTTTTTATATGTCCTGTAAGTTGCCCAGAGTGGCTGGGAAAACCCAGCCAGATGGGTGGGGTATAAATATTATTATTATTATTATTATTATTATTATTATTATTATTATTATTATTATTAGCAGCTTAGTGTATCAGGAGTCCTGAATACTTGAAAAGTCTAAAAACAGGACAGTTGTATCTTCTATTCAGATCCCTTTTTGTGCATTCCTTATTATTTGTGCTTATGATGCTATCAGGGTGTCCAGACGCGCCCCTGCTTTCAATATGATTTGTGGCTGCAAATGTTTTTGGGTGGGTTTTTTTTTTTTTGGGGGGGGGGGGGTAATCATGGTGGTTCATTTCCAGCCAGGGCATATACTGAAACTTGCTGTTGAAATGCCGTCACATTTTATGCCACAAATGGGCCCATCAGAGAGCAATTAAAATGGAAGCATCACAGAGCAAACCAGAAGCAGAAGAAACACTATTATTGTGTCAAGAGCAGGTTGCAGGATACCCACAATAAAAGAGCAGCCTGGAGGGGCCCAAACAATCCAAATATGTGCATTTTCTCTCCATTCCTCTGCCCCCCCTCCCCAAATAAAGGATAACTAGCATCTACTCAATAAATCAGGATGTGGCGTTGGACTACTAGTTCCATTGCCTCTGCGTACACTTGAACCTAGTTCCCTTTCCCTGCTAGTGAAAGCTAACAACCTTGCACTGCAAAAGGAAGGAAAAGAACAGGACTTGAGTGAGGGAGTAGGAAGAACAAGGGAACATGTGGATTGTTTTGGGAGGGATAGACAAAGGGAGAGGTCATCTTTTGTCTTGTGACTCTTACTCATGTGATGCCCACATCTACAGTACAGTGCATGCAAAGCAGTCTTTATACAACCTTGACAGTCATAGCTTCCCCCACCAAAGTATCCTGGAATACTGCTAGTTTGTTAAGGGTGCAGGGAACTGTAGCTCTGTGAGGGGGATCTCCTATTAAAGCTCAGTACCATCAACAAACTACAGTTCCCAGTACTGGAGGGGAGAGAATCTATGACTGTTAAGGTAGTATAATAATGTTTACATGTTTGGTGTAGATTGACGTGCAAGTCTTAATATGGGGGATTTCAGCCACCCTGAACCTTCTGGGTGTTTTTTTCAAAAGCCCTCAAGGAAGGCAGGATGAAGCTCCCTCTACTTGCCCTCTTCACCTTCTGTCAAAGCCATTTAGCTACTTTCAAATTCTCTTTGTGAAAGAACTAGGCCATTCTGGCATCTATCTCCTCATAAGGCAGAACTTCCTCCCTTTAAAACACATTTAGATAGGTCAGACCTGGAACGTAAAAATGTAAATTAAAAAAAATTAGCTGCATATTCCACATGGAATGCTGCTAGAAATAATGAAAGAATGCATAATTTCAGTTCGAGAGAATGCTGTTTTAAATACAGATTTCTCCACAATTATTGTTATTAGATCATTTTGTTGCCATTCCTCAAAATGGCACAGAGCAAAAATGTCAGCAAATAAATAAGCAGAATCAAAACGACCTTCCCACAACTAGGATCTGTTATCCTAGATGCAAATTAATGGCATTACTCATGAATTCCTAACACAAAGCAGGTTATTGAATGAGTGTGTCATAGAGGAAATAATGAATTTTTTGTGTGTACCTGTAAAATCTCTAATTTTAAATCTGTAAAATTACAGATTCACCCTAGTTCAATAGTCATTCCATCTCCCATGGGAACTGTGGTTATATAAGGAAGAGAATGGGACCGGGGTTTCTTAAGACAGAATTATCAGCACCCACAACAAACTGCAGTTCCTAGAACCTTTTATGAGAAACATGCTTAATTAATAATAAATAAATAAAAATCTATCCCATGTCCCTGCAGCTGCATTCTCAAAATACCAATTCTTACTGGTATATTACTTTATTTGTTTTATTTATTAATAAAAGCATTTATGTACCACCCACTCATAAATTGTCAGAGTGGCGTTCAGCAATAAAAAACCAGTTAGAAACCATTAAAGGCAGTGCAGAAGAATGATTAAAATGACGGGCTACTCAATAAAGCTTTAAGCAACTGCACAGGCCTGTCAGCATTTAAAAAAACAGGTTCAAGGGACACCTGGAAGTTAAAAGTCAGGATGCCTGCCGAATCTCTGCTGGACGGACATTCCACAGCAGGAGACAGGAGACACTAAATGCCCAACTCCCCAGGGATTTTGACATTTCCCCCAACATACAAACACCCCCTGCACACATACAATGTCAATGTATTTAAATGTATGAAGCTGCCTTAAAATGAGTCAGGCCACAGATTCACCTACCACAATATATTTTAATTGGTTGTGGCTCTCTCATGGAGCAAAAGCATCTCTCAGTCAAAAGCACACACAAAAAAGGCAGAATGGGATGCAGCTGTGATAAGTCAGCAGCCTCCAGCAACTGAGCCTCATGTCCAGGTTGCCTCTGCTTGCAATCTAGGGAGAGGCTTACTCATGCCAGGGTTTTTCTTGGGCAGGGGGACAATGGGGATTGCTTCGGTTCCTGCATGCTGTAGAAAAATTGGAACAGCATGTCAGAAAGCCCTGCTTTCTAGCTGGTTGGGGCTTCAGGGAGGGGGGCTGAAACTGAACCAAAGTGAGCTCTGTTAGCCACGAGCAATTAATAAAGCTAGAGACTACAATTATCCTCAAAGCTATTCCCTCATTAGAATAATTATGTTAACTGGTCACTGAGTAGGCAGAGTGATTTATAGAAATCGTGACAGCTTATTAAACATCCAATAGATATCAGGATGCTAGCTAGAACAAAACCTTTTGCTATAAAAATTATCCCATACGGAAGCGACTACCTAACTAGCATGCTTTGCATTGTAGTAAAAGGAAGGCATCTTTCATTGGCTTGATATTCACTTTTCTATGTGGCAAAGATGCAAAGCCAGAGCTGCACATTCCACAACAAACTCGGGATGCCCCAAAGCATTTTTGGTTGGAAATTACCGATCAAGACTCTAGGTGCTGGTATTGGTACCCAAAGGTCTATGCAGCTTGGGACCAGGATATGTAAGAAATTGCTTCATCCCCTACTACTGTTCACTGCTTTCTGCAGGAGAGGGCAACCTACAGACACAATTCTATTGGAAGGTCCATTCCATATGATGTATGGGCAATGGTTTTAACTGTGTGTGTGTGCCTGTGTGCGTGTATAACGGTATTATTGCAAATCGTTTCAGGGTGTCTTATGGGAGGCAATTCCTAAATAAATTTTTCGTATTTTTTAATTTTACCATATTTTTATGGTAATTTTAATATTTTTACGGTAATTTTACCGTATTTTTCGCTCTATAAGACACACCAGACCATAAGATGCACCTAGTTTTTGGAGGAGGAAAACAATAAAAAAAATATTCTGAATCCCAGAAGCCTGAACAGCAAGAGGGATTACTGCGCAGTGAAAGCAGCGATCCCTCATGCTGTTCTGGCTTCTGGGATAGCTGTGCAGCCTGCATTCGCTCTATAAGACGCACATACATTTCCCCTTACTTTTTAGGAGGAAAAAAGTGAGTCTTATAGAGCAAAAAATACGGTAAATGAAATAAAGTGAATGAAGGAGCAATTGAAGAAGAGAATCAGCAAGAAGAGGGTGCTTAACCCTTGTCCTGCTTTTCTCTTGTCACTCCTCCTGCGACCCGGCAACATTTTATTTTATCTATATGTAGCTTTTCTGGGCAAAAAAAGCCTGAGGAAATGCAATTCACGCACACATACAGTCTTGTAGCCAATAGTCACAAATGAGGCTCCATGGCTGACAATAAGCCTGGCTGGGTGGGATTGCAAGGGCAAACCAGTGAAGCAGGGGAAGGGTCAAGTACATTTAAAATGTGTTTGGCGGGTTACTTAAATAAGCTCCACTATAAAGCTCTGCTGATCTATATCTTCCAGTCTGGCTAATCTGTTCTGAAAATTGTTCCCATAGTGATGGGTCATACAACACGTTGAAGGATTCCCATCCTCAGTCAACTGAGTTGAGGGGGACAAGCCAGCAAAAGTTAATCGAGGCTTTTGAAAGCAGTGGAATAAGACTTTCTGTGCAGCTCTGCTCAGGTGTAAGCCTTATTTAGGTCAACGAGACCTACTTCCAGGTAGGGAAGGGGGCCAAATTCAGTTCATATTTAAAGACAATTTGCAATTTGAATTAAATGAGAAACTGACAGAACTGAAGTTGACATACCCTTCCAGCTATCATAGAAGTATGTATAGGACTGTAGCCTTAGTTGGAACTAAAGTTTCTCTAATTTCAACGGTCTTGTGCCCATTATATCTGCATTTTTAAAAGGCTCTCTTATCTAAAATCTAATTTTTTCTTCTTCTTCTTTTTACAAACTATTAATATTCACAGTATGGTGTCTTAGTGTTTTGAGATAGCCTTACATTTCCACAGGAAGCATATCTAGCCAATTGCTAGAAATACATATTCAGCAGCATGAATATAGGCTTGTAAATAGTCAGTTGCCTGCTGGCTTACTATGAGTAAGTACATCCTCAGGGCAATCAGGCAGGAAGCCTTCTTGTAACTTGGGATAGGAGCAGTATTTTTTGTTCTTCTTCTTGAGGCACATCAGTAGCTAGAAAATGGTTACAATATGCATAGGCAGGCAGCACAATGAAAAACAAACATTGTGGGTTAGTAGCTTTGCATTCTTGTTTGCAAGGCTGCGTGAAGAGGCCCTGTGCTAAGTGTACACCACTTTCTGAGAAATGCCCAGAGAAAACAATTCTGAGAGCAAAGTTCACATATTCAAAAGCAAAACTGCTTCCAATATATTTTAAAATTAGGCCGTTGTTGTGTATGCATCTCTGCCCATATATTTTTTTCTCATTAGACCTTGCCTTTCTGCCCCATAATCCTCTCTGGCCTTGTGCCTTGGGAGTGCTCCAGACTGTCCGATTTATCTCTATAATCTCATGTCACTTCCCAGACATCACCAGCACCCTGCATGAGGGCTTTTTTTCCTTTAAGCCTTGCAGTGGCTGTAATGCATCCCCTTCCCACCCCCTTCCATTTCTTCTTGGCTAGCTAAGGCGATTCATTGATGAACTGCACCTCCGTCCACAAAGCATAATAATGTATTAATTAGTTGAGAATTAGTTCTGCGCAGGAATGTCCTCTGAAACGATCTGGGTTATTTATTTGTCAATCTGCCACTTGAGATAGGATAAAGCTCACATTTGGTCCAATTGATCACTGAAATGCAGGCCCCAGCTGAAGCTTAGCTTTTATATTATAGTTTACATTCAAAGATAATGATGAAACATCCATTCCATGGGCAAGAGATTGGGATACAGCCCGGGGGGGGGGGTGTCAGTTATTCAGATGCTCACCATTCTCTCAAAAGAACCCTGTGAAAATACACATAAAATAACGGGTTCGTGAAACAATGCGAGTATTTTCATACTTGCCAGTAGACTTGCTAAGTGTTGTGTGCCCACAAAAGTGATGCAATTCTACAGAAATCCAACTGAGGCCGGACATGTCTCCTCCTTGTTGAACTTCAGGTGTTTGACAACGACTATCCCAGCAAGCATTTTAAGTAAGTTGCGTTAGGCCTATTTCACATTTCTACCTTTGGTTTTTATCATTTTAAATACCATATCATTTGACTGGTGCACTGTTTCACTGATTGTTTTGTAAACTGCTTTGAGGACATTTATAGTGAAAAGCAGCCTATAAATGTCGAAAAGAAAGAAATGAATGAATGAACTTTGTGTTGTTTCGCACAAAGACACACTGTCCCACCACCAGTTCTCTACTTCCATTATACCCAAGCTAAAGCGTATCAGAAGTGCTTAACCACCATGCCAATAAAGCACTGGAGATATATATAGAAAAAGCCCAACATCATGATAGGCATATTTGCCTTTCACCATGACAGTGTTCCCAAGTACTCATCTGCAGAGCAATGAAAGGGATCTAAATGTAAGAGGAAAAAGATGTCCACTGGGGACTAAACCTGTTTCCATCCTTGATGTCCTGAGCCACTGAGAACCAAGCCTGTTCCTATTTTCATAACCCCATTTGCACAGGTCCAGTAGTCATGGCCCCACTCAGTAGATGAGACTGGAACCCAAGGAGACTATGATTCTACACCTGGATGCTAATACTGATCAGTGCAAAGTGGCTGTGCAGATCTGGCACCAGCAGCCAGCCAGGTCAGGCATTGGCCAAGAGTTCCAGGTCTCAGAAGATCCTCTCACTGCCCCAACATTCCACCGGCTCACTTACCACAGGGTCTTGTGTGGAAATGCAAGCATGCCGCTTGTGAGCCAAACTCAGCTTCCAACCATGGTGGCCAGTTAGCCACCTGCCTCCACCTGCCTGCCAGAATTGGCCTCCACAGTCACTTACGGACTCACTGTGAAAACCATGTTTATGGAAGACAATCTTACTCAGCTATGAGTGATCGTTGAAGAAGAAGACCTCCCCTGGGCTCTGAGAAAGAACCATGGGGGTCCTTCATATGCATGCTTTGCTGAGGTGGCACAGAAAATGCGTGCTTCACTTTAAACTTTGATTTTACACACAGAGAGAGAGACCCCTAAAAAGTCTGTCTAGCTGCTGCAGAAAACTAGTGGCGGGACAAGCATTCTGCTGGCCATCTTGCCCAGGATCCCTAACCCAGAAGGTCTCCCCCCCCCCCTTTTCACAGAGAAGCCACAGCTCTGCCAGCACTATTGCAGTGGTGAAGAATATTGCAGGGAAAGATAAGAGGGGAAAGTGGGGTGGCAGTGATGCTGACACTTCCAAGAGGAATGTTGATTCCAGCAGCTGGGATGGTGAGTCCAGCAGCAATAGAGGATCCTTCAGCTGGACCATGCAAAGAGACCCACATAGCCACCCAAAACATCAGCCTAGTTCAGAGAGGAATGTTGTAGGGAAGGAAGACATGCAACCAGTAACAAACCCCAAAGCCAGGAGGAACCTCTTGAAATGTGTGTGCGCACACACACACACAGAGAGAGAGAGAGAGAGAGAGAGAGAGAGAGAGAGAGGCAGGCACCCAGGCACCCACCCATTGTGAGCGACACCCAAGGACTCATCAAGAGAGCATGAAACTTCACATGAGTGCAAGGCATGGTGCCTTTAAGAAAACACTATTCCACTCAGGAATGGCCAGGTTACACTTCAGAACCTGCATCAACACCTAAGAGTTAGATTAGGTGCAGGACATTTCTGGAACAAGTTGAAGGGCTTGGAACTGTCCAAGGTCCTGCAGCCCAAATCTAACTGATCGTCTAGCCTGCCCTGCTTCCTCCTCCTCTGATGAACTGCTTCTGAATGATGAACTACTCATGGGATGAAATACGACCATTTCAATTTATGAGGTCTTTAGCCCCTGGCTATGGCCAGAACAGAACAAAATTCCACGTTTGATGTTTTGACCAGAGTGTGACATGATGGTACTTTGACAACTGGGTTTATGTACATATCTAAACAAATTAAGTTTCTTAGTTATTTTCTTACCTGCTCTGTTACATATCTACTTATACAACTCTGATCCAGTAGGAATGCCCTTTATGTTTTCTGTAAATGTCATTTAACAATATTATCATGACACCCAAGAGAGTAACACTGAGGGGAGAAGGGAGAATGGAATAATTGCAAAAAGATTATCTAGTTCAAATCAGCCTTACTTCTCATCTCTCTTTTTTATGTTGTTGGTCTCAAAATAGATCCATCATTTGACAAGCATGAAGGAGTGATAGAGGTAAGTGGATGTCGTGTTCTCAGATGGGTGAACTTCACTTGGTACTCAGTTCAGCACATATTTAATTAATTTGCTCAAGTACTTGCAGAGGCCCGAGAAGGGAACTTAAAAAAAATCCAGGCAGTCAGCAGAGATTTACATTTTAATTTATTTTTAATTGGATGCACCATTAGTGGTGCATAAGGAATGCTTTTAAAACCATGTTCCCCGCCTTTAGTAGTTGGTGGCATAACTAAGGAAACTACACAGCTTAATTCAATCTTATCCTTCAGACTCAATGCATCATTCAGCTAACAAGGAATTTAAACTATGACTTTGTTCCCCACATAATAAACTTGTGAGTTTATTCCAAAAGCAAACAGGCAGCAAAATGCCATTGGACTGTGGAATAAAATAAAATGCCCACTTAGGACAAGATTCTACCAGTACCCTTCTTTGGCATCTCAGTTTTTGCTCTCTAGTGAAACTACAGGTGAAAGATTGAAATACTATACAGTATATAAAAGGGAGAAATGTTCCTATTTTGCTTGATTTAAAGTGCTATTTATTTCCCTCTACAAAATTACTGATGCTCCATTTGGGGACACACACACACACACACACACACACACACACACACACACCTAAATGCATTTTAAAAGTCTGGTTCACACATCACAGTAAGCCAAGAAATGCCTTATGGGGACAATTCAAACTTGTGGGCGTCCAGCACTCAGGTACTTTGCTACTTCCTCATGCTTTTTACTCCCTTGCTGCACTGAGCTAAGCCAAGGTTAGCTCATCTGAACCCAGGCTTATGACTAAGCTCTCACATAGCTAACCAGGACCTGTAGCTGAGTACAAACCATAGCTACAGTTTGTGGTTAGTGTGGAGAGGGTTTAACCACAAGACCAAGATCAGATAACACGTTAAGACAAACCTTAACTTAGCTCAGCACAGGAGGAGAAAAAGTTGAAGAGGAACAAAGCCACTGTGAGCTCCTCTTTGAAGTTCATCCATGCAATTTCAATAAGCCATAATCTGGCATAGTTGATATGCAAACCAGGCCAATCAACCTACTGCAAATGTTGGTGTTATACAAATACTCTTTGAAGTATCGGCATCGCTATTCAGAAGGCACAACTATTGGAATTATGTTCAAGCTATCCAATAAGGTCCCATGTGACAGCAGAAATAACCCCTGTGCACACGTAATCAATCTCTTTACTAATTTTGTGCACCCACACGTTTGTGCTGAAAATGTAAAAAGTGCTGGTACTTGTGTGTAGCAATTAAAAACTTCACGCTACCTACACATAGATTTGAATGTGTGCCCTCAAAATCTTCATATTCCCACTGAGTTGCATAATGCAAGCAACTGCATATATAACATCCGGTGCATATATTCTAATTTGCCAAATACAAGCACCAACATGTCCAGACATGAGTTTTTGGGTGGTCAGAGAGCGATGCTCAGTAGGAGAGTCTGATGGCATAGGAAACAAGAAAGTTGACATGGGTCTCAGTAGGCATTTTATAAATGATTCCTTCATCCTTTATTATGTCATGCTGTGGCTCAGATTGGCTGTCCCTCAGAGCTTCACCCTTTCCTAGGCATGCATGAAAATACCTACTATGTCATCTCTGTGCTTCAGGCAGCTGAGATAAAAAGTGATACATTGGTTAGGCTGCAAGAACTACCAATCATGCTCTCTCAGCCTAGCCTTCCTCACAGTCTTGTGAGGATAAAATGGGATAATCTCCCAACTAGGAAGGGGAGGAGGGTATGTATTTGAGCAAGAATAATAAGCTAGAGCAGAAAGCATCATGAACTTAAAGTAAAAGAGGGAAGATAGAAGGCCAGGTTAAATTATTTCTGAAAAGTGGACAGGGAAAACTCATTTGGGATCATTACTGCCATACACACAAATTATATCCATATTTATTCAAGACCTTGTCCCCTGCATTTTTAGCTTACCACAGATTCTCAAAACAGGACATGAATCTGAGTGGCTAGTTAATTCAATAAGTTGTCCCAATTAACAGGCAAATCTAGAAACATCCTGAAAGTGAAAGTATTCAACTAAGTTTGTTGAAACTTAGTTGAATACTACCCTAAGGGTCAGATTCAACTAGACAGTTGTACTTGTGGGAGCCAGAAAAGGCAGGCTTTCCCTCTTCCCCCTGCATACTTCCTGCACATACAATCAGTTCTGGAGCTAAAGAGAAAACCCAGAACAGCATGGGGAGCAGGGGGGAGGGAGATTGTTCTGTGTCCACTGATGGAACAATCACCTTGACATGTAGAATTCCACACTATTTAACAAAAGAAAAAAATCACCTTGCCAGCTAATTTAAGTTAAAACGCAGCCACGTGCAGGTGTGTACACACACTTTAAAAGAACAGCAGCAGGTTCATTTCATAACTATTAGAAACCACCAGACCACTAAGAGCCATTCAAAAGACATTAAGAGCTCTCAATATATATTAAATATCAGGGAAGACAACCATGTCTTGGCCTGATGCTGGAAAGCAATCAAATTCATCATTGGGCAACTGTCGGAGGGCAGGTTCTTCTATTGTACTGAGGTACCGCAATAAAAAAGGCTACCCACATTATCTCAGAAGGTGGAACCCCCAGAGTCAGGTCTCCAATGGTGACTTAAACCAGAGGCCAGGATCTCATAGAGGTAGATAGTCCTTCCAATACTGTGGTCTTAAGCTTTTTAGGAGTTTAATTAATTTGAACCAGTACTGTGAATGGCACCTTGAAACAAATGGGGAGTTGAGTGAGGGTCTTTAATAACTGGCAAGGCCTAAACATATCTAGAAATCCGAAGCCATATTTGTGTGTTCAGTTCCCCTGTATGATTAGCACTCGCCAGCCCTGCTCCCTGTGACCCTCCACACGCTTGAGGGTGAACATCTGTAGCAGGGAGCCTGTGGTACTTGTGCACCTCCATGATTTAGAACCCCGCATGAACAGTGTTCAACTATTATATAATATTATAGGACAGTCATTTAAAGATTAAAACACAGAAGGTAAGGCGGAGCCTCCTAGATGCCTATAGCAGAAATGCCACAGGGCAGAGCAGCTTCTGGAATCAATTGTTTAAATAGGAATGGAGCCATCAGAGTGTGGATCCTCCAATTCTCACCCTTCATACTTGATACCTGCTACATGGTAAATGGCACTGAAAGCCACAGACAACACCAGAAAAATTAGAAATCTCACTCCTCCTGGCCTTCTCCTCGAGAACCTAGCACAAAGAATTTGGAGTAGGCTTTCTATCTTGGCAACCAAGGCTTCCAAAACTGGGATGGAAGCCAAATCAAAATGAACCTAAGAATTCAGTTTCATACAAAAACAGCTAGAGTTGGGTGGCAACCGACTGCTCAAGCCCTTTGCTCAAAAGGCGAGCTCCGGCTACCGGTCAATATTTGCCAAGGTCATCTGAGTCATGACCACCTCCATCAAATGATCCATTATGAGTCTCAAGAAGGCGTTAATCATCTTCTACGACCCACATAATTGTCCTTGTCCAGCTGGACACAGTAAAGTGCAATAAGCAAGGGTGAAAGAATAATAGAGGAAATCTACACCTCTGTACATCGATGTAGGTTGTTACCTAAACTTTTATTTGACTATATGTATACACTTTTATTGCTTCCTCTCTGGTAAGTTTTGTGCAAACAGATCATAATCTTATGAAATTCCTTCCCAATAGAATCATGCTTGGCTCCTTCGATGTTTGCTTTTAAATAAGCCTTGAATATATATTTTTTATGTTTCTTTGGTTAAAAATAAGATTGAGCTAGGTCTTTAAACTGGTTCTGCTTTATGTTTTTTTTTTAATTAAGAAATGTAAGAAATTAAGATTTTATTTTTATCCTGCTACTTCTGGTTAGTTTTAATTTTACAAACAATCTTTTAAAAATATGTATTAATTGTAAGCCACATTAATAAGTCCCCTGTTTTGAAAGACAGCATTTAATTCTTTAAGTAATTAACACAAACTGGAATTGTTAATTTTAATGCAAAAATCTGAGGTAATCTCCATTAATGCAAGCATTCAAACATAAAGCAATTATGTTACAGCTCGGGGGGCTGTTTTAAGGAGTCCCTAAACAATACTAGAAACAATAAAGCATTACATTTATTGGACATTTTGATCTACACACTTCAGAGAACACCATAGTGAATAGTTATGCTACATTGCATTTTAAAGTGTTATGGTTAATGTGTAGTGCAATCCTGAATGTGTCAACTAAAAATAAGCCACACTGAGTAAAATTGGGTTTTCTCCCTGGGTGTAAAACTGCAGACACAGAGTACATTTGTGCCTGTATCATCAACCCACTACATCCCTGTGATGTGTCCATACATGAGGCCATGGCAGGCCATCAGTGCTAAATACCACTGAGCAGAATCAATCACCAAAGCTTTTCCAGGACTGTATCTCTTCTGGCTGAAGGTGAGTTCTGCATGTTTAAAAGCAGCCCTGCAAAATAAAATTCCTTCAGATAGAACAATAGCATGTTAGGAAGAAGGCTTAACCATTCTCACAAGCACAAATATATTCACAATGGCTGTCGCCTTACAGTGATGAAACTTGCTGTTAACTTGGTGCTAAACTGTAGGGATTTAAAGGCTACCATAAGGACCTTCGCCCACATGAACCTACTCAAGTTTAAATATCAATGGTGAAGGCCCTGCTTTCAGTCCCACCATTGGCTAATAACATTGGAAAGGCAGGTATCAGTGAAAAGGCCTTTTCAGTGGTGGCCCCACGGTTGTGGAATTCATTCCCAAGGAAATCACCAAGCTCTCTCTCCTCTTACCTTCAGACACACTTGGAAGGCCTCTATGTTTTGGGAAGCTATTTATAACTGAGATGTTTTTACCAGACTCATGAACATTAACCGTTGTGTTTCTAAATGTTTTAATTGTGCTCAACCTGTTTTAATTGTCTTTATGTAGAGGTGTTTATCTTGAAAAGTGGGGTATGAATGCCTGTCTAAATCCTAATCACCTTATGCCACATAAGAATAATTTTGGCTTATTATTTATTTATTTCAAAATATGTATATACCACTGTATCATAAAGATCTATCACAGCAGTTTACCACGACCTAAAAAAAATAAAACCAAGCAATAAAATCATAAAAAATAAATTAAAAATAAACATCACTTTACCATTGTGAGGCTTGTACTCTTAACTGCCTGCACAGACCTGGTGGTACAAACAAGTTTTCAACAAGCATTTGAAAATCGGCACAACTTTTATCAGTTTCAACAGAAGCCTCAAATTCAGTAGAAAGTCATTATAAGAACATAAGTTCTCATAAGAACTTCATGATTACAACAAAAACAATGTTTCCTTTTGCTACTTTCCCAATGTCTTTATTATTGGGAGCTCAAAGTAGATACAGCAAACGTTCTGCCAAAGTTTCTGGGAATCAATGATTACAAAATGAAATTAATCTAGGAAAGGCCTCTATTTCCACCTGCTGAAAGAGAAAGAAGGGCAATGAATGACCTTTCTATCAACTTTTAATGTAAATTCCAAATGATTCCCCGCCTTAAAACCCATGAGAAACTAATTTTAGAAGATAAATTATCCATTCACTGACTGGGAAGATTGGAATCGGGGGAATATGCAGGCGACTGGTTCATTCTAAATATTACAACATCAGGGAATGGTTACAAAATAGACTCTGTGTGAGGTGGGGGCATGGTTGGATAATGCTCTTCCCTTCCCATTTTTTGGCGGGAGGGGGGCAATCCCTTGCTACCATCCACAGCAATTATGTTAAGGACACATTGAAGGATATGCTTGAAAACAGGTCAGTTGTGAGAGAGGATGTCAGATAAAAAATACTGCTCCATTACCGGTTTCAGAGTACGAATAGCAAGGGATTCTAACCTCTTATCTTGTCTTATGCATTTTGTGGGGTCCAAAACCATGAAACACCATTCTAACACCAGGACCTAGAAAATAACTTAGCTGTGAAGCAAAGAACAGATTGCACTGCCAGAGCTATAGGGGATTGCAGGACTGTCCTTCTGCACGATGCCACCTTTTCAATATTTCATCATAGATGGTCTGTGGTGGCCTGAATTCTCCAATCTTTCCCCATGCTTCAATTCTCTATTTGTTTACTGATATACGCAACAGCTTTGTGCTCAGCTTTTGCGATCCGCCAGCATGTGTGCAGTCACACCTCTGTTTGTGGCAATGCAATGATCTTGGTGGGCTGGCAACATCACCGCAGTATCCCAAGTGGCTCCACTGAACCAGCAGCACAGTCCTTGCACCTCATTCTGCACAGCCATCTGCAGATTCAGTAGTCCATAGGACCTGTTCGTGCGCTCTGCTTACTGCCAATGTCTGTTTTACTTTACGTTATGGAGGAGGGGGAGCGGATTTCTTTACCCAGCCCCATTTTTGGACATCATCACTCAGATTGCCTGCTTGCATGGTTGAAAGCTCCCCAAATGCATGTATTTATTTATATATTTACAGTGCTAGTTTTTCTAGAAAAAGAGGTGCTGGAACTCACCATGAACTCACCTCCCTTGTTCTCTTAGAATGGCAATGGTGCCCGCCTGAGAGATGCCGAGACTGAGTTCCAGTGAGTTCCAGCTGAAAAAAAGGCCTGTATACATAATATATATTTGTGTGTGTGTGTGTGTGTGTGTGTGTGTGTAATTGTTCCTCAAAATGAACATTTTCTATGACAACGTCAGCTGGGCATCTGCTAAGGTTATATTTTTGGGGGGAAGTTTCAAATACTACACTCCTTCACCCACAGACTGAAGCAAGAGATACATTATATGAATGTGTTGATCATATCCTTTGTCTTTTAATCCGATTCAAATTGCTTGTGCATTCAACACCTGAGCTTTCTAAGCCTAAGAGCTTGCTTTTGTTAAGCATGATGTCATGAAAACCATTGCAACATGGGGTATAAGGTATACAATGCTGGCTGGATATCGCAACTTGTGGTGTTGGTGGTGACACGGCAAGCTGACCCAGGATGTTGTTTCACTACAAAGCGTTTCCAAGCAGAAAGCAATAGGCCCAGCAGGTGCAACTGGCATTTGATGACATTATAGTGTTTAATTTTCTAGACATGAAGTACTACATGAAAGGGTTTGGTAGACAGGCCTGGCTTGCCGCTTATCAAGTAATGGATACCATCAATCAATAGCTGCAACATCACTCTCATTAATCAGAGTGGTTCGGTTGTCTGACAGGAAATGCCATAGAAAGAGTTACACAGGGAAGGGATCACATTATCACCTGCGAGTGTTGACAGTGTCCACTTGGAGCCCTCTTTCGGACAAAAGGCTGGGTGTCTGAATCCCTAGCAAATGATAACGCATGGGGAAGGGATCTGTCAGCAGACTTCACAGCACCGACAATAGTCTTCTACCATCTAGACTAGAATTCAAGCTTGATTTCCGACTGCTGACAAGCTCCATTGCCACCCCCTCTCTCTTCCCCCCTTTCCCTACGCATTCGGTTTTCTATCTCAGTATCAAGAAGCGAGGCTTTCCCAGAACACTGTTTCTCAAATGTTGTTGGACCACAGCTCCCATCATCCTTGACCACTGTTCCTGTTAGCTAGGGATGATGGGAGTTGTAGTCCAGCAATGGCTGGTGACACAAGTTTGAGAAACATCACTTTGATTCTACAATTTGACCTGGGGAGTGGATTTTTTTTTATTTAAAAAAATGCCTTGCACACAACAGGTGATTCTAACATTGTGCAGCAGATGAAGGCTAAAAAAATGCTCACCGGAAAGTTTTAAATGTACAATATTACATCTTAACTACCCCCCATCCTTCCATAATGCCTCTTAACAGGCTTCTAGAAGTTACACCGACAAGGTTACAAGACCATTTCTGTTCTCTGGCAAAAGGCATTTTTCAATAGGTCTCCCTCTCTATATTGTTAGACCCAAAAAATATGGTACACTCAAAATCCATTGCAAAGCTTTCATGTTATTTGAAACACAACCTGAATTCTAGGTGGGAATCAAACTTGTTTTTTTCTGTACATCTCACGGGTATTCAATCATAAAAAGAGCTCCTTACCCTTTTGTCTTTATATGACCCTACAAAAGGTTGGTAAGAAGCAACTGGAAATGAAAACAAGTAGGGAGAGAGAATTGTGGCTTATAAATTTTGTGTATGATGCATATTCAGGACTGGCTCTACAAATACCAGAACTATACCTCATCTTCCTTTCCCCCAGTCTGCTGGACCCTGTATTATGAGGAACTGCTCAAAACTTGATTCAGCACTTCCCTTATCCTATCTGCTTCCCCTTCTAAGTTGGCACAAATTTCTTCCCCTCCATTCTTTTTCCTAGCTATATTACTGTGCTCAGTGAGCCATTTTCCCAGTGCCAAATCCTGGATATACCTAGGGAAGTACAGATGCATACTGAGAAATGTAATCAGTATTATGGAAGTTATTCTTTGTTGCAACGCAGCAACTTGCATCAACATTTTGCTTTAGGGAAAAACCTGGAGGTACCTAAGCACTGGGCAACTACTTCTAAGAAATTTCGTGACTCGTATCTGAATATGTTGCTTCCTTGATAACTGGTTTGCTAAGCTGAACCCTCCACATTTACTTTGTCTTTTCTCATTCGGTGAAATTCAGTAGCAAACTTTGGAGCAGGAGTGGGGAACCTGTGGCCCTTCAGATGTGGTTGACTTCCCTGAGGGTTACTCTCATATAAGAGAAATGCAGTCTTAGCTGAGCTTCATAAATGCAAAATTGTTCACAGGATTCTTGCCCAAATTCTAAAGAAAGATTTTGCCATCTGTTCTTGAGAAAGGCTTCCATATGCTAGGATTTTTTCCCCCCAAGAGGAATCATGGATTTCTGCCCAAAATTACCACTTTGATATTAATATAATAGAATAATATGGTCATGGATTCCTGAAATTGTAGTCCAGGAACATGGGGCGGGGGGGAGAGGAGATTCTGCTCAATGCAGAATGGTGTACCCTCCAATGAATTACAGCATTAGCAGCAATATTGCTAATTACTCTTTGATGTTGATGTATGCTTGCCTTCTAAAATGTGAAGAGCTTGTCCGGAGCCAAATGCTAAATACCTAGTGGACTGCATGATTCTGTAATTCTTTGGTTATTCACATGACTGCTATCAGTGAGGGTGGGTGGTCCAAAAAAGGAGATATAACTGGGAGTTGATCTGAGATTTGGCTTTTCATGTAACACACTACTAATGTGTACACACCTCATTTTCATTCTTTAACAAAAGTCTTATTCTTTTACACTTTGTTTGTTTGTACCCTACCTTCCTCCAATAAGCTCAGAAAGGCATCTATGTGAAATAAGAATCACAGAATCATAGACTCATAGAGCTGGAAGAGTCATCTGGTCCAATGCAGGAATCTCAACAAGAATTCATACCTGACAGATGACCATCCAACCCCTGCTTTAAAAACTCCAGGCAAGTTTTGTTCTTGGCAATTGGGCACTCTTTTAAAGTGACCAAGGAAACATTAATCAGCCCTAACACCCAGATAAACTATATTCAAGTACTGCTAGTGGGTGTAAAATAAAATCTTCATAGCAAAAACACTATATGAAATGTTTGTATTATCACACTTGGCACACCTTCTCTGTATAAAGTATTAATTCCAAAGGATTACACCAGGCTTGTAAATAGATGTGGGAGATAACGGAACTGTCAATGTGCCATAAATGGCTGTATCTAGCCGGTGGGTAGTAAAGACACACACACATACACACACAAAACAAAACTTTGGCTAGTAACTTACATGGACTTATTTACAAGGTTGGATTAAAAAAACAAGACCATGGGGCAAGCCTTCAACTAACAATAGGTATTCCTACTGTGAGGGTGAAACCCTTAGGTACAAGCACTCCCTCTCACTGACTATGCAGTCACCATCAGAATCTGCACAGGAACCTAGATGCACTCTCAGCTCTCACAACAAATATGTGTGAACATCTCTTAGCAACAGCTGGTCATAAGCAAGCAAAGAAAGGCAACATTTCCCATTTAAATCATCCCACTTATGCATTATAAAGTAAAGTGAGAGAAGTCGGGGAGGGCAGAAAGAGAGACTTCATCCAAAGCACTTATGTTTCTGTGCATCTAAGAGAAAACGCACCCTTGATTATCCTCAATTGCCTTATCCTTAACAAGGAGGTTAAAGTTTGATATATATATATTGTTCTCATGTTGATTTTTCAGGGCCTAAATGAGAAATCTCAAGTGTTGGCGGCATGGACTCCAGCTTAGGCTGCAACCATAACCCCACTTACCTGGGAGCAAGTCTCAGCAAGACTTACTTCTAAGGAAGCATGGTTAGGTTTCTACCCCTAAATGGGGGCTGTCTGTCTGTTATTAAAAACATAGAAGGGAATGGGGGCTTGTAACACCATCCTCTGCAACTGGCAGGAAATGTGAATCTTGTTTACTGGTAATACATGGAATAAATATTGGACTTCAGCCAATATTTCCTGCTTTTTCACTGCAGGCTCTGTTTTTCCAGCACAGCACAAGCCACTAAACACTGGGGATCCTGAACCTGAATCCAGGTCTAAATGTGGGTAGTTGTGGGATATAGTTTCAACTTGGCACTGACTCAAGAAAAAGAAGAGGGAGGGGTGTCAGAGAAATATTATTTGGCCAACCTCTGTTAATATGGGTGTCTGGAAGCATTTAATTGTGCAGAATTTTGGATCAAGAAGACTGGATACAAAAATGGCACTCCTTGCACTTGGGGAGCTGAGGTCCTTTGTATTTCTTACTTAAATACCAATACCTAAAATAACAATAACACTAATGTAAAATGGTCAAGATTCACATGACCACTTCGGCACGAGAAAGTGTGGATTCCTGGGCAAGACTTAATGGTGTGTCATATGCCCAAATGAACAAAATAAAGGGTTGTATTCAGCTAATACTCAGAACAGACCCATTGGAATTAATGGCCATGACTAATTTAAAAGGTAAAGGGACCCCTGACCATCAGGTCCAGTCGCAGATGACTCTGGGCTTGCGGTGCTCATCTCGCTTTACTGGCCAAGGGAGCCGGCGTACAGCTTCCGGGTCATGTGGCCAGCATGACTAAGCCACTTCTAGCGAACCAGAGCAGCACACGAAATGCCGTTTACCTTCCTGCTGGAGTGGTACCTATTTATCTACTCGCACTTCGTGCTTTCAAACTGCTAGTTGGCAGGAGAAGGGACCGAGCAATGGGAGCTCACCCCGTCACGGGGATTCGAACCGCCGACCTTCTGATCGGCAAGCCCTAGGCTCTGTGGTTTAGACCACAGTGCCATCCGCGTCCCTAAATGACTAATTTAGGGTCCATTAAATTCAGTGAATTTGCTTCTCTGAGTAAAAGTTAACTGAATAACAACCCGAAATCTATTGCTTCTCTGAAGATTCAGTGCTTGCTGCACAGTCTGTAATTGAAAGCTTGTTGTGATGGATGGTGTTAAGCCACTGGGAAGGATGACTAAGGCTCCAGTTCATCCTCAGCCAGGATGCTCACTGCAGACATCCAGATTGAAACTGCAGCTCAGCCCACCTCATAGGGCTGTTGTGAGAATCCTGCACTGGGTAACAAGTGGCCAAGAGTTCTGCTTCTTCAATCACTGGAGTTGCAGTAAAGCACTCCCATAGAAGGCACCAAAAATGGCAGGGAAAATGTTTGTTGTAACTTGAAACTTCTCACCTGCTTTGCTTTATGGTTATGCTGTGGACCCATGACAGTCAATCCTTCCTATTGATCTGTGGTCATCACCACAAAGTGCAAATCAAACACCGATTTCTCCTTGACAAACCTAGCATGCATTTTAAAGAGATAAAAGATCCCTTTGAGTGGTGTCTGAACGCCACATTTCTCCATTCCACTGATAGCAACAGACGCTCTTCTCTTGCGAAGGCATTAAGCTCCCCCGTGGTATAACACCAAAGTAGGAAATACTTAGCATGGGTATGTATATAGATTAATGTGTGCCGTGTGATGTGTGTTCAGGGACCTGTGTTAGGTTATAAATAAGGATTAGCATAACTTTAGGGAGATTAATGTGTGACAACTTGGGCCTGTTTCCTTACAGCAGAAAAAGATCCCAGGCAATTCTGACTATACAAGGGGGGAGGGGTACAAACTGAGGCTTGAGAAGTAATGGCCAGTTGAGGGGGGAAATCCCATGGAGTACTGTAAGGTCCTGGGACTACCCTTGAGAACTATTTGGACACTTCAGTTAGTGCAAAACACACCAGCTAGGATTCCTAACTAGGACTAGCCGTGTGGATGATATCCTCACCAGTTGAATAATGGCTCCTAGTCTAAGCCAAAACACAATTTGTGGTGCTGTTTCTTACATTTAGAACTCAAGAGCTGGAAGGACCACATTCTCTCGTAGTAACTTGGTCCAAACATTAAAATAGTATTCAGAGACTTTTCTCTGAGTTCCCTCTGAAGTAAGAGGGACAGTGATTAGCGAAACAGCCTTCTCTGTGATGCTGCCAATTAGGGATGTAACCTGGTGTCCATTCTCCATGTACCGTATGTTTTTCAACACCAAGGAAAGTGTTGGACAAGGACCAGAGAGATCTGGGTTCAAATCAATACTCTGCTCATTAGGCGATGCTGGGCCATTCACTATCTCTCAACCTAACCTACCACACAAGGTTGTTGTAATAATAATACTCTGGGCTCCTTGGAGGAGTTGGATATACATTAAATAAACAAACAAACAAACATACAAATGCTCAGCTGTAATGTAATATCTCAGCTATACTTTAACTCGGATTTGTTTTGTTTTTTCCATTATGAGATAGTTTTGTTTACTGCTACTCTCAGTTCTATTTCTTGTTCTAATCATAGCTGTCAACTTTCCCCTTTTCTTGCGAGGAATCCTATTCGGAATAAGGGAATTTCCCTTTAAAAAAGGGAAACGTTGACAGCTATGGTTCTAATCTAGGGGAGCCTGTTTTGACTCAGCCCCAATTAAGTTTCACTGCAAGCTCTTCCAGTCTCACATTTCCTTAAAAAGGGCTCTATGAATGGCATTGGCCTCACTGAATACTACAGCCATCAGGCTGGGCGTAACAGAAGTAGCTGTCTGGATTACTATCTAGGTTAAGCAGGCCCCATAGTGCAGCTAACACACTAGCAGCTGCCAGGCGCATGGCTGCTTTTGAAGGCGTTCAAAATCATCCAGCTTATCCATCAATGGTGGATCATAATATTCTGGATACTATTTAGAGCCCAACCAAGTATTCCTGCTGTCACAATGGTATTCTCTGCAGGTGTGGCCAAAGCAGCCACAAATATTATTGCACCTCTCCAGCAACACAGTAATCACACACCCTGTTGGTACTAAAGGGTTAAGAGGTAACAAGTCGCTCTAATCACTGAGCAGCTGGAAGTCATTAAGCATCCAGGAATGTGAGTTAGTTTGTATAAATAGTCAGTTTACCCGTGTGTTTCCCCCCCTTTTTGACCTGACTCGCAGACTCAGTTTGTGGCCATGGGCGTGTTTGCTGATATGAGTTAAGTTTAGAGTAAAGTTTTCTTTATGCCGGAGATAAAAGCATGTGTGCTTTATCACCAGGGTTTTTTCTTTTGTAAATGAAGTTCCTGAGTTCCAAAGTGCTTGCTCCAGGATTCTTCATTGAAAGGTACTGACTCTCCTGCCTTCTTCAACCGCTGCACGAAATTCTCTGCTGAGATAAGATTTATGGCGTTGGAAGCGCACTGGATGTTTACTTAACATTAAACTAATTAAAGTTTAATGGACACACCCTTCCGACATTTCACAGATTAAAACCAGGATACCACCCTCCTCTAGTTATTGAACCCCCATTCTCACTACCCCATCATTTCCTATCCCCACTAGGCACTGCCAGCTGTTGGTGCTGAGGGATAGCTCAGTGGGTACAGTGTAAGATCTCAGGGTTGTGTGATTGAGCCCCACACTGGGTGAAAAATTCTTGCATTGCAGGGGGCTGGACAAGATGGTCCTCATGGTCCCTTCCAACTCTACAATTCTATGTTCTGGATTCATTTATTTTGCATCAACCGGTCTTGCACCAACTGAAAAAGAAAGAGGGTGCCTGATCTTCTGAGTAAAGGTATACCAAGCATAATTGCCCTACCATCAACAGTTAAAAATGAATCCCACTTCCCACAGCAGCATATGAAATGTCAAGCCACACCCTGCATGGTGTCTTAATTGTTTTATTCTTACATTTGTGTTCTGGCTTTTTTATAGGGGGCAGATGGGGCACATCAACTTGGGAAGGTGGCCAATCTAGGAGAAGGTAGACTGGGATTCTGAACCTCCACTGCCTTGCAGGATATCTTCAGGAGGAGAAAAGGCTAAGGAGTAAAAGTAAACCGTATGCAAATCCAGAGTGAAGTCCTTAAGATGTTTGGGTGGCACCTTGTACGCCTCCTTCTGACAACTCCTGCAGCTAATCTGCCCTGCTTTCCTTTGAACCCCATCAGTGAGGCCAAGAGGGAGTTCTTATCATCCGAGCAGCCCAGGACCTCAATACAAATTGCCCAAACTTGCGCCCCGAGGAGGTCACTTTGGTGCTGCTAACACAGCGGTTTGATTTCACCCTTGGCACAACTCTTCATTGTCTTCCGAGAGAGACAGATGCCAACAACAACCAATAATGTTCCGGCTTTTCATCAAAGGAACTCAAGGTGTTCTACATGACTTTCCTCCTCCCTGCTTTGTCTTCACAACAACCCTGTGAGGTAGGTTAGGCAGAGAGTCAGTGACTGGCCCAGAATCACCCAACGAGCTTCACAGCTGAGTGGCGCTTTGAACCTTGGTCTTCCAGGTCCAAGTCTGACACTACTATACCAGGCTGACTAATAACACTGTCCAAGCATTCAAGATGCATGTTGCATCTACCATCTACTCCACAACATTTAATTTATTTACACTTAAGGGAAAAAAGCTGGAAGCCCAAGACTGGCAATTCTAGCAAATTGTGCCAACAAAATCCAACAACAATAATAATCTGAAAACCCCCTTAGAAAAAAAATGAGAAAGAAAACAGGTACCAAAAAAGAGAGCATATGCCATTGAATAAGCCAATAGTTCTATGCTATCATAACAGGAACAATAATTAATGGGTTGTAACAGAGTTAATGGGCCACTTTTCTATTTAAAACAACGGTGAACTTTCAGATTGAAATGTATCTTTTTAGCTTCTCTCTTTTTCTTTTTGTTTAAAGCAAATAAAATCCAGCATTTGAAAACCCAAATAATTTCTCCCTCACACACACACTAGGAATGCCCCATTTGGAATATGACAACCCTAGGGGCAGGACATGGGTACCAGCAGGATTAAAACACAGCATTTGACAGCAACTTCAGGCGGCTGAGTGGCCATGTTGTTCCTGCAACCATTGTATGCAAATCATGACCCATCTGAGGTACCATTATCTTCAAAACAGTGCAGATATTACAAGACATGCTTGTCCTAAATGGTTGAATATGATCCAAGCCAACTGGGGGCTAGGGAAGGGAGTGAAGAAACAGCAGGGATAACAAAACAAAACAAAACAAAAAAACCTGGCTAGGATTCAAAGGCAAGCTTCTGTTGGCACAGTTCCTGCAATATGCACAGAAATCCTCTAATCTGCTGGACCATCCTTCTGGGATATTACACCAGCACAAACATTTATTACACACATAGACACAAACGAAATAAATCTTAACACAATTTTGTGTGTGTGTGTGTGTGTGTGTGTGTGTGTGTGTGTTTGCACACGCGCGCGCACGCGCACACACACACACACACACACACAGAGTTTTTTGACCTTGAAGGCTGGTTACCAGACCCAAGTATCTGCACAGATAAACTGAAGGGAAAATCCTACCTACTATGGTGGAGTGGAATCCCCATTGATACAAATAATACATTGAATTACTGTACAGTGGTACCTCGGGTTACATACGCTTCAGGTTACAGATGCTTCAGGTTACAGACTTTGCTAACCCAGAAATAATACCTCGGGTTAAGAACTTTGCTTCAGGATGAGAACAGAAATCATGCTCCGGCGGCACAGCAGCAGCAGGAGGCCCCATTAGCTAAAGTGGTGCTTCAGGTTAAGAACAGTTTCAGGTTAAGAACGGACCTCCGGAACGAATTAAGTACCGTATTTTTCGCTCTATAAGATGCACCAGACCACAAGACGCACCTAGTTTTTGGAGGAGGAAAAGAAGAAAAAAAATATTCTGAATCTCAGAAGCCAGAACAGCAAGAGGGATTGCTGTGCAGTGAAAGCAGCAATCCCTCTTGCTGTTCTGGCTTCTGGGATAGCTGCACAGCCTGCATTCGCTCCATAAGACGCACACACATTTCCCCTTACTTTTTAGGAGGGAAAAAGTGAGTCTTATAGAGCAAAAAATACGGTACTTAACCCGAGGTACCACTGTAGTTACACAAGTGACAAAATGAAAGACATGCGTGTCAGCATCTGGAAGTCAGGGCTATCAAGAGCAAAAGCAAAGGAAGACAGAAAGCAAAGGCCCAGAAAGAAGGAAACAACGTGTTGACGTCCAGTCAGTCAGTCAACATCTGGCAATACTAGTATGGATGTGTTGCAATGCATGCTCAGATGAAAACAGGGCCTATGCATCTGGTTATGGTACAAAGTCAGGCCTGAACTCGTGCCAGTCTCTATGGCACTAGGTTAGTAAACTGGAGGCAAAGCCATTGGGAGACATGGCTAGCGACCAAGTGCTTGCAAAAAAAACAAAACAAAAAACAAACCATGGCCACCTCTCTTGTAGACCACATCTGGGGCTGTGACCTGATGCAGAAAGGTTTCTAGAAGGCTCCCAAGGTTAGGCCAAAGCTCTATTTGAGAGATCTTTTGAGCAAGACAAGAGAGGGTAGTTCAATTGGGCTAGCCATTTATTATATGAAGCTGAAATGACTTAAAAATTATAGCGTTTTCGCCTCTCACATATCAGCCACTTAATATATACAAAACTGCCACCTTGAGTATACTCCTATGATTACAAGGATGTCTCAACCCCCTGTAAATCACAGGAGATGCTAATGAAGTTCTGTCTATTGCTAACTTTAGATATTCTATATGCAAAGCAATCAGTTAACACCACAATATCTGCTGCTCCCTAGAGACACCAGCACTTGAATAATTCAGCTCCCTTTTGTTACAGATCACAGGCACATACTTCTTTACACTGCAGAAAATAACTCTTTCTGCTCAACTAAAAAATCCCAGTTTATGCTTGTCTGATGTTGTACTGCTTGTGAACCATTTGTTAAAAAGTAGAGGTGGGTGCATTACCCATGGTTTGCATGAGAAAAATTCTGAGCCATTTCTTCTTCTTTTTTAACAGGGGGGAGGGAATCATTACAAACCAGTCCAAACTTGGCACCTTAGGTGTTGAGTTACAAGTCCAAGGGTAGAGGAGGAAACAGCACACAGTGCATCCTATGCTGTTGAAAGGATTTCTCATAATTCCTGGTAAAAGCTAGCACTGCTTACTCAGAAAGTAATTTAGGAGCTTTTGGATGTTGCTATTTTAATTCTAATTTATGTGGGGTTGGTGGTGGGAGAAAGACTGATAAAGCAGCTTGTATATATGCTGAAAGGTTAAAATACAGAATACAACAAATGGCAAACAATTTTTTTTAATAAACTTTCAGCATAGAGTGTCTACAAATTGCAGCATTCACTTTAATAATCAGAAAGATGCATAATCAAAGCCCTTAAGTTTACAAAGCTGACATCTGCCCTTGCCTCAAGGACATTTAGTTACTTGAGTGTGGCTGAGATTTGTCACAAAGGTGGCAAACCCACATGAGGTGCAATGTGGTGCTTTCTGCTTGTAGGCAAGAGAAATGTGTGGAGAAAGTAGGCACAGGAAAACACTGAAGCCCAGACCTAAAAGGAATGAGTCATCCTTTGCATCTAGATAAATCTTGATCTTGCAGAATTACTCGTGAAGAAAAATCTTCTTTATCCAAGTACTTCTCAAAGCACAGAATTTCCTGATTGTGACTTATTTATTCTACAAGACACATCTGAGGTCAAGGGTTTATGAAAAGCAAAGAGTGAAAATGAAGGAATTAGATATACAGGAGCAAAATATACACAGCTTGATTATCAAACCTCCTGCCAACTGCACCAACATTTTGAATGGGAAACTGGCAGCCTATGTAAGCTAGGCCTGCTAAAACAACAACAACCAACTCAATCCTCAGCAGCCTTTTCATTCTGAAATCAAGATACAGCAAGGATGTTTTGCCCAGTTCTTTTAACTGTAAGGAAGCAGACTGGGTCCAGATTTCTGAGAACAGAGTTTCACTTGCAGAATACAGATGTCTGCTCCCCTTTCAACACTGCAGCCCCTGCGTTCTCCAAAAATCTCTGGATGTTTGGAGGTTCCTCTGGAATAGTGTAAGACAGGACAAGTGTGGGGATCCTTTGGCCTTATAGATGTTACTGAACAAAAACTCCCACAAACCCTGGCCATGCTTTTTTGGACTAGTGGGATTTGCAGCTCAGCAGCCCTGGCTGTGACAAAATTCCTCTTGAAGGTAATAAGAATTAGAAATCAACATGCTCTGGATAAAACACAATGACTGTCTAGCAATGTTTCCCCTGTATCCCTGCTGTATTTTGCTTTCAAAATTGTTTTTGTGGGTCTTTAGACTATAATAAAGAATGTGTATGTGTGCCTGACCACTGGATGTGAGGGGGTTGAGCTGCTCAACAAACACCACATTTAATTTCGTTCCTACTCCAGTTAGCCTCAGGAGAAGCGTTCTGATAAATAGACCCAATTCAACACAGAGACAAAGACACACTGTCAGTGTTCGGGTCCTCAAAGAAAGCATGAGGACATAAAGTGAGATGGGGACATTTCTGTTGCCAACACCCACCATGCAGTGTTCAAAATTAGCCAGGCACCAGGAGCATTTTGCACCTGTCTATTGGCCACTTGCGACCAAGTGAAGATGCCTGGGTGCCACAATGGTGCCTTACACCTCCACCATTGGGTTGGCTGGCGCACAGAAGCTCCCCCCCCCCCCCCCGCTTTGCTATGGCATGGGTCAGATTTTAGCTGGAGCTCATAATATACACAATTCATTTTCAGCTTTGTAATCTTTAAGGCGCCCATAACCTAGGTTTGAGTGGCCATATGGTGAATAGCTTTTTATAAAACTTCCACCATGTCCCCACCCGTGCCTCATTCCCAGCTTGCTTCCACTAAGTGGCAAGGTGAAAAGGGGTTTTGTACGAAAATTTGGCTGAACAAACTTAAAGCCTCCCTATGATTGGGAACCCTGAAAATACAAGGGGAGAATGAATGATTTCCAAAGCTATGTTTCTGCAGTACAAATTCAAAATTGGAATATTATAGTTATTGACAGTAAGGGAGTGAATAGGATCTCAACCTGCCCTATGGAGAAGTCTGTAGCAGAGCTGATCTCAGCAGAAAGCAGAACTTGAACTCAACAGATAGGCATTAATAGCCAGCTCCCTGGTATTTGTCTGCAGCCAGCTGATCCTTTAAAGGGCTTGCAAACAGCCAAACTGGACTGCAAACCCATTCTGCCTTGCAAAAAGCCCTGCTCAGTGCCTTGAAGACAGAACAGTCAACTGATGGGCAATGCTTCAAAGCTGAAGGGCTCTTTGCAAGCCCCAAGCTAAGAACACGTTTGGTGCTTTGAAGTACCAATGGCCAGCCGATTGACAGAACTTCAAAGCACCATGCAAGGCTGTTTGTGAGCTCTGAACGGCGCTTTGAAGATTGTTGAGACTTCAGAGCACCCCATCACCTGACATCATTGTGACATCAGTAGAGTGTCAGGTGGGCAGCTCCACCAACTTGATGAATTGGGCCCACATGGGATAAGAGAAGTGGCCAGATCCAGTTCCCCACCCAATCTAAATGCTGGCACTGGGGGAGATTCAAAAGCATCAGTTTCAAGTTAATAAATGATATTTCCTCAAGACACCTGAGAGTTCATGATCTTTACTACCTCTTTCCCCTTTGTGTGATCACCCTCAAGTCTGCATGTGCGCATGGTTTCAAGGAGACAGTAGTGGATCCAGCTGTGGTCTAATGATTTCAGTGATTAGGGCAGAAATAAGCATTTGGTGTACTTTATGTTGTATTTTCCATGAGATCGTGCATACTCGAGGGCAGTCACCTAACATGTGCTAAAGCTAAATAACCGACACTTCTCAGTTAGTAGGAAAATCAGGGCACCGTGCATAAACATCAAGTGAGTCTATTGTATACAGATGGCCTAACTACCTATAAATATTGGACTTGCCCAAAATAAAATCATTCATCGCTTACCAGAATATACAAACATGTACAGTATATTCATCCCAAGCTAGAAGTTGTTAAGGGTAACTGCCCTTTTCATTTTTGCAACGTATAATCACTATCCACAAGGGGAGGGGGGAGGAATGTGGAAAATTACAGGATTAGTCAGAAGGGAGGCAGGACAAGACGGAATCAACTTAACATGAGTAATGCCTCCTGCTTTTGTCAGTGTATGTTTATTACAAGAAGAAAGCAGTTTACAAAATCCTCAGTGCATCTAGAAATTAAATCAAAAGTGCAATACGATACTGTGAAATCTTTGCTGGCCTAGTACATACCCAATTTGCAACATTGGCAAAACAAGGTTAATATAATGCTTTACTGTTCTAACATAATTGGCAGGATGTCTTCCCAGGTACAAGGAATCTTCATGGGAGCCACAAGCATTTATGTACAGGGAGTAGGGTTGGGGCTGACTGTAAAAGTATCCCCCTCTTAAAAGTTGTCAGAACTGAAATGAAATGAAAGCATGTGGCAAGAGTTGTCCTGAGCTAAAAATGACTGTATTTTGCTGAGCTTTTCAGCAGTGCCCAAAATGCCTTGCTTTTTGGGGTAGTATTTTGACTTTTGGGGCCATTTATTTATTTAAAATGCTCTCTTGGTGATGTCATCATGTAGCTAAGTCTGATTGGCTGCATAGTGTTGTGACATCACCCTGTCCACTATTTATAGTGTACTCTCCAGTGCCTGTTCTTTCTTCATGCTGCAGCCTCCCTATGTCGCTGCAAAATTCTCAGTCCTCCCCAGGTACCCTCCAGATGTTTGGGAATACAACTCCTATTGGTGCTATACCAACTGGGGCTGATGTGAGTTGTTGCCCAAAATGTCTGGAGGGCATCAAGTTGTGGAAGGTTCCCGTGTCTGGTGAAAATTTGCTATCATGTGCCTGTACCAAGGAGGAAGCAGCAACTAAGGGAAACAAAGGTGTCAAAAAAGGTGAACATCTAGACTGTGTCAGTGTATTCATTAGTAGCCCACTGAAGTCTCAAAAGTAAAATAGATAATCTCCTGGACAGCCCCAAATGACATAGCAGACCTCTCTACTGTGCCTTTGGTGTGTTTCTTTCATGCCTAACCACCACTAAAAAGCTCATTTTGTAGTCCTTTCAAAATTCCCTCCAAGAATATATCTCTCATGGTTTTGTCAACCTTTGTTGCTGAAAATGTTGGCACTTTGGACTAAGTGCCTCTGAGCACATGCATTCTTTTCTCTTCTCTCCAGCAAAAAAATATGTTAATTTGATTTTACCACACACACCTCCAATTTTGCTGGCAATAAACACACCCAATGGAATGCACCACATTATATGTGCTTGGCATCTCATTTAAAGAGGGCCTTCATGGGTGCCATATTGCCACACCAGCCCAATGCTCACACCAGCAGGCTATGGAGCCCTGGTATGCCAGCCATGCATGTGTAATGCCTTATAGGTTTAAGGCACTGCGCATGTGCAATGGCACATGGATAGGTCCCTCTTCTCCACACGCATCTGATTAAAACTGGCCTAAGAGGCAACTGTCTATATTACATGGTAGTGAGCATGTGTTCACATTTGACAGTGACCAGCAGCCACCAACCACATGAAACACATTAGTGCACATGTGCATAGTGTTACAGCTCAGCACCAGCGACAATCACTCAGCTGGAATTTTAATTTGATAAGTGTTTGGCCCCTTCATTTGCCGCAACCTGCTAAGAATGGTGAAATTCAGGCTGACCTTTATAGTTTTGGCAGGTTTGTAACTAATTGGTAACTTGCTCTGTTTGTGTAGGGAAGAATTTTATTTTATTAAAGACCCAGCGGGTCTAACACAAAATGTTGTGGTTATAGAATTAATAGGTTCTTAGAAGAAATTAAAATTAATGTATAAATGACCCTAAGGCTATACCATTTAATAGAGGATAATATCCATCCTCATTATTTTTTGTACCACCTGCCAAACTCCAGGATGTAAATACAATTTCATATGACATCTTACAGTTCATAAATCTGTTTTTTAAGAACAAACGAAAACCACCCACTGTATGCCATTTCCAATAAATGTTTTCTAATGCTCCCATTAGTTAGATGAAGCAGTTTGCCTTTCAATCACTTATCTATAGCATAGGGCTCTTATAGCTACTCAGGGAAGCCTAGCCCACCAGTTTGGTTTTGAAGGCAAAACATAAAATAAAACAAGGCACTAAAATGGTGGAAGGGAATTTAAAGTCACTTTGACAGCCAGTATTTATGACTTGTTTGTGTACCAAATGAAATAGATGTATTTTATTTGTTTAGGTGGCTGCTTAAGTCTTGCAGGGGGAGATAAATTCTATATTATTTATGACCTGCTATTTCAGCTGGACACTATAAATTCAAATCACTAGGACTGCATCTCTTCTATTCCATCCCACAACACATCCACCCATTTTTTTTAATCTTCTCCATGTCTCTCAGAAGTTATTTTGAGATAATGTATTATCATTCAGGGATTTCTGAAAGGGGAAGCCAAGTTGGCATGACACAGTTTCCGCTATGCCAATGCTGCAATTTAACAAAGAGACAAGTTAAGTGATGAAGACAATTTATGCAGCTGGAACGGGATGAGCATTCTGATCCTCTCTGCCCTCCCCTTTTCTGAAATGGTCTCGACACACCTACCTGCCTCAAATGACTCAGACACACAGTTTATCACTAGCAAGGTTGTTTCTCTTGATGGCAAAACGGCAACCTCTCAGATTTGTTTGTGCACACTGAAATCCTCGCCGTACCTACTCAGAAATAAGCGTACTTGAATTCAGTGGGGCTTACTCCCAGGTAAGTGAGGTTAGGATTGCTGCAGTCTTGGAGCAAAACCAAGAGAGGATTTTGTGGCACCCTGAAGATGCAGCACAAAACCTGCATCTTGGCAATGTTCTTCAGGAGTCTAATGGATTGCCACATCGTAAGGTTAAATCTGGTTTCTTCCACAGGGAGTGATTCCAAAAGCATAGCTGAGCAACAAGTGTATTCAAGGCCACCAGAGTAGGTGTGTCTTCTGATTTTGCTAAAAGAGACCAATTCCTTTAGGAACTGATCCCTATGGAAAAAATACCAGATTCAGCAATATGAGGCAGACATCCATTAGCTCTGGGGAAAAACTCACCCAGATCCAGTCAACAAATGTAAGTGACATCCAAGTACACAATTGTGTTATCACCTCTTCAGTTGCTTGACCTCTGTTGTACAGATACCGCAAGAGGGAAATGATTATACCTTTTAAAAGTAGCAAGCAGCAATAATATATTGCATACTCACTTCTCAATCGATGCCACAGGCACATATATTGTGCACAGATACCTCTACCAGACAAGATGAATGAATGAACGAATGAACGAAAGAGAATACCATGTCCTGTAATAAATCAATGAACTGTAATTCCCATTTACTGATAAGTTATCATAATACCTCAGTCAATCATGCTCTGATAACCTCCCTCTTGATTACTGTAACACATTCTGTATTGGGCCACCCTTGAAAACAATTAGGGAGATGGAGCTAATACAGGGTCCTGCCACTCACCTTTTAAAGAGGGCAAGCTGGGTGGAGCACTGTGCCCTGATACACACTCACTGTACTGGCTGTCAATATGCTTCCAACTCAAAAGGGCTGGTGCATGTTATTTCAATACTGAAAAGTTTATTTAAAGCCTGGCGAAAAGATCTCCTGGATCTGATCAAAAGCCAACCTGATCCTGGAGGTAGCACACTACCAACATGACTAGTAGCTACTTGTGCCTCCTCATTCACACAAATCTGCAGAAGAGGCATCTCCATGTTTCCTCTTTTATTCAAGTGAAATTAGCTATGTCACAAGCTGGGGCCTTCTCGGTGGTGGCACATATGTCCTATAGGAAATCCATCCTATTCTGCCTGCAATCTGACGGCAAATGAATATGACTCCCTACTTGCAATCCCACAGTGGTATCATTGCGTTATCCAGGACTACCAAATAGGAATGGTGGAAGGGTGCTGAGATACTCAGTAATACGCTCTATTAAGCTGTATCTAGTCACCAACCATTCATTTTACACCATCTTCTGCCTGAAGCATGTTCGGTTAATGTTCAAATGCCATTAAATTCCAGAATCAAACCTCTCTGAATAATAGATCTTGATCTCTGCAGAACCGTGCGAGAACCTTTCAAAAAATTAGGAAGCATGTAAGATATATTTCAAGAGCAGTTCTTTGGAAGCATCCAGGTGGTTTTTAGGGCTGAACGGCGGGGTGCCAGAATCAGCAGATGCAGTTTAATTAGTTCACTGCATAAATAAAAGGGAAATAGCCTTTAAAAACCTAACGCCACAGAGCGACAGAGCTGGTTGGACTAGATCTGTGGAACGTCTCGTGGTGACGACTTCAAGGCAGCATTAGGCAATCTTCTGGAGGGCAAATCTTATCAGTGGCCATTAAGGAAAACAGAATGTACAGAAGCTGTATTCTGAATGCCCACTGCAGGTGTCCAAAAAGCTCATTTTGTGACAAATCTCATCCTCACCAAGGCAGGGGGAACGAACTTTCGCACCATGCCTGAAGGAAAAAGAAAAGCCCTAGTGTCTCAGGCACTGTAAACTCCCAGCCTTGAACAAAGTGTTGGTATTTTTAGATGGAGGCTTGTTTCCTCTTCCCCATTATGCATATTCCAACTCCAAACTGCTTTTGCTGAAGATTATAATAAAGCCTTCAGGGCAGCAGAATTAGCTCTCAACATTTCTCAAGTGCGTTTGTGTGCCATAGTAATGGTGTGTGTGTGTGTGTGTGTGTGTGTGTGTGTGTGTAAAGGACTCTGTACTCTCTCCACACACACACACCCCCCACTGGTTGCCTTTGCTATCTCTCTACAGAAAATCCCCTCTTAACATTTTGCTTCCTGCTAAAATACCTGTACTAGTGCTACTGAGGTCCACTTACGGATTCTGAGAGCTGCTAACTGCCAAGAGGCCTTCAGCTCCTCCTCAACAAACAGAAAAGGTGCATATCACAGAGAACAATGACTCAGCATTCCCCACAGCCCTACCTGGGAGCAAGTCCTGAACAGATACCTTGCCTTTCCACCTGAGAACACAACATACCCCTCACTCTTAAACATTTGTGTGTGGAGAGGAAGGGTCCAATAGATGGACACAAACCAAAACCACAAAATTATTTTCCTTCTAATAAAAACAATGAGTTCGGTGCCACCTTAAAGACTAACCAATCCATTAAGTCATAATAATACTAAATTCAATTTATCTGAGGTAATGCCACTGAGCATCAGGATCTGCTCTCTCATCTACCTCTAGTGATCAGCAAAGACTTTCAAGAATACAGGAAAGGGGTATTAACTATGATCTTTCAATTCCCCTTCTATAATGGCCGGCTGCAGTAGAAACAAAGGAATCATAGAATTGTAGAGTCAGAAGGCACCCTTCTCGTCCAACCCCCTGGATCAAACCTGCAACCTTGCTGTTATCCGCACTACACTCTCACCAACTGAGCTATCCAGGCATTGGGAAACTTGTCTTATTACTGAGCCAGACCATCAGTTCATCTAACTCAGAATTATATGTATTCTACACAGAGTCCATAGCTGTCAACTTACAGATTTGAAAATAAGGGACCAGCAGCCTTGAAAATAAGGGACAAGCAGCCAAAATAAGGGACCAGCAGCCTCACCAGCTCCAGGCACTCCAGTCTTCCTGTCCTCCTGCAGTCTGGTCAAACTCATGCTGGTAGCTTCGAGAACACTGTCCAACCAACTTTGTAACCAGAGGTTCAACTGAATAGAATCTGAATCACATGCACCACAAGGCCTATGCAGCCTCAGCTTAAGATGGCTCCCCGGCCTGGCTTTGCACTGCAAAGTTTGCAGCAGCACGTGCAACAAAATGGCGTCCAGCATTCAAAAAGCCCCTCAGCTTGCATTAACTAGCCACACACAAGGCATGCAAGCTCCAGCCCCCAGTCGTTCTTAGACTTCTTATTGGGTGAGCAACACAGCCAAGAAACACAGGTGGAGCCTCCCTCCTCCCTGGCCGGCAGGGAGGGAGGGAGAGGAGCTGCTTCCTTTGAAATTTAAGGGACACCATTTAAGGGTCATCCATCAATAAGGGACAGCAGCGGGACATGGTGCTGGAATAAGGGACTGTCCCTTCAAATAAGGGACACTTGACAGCTATGTGTGACACAGACTGACAGCGGCTTGCCAGGGTTTAAGCAGGGGTCCCCCCCCCCAGTTAGCCCCCACCCCAAGATGATGAGAACTGAACTTGGGGTGTTTTGCATGCGCAACAGAAGTTCTACCACCAAGGCCTGACTGGGTGCAAAAGTCAATCAAAAACTCTCAGCAATGTTAATAGATATGGCCTAAGGTTGTTGCATAGCTAAAATCCAGAAGATATGCCTTTGCCTTTAACATGGGGCTGTAAACAGCCACTCATTCACCTGGTAATCATCTTCTTCTACATTTGAGTCTTTTACTTCCAAGCTGTAAATTACCAGCATTAAGTATATGGAATCTTTCGTGGGTTTTTCTTTTACAAGGCTGTTTCCACAATATGATGCAACAGCCACTGTCTTGACCAGTCTCGAGTCCCACTGCTGACCCTCCTCACCATCCGCTGAAGCAAGAGAGACTTTCATTTTACCCCCACAACAGCTGGGGGAGGAGGGCAAGCAATGGGACTCAAATGGAATGCTGCCCTAGTCTCTTTGGGAGGAAAAGGCAGGGTAAAAATGTAATAATAAATACAGTAATAAATAAATGGGGTGGAAAGAGACATGGCAAGCATTTCAGCTGGAGTTTTACTCGTAAAAACAAAGCTGGCAGCCCTATCCTGGGCTGCATGTTATGTCTCCATGAGAGGCAGCGGGCAGTTGCTTCTTAGTGTCAGAGTTGGCAAATCTGCCCTGCAAACGGGCTTGTGCCAGTTTCACTGTCTTGGTTTTCCCCTCCTTGGGAACTATAGTTTGGTGTGCATGCTGAGAATTATTTGTTATGGATCCCTAGCTAGCCTCAACGAACATTCCCTGAAGAAAGGGAATTATTAAATCAGTTAAATCCATGTACAGTCTTCTGATTGCAAAAGTGAATCCTTAGCAGAAGAAAATCTCAGAGTAGCTCTACCTTGCCATAAAAGACCAAACAAAGAAAAGACGAGGTCTTTTTCTCTCTCGACTACCTCCGGCAGCACCCCGAGCCCCTCCTGCATAATCCTTAATTATGCATATGATTATCTTAGCTTACAAACAGCAGCTATAATTGCACCTAATAACCGTTTGTGGTCTTGTGAGTTCCATATAGTTTCCCTTGATGACCTGTTTATTGCAATGAATCTGGCATTCAAATACACGCCAGCAACATGTAGCAGCACTGGACTGGCAGAGAGAAATGCTGCCTTAATCTAATTAGCAATGTCTTCCCACCATCTCCCAGTGCTAGGCATGGGGTTTAACTTGAGTTCAGTAAATCACAGGTACTGCAAGACTGGAAGGGCCTACAAACATAATCCACTAACTCCAACACTAGGGCCTTCCTTCCACAAATGGATATATGAAGGCCCGGATTTTTTTTAAAAAAAAAACCCAGATACAGCTTATGAAAGTTTGGATAATGACTATATAAATCGATATAAATAAAATACTGAGATAATGTGCAATCTTTTAAAAATAACCACAAAATGCAACTATTTGCACCATTTTGCAAATACTGTAAATGGTTTTGGACGTAAAACAGAAAAGCATTAATTGTAATACACATCCCATGTACATAAGGAAAGAACTATGAACAGTACTGAAATGAACAACTTGGCCCCCATGCAAAAGTAATTATGTGGACAGGCACACCCATATATCATGCTCAAATGCTGTGGCTTTCCTTTCCGCGTGCAACATGAACTAAATGTCAAGGGTTCCATTGCCAGACAGTTGACTTAAGCAGAATGAATAGCTCTCCCGACCCCACCCTGACCAAACACAAAGCCAAAACAGATAGCCACATCTATAGCATCTGGGGAAGCAAATTGCTGGGTGTGCACAAGCTGCAGCGATGATTGTATGACTAACCCACTCTGCAATTACCATCAGACCACATGCAGTATGAGGGATGGAATCTGTAACTTATTTCAAAATTTTAAAAATCAAATGCACCCCATCTTATTCTCCTGTGCCTCCTTTCAAAGTTATAAAAATTAACCAGGAGAATAAGCAAGCCTCACCTTCTATCTTACAGTGCTGTCTTGTACATTTCTACTCATAAGTACTTCCCCCTGACCTCAGCGGAACTGATTCCCAGGAAAGTGTGTATAGAATAGAGCATTTGTTAGAAAGCAAGTGTGGAAGCTTTTTTATTATTAAGTGAATTCCCAACTTGATCCAATATCTTTTATGTGTAGGGGCTAGGTTCTAATGGGCATATTCCAGGCTTATTTTCTTAATTTCCGTTTTAAAAAACCTAAGCCTCTAGCACCTATGTTTACAGAGATATAAAGAAAAACATGCAGGCCGTATTTATGTACATTGCATTTACCTACCTACATTTTTAACATTTAATGCACTAAATTATTTTAAACATGTGACCTCACCCCCCCCCAAAAAAAAAAATGCTGGCTACAGCTTGCATACACACACTGTAAATGAGTATTCTGAAGGGTTGGTTCCCCTTGTTGTTGGACTACAACTCCTATCATACCCAGCAAAATTAGGCATAGCTAGAGATAATGGGAGTTGTAGTCCAACAACATCTGAGGACCTAGGTTGAAGAACACTGCTCTACATGATCAAATACATGGGGACTGAAAAAAGAATTCTCTAGAACACTACAAAATGTTGATTTTGAAATTAACTATGCTTTACGGTGTTGCACTAGATTATACCAGTTTGGGAATTCCCTCCATCCCCCATCCTCAGTAATACATGTCCACTTTTACTGTCCTTCATTTTCAGCTAAGCAAAGAAGTCAGGCATGTGTTAAAGATGGGTAGACCACCTATGAGATATAATCTTCACCCTGATGTTCACCCCATGGTGGAAACAGTCGAGGAATACATGTAACAATTTTTGCTTGTAAATACAAAGAATTCATATTTCACTTGAAGAAGGATACTGTACAGTTCAGTTCATCTGGCCAAACCCAAGCAGCTCTTCTATATTCCTTTTTTTTTTTTAAAGGCCACTGTCAGCCAAAAATTATACATTGCAAAATGAATAAAACCGTACGCTATCTATCTATGCAGTGCCTTTGAATGCATGCATATACCACAATAAAAAATGGAAGCTACAAAAATGATCGAACTCGTGCACCAAGAATTCAATTTAGCTGAAGACAGAAAAAGAAGCCGCACTCCTTTTGAATGACCTTCGCATTCAATGCAAAGTTTTCTGCCGCGCATAACCTGCATGCATGTTACTGGCGAAAAGTCATGAATGCCCCACAAGTCCTGCTTCTGAAATTCTGCCTTATCCTTTATGGTTCTCCTATTTGCATGTATGCGAGTATGCATAATATATGTGCAACATGCTCCCATGATTTCATTTTAGCCATTTCATTTCTCATGAGGATAATCTGACTGTCTAAAAAAAGTCAATATTTGTTATGCAATCAAATTTGCAGAGCCCAAAGGTCATGTGCCGACATGTTGCTACGAGGGGGTTGAAATGTCATTGCTACGGAAAGTGTCTTCTCATCACAGATCCTATTCCTTGAGTCATGACCACAGACAGGAAACAACCCTCCCCTCTTTCAGCCCCTTTCCCTTTCCAGGCTTTAGCAACACCATGGCTGCTCAGCGAAGGGATGCACTGGCAGACAGACGCACATCACCAATGTTTACTTCAGGCTTTATTCCCCACTCCTTCCCCAAGTTGCTATGACTTTTATCTGTTTTGCAAATAATCTCCATGTACTGTCCTTTAACCTAATTAGACTGCGACAGCATCCTCCATCACCGTATTGGGACTGAAGTGAACTGCAGGAAACACTCTGAATTGGGCTCTCACCGAGAAACATCTCATACCTGCCTTTTCCAATTTTGTTCTGAGCATCCACCCTGAGGAAGAGTTCTGCTTCATTCGAAAGCTTCTTATCATCCACCCTGGTGACACTGGTTCCAATGTATTATTTTATACTGCCTTTGCAGAATCGGTTCTAAAAGTAAAATTTGGCTGGGTGCTAGGTTTTGTTTTTTGCTTTTTAAACACATTCTCTTTCTCTTGCAAAGAGCTCAGGGGGTTATTTCGATTTAGCCCTGAAACGATTTATGATTCCTATACCTGCTTGTGTACAACCTGTGACCCATAACCACAAGGCATGGGTTGTGGCCTGCTAGGCTCCTTCACAGTGCACAGGAACTAGTTTATTTTGAGGGGGTGAATCAAAAACCGCCTCAGGGCCAGTTAGCCACTCTCCCCAGAGGTGGATTTTGGGCAGCACAACCAGTTCCACTGGGAACTGAGCCTACAGGGTACCATTAGGGCGTTGCAACTATGACATAGTGAATTGAGCAGAACAAAAGGCGAGAGGTGGAGGGATCAGTGTCGCCAAATTTCGGGCTTTTACAGGGTGCCCCTGCCCTCCCATTCAGAGATGCCAGGGACTGAGCTTGGGATCTTTCATTAGGCAAAATATTCTGCTACTGACTCATGTCCCCCACTCCCCTCCCCTAAGTTTCCCCTATGAGGATAATTAAGTTAACAACTCCAGTGTATTACAGTCCACTAACCTAATTTAAGCCGATGATTGAAGAATGGTCCCAAACCTGGGAAGCCAGCACCACTGACTCAAGCCCAACCCCACCACCAAGTACACAATAGGTTGTCAACATTAATTAAAAACAAAGTCTAAGCCTAGATGCTTGCCTGGCTTACAGTCTACTTTGAGAACAGGAACCGCACTGCATGTTGTAAGCCAATCAATAACCCATAAAACTGGCGCTGAGGTGCAGGCTGGCTGCCAACAAGCTACAGCCACTGCATTTCTTCAAGGCATCATCCCAGGCCTTTGCCTATATTAAATTTCAAATTAGTGCAGAGCATTTTTTTTATTATTATTATACAAGCAGGCAGGATAGAGGAAGATATCAGCAAAAAAAGGATTGGGAGAGAATCAGCAAAAAAAGGATTGGGAGAGAGAGAATGGTGTGCCTCTGGTGAGGGGAGATGGGGACGACCTGTATGGATAACTGAATTACTGTCAAACTGGAATTATTGATATGTCACCTCTTGCCCTGGACACCTGCTACTGGCTGGGGAAAATTCATACTGACTTGGTGGTGGGGTGTTTACACAAGGCCTGTACAGTTACATAAAAGTAGCAAGTGTGTTAAATGTGATTTACAAACTGCCTACCTTTCCACCTTGACTCACCTGCAGATAAGCCACGCCCTCAGCACATGGTGAGGAATTCTGTGAGCACGCCCAGCTTAAGCAGGACTCAGGCCAGGCCTCTTGGGCCTAGGGCAGTTGTCAGGAATTACACCAAAGAGCTTGTAGGGGAAATCCTTAACTCGCCAAGACCCATCGGCTACCGGAACCTGATTTAGCCATCCAGTCAAAGCCATTTCCCGGGGTGTGAGAGCTGAGTGCAGGGTGGGGACCAAAGATGGGCAAACTGCCCCAGAAGGAGAATGATGTGTCCCCTATCAGAGGTACTACCGCTCCCCACATCACAATTATCACAATAATGATATTAGTAATCGCTAATGCCCATGACGGACACTGAAGTTTCTGGGTTTTTTGTTACATGAAAATGAGTATCTTGGTAGGATCTTGTGACCGTTTTTTAGATTTATATAACTAGCCAAGTAGGGAAAGAGGCAAAATGGCAAGGGAGTTGGAGAAAACTATTTTCTGTTCAGGATTTAATTCGTGAAGTTTATCATACCTACTGCAGGGACAAGAACTGTGTTTTACAACCTCCACCCCCCTCTCTCTCTTGTGTGTGTGTGTGTGTGTGTGTGTGTGTGTGTTTGTCTCCAATGTGGAAAGAAATGTGTTTTGCACAGTTGTTGTCTTTTCTTTAAAAATTTGCCACAGACATACTTATGGATCAGGTCTAAACACATTCCAATTTGAATTTCAAAGTCCACTGTGATGTTGTGAATGGTCTGACATGTAATTTGCACATAAGGCAATTTTTTGAGGGGAGCATGGTATTTCCATGAGACCACTCTTCTCAACCTGGTGCCCTCCAGATATTTTGGGCTACAGCTCCCATCAGCTCTAGTCAACAGAGTCAAGTTGGTTGAGGCTGATGGGGGTTTAAGTTCAAAACATCTGAAAGGCACCAGGTTAGGGAAGGCTGCATTTGTCAGTCAGTCACAATTATGAACCTCAAGCATCACCAGAACCTCTGCCAGAATCTCCCAGAGAAACACTGGCACCATCCAACAGAGCTGGTGCAGTGTAGTGGCTCACAGACTGACTGAGCTGCAATTCAGAAAGCTCACGGTTCAAATTCACCTCCAGAATGCATGCGCTAGGGGGCTTAGGTAAGCCAAACTTCCCCAGCTCCCTATGTGCTATATAGAAATAATAATACCGACCCACTTTACAGGACTGTACAGACTGCAATAAGACACCGGACGAAAAGTGCTCTATCTAAGTACCTTTAGAATGGTTTCTGTAACTTGAAACCATATCAGTGGCTGAAATGCTCTAATCCGACAATGCTAAGCTCATCCAAGATGATGTGTGCAATGAACTGCAATGCTGAAATTCAAAGTAATAGTCATTGGCATCCTCTGGTATTCTATTGCCTCACCAAGTGATTCAGGAGTCAACCTATACTGGCAGGAGCTTGGGCGTGGATGTCAAAACCGGAATAAATGTATGGCATCTGTATTGACCTTTATATCAACGTTCTGAAAACCTTCTAGCTTCAAGGTGCCATTTCCACATCAACCTGCCTCCTGAAGAAACCTTGAACTTTCCACACAATAACATTGTCTCTTGCAGAGGATGCTAGCTGGTCCAGCCATCAGCAGAAGCCAACCTCAGGCAGCTGCTGGGGCTCTAATAATAACCTGGCAGTGCCCAAGGCTGTATTGCCTGAACCCTTCACAATGGGCAGAGGAGTCTGAGGTGCCATTTTGAGTCCCCACAATCTCCCTCAACATGGTGACGTCCTGGGGCATTACGGGGAATTAAAATGGCATGCCTCTGCAGCTGTGCATATTAGGAGATAGATGATCTGCTGCAAAGCAAGTTGTCTTTCAGGGAAGTCATTCTGCCATTGCTGATCTTTTCATTTGAGAACCCCCACCCCACATTTTCATTTCCCCCCCCTCCACCTCCACTGCAAGCGCCTTCATTTCTGAAGTAAACTATTGTCAGCAGTGAGAGTGATGAGATCCTGGATTTACTTGGCCTGTCAAGAGGCAATAAGATGAGTGGCATTCCTCAAAATGAGAAACAATTGAGGTACCTGGAAGGCAACAGGGATGATGGAGCTAGTTTTTCTCTCACAATTGCTCTTATGGGATTGAATAATGGCGGGAAAACAGCCGCTAGCTGACCCACATGTGGGGTGATATACCACATTTTAATAACTCCATGGCGCTTCCTTACTCATGCTTTGGTTCCTGCACTTAGAGATAAATAACTGAATAGGAGATTATTTGAACACAGGAACTATTGTAATCTGGGAGAAGTTATCCCCTCCCTGCTTTAAAGAAGGTTTTCTTTTCCATGGTCAGGGAAGATCACAAAGTTAAGAAACCACTGGATCTTCAATTCATTTGTATACTTCTCCATTTGTGAAAGGAGCAGGTGGGGGCAAAGAAGGAACTAGAGATGCATATGATCCTGAAGACGATTCTCAGTATGTCTGTCTCCAGGAACAGCTAATGCCCACGTCCAATTCCTCTCCAAGGACAATCATGGAGTTGCGGGGGGAGAGAATTCTCCACAGTTCATTAGGCTGTATATGGGTAATTATATCTGAATTAACTGAAATTACTTCCCCTTAACCATTTCACTAGTCCTGATGTGACAGCATCCCCTTTGTTTTTCTCTGCTACTTATGAACATTTGGTTTTAAACTTCATCTTTGTTTGGCAATTATTATTCCTTTCCAAATCAATGTTTTCTATACTATTTACGAAGCCATATAAGATAATATTTCCATAAAGAGCTGAATTCAGACTTTATTAAATCAGTTGCTCAAATGGGACCAATGAAGCAAAGCTTTGGGGCCCAAACCAAGGAGGGAGTTCTCTTGCACTAGCTCAGCTTGAAAGGAAAATAGCTTGATGGGCAATAGGTGTCCTTTGCCTGTAACTTCCATTTAGGAATATAATCTGGATGGCTGGAAATATCTGCACATCTCAACTTGTTTTTCTAGGTTTCATTTCAGCTTGGGTCAGAGGTGGGGGCAGAGGGGACGAACTAAAGGCCATGAGGGGGGAAAACCTAACTTCTCTTGGAAATGTGCTTTCATGTTCTTATTCATCATCTATTGAAAGGTGCTACTTTTCAAAAGCTGCTGCTCCATTTTAAAACAGGCCTTGATTCCATCTTTCTGGCATGTCTTCATTTTTAGCCTTCCAGAGAGAAATCCTTGTACACTATTATTCAAAGAGGCTTTACGTAATGAAGCTTCAATGAAACGTTACTCTCATTGTGTTTGCCTGCGGTAAATAAAGAATGGATCTGTTAGCTCACAGCCCTAGCTACATGATGATCTACTGAAACCTTAGGCAAGGAGCCAAATACAGTCCTCGGATACAGCTACACACACGTGAGTGCTGCTAATAAGCCCGGTGATCCTTCTGCGCTTACTCTCAAGATGAAATTTGCCTTTTATGTCTTTAATGCCTAACGTAACAGCAATAATCAAATGATTAGGAGCTGTTTTTAGAAGTAGGCATTGGGTCCTTTCTTCTGTCTCTCTAAAAAGAGGGCATCAATAATACAAGCAGGCAAGTGAAGGCAGAATTTTCCAATACACAGCACGTAATTCTAGTATCAGTTACACTGAAACAAATTAAGCGTTGTCTTTACTGGAGCTGCCACAGCTACTAGCATAGAACCCATTGCAACCAAATCTATAATCCAGTTTTCCACATTTTAACCTTTGGCCCCATGCTAAAATATAAAATGTTGCAAGTAGTACAAATTATGCATGCTTCTGTTCTCCAACACAGCAGGATGAAGGAGATAAAGGTAACTTCTCAAATGCAGATACTGTGATGGTTAGCAATGATGTTGCCTAAAGAAACTTAATACTATTATATGTTTGTGGGGTGGGGGGTCCCCCCAAAACCTATAAATTAATAAAGGAAGAAATACAAGCTGCAGAGAAATTGCTGGGCTAGCCTGTGCAAAAAGGACCTGGCCAAGCTAGGGCCATTAAGAAACATCGCAAGGCCACTGAGGGCCATTGGCAATGAAGGGAGCTGTCCTTTCCCACTGCCATGAGGTGTGGACAGACACTGGGGATTTGGACAGTTGCCAGGGTAAGCAGGAGAGTTTGGGGCCTTTGGCATGAGGCTTGGAATAGCTGGGAAAATGCTGGGTCCATATTGGGAAGGCTGGCTGAAGGCAGGCTGGAAGAGATGCCTTGGACGCAAGTGCTGCATTGCTGTGGAGAACAAGCCTCTCTTGAGATGACCATGCTGTAAAATCTGGACTCCCTCTATCTAAATTCAGGTGTAAGTACATGAATAAATCATATTTCTTAAAGCCCTGTCTTAAATTCTCCAAAGGAGCACAGACCCTGGTGGAGGGTTAAGACCCCTGGGAAGCCCATGCACGGCTCAGCAGGGATTGGGGTGGCCTGCAGAAATACCTTAGGCATTCCTTTTCGTCTTTGGTCCCACAAATTTAAAGATGCATCTGTAAGGCCCTCTTAGGAGGGGTTGAAAGTATACTTAACATGTATCTAATTTCTCACAAATCATACTCAAGACAAATTTCGTCCTCCCTGTCTGCGCCACAATCAGGGGCCATCCTAGGGCCACCACAACCCATTCATTTCCATTTCACTAATTTATCCCACCTCCCCTGTCATTTAAGGGGACCTAAGAAAACAAAGCAACATAATAAAAACAATTTAAAACATGAATAAAATCCACATACACTAAAAATGGAGGGGGTGGGATTAACCACAGGAGATCACACAGAAAACGTGTCTGCTTCCTCACTTGCATGCAAGCAGACAGGCACATGAAGGAGGCAAATGAGGGAAGAGCTAGAGAAACCAGCTGGAGAGAGCATGGGCAAACTTTCAGAGAGCTTGCTCCATGCCCATCAGTTCCCATTTTAATCTCTCTGGCAGATGGAATGGAGGAGGGCACTCTTAATGCAGGGATAGGATTGTTGGCATAGGTGATTCAAGCACTCAGTGAATTGCCTTTAAGCGGGACAGAAATACTGGATGTAAACAGCCTAGACCTCCAGTTTAGAACTATCATGCGTTACTCTGCAAGGCTTACAAGAATTATTGAATGCTTTCATAAGGTGCACCATAAGACAGAGCACAGGAGAGGTGATCACTTGGATCACTTTACTCGATAGCTATTGGAGGGGTGATCTTAGAATCCTAGAATTTTAGGGATGGAATGTACCACGAGGGTATTCTGGTCTAACCCCTGCAATGCAATAATCTTATACCCAACGTGGGGCTCAAACCCATGACCTTGAGATTAAGAGTCTCATGCTCTACAGACTGAGCTATCCAGGCAGCTTCTCTGGCTCTGACTCCTCCCTAGCTGAATAGGAAGAAGTAAACCTGTGCCTGACTTCCAAGGTGCTGAGATAGCTGTCAAGCATATTGCCTTAACATGACATGCATTCATTTCAATGTGGCTTGCACAGCAGAACTTTTCACTGAATCGTGTCCTTCATGTGCAATAAAAAATAGGGGGAGATGTTCTTTCTATATTACACCCATAAAATAGAAATTACAAGAGTACTGCCATATATGAGTCTCAAATCCTCTCTGGATACTATTGCAACATATAAATGCATCATTAATTCACGCTGTTTCCCTCTCCACACCCCCCCCCCCCCGGAAACAGGGGTGTTCCCTGCCATTCACTGCAAATAACCATTGCTTTATTATAACTCTCTACAATTAATCTGACATAAACTGCTGTACTAAAGCCATCAGCCTCCATCTCTGTATGCAACATGTAATTTCTATAATTGATTTCTAAATAAATATATTTATTTAGCTGTTCGTCGTATAATGGCCTCTAAATGAATTATTGGCATACATAAACACAATTGACCCTGATTAATTTATAGGAACCAGTTTAATTAAATGAATAACAGGATGCTAAATTTCCCAAACGGGGACAAAACGGAAAACAACATTTCTCGTCCCTGTGGACACTGTAACCCTCAGAGGTGGCTTTAAAGCTTTGTGTTGCTTTTGTGTGTGCTCTTTGAGAGGCATTTTCAAAGACTCTGCAGAATCCCTGAGAAATTTGTGGACAACAAAGAGCCACTGAAAAGAAACAGGTATTGATGAATATACTAATTATATGAACATGGACGGTGTCAGGACTGAGTCTGTTGGCTGGCCTGGGTTCCTTTTGCTTCTTGTTGCCCAGCTGCAACCTGGCACTGATTGTGCTTAGCACACCCTCCTGGGAAACCCAGGAAAGCTCACATCTTTCAGAACCAGCCAGATTTGAATGTTTGTGTGCCTTCTGGGCCACAGAGGGGAAAGGCCAATGGGACTGTACTATGCTTTTCAGACTCCAGAGTTGCTGTGCGCGCGCACGCACACACACACACAGAGAGAGAGAGAGAGAGAGAGAGAGAGAGTGTATTGGTCCTGTCCTTGACCAAAATGCTTCCTATATGGCAGCTCGCATATCTTTCCACGTTGGCCTCTGGCTTCCATGTTACCTACATTTCTATGGGACATGACAGCTGACTTATTAACTGTGATCTGGTTTATTCCTGGTGGCCACCAGTTGTACAGAGGGAGGTGCCCACGGAAGATTATGTTGGAACCGTACTAAGCAGTCAGCCTGCGGATTGCCTCATGCTGCCGCAGTCTTTCTTTGCCTACCTTCTTAGCATGTTTTTCCCCCCAGACTCCCATGCTAACTAGCGTACACAGATGTCTTTCTCACGTCCACACTGCCAGCAAACTGGAGAAGCATCTTGAGTTACCAAGGAAAGGAAAGCAGTAAAAGGGGGAGGGATTGTAAAATTGAAGTCAATGGAGAAATAACTTCATCTTAACATTTTAGGCTTTTTGATACTTAAACTGCTATGGGGACAAGGACAAAAGTGTCCTAAGGATTAGATTACATATTAGGTATTGAAATTCCCTTAGAAAGCACATTCCTTGAGGGACGAATTCCATTTGTCCTCTTGTGCTGAGGATAATTCTCTGGTGGCTGGCTGGGTGGATTGTGGTAGTGGATGATTTGATCACTAGAAGACAGTTAGGGATGTCGTGGGCGTACGGACCGCAATGTGAATTGCCTACCTGAACCAAATGTTGCAGATATTGCCCATCACCCAGATGGCCTGGTAGGTAGTGCTGGGTGCATGTTGGTTGAGATGCAATGACACAGGGAAACTTACTGGACATCCAGTGAAGCTGAATGTTGAGTCAAGGTAGATACAAGAAAGTACTTTTTCATGCAGTACACAGTTACACTGTGGAACTCACTTCCACAGGAAGCAATGATGGCCATCAATCTAGATGGCTTTAAAAGAAGATTAGACAAATCAGTGGAGGAGAGCGCTATCAATGGCTACCAGTCATGATGGCTATGTTCCGCCTCCACAGTTGGAGGCAGCAATGCTTCTGAATTGCAGTTGCTGGAAACCACAGGAGAGGAACATGCTCATGTGCTCAAATCATGCTTGTGGACTTCCCACGAGCATCTGGGCAGCCACTGCAAGAGCAAGATTCTGGACTAGTGTCAGGCTTCAGAGAATCCGAACCCTCCCATGGTGGCAGCCAAGAAGCAGATAAAAAAAGAAGAGCTCTTACCAAGTCTTTTATTATTCAGTATCACAGAGAGACAATGTAGAAATGCCGTCTCTCCTAGATAATGGTGTTGCTCTGAGTAAAGCACCCCCCCTTCCGCCTCTCCTATTGTACGTCTTCCCTGCACCAGCTAATCTGTGCTTTCTGCCTCTGAGCTTTCTGTTCTACTACTCTCAATGCACGCTGGGTTCTAGGAGAAGGGGGTGGTCAGGAATGCTTTCTAGTGATAATAAAGTGCCAGCCAGATACTTTGGCTCTGCTGCTCCCCCCCCTCCTCTTCCATTATCTCCTAGCTTTTCTCATCTTCTGTCTCAGAGTCATGACCTTCTGCAAACCACTGTTGTAATTCTGTACTGCCCTCCTCTTCTCAGGAAGGTTCATGAGAAGGAGGGGGGCTGTCTCCACCGTTCCTCCTCTGGTGTCCAGTCCCTGATAACTAGATGGGCCACTGATCTAGGTTCTTGGCTTTCTCTAACAACTGTTAGCTCAGTTTAGATGTCAGGTCAAACTGTGGTTTGTTGCAACGTCTGCACTCGCAAAGCACAGTCTGGGATCAGCTGGGAAATTCGATCAGAAACCAGGCTTTTAAATGAGTTTGCAAATCATGATTTGTGCCAAATATGGTTTGCTGTCAGAATTGACAAACCTTAATTATAGTAAATATTCAGCCTTCGGAGCCCACTGAACCCAAAGGATGGTACTCTGAGAAGGCAAACATTAAATCAACAAACAGCTCTAAACGGTAGCATATTCAGAAGCTCAAATGTTGGCTTGGGTTCCAAACCATAGTTAGTGCAAACCATGGTTTGATATGATGTCCAAACTGAGCTGTAGTATAACCAGTTTCCTACAATAGGTTCTCAAAACTACTGGCCCTTTTTAATGTAGTCAAGGAGATTTGCTAAGCAAAATTTGAATGGTTAAAGGCAGACACTAAAGAAATCTGGCAGGTCAAGGGCATAATTTGGAGTTTATTGTCTCTTCAGCCCTAAAGCAGACAAGGGAAGACAGTCTACTGTTGAGTTTCCATCTGCACATACTCTGTTGAAATGGAACTTTGTGCAGTCCTATACATTTCACTATGGCTTGCATAGGAGTGCTACTCTGTCATTCACGTTGCCACCCTTAAGGACACCAAAACCTTAAGGTTAAAGCAGCCCTTCCACCTTGACCTTATGTTAAAAGCCAGCATTGTTGTGGCCTAGCATTTTTCACCCTCTGCTCTATTGTACTCTGGAAGTTTAAAATGCCAAGGTGGCATTATCTGTTCTCTTTGAGAGCACTTCCTGGCAATAGCCTCCTGCCAATCAAAAAGAACTTGCTGTACTAAACATCTTTCAAGACAATAATGCCCACTTACACCACAAAGAACTCATAATCCACCTACTTTCAGCAGCCAGAAACATCATAACCAGAAACTGGAGAGGCCTGTCAGGAATAAGCATGAACCAATGGTACCAAATAGTATGGGAAACAGCCTTACTAGAAAAATTCACCAATAAACTGAAACTGACACAGGGACAAATAGAAGAAGACGCCTTCGCCCCGGTATGGCTCCCCTTTATCACACACACAGCCCAGCAAGACAATGACAAAAATCCACCAACAACATACAAATCAATATGGCTAACTTGATCCAAAACACCCACCCACCCCCACTCACACATGAAAACAAAGACCACCACAGCCAGCCCCAAATGAACAACCACACCCTAGGCCAACCCCAACCTCTCTCACCACCAAAGGAACACAAGTGAACAGCAAAGAACCTGCACAAGCAACGCTGACACCAAACCCTACATATATTAAGTAAAATAGAAACATTGTCACCTGACACCCCCCATCTTCCCCCCCCCCACCTCTTTCCCCCTTTTCTTCCTAATGTCTCAACAAATGAAACTGATTTGTAAAAATGTTACATGGGGGGGGGGGAATATGAGAGAGAGACATGGCACATACTTTTGTAAATCAAGAAAATCTTTAATAAAAATACATTTTAAAAAAAAACCTTGCTGTCTAAACAATGGTGTTTTTCCCACAGTGTCATATGGAGAACACATGTTTCAGGACTCAAAGAACTGTGGAAATACTTTCACATGTCCAAGGGGACTATGGTTGGCTCCTTCTCAGGCAGCAGGGTCGCCACATAACAAGTCAAGGGGCAGACCAAAATGAATTCCAGCCCTGAGAACTTTAATTCCACTTTCCGGCCTGAGTCAGAAAATATTTGCAGCATACAAGCCGGCTTCAGACCACACCTGGTATACAGTGTCCACTTCTGGACACCACAATTTAAGAAGGATATTGACAAGCTGCAGAAGATAGTAACCAAGATGATCAAGGGTCTGGAAACCAAGCCTTATGAGGAATGGTTGAAGGAGCTTAGTATGTTTAGTCTGGGTAAGAGGAGACTGAGAGGAGATATAATAGCCATCTTCCAACATCTAAAGGGCTTTCACATGGAGGATGGAGTGAGCTTGTTTGCTCCTGCTAGGCTAGGACCTGAACCTATGGATTCAGGTTACAAGCAATGAGATTTCGATTAAACATCAGGAAGAACTACCTGACAGTAAGAGGTGTTCAACAGTGGAACAGACTCCCAATAGAGTTGGTGGGCTCTTCTTCCTTGGTGGTTTTTAAGCAGAGATTGGATGGCCACCAGTCATGTATTATCTAGCTAAGATTCCTGCATCGCAGGAGGTTGGGCTAGATGATCCTCGGGGTTCCTTCCTATGATTCTATGAAGCAGAAGATAGCAAGGCTGGGCATTTGCCAGGGTCCTGAGACCATGAGAATTACCCACCTCCTAGCAGTACTCACTTTGAACAGAGCAGCAAGAAAAGTCAAAGGCGGATGGAGAGAACATAACATTTGCACGAGTTGCCTCATCTAGGTTGGGGAGCAATGAGGCACTGAGCCCCAATCCTAGCACTAGCATCAGACATTTTACTGTTTGCTTCCTGGAGCCTCAAACTCCGGTAAGATATGAGGTGTATGACATGGGAGTGTGAAAAGCAAACAATTGTAAGTTGTTTCTGATTATTGTAGCCATTATGATTATGGGTGTATGTAGGGTTTTTCCCCCCTTATAGTACCTTCTATGTGCATAGCACTTTACAAAGCAAATCATCATTAGGGTGCAGCTGCAAAGGCCATTTCGGGAGTGGGCAAATAGTTTCACACTCTCAGTTCTAGCAGTAGAAACCAAAGGAGGAGCCAACAGGGGTGTTTAATTACTCACAACGGGGCTCTACATGGTCACGGAAGATCCATATCGTTTTCTGCGAATAGAATTTATAGTTTTGGAGGACCCACTGCTCATGAAAGGTATCAAGTCCCCTTTTCCAACACTGCACTGCTCACAATTATAAGAGCATCTGCATGGGCAGCTCAATGTGCATATCAGCCAATTACAGACATGGCATGAACTAACTGCCTCTCAGGCTAAAATCCTATATCCACTTATGTGGGAGTAAGTCCCGCTGAACTCATTAGGAGTAAATGGGTAAATGAATATAGGATTGCGCTGTTAGCTGCACGTGTCCTACTCTTTGGACAGAGATGCATTTAAGAAACTTAAACACTGCTGTTTTACATGCAAGCTTCTGATGTTTGACCAAAGAATCCATCTGGAAACAGCTTCATCTCTAGCTGAACATGTTTCAGCTCCCAATTATCTCTGAAAAGCTTTATAGGCTCTCAAGCCCTTTTGAAGGAGGACTTATCAGGACCACCCTTAGTCAAGCAGAAAAACACAGGACACGTTGATTCCAGCACCACTGCTTGGCAGATTGTCCCAGCAAGGAGAAAAAGGATTGCCTAGGCATAATCTTCTAGGAATTTATTCCGTACAAGTCCTCATCAAAAGGCAGGGAGTTGTATGAGATCGCAAATGGTTTACACAGGAATTGTACCTAGTTCCTTTTATTTCTTGTAAATGTTTCCCAGACATATTCTGAAGAATTCAGTAGCATCAGAACCTTGTCATAGCTACGCTGGGACAACAATAGTCACACATACAGAGATCCACAGATAATTAAATAAAGCCTAGTTTTGGCCCTGTTCAAGGAGTGTAAAAGTGTAATTATACCGTCATGGGAAGCTGTGCGATGCCACTTGTACAGCTGCAAAAAAGACAGATCAAAACACATCATTATGAAGGGCAGGAATATATGAATATGGAGAGAAACAGATCTCCCCACAAACCCAAAGAAGAATTATAGCCAAGCTTTGGTTGATTGGATTCTGCAACATATTAGATGTGTTTTTTTTGTATTGGAAGCATGTATTAGATGTGTTTTTTTTTGTATTGGAAGCAAACCAGACTGGCTGACATTTTTGGAAGGAGCTGCATGTCAAACACCACATCTAGTTCCCTCTTCTTGAATCTCTGTACAGAGGGGTTTTCCCCGCAAAGCCTGGAAGCTGTTAAGTAGATAGTCAAAACAGATGAAGAGATAATAAAAAAGCGCTTCTGTTTTCCTGGTTCAAACTGCAGCATGAAGAATTCTCCCCATGAACCAAATTAGTAGAGTGGAAAAGAGCAAGGATGGCAACTGCTCCAGCGCCAGTCAACCTATTTATATCTGCACATAGTAGGGATATAATTAGTAAGACCACAATCTGAATAAAGCTATATTAAACTACAAGAGTTAAGGGGAAGAAACAAAGCATTCTTGGGGGGGGGGGGGGAGATGCAATCAAATGCCTTATGAAAAAGCACCCTTATAAATTAGGTGGTGTCTCTAAATAGCCTCGATTTCACACACACTTTTCCAGAAAGCTTGATTGCTTGGAATTCCCTTAATGGAGGCCACCCAGTCTGCCAAACAGAATGTCAAGGTTTCCTAGATCTGGACAATAGAAACATCACATTTGACCCATATGGAGGCTTCCACTGGGGTGGGGGCGGGGGGGGGGGTTGGTGCAAAAGAGGACAGGGCTCCTGTACAGAAAAAGGGATTTCAGCATATGGGTGTTCTACCTGCTGGAATTCCCTCTTCTACACAATGGTTAAAGGTGCAGGAACCTTTGCCTCTGGTCACTCTACTTTCACTTGTTTTGCAGTTTGTATGAGTTGGTAACAAAGGCTGTCATTCTGCTGTCTTACAGCGGAAGAACTGGCACCACATGCTGGGGCCCCATAATAATTATTTTCTTATTTCCAGGCACATGAGGTTAGGCTGAGAGTGCAGGAAAGCCCAGGGAGAATGTTTGCTTTGTGGGATTTTAAGGAGGCAATTTCAGAAACAAAGAGTTGCAGGTGGGTTGGGAGAGAGACAGTGAATAAGGGGCAGGAATGTGTCACTCTTAGGAACACAGGATGGCCAGATCAGACCACTGGTCCACCTACCTCAGTACTGTCGGCACAAACTGGCAGTGAGTTTCCAAGGTTTCAGACAGAAGGCAAGCTCAGCCCTGCCTAGCCATGCCAGGAATTAAACCTCCGACCTTTTGCGTGCAACACACGGGATCGGCTGCTGAACTGCAGCTCTTCTTCTCAGCGGGGAGCTGACCTGTCTTTATTTTACAACAGTAGTGAAATCCTGTTTTGGCTCGGTTTCAGATTCAGGATGTGAGACACAATTGCTATTCGTTTGGCTTTGGTTCCAATTTAAACAGCGGGGGGAAATAGTTTGGATTACTCTCCACTTAACCCCCCGATTTTCCCCTATGGCTGCAGCACGTCAGGGCAATGTGATGCTCTTCTGCCTCCAGCATGGCTGACCTGCCATTTTTGCCAAGTGCTGTCAGAGTTGCACAAGTCGCTGCCCCAGCTCTGAGTCTTACAATCTAATGAGATTAAGCCAGGGGTAGCCACCCTGGGACCTTCAAGATGTTATAGACTCCAAAATCCCATCAGCCCCAGCCAGCATTACCCATGGTCAGAGGACGCTGGGAGTCATAGGCTGGATCTAAGACACATCAAAGAAGTGTTCCAGTTTAAAGCGTTGTAAATTGAAATGGGAAAAACAGGTAGAGAAAAATGGGACACCACGTCGCCATCTGTTGGCACAATGTTACATCGCACATACAACGCATATGAATCGCTTTTTCTTTACCATATCTAACTGAGTCCATAGTTTAAAACATTTGCAGGGTGCCCCTGGGCTAGACAGTCAAAGGAAAGAAGGACAGAGGGATTTATTTTATTATTTTATTATTATCAAAATTTGTATACCACCCTATTCCTGTAGATCTCAGGGCGGTTCATGACATAAAACCACAAGAAACAGGAAATACATAATACAAACAAAGACAACCCAATAATTCTCCCCCCCCCCTTTCCACAACACATTTTAAAAGGGCATCGGATGTCAATCAACCCAACATTTTCGCCTGGTGCCTAAAGATATGTAGTGAAGATGCCAGGCAAGCCTCCCTAAAGGTGTATAATGAAGGAGGCAACCGATCCTCCCTGGGGAGAGCATTCCACAAATGAGGAGCCACTGCAGAGAAGTCCCTGTTCTCGTGTTGCCACCCTCCAAAAGATAATGGAGTGGGGGAAGCAGTTGGAGAATGCCAGAATGGAGGTTAGCTTTACACAGGCACGTAAACTTAACACATGAATGGAAGGAACCAGGAATTACACAGGCGCCCACTCCTAGGGGCTGTGGGGGCTTTAAAAAATATTTGAGGGGGTCGAGCCCCCACAAAGTTGATGGGCGTTCCCATTCAAATGGTGCGTGTGTGCACTGTGTCATTTGAACGATTAACCGGGGTGGGGTTTACCTGGGCTCCCACAATATTTTATTCAAGTTGGCACCCCTGAGGAGTTAAGAAGTACAATAGTAAGGAGCAGTGAGGGAAGAAAGGTACTGCTATGCTTTGGAGGATACGGTTTAGGTATAAAGTTACCCAAATAGTGAAAAGGAATGAAAACAGATTTGGAGAAAGAGTAGAACAGAAAAGAGGAAGCAGGAAAATTAAGACATTTCAAAGTCAACAGAAGTTAGCAGACAGTATGTGAAGAAAGCCTGTCTGCACAGCGTGTTTGAATAAATAATAACCATAATAATCTCCCAGTTCTTGTTGGCACAGCTATAAACTGTAACCAGCATAGAAATCTCGGCCAAAATAATTAGCACAAGGTTTCTGGAGCTCATCACATCTGGCAAGTGGGTCACGGCGATTTAGAGCGAGATGACCCAAAAGAGAACAGACTGAAATAACCAATGCAGTGGTCTTGCTTAAAATGATTATTTTCCCCAAAGCCAGGAAATTATCTAATTAGTGATTTATTTTTTCTCCTAATGGTGACTGTCTAGCAGGACCTAACATGTCTGTCTTATTCTTGCTAGGTTCTGGAAATTATTCTTTAAGCCACCTTCATTATCATAGCTAGGAAAGTGGGGTAGAAATTCTTCAGAGAAAAAGAAAACAGTAGTATTCAATGGGATGAATAAAGTCAGGAAAATAGTATTATAAAGCGTAGTTTTATTATTATTTTAACACCTTCTGAACCACTGTCTCAATGTTCTTTACACAAAAGATAATTAAAAACAGTTAAAAACACAAATGCAACAAATACATTTAAAACAAGACTAAAGCTCTCGAAGTGGCCAGGTTATTCATCTTGAAGGACACTTGCTTTGTTATCTATTATCAAACAGAAGATACCCAACACCTTTCTCCATACACTCATCATAAAATAAAATAAAAACCTGCTTGCCTCATTTGCCTGTCATGCAGAGTCAAACAATGGCTTAGCATTAATCTGCAGGCTTCTGGAGAGGAGATTGCAGTTGCTTCGCTCTTTCCTAATCCATTTGCTGCTGCATCGCCCTGAGCTAAACCATACTTTGGTTTAGTGTGTCATCCAAGCCCAGACTCATGGGCAAACAGCATGCCATAAGCCATAGGGTAAGCACTGGTTACAGCTCTTGGTTAGCCTGCAGAGAGCTAAAACAGATGGAAAATTCCAGGAAGGAGACTGCAAATGCTTTTCTCCTCCTTGGTTGAGAAAAATAGTTGCAATCTCCTTCCTGGAGCCCACACACTCATATTCAACCATGGTTTTGTTTAGTGTGATGTCAAAACTAAGCCATTAAGACCATAAGTATATAGGAGTACCTTACGATCCAACACATTTTAACCTACGCATCTGATATAAAAAGTTATCTCTCACAATTAATTTATTAAAAACTAATATATGAAATGTATGCTAAGTTTAACTTAACTACTTTCTTTAAAAGAAAAAGCAACCGATTAACTATATTCTAGGACAGTGGTTACTAATCTTGCCCCCTCTCTGCAAACCACTTGAAAATTGGGTCCTGACTGATGATTTTTTTTCTGTCTGTTGCAGCAATTGAAATGCACTGTGCTAGATACTGTGTGATTTTTTATTTTTTTTGCAACTGTATTTTTAAAAAGCTCGCAGATCACCTATGGTTCACAGACCACAGTTTGGGAGCTTCTGATTTAGGTTCACATGGTCAGCTGGCCTCACTGTGCCCCTATGCAAACTAAAAAGACAACCAGAGGAAGATCAGCAATGGCAGCCACACCATTATCCAGGAATGTTTATCTGCCATTACTTACCTTCTCACTGAGGAACCCCAGGTGAGCACCCAAGTGCTTACAGTTTGGAAACCACTGTGTTGAATGACATGCCCACATCCCTGAAATGTGGGCCTCAAGCAGTGGAGGTTGGTCTATGAGGACAAATGGAGAATCACCCTCAGGTAGCCCTCACCTGTCTCCTCACCTGGTTCTGCCTTTCATTGGCTCTGGCTCCACCTACTCCCTGTCTGTCACCACTAGCAACAAGAGAAAGAGTACAGCACCCAGGTTGTTAATTGGGTTTCAGAGATATAGCTTATCTATATATTTCCTTTTATGGTTACCTGCTCATGCAACTGTGTGTTCTTCATATATGAAGCTAGGCCACTTGTGTGTTATCTGTGGAAACTTGCTAATTCACCCAGCCTGGTAGGTTTCTAAGCACGGGCCTTCAGCAGGAAGTATCCTAAGGGGCAACACAATTAATTCATTGTGCCTCAATAAAAAGGTAAAGGTAAAGCCCCTGGATGGTTAAATCCAGTCAAAGGTGACTATGGGGTTGCGGTGCTCATCTCGCTTTTCAGGCCGAGGTAACCAGTGTTTGTCCACAGACAGCTTTCCTGGTTATGTGGCCAGCAGGACTAAACCTCTTCTGGCACAACGGGACACCTTAACAGAAACCAGAGCGCACAGAATTGCCGTTTACCTTCCTGCCGCAGTGGTACCAATTTATCTACTTGCACTGGCGTGCTTTCGAACTGATAGGTTGGCCGGAGCAGAGACCGAGCAATGGGAGCTTACCCTATTGCAGGGATTCAAACTGCAGAACTTCCAATCAGCAAGCCCAAGAGGCTCAGTGGTTTGGACCACAGCGCCACCCTCTCCCCACGCCTCAGTAAAACACAGTATGAATACATCAAGTTCATTCATTCATTTAACAAATGTATTATGCTAGCCAGAGGCCATGATTTGGCGGGAGAGTGGGAGGGAATTAGAGCAACCAAGCACCTCTGCCATCAAGATTTATTGGAAAAAATGGAATATTAGCCAACTGTAAATGCTACATAAGCACAAACAGTTACTAACCATATCTACTCAGAAATGTCCCACTGATTTCAATGGGGCTTGCTGCCAGGTTATCAGTGTTCAGATTGCAGTCTAGGCCTCTCATTTTTTAAGAGGACAGCAAGGGGAAGCAGAAAGCCACAAACCCTTATCCCCACTGTGATCTCTTTGGAAGCTGTTGGAGGCTGAAACTGACAGCAGTCCCTGCAAAAACAGAGAAGGAATATTCAGTAAAGCTGTCCTAGGTCTTCCAGAGTCCTAAAACTATTCTAGGTTGGGTGGACAATAATGCCGAGCTGTCTATTCCTTCCTCCACAAATTATCAGGGATACTGACTTGTTTTTCCATAAAAATCTTGGTGGATTTGCATAAGTTCAGAACAAACAAAGCAAAAGTCTACAAGACATATTCTAACAGCCTTTGCTTATACTGCTTTTAGAGACATTTGCAACATGGTGAGCTGACTTATTGGATAGCTGCCTGATTATATTTTCTGAGTACACCTTTTACATTTATTTGCTTGCTATCAGTTTCTGGCTGTACAGTCTGTCCTCACTAGGTAATTAAGTTAATTGCACTGAAACGCTTCTTTACAATATGCCATTTCAGGTTTGAAACATAACACAATTTATAGGCCGGAGTGCCACAAGAATCACAATTTCTGAAAGCAACGCTTTAAATTTTGTGGCAATCAACAACACCCTCCATGCATCATTCTACACTAATCCGAGAAGGAAAGCCAGAGCAAGTCTTCATATATTCATTGGTACACCCTGTTCTAGAAGCGAGAGCATCTTCAAGACTCTAGAGCAGGGGTCAGCAACCTTTTTCAGCCGTGGTGGGCCAGACTATTTTTTTTTGGGGGGGGGGGATGAACGAATTCCTATGCCCCACAAATAACCCAGAGATGCATTTTAAATGAAAGGACACATTCTACTCATATAAAAACACGCTGATTCCCAGACCATCCGTAGGCCGGATTGAGAAGGCAACTGGGCCGCATCCGGCCCACAGGCCTTAGGTTGCCTACCCCTGCTCTAGAGAAAGTGGACAGAAGTCAGAGCCATAGCTACAGGGGGCTAGCCAGGTTTTTCGCCCCAGGTGAAGCCTTCAGAGGCTCCCAATCTATCTCTCTCTCTCTCTCTCTCTGTGTGTGTGTGTGTGTGTGTGTGTACGCAAATATACATGTTTTTCTTCCTCTCTCGTCCAATGAAGCTGAAGGGTGGGACAATTCAGGACAGATGAAAGAGATGCTTCCTTCTAATCATCATCTCACCCAGGAAGCAAAATAAGTAAACAAGAATTGACTGTGCCACATTTTATTTGGTGGCCAAGGAAGAGCGATGTTGACACCTGCTGATATATTTATGACTTCTTTTTTTACTCCCTTGATGTTTTTCCTGTAAATAATCAGCACTCCATTCAATATATATCTACATGACATTGCTATCCAATTGCCGTTCTCCCATGTTTTTGACCTTTCGCCTATTTTCGGATCACAGAAAATTCAACTATTTTGGGGGGGGGACGACACAGAATAGTGGTGCAATGTCTGTAAATATAAATCACCTCAGCGCCATGCTTTGGCACATGGAGTGATGTATCAGGTGGGTAGACCCATTGTTATGCATCTATTTTTGCACACCTCCACTATTTGTGCCAGTTCTATTTAACCATGTGCCATTTTAAAATTGGCGCCGACTCAAATTTCTGCCTTAAAAAAAAAACCTGCTGTGTGAAAATTTGTGCAAAAGCACTTGTTTTACTGCAAATTTAAAATCACACTGCTTTTACAACTAGGGTCATTTTAATGCCATGTTGATTTTTGCCAACCTTTCAAATCACGTGGCTGACTTAAAAACAAAACAAAAAAGAGTTATTAAAGTAATCACTTACTAGCACCTAAATAAGCAAGTGCTTTAGCATACACTAAATGATTTATTTTAAAAGTCAACGGGGGAAAATATTTTTTAAATTATATACAAAATGTGCCCTTCCCAGCCCACATGGCTATGTCACACCCACTAGTGGCAGGATATGGAAAGCCAATTGAAATTCTACAAACATTTATTGCACTCAGATATTACCGTACTTTAGAAAGTCATGGCTTTCCCCCATTAATTCTGGTAGCTGTAGAAGGGTGCTGAGAATTGTTAAGAATGCCCTATTCCCCTCACAAAGCTACAACAAACAGAGTAGTTTAGCAATCAATCCTACTTTACAGGGAACTCTGTAGCTCTATGAGAGGAATAGGAGATCTCCCTTAACTACACCTCCCAGAATTATTTGGGGGAAGCCTGTTAGCAATTTCACTCCTCCAATGCTGCAGATGAGATTGTTGTAAATCAAATGCCTGTCTGGGACAAGTCTGGGAAAGGAAGGATGTCTGTTTGAACATTTGATGTGTGGGGAGAAAGGCCACCTGAAAGGTGACTGCAGGAAGCACCAGAAGCCCAAGGAAGCTACAAGGAGCTTTGGGGCAGGAGGGGCCAGTGGCAAGAATTGTGCCAAGCCCAGCTCTACCCAGGCACTTGCTTTGATCACGCAATGCACCACCTCACCTACCCTGGTTGATTATTATTCTGAATATGCATGGGTGTATATGCGAGACTGTTTGAAGTGGTATGGTGCAAACGTGGCATAATCTCATTCTGGCTTTGCATAAATGAGCATCTGGAGACAAATTATGTATTCCGGTTGAAGATCTGGTCCTTATTAGGTCAACTCATTTACTTCAAAAAGGTGACAACAGGATGATACACTGTTGGTGGAGCCCTTGGTGACTCACCAGTGAATGCCCATTCATTCTTAACTTTTATCATGTTGCCAAGTCACGATGGCTTTTTCCATCCTGGCATTTTTAAAATATATATAAAAAAGTAGGGGAAAGTCTGCATCAAACTGTACATGATTTCAGAAAGGTGGAATTCTACTGACCACTGGGTTTGTTTATCTAGAAAGAAGAGAACACTCTGCCCCTGTTATATTGGGGACAGGCACCAAACTGTGAGAGCTGAGCACATGGAATTCAGCGGGCTTCCTACCGGACTATTTGTATAACAGGAGGAAGGAATGAAGTTCAGTGACAGCAGAACACATGCTATGTATGCGAAAGATCCCAGTTTCACTCCTTGGCATCTCCCGGGAAAGACTCCTGCCCATGGAGAGACACAGCCAGTTGGTGAAGACAATAGGCCAATGGTTTTATTCAATAGAATCATAGAATTGTAAAGCTGGAAGGGACCCAGCGGTCATCTAGTCCAACCCCCTGCAATGCAGGAATCTCAACATGCGGTCCCCCATACAATTTGAAACCATACGAGACCCTGCTTAGCTTTGCAAATGTGCCAGCAGTTTCATTGCTGCAGCACAAGGAAGCTTTCTATTTATTTATTTATTTATTTATTTATTTAGTAAGTAAGTAAGTAAGTAAGTATTTGCCACTTGGTTGTAAAACAAAACAAGAGCTCAAAACAGTTTCAAACCTACAGAAATGGGATTGTCACCACAATGAAATTATATGGAAATATGCAAAGTAAATGTCATTTTGGTACTTTTAATATATGAATCTTCAATCATAACTACAACGTATTTACATTTATTTGCATTTAATATACAAATCTCCAGTCATGTATACGTGTTATACCAGCACACCATGCTTCTGAGTAGTGTTGGTGCAAAGGTTCTCCCTGCAATCTAAGAGTTACATTTCATCAGCATCTCTGCACTTTACAAGGCCTGCACAGACCCTCCATGTCCTCTTCTAATCTCTAGAGCAAGCGCTAAGATCCCTGAGAAAGAGCCTTTAACAACAAAAACCCTGGCTTTCTCAAATTTGGCTTAACGTGATAACACTGCAGCTGGTATGCAAAAATCACATACTTCCTGAAGGTGAACAGAAGCTACATTCTGTTGAACAAAATAAGGTTATTGAGCACAGGTCTAGCTTTCAAGGGAAGATAAAAATCAAAGATATTTTCATCCGCTAATAGTCAAGACAGCTACATTACAAATGATGCTTATGATAATCCACTCAGCGGCTCACTATTCTGATGTGACATTTTTCTATGAATATATAAATAAGAGATAGAATTGTTCATTTCTTAACTTCTCATTTCAGCGAGAGAGAAAATCATCATTCAGGCAGGCAATCGGAATCAAAGTACATGTGTCTCCTCCTCTGACATGCAGGGAATTTAGGCCAAGCTGTAGGAATTTGTCTGCTCTGCATGGGAATAGCTCTAAGCTGGGTTCCCTCCTTGCACCAACATACTGTACATGTATAGTTGGAATTGGCCGAGTGGGCTCTCCATCTCGCTCCCCTACCCACCCAAGGAAATGCCACCTCTTTCTCTTTCCTAAGCTGCCACTTCCCCCAGTCCTCCTGACTCAAATCCTGCCAAGCGCAATGGGCAAAGTGGCAAACTGGGACTATGGGCTTTAAAAGGTGGTTCTCAACTGGAGCTGTGGATTTGCAACACATGCACAGAACAGTGGATTTGCCTAGGATGGGCATCCAGGGGAAATGTCCTATTTTTTTTTTTTAAAAAAAGATTTTTATTAAGTTTTTCAAAAGTTATATAAAGACAAAACAAAACAATAATAAAAAACAGACAAAAATAAAAAACAAGTATAGTTTCAATCCCTTTTTTTTCTTATAACTTACTTTCCCGACTTCCTCATACCTCCCCTCTCTGTATTCCAATTTCTATTTTATTAGTTCAGCAAATCCTTTCCCTTAATTTTCATTTAATTTTTGGCCCTTTTTATCCAGTGAGGAAGATCTTCCCCTTAATCCCAGAAGTGTGGGGCCTTTGTAGAAATTAAAGGAAAGGGCACTTTGCACATGCCAAAGGGGTATCAGTCAGTAAGTCCTTTTATTTCCTGAGAATCACTGCAAAACTCAAAATATTCTCAATTACTTCATGTGCCTGGGCTGACATCAAAGGCAGGATCTGGTGAGCCACTGATGCCTGCCTGCTAGCTGGCGCCATAGTGAGCTCCTCTCTGTCTGGAATACAGGCAATTTCTTGTACAAAGCCTGAAGTGGGAAACTTTGGGGGTGGGCAAAGGAGCAGCGGACAGGAGCCCAGGAGAATAGTCCACCCCCCCCCCCCCGAGATCCTACATTTAAATCAAAATTGCCTGCATTTTCCCCAAGGGCAGGCATCTCACACTTTCCACTTGCATTTTGCTACCACTTTCCTTATTGTGGAAAGTCCAATGTTTTGGGGAAGAGGGTTAAACTCCCAATTGCACAACCGGAATTTGTTGGTATGCTGTTGAAATTAGTGACTGTCTTAAGGCACCCTTGACATAAGTTTGTTATGCTCTTGTTCTGGGTGCTTAGCACTAAATTACGGCTCACAAGAACCCACCACTTGATGCAATGTGTTGGGTTAAATTTCTGGACTGATGGTCCATTCGCTGAAATGAAGAGTAGGCAAGCAAGTTATTCAACGGTAAGGGAAGAATGTTTGTAACTAAAACTGGTGGTGTTTTCGTTGTCGTCACCAGTTCCAGCACTACTTCTCCATTCACATTAAATAATAAAAAAACCTTGTACACACAGTCCTTCATCTATTTTGGAGTTCGTGTTCTAAGTGCATAATGTGTTCTTCTCCGTGAGGCACATCTTCATCTGGCCATCTGTGGAGATCTGGGATTCTCAGATCTACAAGACGTTCACTGTATGTTATGCCATGAACATCAGCTGCCTCTTTGTCTCCCTTCACACAAATTGGCTGCTGTCAGCAGTCTGGAGCACAAATCGCCCACCGATCCCTGATCAAAAAACCTGTCAAATGCCTATGACTCTGTTGCCTTTTTCCCTAGATGAAGCCCTTTCCTGAAATGAGCCTTTGCTCTCGAGCTCTGCTAACCATCAGAGCATGTTTTCCAAGCCTTGTTGCTTTGTGTGTTTTGTCAGACTATAAAGTCGTGGTACTCCGGTGCTTGAGACGGATGGAAAGCTCTGACAACACATACTGTCATACCAGAGTCCCAAATATAGAACAAACTCCACAGAGAATATTCTGTAAGGCCTCTGTATGTCGGTCTTACTGTTGCACCTCTCTTTTAATCACATGCAATCGCTGTGCAAGGCAAAACAGGTCTACTAACTCGGTCTCTTATCAAATTCATATTTTCTCTGTTGGAAAAAGGAAGCATACTGGGTGGGTGGGTACAGGTGGGTGGGAGAGAGAGAGAGAGAGAGAGAGAGAGAGAGAGAGAGAGAGAGAGAGTTTTCTAAATTGTAAGTGCTGTTTCTAGAAGTTGGAAGAAGAATGCAATAGAACTCTGAGTCAGGAACTTGCATTTCCCATCAGTTCCTCCCGCAGGGATGCTTTCTTTTTCTCAGAAGTCCTGACTTTGAAGAGTGAAAAGCAAATGCCCAGCAGAGGTTCAAGGACCTGGAAGGATGGAGGCTTTGGCTCAGAGAAGTCTGTTGTTCTTTGGGATTCTCCAATTGCAACTGTAAAAGCCTGTTCTGAAGGAAGTTTGATGCTTTGATCCTAGGTAGGCTTGCTACTATTTTTGTAAAAAAAAAAAAAATCACCAAGGCTTAGAGTAACAGGAGGTAGAGACCACCCATTCTATGAAAATAACAACTCCAGGGAAGATTAAGGGTCACATCAGACTTCTTCTTTTTTAAGCATTAACTTTTGCTTCCTATGTTTGTATGGCTCCTCGCTATTACCCCAATAAATTACAGCATTTAAAACCACTCCTGTGTGCATTATTCTTACAGCAATATTGCAGCAGAGTGCTACTGTTTCTCCAAGGTATTGGGAAATGGGTAGACCGGCAAAACTAGTAAGGGAGTTCTACGTTAGAATGACCAGGCATTGAAATTAAAAGTTTGACCAGATTCACTAGGCCCAACATTCTTGCTTCTGGGTTTACACATTTCATTCTATGACCAAAAGTATATGTCTGAAGTTGACCTATCTTATAGTTTCACTTTCCTTGGCTAATTTGTTCTGTAGAAGATTTGAATCACTTCTCTGAACGATTCACTCAGTGTCCTTGGACCTAATCTTAGCCTCCCTAGTGGAGGGTAAATCACATTCCTTAGGTAAACCATTAAATTAAATGGGTAAGCACAAATGCTTAATTCCTTGATGATATAGTATATATTCTGTGATGGGATGTGTAGTCTGTGGATGAGATTGTGTGCTTTAGTTGCTGACTATGCGCTTATTTTGAGTTCTTGTTTTGTACAGTGCTACCTCGGGTTACATACGCTTCAGATTACAGACTCCGTTAACCCAGAAATAGTACCTCGGGTTAAGAACTTTGTTTCAGGATCAGAACAGAAATCGTGCTCTGGCGGCGCAGCAGCAGCAGGAGGCCCCATTAGCTAAAGTGGTGCTTCAGGTTAAGAACTGTTTCAGGTTAAGAACGGACCTCCGGAACGAATTAAGTACTTAACCTGAGGTACCACTGTATTTGCAGCACACTGTACTGGTCCAGGCTATGGAAAATTGATAGCAGAGCTGCATAACATCTCTGGGAGGTGGGGAAGGAGTGGGCAGTTTCTTCTTGAATGAGAATTCCACCCCAAAGTGAGTCTCTCGCTTGCCTTGAGATAGAAAGAGTTTTGTCATTCTCTGCTCCATGTACTGCACTCATTACGAAATGCATTAGTATACCAATGCTCTCAAATTAAATATTTAAGAACATAAGAAGAGCCCAATGGTCCATCAAGCATCCTGCTCTCACAGTGGCCAACAAGATGTCCATGGGAAGCCCCCTATCAGAACTTGAGCACAACTGAACTTGCAATTTCCACCAACTGGTATTCAGCAGCAGGCTGCCCCAGACAGGGGAGGTAGCTCATAGACATCACAGCCAGCCATTGATAGTCTTACCCTCCATAAATTTGTCTAGGATAAACAAGTAGGTTTCTCCACACCAAAGCTAGACATATACAACTGATGAGCAATCTTCCCTTACCAAATGTTTATCGCTAGAGTGACTTCCAAAGCCCCAAACATGATTAACACCAAAAGCAAACAAGCAACACAAATTGCGAAGCAAAGCTGAAAGTTTGCAGTCTCCAGTTCAAATGGTTCTCAATTTAAAAGCTGGGTTGACAAGCCAAAGCCTCTTCTAATCCTGAGATAGCTAAATATGCATCTTGTTTCAAAGAGAAGATATAAAATACAGAATCCCTGATACAGTATCTGCTGACAGACTTGTTAAACTTTCCACCTAGCTTGAAACTTGAGGTGTATATTTTTAAAAGTTAAGCATTCCCCAACTTTGTATAACAATAATAATTTATAATATATATTTTATTTATACCCTGCCCATCTGGCCGGATTGCCCCAGCCACTCTGGGCAGCCCCCAACACATATTAAAACACAGTTGGGAGGCAGGGGGGGTCGGCCGCACCAGGCGCAACATCTGGGGGTTAGGGTTAGGGGGCGCAAATCCACGGGTTAGGGGGCGCAAATTACTTGCCTTGCCCCGGGTGCTGACAACCCACGCTACGCCACTGTTAAAACATAATAAAATGTCAAAAATTAATAATAACAATCCAATACTATACAAAAAATCACAATAACTTTAAAATAAACAACTTATATCAAATAAATAAATATTCAATAATCCATTTAAATCTAGTTGTGTATTTAAAATTGGGCTAAGAAAAGTTAAAAGTGTTAGCTTTATCATCCCAACAAGCTACAGAAGGGAAGCCACAATTCTTCATTTGTGAATCTGACTTAAAAGTCTACAAGCCAATTGCAGATACTATTTCCTATGGATTTCTGGTAGGTTACTTTCCCCTGTTCTTGAAACAGGCTATTTATCTTTAACAGTGGCGTCACGTGTCGAAATTCAGCAGGTACAACTCTTCTTCCCCTCCAGTGATGGAGAAAGCAGTACCTACTGGATTTCTGCCTACTCACTACTCACTATAAGACACACCCTTGCCTAGTGAAATGGTGGCAGCATTACATAAAATCTATACATGTACTTGAGAGATCAGCACAGTGCAGTGGACAGAGTAATCCCTGTTTAGTCATGAAACTCAGTGAGTGATCTTGGACTAGTCAACATAAACTCAGCATCTTCTAAATCACAGATAGTTGATGTGATAAAATGCCCTGAGCTTCTGAAGGAAAGCTGGAATACAGGTGTAATAAAATAATAATAATTATGAAAGCATTTTGCATCTAAAGGGTTCCCAACCTTTTTATCGGCCCTGCTTGTCTTCAGGCCAAGTCTCTATGTCATAATTTAGGCAATCTGCTTCTTCTTTAAAAACACTTGAACTCCCGCTCTGCCTTCATCTGTAAGTGACTGTCAAGTAGTAATTAAGTTCTAAGTTCAAATGGCCAAAGACGCATGCAGGCTACCATGCAGTTAAAACACAGCAGAAAATGATGTTCAACAAAACACCTACACAGAGCACTTACAGTAATGCAACAAGGATGATGAGTGGAAAACACTTGGCTTTATTGGGTCTCCCTCTAAGTGTGCTCTCCACTCTTTCCATTTAAGCTGACTCATCTGCCATCATTGTGATGTCAGGTGATTGATTGACAGGTGGGAGGGCTTGCCCACCAATCAAAGCAGCAGGTGGGGAATGCCTGCCAAATCTTGTTCCCAACTCCTGACATGCAAAGATGTTTGGGATGGCCCCATTCAAGCAGGCAGGTCATCATGAGATAAAAGCATGTCTGGCCCAAGGCACCTCAACATTTATACATCTCTCTCTCAAAATGGTTAAGGTATTTCAACACCACCCAGAAAGGTGAAATTGGATGGACACACCTAGCCCAAGACAACCCAAATTCTACAAAGAACTATTTTTTTAACGGCTCATAGTTAAGACTGAGGACATAGAATAACAGAATTGTAGAGATGGAAGGGACCACAAGGGTCACCTTGTCCAACCCCCTGCAATGCAAGAATCTTTCAGCCAATGTGGGGCTTGAACCCCCAACTCTGAGATTAAGAGCCTCATATTCCAACAACTGAGCTGTTTATATCAAAGCAGAGGTGAGCAATCCAGTATACAGCAAGCCAAACTACACCTGGAATGGAATGTGGGGCTGTGGGAATTCCATTTCTCTTCACATGCTTGAACCAAGTTCATATTTGGATTGGGGAGGGGGGCTTTTAGGAGTAGCCAAAAATTTGTGTGCATGTTTACAAAACCCAAGCTCTATTTGATAGTAAGATATCTGAGGTTCCAAAGAGTGCCGCAGAACTGTCATTAATCTGAGGCTAAGAAGCGCATAAAACTGAGGGCAGCGCTACTTTCCTGGGCAGAATATCGTTGCGGGAAAGAACTGAAGTCAAAGTGCGGCGTCCAACCAAGTTGTTTCTCCTTACAGTACTGCTCTCATTCCAGGTGGCCAGAACTGCTGGAGTGGAATTTTCCTGCAACGAGCAACATTAGTCATTGGCACACAGAGAGGGCCAAGTGACCTCACCATCCTTTAGTCAAAATAAATTTAACTAATTTGGAGGAGCTGGACTGATGGCTTTTATACTCCCTTTTCCAAGCTTATTTTCTTGAGGTAGTCAAAAGTTGTCCTTCAACAGAATCCAAATGAGACATTCTGGGGAATGTATTTCATGGTTGTTACAGTCTAATTCTGAATTAGCTGTAAACTTCCTTGGGTTTTCTTGTAAAAAGAAAGGCAGTACATAAGGGTACAAAATATTACATGGCCTGTATTTCAATGTTAAACTGCAGAGGTTTGGCAATAATGGAAAATCTGTTGCTGGCACCACATATTTCACAGACATGTTTCGGGAAACATCCATGCAGATCTCCATCATAAGGCCAATGGAGTGCTGGGGGAAGGAGAAGTTCTCGGAGGAAAAAGCTGATACCCCTCATTCAATTCATGTAAACATTTTAGGAGACCAAGTAAACATAACAACTAAAAAAGAAGACAATGCACTTCATCACATTTGGAACTTAAATCAGTGTGTGTGTTGATGAAGAGCTAAAGTTCTCATAGGTACACAATTCATCCCTGGAACCAGCTGTAATTAATGATTTGTATTCATTTGGCATACGCAAGACCTTTGGCACATTATTTACTGAAGTGTAGTTCCATGCAATAAAATTCAACTAAGCATTAGCTCGTTAGACTGAGTTTAGTTACTGCATTACATACAGAGGAAGGTGTGGGACCCTGTGTGGTTGAGCTATATAAAGTTCCAATAAAGTCTATAATGTGCTTATCCAGGCCATAGACCACATCCACTGTGAATGTGCTATGATAGTAATTGTTGTAAGTTCATCATGGTCTTCCTTTAGTGTTCAAAGCCCTAATAACTGTATATACCAGGAACAGGCAAACTCGGCCCTCCAGATGTTTTGGGACTACAACTCCCATCATCCCTGACCACTGGTCCTGTTAGCTAGGGATGATAATTGTAGTCCCAAAACATCTGGAGGGCCGAGTTTGCCTATGCCTGATATATACATTCAAATAAGACCCTCTGTCCTACTCACCATTGACAAAGTGCCTATCTTGGAAAATAAACATTTCCAACAGACTACCCCCCTATTTTGCCATATTTTGCTTCAGGGTACTTTCTTTTAGACTACAGGAGAAATATATTATTGCTTTCCGTAATGGGTACACTTCATTGGGAAAATAATAAAAAGGTTAGTTTCAAAATGCTGGGACGAAAATTTGGATTTAAACATCCTATAATCCCCTAGCTGGCCTTCAGGCTTCTTATAGGCTAAAAATAAAATGTTCCAATATTTGTAGGGCTGTGAAACAGCCATTTCAAGGCACATTTAAATGCCTATGTTTGGTATTTTGCCTCTTCATAGATTTAGCTGAAGGAAGGAAAGTATTTTGCATTTCCCATCTATAACACTGAGCATCTTTCATCTGTGTTCAAAGTCCAGGGAGGATGGGAGATTGAATCGGAAAGTCCATAGACAGAAGTCACTGTTATATCCTAAAAGATTATCTTCAATACTGGGAGCTCACTGTGACACAAGACTTACAATGCAGGGGATGATAAAGGTGGAGAATTTGGCCCTGGAATAATGGCTTTGTGCCAGAATACATCATGAATTTTTTTTATAGTCTATGCCTGAAGGAGAGTGATGGTTTTAAGAATGAATGGAAAACAAGAGGCTTCATCAGAATTCCAAGTCAGGAATAAGGCCCACAAGTGACCCCCAAACAGGGATGGCTTAATGATTCACAGTGTCACAGTTTGTCAAAGTAAGTCAGAGACATTCTGTGTAATGCTAAGCTAAACCATGGCTTGGTGTGAATATGTGTATGTGGGGGAACAGACAGCATAAATCATGATTGCTCCTCTTCTTCCCCCTGTCCTTCTGCTGCTGCTGTGTTACCCAAACCCAACCCATGGTTTAGCTTAGCATCATGTCCCAACCCAGGTTCTGGTTTGTCTCCCCCAAACAAACCATGATTGGCAAGCCAAGAACAAACCTTGGCGGTGATTTGGTGTAGTTTTGCATGCAAACCGGGCCATTGAAAAAGTGAGGTTGTTTTTGTCCGGAGGAAGCACACAAATACATGCATCACCTCTGTGAAATCACCTTATGCATATCCATTGTTTATAGTTTGTGTGTACATTAACATTTAAGGTGTCTGGGCTCATTTCAAACTGGTAGTTATGCTGAAAAGGGCATAACCACATGAACAGATAAAACAAAAAAAAAATCCTTCCAGTAGCACCTTAAAGACCAACTAAGTTAGTTCTTGGTATGAGCTTTCGTGTGCATGCACACTTCTTCAGATACACTTTTTTTTTTTTTTTACTATGGCAGACCAACACGGCTACCTATCTGTAACTGGAACACATGAACAGATGTTGCAGAAAACCCAGCATGCTGAAACCCTTGTATCTCTCTGCAAAAACAGCAAAGATCTTTGTGGTCTTAAAAATAGTTTTACATGCTTTCATGAGCTTCAGCCAACTGTGTCAGAACTGTCTGGTTCAAGAACCTCAGCAAAGCAGATCTTCTCTAGTCTCCAGTAATGATTAAATTTCCATTGCTAAGCCTTTCTAGTGAAATGACTGGGAGCAGTCTCAGTAGACTAGAGCATAGTGTTCTTAATTTATTGCAGTGGTTTTCAAACTACCGTATTTTTCCGCCTATATTTGTATAAGAAGACCCCTATTTTTGGAGATAATATTTAAGGAAGAAAAGCCAGTCTTATACATGGAAAAATATGGTATGTTCTGGAGAATGGTGAGAGTACCTCATCAAGGCTTCCCCAAAAAGGAGATCAGTACTGCTGACCAAATTTCCCTCAAAGACTGCTGATCTCAGCTCACTCAGTGGCAGTAATGCAATATGAATTTGCCAACAAGAATTTGCCCCAGAATTCTCTGCAAAAACAGAGGGTTTTGTGGCTTATATGCAGGGCATCCTTGACAGTAAAGTTAATGTGGAAGGATTTCCTAAAAGTGGGATGTTTGAAAACTACTGTGATGGGGGAATCAGGAACCAACCTGGGCCAATAGACAGGTGCTAACGTTTACAGTCCATCCCAAGCAACATTTACTCTGGAGTAAACTGCATCAAGTTCAGTGGGACCTACTTTAAAGTCAGAATACTTAGGATTGCAGCCTTAGCAAGCAAATCATTCCCTTCACTGTACTCGCAATCCTGGCAGAAGCAGCCACCGCCACCTTATGCCTCTTGAATGATGAAAATGGACTGGGGTTTTTATCTGCTTGACTTCCACTGCTTTTTAATTGGAGTCATGCAGCTTAGAACCCCATGTGGACCTAAGCAAGGAGGAAATGGCATATCCTCTGCTCAGCAGAACTCAGAGAGCCCTAGGACACTGGCTACCAGGTGTTCCCTAATGGCAGCCCTTTACTTTGAATACATTTAATACTGTTGTTGTTTTCATGGCTAAATCACATTGAAACGTTTCATGGGAAGAGATTAATAAATGAAATGAAATGCATCAAATAAGTTTTACTGCCGGGGGGAAAAGAACCCATAAACTGGCTGCAATACACTGTTGGCAGAAGGGGGATTGGTGCACCATCTCCTGGTCCCATCCCTGAAAAGTAGGGGCTGAGAGAGGAGTTGAGAAGGGAGTTCCTGCACACTGAATGGATCTGCATCATGCTGCCTAGAATCATGCTTCAGCCAGAAATGGAATCAGAGGTGGCCTTAGAAGACAGCACTGTTGGCACTCAAGGCCTAAAGTGAAATAAGCCCTTTCTGCTTGCAAGACATCTGGTGGGTCTAGATGAATGCTAGACTACAGGGATAGCTTAGCTGGTAGAACATGAGACTTCTTAATTTCAGGGCCGTGGGTTTGAGCCCCACACTGGGTGAAAGATTCCTGAATTGCTGGGGGCTGGACCAGATGATCCTTGTGGTCCCTTCCAACTCTCTGATTCTATTATCTATGACTTTTTGTCTGATCCTGTATTCTTCCTGCATCCTTAGGCCCCATCTGCACTATACATTTAAAGCAGTATCACACCAGTTTAAGCAGTAATGGCTCCCCCCCCCAAAAAAAAAAACAATCCTGGGAACTGTAGTTTGATACAGGTTCTGAGAGTTGTTAGGAGACCTGTACTTCCCTCACAGACCTACAATTCTCTGGGAAAAGACTGTTAAACCACTCCAAGAATTGTAGATCTGCAAGAGAGATAGGGGTCTCCCAACAACTCTTGGCACCTTTAACAAACCACAGTTCCCAGGATTCTTTGGGGAATGTATGACAAAGGGAAGGGGCATAGCTCTGTGGCAGAGCATATGCTTTGCATCTGAGTACTTCTGGGGTCAATCCATTGCATTCTCAGTTAAAATAAATCAATTGACCTTATGAATGCAAGGCAGGGAGAGAGTGCTGCCCATGGTCCTGAAAGGCCACTGCGGGTCAGAATAGAGTACCACTGGGTTATAGTTGGACCAATAGTCTGGCCCAGTCTTCTTTGATCATTTAGTTAGAGAAAGGAATAAAATAGAGTGGAGGGGAAGAATAGGAGCAAGGAGGATGCTGGGTCCTTCTGCTGATCATCATCTGCTTGGTTCAGCACCAAACAACTTATGAACTATAGCTGCAGCCTGTGGCCTGCATGTGTGACTCATTGCAAAAATGCACAGGCTGCACTGCCCTAAGAACATTTTGGGACAAGGTAAAAATCCACCTTGAGCCTTTTCTGGCTGAATGTTCCCATAAGTGGCATTCTGCTCTACAAGGTAGATAAGCGCCTCTTTTCGATCTTCTTGCAAAAAAGGATATGTTACGCAGGGCTTGACAGTCTGCTTGCGATGCCATGATCTGGTTATCTGCTGTAAGAATGAGGGTTCTAGTGCATGCACAGAGGAGCTCTCCTGACAACTAAAATGGCCCCATTCATTTCTGCCCCATTAATTTATGTCTGTACCGGCAGGAGGGTGCATAGGAGAAGTAAAAATTCAATGACTCATTCAGGTCTTCATTTGGCTAGAAATGAAGAAGTGTTTTGCCTGCTGGTCTTGTTTCCAGTTTCAGTGCACTCAAGGAAGCATGTGCAGGCTTCTGTGCGCACAATCCGTACACTTCTCTCTCTTTTTCAAAGTATGGATTGTGCAATAGGTTCTGTGTACATGGGACCCTTGAAGCAGCAGACACAACCCTGATGCTCATTTCTAGCTGAATGCCTAAACAGGGCTTGTACGTGCAGGTGCACACACAACTGGAGTTGATCCCCAGGATTCCACTCCACCAGTGGAATCCCAGAGAGCCTCACAAGGAATATTACCTTCCATGTACACCCAGCAGACTGCACTGTTAATGCACCAACTCCAGCTTAAGACAGTGGCCTAGCAACTGAATACTACTTAGGTGTTGTAAGCCGTTCAAGCCACTGGGCCTTATGAAATCAAGAGAATGGCACTTTTAAGCAAACCAAAGGAGAAAAATGGGGAGAGGAAATGGATGTGTAACTTAATTGCCTCTTGGCTACGCAAATTATAGGGCTTTTAAGGCTCTGACAACCTCAGTATTTCATTGGAAATAGAATCAATCCTTTTTTTAAAAAATGGTTGGGCCATTAAGATGGGGAGAGTTAAAGCAGTTAGTTAAGTGATATGCAGAGGCAATATGCTTGCTTGTTTTTTTTTAATAAGGCAACTCAGATGGGCTATATCACATTATCCTGTTGAGCCATATATCAAATGATGTTTCTGAACTCATCGAGCTCCTGCAGTCTTCCCAGTTCCTAATGCACATGGTTGAGCCAATGCTCCTTATCAGAGCCAGCCCAAAAACATCTCTATGCCTGAGGCGAAAAATTCAAATGAGTCTCCCTCCCATTGGTTGCCACTTTTCCATTTTTCCTGGCCAGGTTCATGTGACAAACAGCTGTTGCCCCTGGAGGTACAGCAATGGGAAATGTCTCCTACTGAATTTCTACCTGCCAGGAAAAGCCGACAAACACAGGCATCTTATGGCAGGGTAGAGTGGGAAAGGAGGTGCCAACCCTTTTAGCAGTGCCAGACACAGTGATGATAAATTAAGTAACTGACCATTTTTGATACATTTCAATGGTGCCTAAAATCTGCCGCCCAAGGCAGATACCTCATTTTGCCCAATGGTTGGGCTGGCAGCTTGTCATTTACCCTGGTGTCGGAGATACGCATGTCCCATAAAAGAGCTAGGGCCATCTGTCTTTGACTCTTTGCAGCTCTTGGGGGAGTGAGTGAGGAAATCTGGTTTCATGAACAGCATTAAAACGCCACCCTGGAAAGTCTGACAATCAGTAACGTTTTAAACGGCTTTGAATAGCCTTTTAAAATCGATAATATTTTATCTTGTTCACTTCCTAAACCCCTTTCTAATAATAATTATATATTAAAAGGAGGGTAACTTGATGGATCTCTGCAGATGGCCAGTGTGTATTCTTACTACACAAAGGGGCCAAGCCCAGTTTTAGCAAGTCAAACAGGATCGATAACAGTGAGATGCATTTATTCTACAATGGGATTTGCCTGTTGTTCTTCCACTAAATCATCCAGCAGGACACTTCCATGAAAACCTGGCAAAGCACTTTGCTACTTATGGATAGAAACAGGTTTCCAAACTGTGGTTTGGGTTAGTTGGCTAAAAAGCTAGCACAGGTATAATGCTAACCTCTGAAGTTAAATGGGAAGTGCCTGCACAAGAGAAGAAGAGGAAGGAGTTCACAATCCCACAAGGGTCAGAGAAAAAGAATGGATGTCTATAATTTTGTATACTGAAGACGTAGGGGGAGAAATTAACTTGTATTAGAGAAACCAGAGAATGATATGGGAATATCAATATTTCTAATAGAAGCTGGAGAAACATTATTGATTCTTGAAATAACCATTAACAAACTGTCTGCTGCTGTGAGCTTGTGGATTTAGTTTATGGTTTGCTATTAAGTTGGCTGTTATGTTTTATGTCTACATATTTTTTTTAAAAAAAGGGAGGGAGGGAATAGCACACTTGACCACCTAAAGAGGACCAGATAGTGTTATATCATCATCACCATCATCATCAGGCCGATATATTCTTGCCTGTGACAATTGCTCCTCTGGCTTCACCCTCCTGAGTTGAACAAAGGTCCCCTTCTTTTAAAAAAAAGTTCTGCCCATTCTCCCTCACTGCCTCTTCAGCCTAGAAATCCCCTGTAGCTTATTTTGTAACCTCTTGCTCACTTTCCACCTCTCTCCCAAATCTTCACCAACAATTGCTATTGAACATATGAAGTTGATTCATATGAACAATCAGGCCATTGATCCACCTTGCCTAGCCCTACTACCTAAGGACATTTTAAACCAAATATGCCAAGGGCTTAACTCCTGAGTTGCAGCCCCATTCTGAAACTGAGAGTATTGGGCTGCAATCCTGTGCTCACTTGCAGCATTTACAACCATCCACGCCTCAGTACTCTCCCACACACCCCAGTTCTGCCTTCATCCCCCAAAACTATGTAAATGTATATTGTAATTATCCTCTGGACCAGTGTTTCCCAAACTTGGGTCTCCAGCTGCTGTTGGACTACAACTCCCACCATCCCTAACTAACAGAACCAGTGATCAGGGATTATGGGAATTGTAGTCCCCCCAAAAAGCTGGAGATCCAGGTTTGGGAAGCCCTGCTCTACACCAACATTTCTCAACCTTGAGTCTCCAAATGTTGTTGGGCTGCAGTTCCCATCATCCCTGACCACTGGTTCTGCTAGCTAGGGATAATGGGAGTTGTAGTCCAACAACATCTGGGGACCCAAAGTTGAGAAAGGCTGCTCTAGACAATGACCTGCCTGTGCTGCTGTGAGATGTTCTGTGTACCCTGAAAGTGTATCACTTTCTGATGGCAAATTCAATGGACTGCACTGCTTGGAGGTCTTCAAACTTACTGCAGGGGTGGGGAATCTCTGACCTGTGGGCCAAAGTGGCCCAATTTGGCTTGAGGGGCCACTTTCCCCAAACAATGCTCACTCACCAAACACATGACATTGTGAGGCGGGTGCATGCAGTGAGTTTTGTTTGTGTTTGTGTGTGAGAGGGGAGGAGGGAGTTGTTGGGTAAAATTAGCCATACCAATTTGTACATGTAAATTGGTTTTCATACATGGAAATTCCTTTTCCATTTAAGTTGGGCATTTGCTGCTTTGGAAGGTAAAACCTTTTGTCCCTCCCTCACTCTGTGCACCTGAAGAGCAGAAATTTTCAGCATTAAGGAGTGAGCTGCCTCTGAATGCATCAGGTCAGAAGGGAAAGGTGCACAAAGGAGAAAGGATCCCAAGGGCTAAATCCAAAGTCCACTTGGAGACTGGAAGAATGGAGAGAAGGTTGGGGTAGGTACATAAAGGATGACCTAGAAAAGCATCACTACTTGAGATATTCAATTTCTAATCCAGGTCTGATTACATTAGATTCAACATCCTCTTTCTAGCGTTGCATACTAGCTAATTCTCTGCTCTACATTGCTCTCATCTTGCTCTTATCTTGCTTGCATTTCAATGCCGAGCAGAAGAAGCAAACGTCCCTAGGGCTCCTAATTCAGTAAGTGTAACAATTATGTTACAATTTATGCATATGCATATGCTGTAACAGCTACTTCAACAAATAAACCATAGAAAATTCCTGAGAGGGAGGAACGGTGAGCTGGTTTGAGTTATACGGAAAGGTTCATTAGAATAAAAACTGAATGCTAAAGCTGCAACTGCATGAAAAACCCACCACATAAACCATGAGAGCTAGTGTAGTGTGGAGGTTCTGGTGTCGGACTAAGAATGGGAAGCCCTGGGTGCAAATTCTACATTTAGACATGAAACAAACAGGGTGACTTTTGGGTGGTTGCTATCTCTCATCCTAAACCACCTCACCCCACACAGCTTATTGGCCCAGCTCCACACTCTCTTCAAGAGTTCTTGCCCTTTTTTATTGAACTGTGGTAATGCTTCTTGCTTGCTTGGATAGACAATGTGTTTGTGGATGTTTGTGTGTGTGCACATGCAGAAACCTCTGACTTTTGTCTGGCTGGAGTGTAGCCTACTGTGTGATGGTATGAGTCTGTCTATTTATCTATCTATCTGTCTGTCTATCTATCTGGGCGGCTCCCAAGGGAATATTAAAAACACAATAAAACATCAAACATTAAAAACTTCCCTAAACAGGGCTGCCTTCTGATGTCTTCTAAAATTCAGGTAGTTGTTTATTTCCTTGTCATCTGATGGGAGGGTGTCACTACCAAGAAGGCCCTCTGCCTGGTTCCCTGTAACTTCACTGCTCGCGGGGAGGGAACCACCAGAAGGCCCTCGGAGCTGGACCTCAGTATCCGGGCTGGGCAATGGGGGTGTAGATGATCCTTACTCTGCCCATTTTTTGTCTCTGGCTCCGCCCACCATCAGCATATGGCCCCTGGAAGGTTGTGGAGGAGGGAAAGATGCCCTCAGAACTGGGAAAGAATCCTCACCTCTCCCTTAAACCAAGTTCCTTCCGTCAGACTGCTAAAGAAACCTCGTTTGCTTTTATAGATGCTGCCTTGACACGTTAAACAAAATCAGCCTGCCATCTGTCGCACAAGGACATTTAAGGAAAACTAGTGGATTTAGTGTTTATTTTGGCTCCCAACACATCACCTGTTCTCTCTCACCCATCCCCTCCCCTAGAATCACAAGGCAGCAAGGTCCAGGCAAAAGATACATTTTACGAATGATTCTTTGTGATTAATAGCCGTTGACTCAGGTCCAGTCTCCAATGGACAGGCCTCCTGCTGTTGTCCTTTCTTGGTTATAGCAAGAGAGCCTAGCTGATGCTCTGAGAGATTTTCCTTTTAAGAACAGAATACCGCATTCACAAATGGTAGCTGGGGAGAACATGTGTTGCTTAAAAGGGCTAAGAATAGCCCTGCCAACAAGACCTGCCGTTGAAAACTGAAATCCTTCTGAAATCTAAAAGCCAGGTTATTTGGTTCTTTAGTGGCCTGTGAACTTCAAAGCTGAAACTTTTTTAGAAACTTAACCCCTTAGGATGCAGTCGGCATGCATCACGCAGAGGGGAATGACAAATGAAAGCATTAAACCTGAGGGAGAAAAATATCACATTGGTATGGGTGATGGATTTGAAGGGTTTTAGGGAATTTGCAGAAACATACTGTAGTCTAACTGCTATGCATTTTTTAAAATGGAACTGATACAGTGTATCACACCATACATTTAAAGTGCACCAAAACCGTATCATTTCTCCCACAGAATCCTCAGAATTGCAGTTTGTTAATGGTGCTGGGAACTGTAGATCTCTGAGAGGTAAACTCTAGTTCCCATGATTTGGGGGTGGGGGGTCGGAATATGCATTCACAGCTAGATGTGAATTAAATGCTCAACCCTAAAGTCTAGCTTGTGGGAGTCTGTGTTGAATTAAGAAAAAGCTTGTACGGCATATAGAATCTTGGCCTAGGTTGGCATCATTTCTTGGAAAGCAGCCCTTTGCCACTAGCTGGGAGCACAATCGGTACCCTCTGCGAATGGAAACCTGGAGATAATTGGCTGGCGGTTGATGGCAAGCCCTGTGATTCTGGACAGAATCCCACCACCCTACAGCACTGCAGATGGTGAAACCTCTGGCTGCATTGTGATTTTGTCATTGCTAAACTTTGAGGGGCCCTTTTTCTTCCTGTCTGAATCTCTGGGAAGATGAAGTAAAGCTGTGTGGAGAGATGCATCAGGAGGGTTTAAGGACGTATGTAGCAGTCCAAACTAATGGGAGCATGTACAGCGACTCTGAGGAGTCGAGGGAGTTGTTTCAGTTGCTTTTCTTCTGCAGCTAGGATGTCATGGACCTTGCCCAGAGAAACTCTGAGCATATCTAGGCTACAGACTTAAATTGATTTTATCCCCTTACCACGGGGAGCACTGAAACAGCAGATCTGGGAATCTTCAACAGACAATTTTCAGCATCCTCATCAAACTGCAGTTCCCGGGATCTTTTTGAAGTTGCTTTGAGATTTATTTGTGGGCAGTGGCAAATAAATTCAGTAAATAGTAGCAGCAGTAATAGAAGTATTAGTACCAGCTGAGCTTTTAGTGTGAGAACTCCTCAGACCAGAGCTATGTTCAATATGCAGAGGCTAAATGCTCCTTAGGCAGGGGTCAGCAAATTGTTTCAGCGGGGGGGCGGTCCACTGTCCCTCAGTCCTTGTGGGGGCTGGACTATATTTTGAAAAAATAATAATAATGAACGAATTCCTATGCCCCACAAATACCCCAGAGATGCATTTTAAATAAAAGGACACATTCCACTCATGTAAAAACACGCTGATTCCCAGTCTGTCTGCGGGCCGGATTTAGAAGGCGATTGGGCCGGATCTGGCCCCTGGGCCTTAGTTTGCCTATCCATGTCCTTAGGTGAACCATCAATAGATGTCCAGTCAAGGAATAAGACGTATCCCTGCTTACATCACCCTGTATCTGTGATGGCTCCACCATCTCTTATACTGTCTGCTACTTTGCTTGGCAGTCTTTGGCAGAGGATTTTCCCATCTCTCCAACATCCTTTTAACTGGACAGCCACACAGAGATTGTCTTAAGTATTAAGTCGTATACAAGCAAATTAAAGAAATAAATAAAGACCACAGATTGATCTGCACACACAGCGCATGTGCTCTGCTATTGCAACATGAACTAGAAGAACCAAGTCTCATGGGCAACCCTCAATAAACCCTCCTTTATTTCAGGGAAAGTGGAGCTAATTTTGCAGACACCCTCCCAAGTTAAAAGTGCATTGTCCCGCCAACCCTATCTGCACCCCAACTAGAATTAATTTGCATCCTGACATGGTAGAGATTCACATCTCTCACAGCATGACTCAGCATTGTATCACAAGTAGGTGAGTATGGTTGATTTCGCTTGGCCATTAAAGTACAGAAGAGCAGAAAAACCTGAGCCAGGGGGGAAAGGAACCAGGAAGAAAGGCTGTTAGGCAAAATACACAGAGAGCGAGAGCACCATATTGGCCTTGTTTAACTACTTAAGGCTACAATCCGACTGACAATGTGTCGCCCGGTCTTCTCCTATTTCACCTATCTTGAAGCAGCTTGCACTGGCTTGCAGGACCAATTCAAGCTGCTGGACCTGATCTTTAAAACCCTAAACAGCTGAGGTCCTGATTATTTCAGGGAATTTCTCCTCCTTGTCCAGCATTCAAGGTCTCCTAAGGATGTCCTGTAGAGGAGACTACAAAGAGTGTGGCACACTCTGACTCTAGAACTTTCTCCCAAGAGAGGGTCTTTCAGCTTTCTTCCTGCTGTCTCTCCAGTAGTTTAAGGCTGTTGTTTTTTATTGAACTTTCAATTTTTGATATTGCCTGTCTTAATTTCTGTTTGGTGTGCAGGTTCTGCCCCTATTTAATAGGACTGCTTTGCTGGTTTGAATTCACTGTTTTGATGTTGTTTATGTATTTTGTAAATGACTCTCTTTTAAAATGAAATGTGGCATAATAAATAAAAAGAAAAACATCACCGTTTCTTCTCTATAATAACTGGTGCTAATGTTCAACTATACATACACAAACAAACAAGCACACACCCACCCCAGACTGATATATAAGACAGGGAAACTGAGCAGTTCTACAATCTCCTACCCAATCAGTCCCACGAGACACCCAAACCCTGTATTGCTCTGATGCTGTTAAGATTTCCTGCAAAGCTTCGCATTGGTGCACCTGATCCCTGCAAACCACAAGGGGACTCCACCAATCCTCTAGTAGGATCAGCATGAGCGGTAGAGCTTGGCACTTCTAGTGCCAAATTCCTGTTTGGGCTGCTCAGAGCTAAAGTTGTAGTGGCAGGGCTCGTTGAAAAAAGTTTTGAATTCTGCACTTCAGATCCAGTATGCATACTGCACTAGGATTTGGGGGACTAGGGTCCAAATCCCTTGGCCATGGAGCTCACTGGATGACTTCAGACAAGTCAACATCTCTGAGCCAAACCTACTTTGCAGGGTTGTTGTGAGGATAAGAGAGAGAGAGGATAAGTTGTGTATCCTTGGAGGAAAGGTGGGATATAAATGTAATAAGAATAATCTTTTGCTTCAAAAGGCCAGTTTCTGTAACCTGCATAAGTTATGCAACTTAAGTACATGTACATCTTATATTCCACCATTAATTTTGGTTCTGCTAATCATGGGGAGCAGGTAGGCACTACACAGGGCATTGAAATCCTGCCTTCAACCACTGAAAACCTTGTTCTGCAACCCCTGGAGCTTCTGAGATTTTAGCAGATCTTGCCTACACATTTTCAGGCCTAACTTCACAGCCGTAAGCACACACAAAATGTAAGGAAGTTGCATTCCATTACAGTGATACCTCGGGTTAAGAACTTAATTCATTCTGGAGGTCTGTTCTTAACCTGAAACTGTTCTTAACCTGAGGTACCACTTTAGCTAATGGGGCGTCCCTGCCGCCCCCGCCCTGCCGCCCCCGCACGATTTCTGTTCTCATCCTGAAGCAAAGTTCTTAACCCGAGGTACTATTTCTGGGTTAGCGGAGTCTGTAACCTGAAACATCTGTAACCCGAGGTACCACTGTAATTTACTGCTATATATATTTACCTGGACTGAACAACAATGTTTTCCTTTCCTTACTTTTCCCTCCCAGATTCACATGGCCTCCCCCTGACCCTAAGAAACCTATTTAGTGTTGTGATATTTTGCTCCAGGAATCAAAAACTCCAGTGGCTACATGAGGCTCATGTTCTGTGATCCTTCAGCAAATAGGATACTGTAGTTTGCATCATCTTTCTGCATCATAATTAGACTAGTAGGATGGAGAATATAACAGATTTGTTTCCTTCAACATGCTTCACGGGTGTAACTCAGGTATTCTTCTTTTCCTCTGTGTGCTATTAAATGGCTAAGCAATTGGAGATGCAACATTCCCTGCGAGGCAGGAGAAAAGATAAATGAACAGGGAGGCAGCTGGTTGTAAACTGTCACAGATAGGAGTGAGAGGCGTAAACACGGTTGCTTCATCTCTTGCAGGCTGGCTGGTACCTGACTCATTGAAAGATCAGAGAACATTACAATTACATTTACGTATTTGTATCCATTATTTGATTGCCTAGCAGAGACCATTTGGCACTTGGCTTGAGTGGGAAAGCCAGCCTTGGTAAGTGGGTGAAATATTTTGCAAGCCCAAATGCCGTCATATCTCAGGAAAAGCCTCCACCCGGCACATCCTAAGCCCGCCCACCCGCCACTCTGGCTGAATCACTCACAGCACTTAGGCAGCCTCTTTCCTTCTCAGTCTTTCTTCTTTATTTGGTGGGATGGTTCTCTCGCAAATGTTCATCATTTGATGACTGCAATATCAGGTGATGATGGCCTGCATAATTAGTACTCCAGTGTTGTACACATACGTATGAATTAGTCATAGGTTTTTGCCTTCAACGTGCCCGGTCTCATACCCAGCTACCCATAGATACATATCCCTGCTCCACCAGTCTTTTCTTCCCTCTTTATCCCCTTCTATCCTGTCATATATGGGACGCAGGTGGCGCTGTGGGTTAAAGCCTCAGCGCCTAGGACTTGCTGATTGAAAGGTCGGCGGTTCGAATCCCTGCGGCGGGGTGCGCTCCCGCTGCTCGGTCCCAGCGCCTGCCAACCTAGCAGTTCGAAAGCACCTCCGGGTGCAAGTAGATAAATAGGGACCGCTTACCAGCGGGAAGGTAAACGGCGTTTCCGTGTGCAGCTCTGGCTCGCCAGAGCAGCGATGTCACGCTGGCCACGTGACCCGGAAGTGTCTCCGGACAGCGCTGGCCCCTGGCCTCTTAAGTGAGATGGGCGCACAACCCCAGAGTCTGGCAAGACTGGCCCGTACGGGCAGGGGTACCTTTACCTTTACCTTATCCTGTCATATTCTCACTTTTCTCAACCTTTTCATGCAACCAAGGCAGCGCCTGGGGTCAGATCAAAACATCTGCCTTTTCTCATTCACCTCCTGCAGACAGCCACCACTTGCAGCATTTTCAGCCACAGGAAGACGAATATATTGATCTCTTTCCCTACTTTTACCTACAAGACTGGGAATGGAAACCACTGTCCGAGAGTGAGATCTGTTCTCTAGTGCTGCTTGTCATTTTAGATGGAAAGGCTTGCTGAGAGAAAAATTCTACTCCATTTAACTTCAAAGACAATTGCAAACATATAAGAGCAATGCTCTGTGAAACCTCAAAAGCCAAAGAGAGACTTTCCAGTAGTTGGAAGGGGGGGGCAAGGTTATAATGTTCTGCATAAGTCATAGCTCCTTCCTGTGACTAACATCAGCAGAGTAAGACATGCTAGATTTGTAGATTTGCAATAATCTGCACAAAGTTCAGATTTCATCTTTTCTTGGTGAATAGCCAGAGTTCTCTTAGAGCAAATGTGTATTTTGTGACCACACAATACATACTAACCTTTAAAAATACAATTTTTAAAGTATTTCTAATATATTTATAAGATCCAGCCAGCTAAAGTTTACATTTGGCAAGCTTAGTGAGGTAAATGAATATGTGAAGGCTTGGTTGATTGATGGATACAACACCAAATATCAGATGAGGCAGCTGAAAACATTCACCCCCTATCACAACACCTCAGACAAAAGATCTCATCGTATCAGCTCATTATATAAAGCACAATACTTTTCCTTCCAATGAAAGCAGTTCTCAATAGTGAATCATCAACAGATGAAACATGGAGCAATGTTCATGTATGAATTAGCCCAGGTAACCATTCTGAAATGTGCATCTGTCAAACAATAACAACAATCCCCAAGCATTGTGGGCTCCAGACATCCAATGTATTGTGAAAGTATGCATATTTGTGCTCATGATGGCATACTGGTGCATTCAAGCTATATGAAGCTACAATTTACAGCCAGAACATTGGAACATGTAGTCCACTCTTGTGTACTCCAATGTTCAGCAACAATTACTCAAAGTCTAAGGCAGAGGTCATTGTAGTGTTTGAGTCATGTCCATGTTTTACATATATTCCAGTTCACAAAGGGTTGGAACAGTTCCAGTGCAGGTCTAGAGACCAGTTTCTAAGGTGGCAAAGGACTGAGATTTCTAGTGCTCTCTTTGTTATGCTTGATGTTTGCTTGAGGTTTGGTGTTTTGTTTTGTTTTGTTGTTTTGTTTTGTTTAGCATTTTAGCGACCATCCTTTGTACTGCTCCTACAACTTACAGTCCTTTCGCTGAAGATGCCAATAGTTGAACCAGTTACATCCTGCTAGCAAAAAATGTATTCTGCCACTGAGCCATGGACCCCCTAAGAAACCTATTTTTAAAATGTTTAAAATACCCTGGCGCTTTCTTGAAAGCTTTAACCGAAATAAGTAGGCTAGTTCGTTTGAGAACCAACGTAGAAGGTTATTCATTTCATGTTTTGGTTATTTCAGCCTAAGACCATCTGTAATTTGAATCAAAGGCGGGTCAAGACGACTCCCCAAAACATCTGTTTTCACAGAAACAGCTGCCATGTGGTTCACAGTTGGGTTTGGGCAAATGTGCATGATGCCCACTGGCACTTGGAGAGATTCTATATTAAGCGTCATGCATTTAAGGGTACTGCTGGCTTCCAGAGTCAAAACCAGTGAGAAAATAGAAATATACTAGGCTGCCTTCCTAAATTTTCATGTCTCACTCTCTCTCCTGAAATGGAGGACTAGAAGACCCTCAGGCCTTCCAACTCTACGATTATCTCTCTTGGTTAAATAAACTCTGTCTTTACCCTTCTTCTGTGTTAGTTTTCCTTTCTTACTTAACTTCAGCAGCAACAAAATATGGCCAGGGGAATGGGAAAATCTGGCGCTAGGTCAACATTAGTGCACTGTAAGTAGTCCGTTCGAAATAATGAATTTGCCTCAGGTAAAGGAAGGGGAGAAACAGGAGGAGAAAATGGGTGCCCAGCCAGTGATCAGTCACCCTAGGGCACCTGAGCATGCGTTTTGACACCTGGTACTTGAAATCTAATTCAGGTTCTATCGATACATTTAAGCTGCAATCCTATACCGAGCCTTCCATAAGACTTACTTTTGAGATCGGATTGCACTCTGAAAGACTGTAAATGTATCCAATTTAGGTTTTTGCTGCTTCACATTGACTGACAAGGGATCTCCCCAAAGTGCCCCAAAATGTCTAGCTGCAAGCTTGCTGGCCACCTTCCAACATTCATAGTGGAGAGAATCTCCGTTCTACTTTGGATAGCAATACAGGTGGTCTTCTACAATTCACAAGGCTGGCATAGCATAAAATTTGATAGGTCAATAAAGAACCCAGTCCTTGATACATTTCTTTTCTTAAAAAAAAAGTCATGTGTTAAATACATAAATATAATAAATGATTTAATAAACTCTATTATTAGTTGTAGTACAAAATTTATATATTACCCTTTATCAAAAGATCCCAGGGTGATGTATGACATGAAAAACATTTTACAGAGCATAAAAAAATTATACAAAGCATAGTAATAGGCAGCATAATAGTAAAATAATCATAATAATTGTCCCCACCTTTAACAGGCCCTATGTTATTTAATGGCCAAAGGCCTGGATAAAGAGAAATGTTCTTTCCTGGTGCCCAAAGATATGTAATGATGGCGCCTGGTGAGCCTCCCTGGGAAGAGCATTCCATGGTCAGGGAGCCACCACAGAAAAGGCCCATTCTCATGTTGCCACATCACACCAAATTCAAGAGGGGCACTGGCATGCACAATCCTCACCTGCTTTGCTGTTTGATTCAGCTGTAGTACCATTTAGTCTGTGCTGACAGAAGAGGAAGATGTGATAAGCCAGGGATGGGGAATCTGGGGCCCTCCAAACAGTGGTGGCTGTTGCCCATTAAGACTAGAAAGCAGGGTGCCCAATTGTAGGGGGCACCAGAGCCAATGACAGAGCCATCCTCTTCCCTGCTGAGTTCTGCAAGGGGCAACACAGAGACTGAGGGGGAAGAAGCTGACAACCAGTGCCACCCCAAACCCCAACTGGTTTTAAGAAGACAGGCAGGTGGACCCTCACTGAAGCTGGTGGGGTAGTGCCCCATTCGCCCTAATGGACCAGCCTCCGGATATTGTTGGACTCAAAGTCTCATCAGGCCCAACCACAATGGCAAATTGCCACTGATGGTGGGAGTTGTAGTCCAATAACATCAAGAGGGCCACAGATAAGCACTCTTCTAACATGCTTCCAGCAAGGGGAACACCACAAGATTACCACACAGCCAAAGTTTTCCTCCCTTCACAAAACAAACAAAATGTAGCTGGATTCTAGTTCCAATCAGCTGCATCCCCAGTCAATGCTCACTATGATGGGAGTTGTAGTTTAGACACATTTAGAGGGCCACATGACCCCAACCCTGATATCATGCTGTCCAACGTTTCTCCTGTGAAAATAAGCATGTCCTATTCAAATTATTTATTATTATTATTATTATTATTATTATACCCTGGCCATCTGACTGGGTTGTCGCAGTCACTCTGGGCAGCTTGCAACATATATAAAGCATTAACTATGAAAACAAATCCCCACATACGGATGGCAGGTTGGAGAACTCCATACCCTCCAACATTTCTCCAATGAAAATAGGGACGTTGTCCTAAGGAAAAGCAGGATATTCCAAGTTCAAAACATAAACCCAGACGTCTTCTGTAACTCAGGAACTGTCCCTGGAAAACAGGGACACTTGGAGGGTCTGCAATATAAGTAAATAAGCAATCCTCAAGCCAAGGTATTGGGCTTTCTACATAAGGGCAAACTGTGTCCATGCCATTTCAATGATTAACTGCTATCAAGTGACTTAAGGTAAGGGTGGGGCTTTAGCACCTTATTGTGCCCACAGCCTGGTTGAAGCAAGGCAACGTTGGATCAACTCCAGATGCCGCCAACATTATCCAGAAGACCGGAAAGACTCCATGACATTGCAGGTCCGAGCCACAAGCAGTCAGGTGCACCTCAGGTCACCCTGACCTGGGTTCTGAAGGTGCAGTGCAAACAGACCTGCTGGAAACATCACAATAAATTCAGACCAGTAACCACCGATATTTCCTTCCAATGCCAAAACATCCAACTCCACAGTGCAAAATGAACATAATAGTACAAACGGGCAGTGTTTTATGGGACCTTCAACAACATGCCTGGAATGTGAGGAGGGGGCTTTCCCCCTTTCCCTCCCACCTTGAGGCCTTTCCTCTGCTGTGCTATATTAGTGGGATCAGATTTAGGGCTGACAACTAGTTGTGAACCTGAGCATTTGATTACTACACAGTAAGAGGAAATTGTGGCATGACAGTAAAGGTAAAGGGTAAAGGGGATGACTCGGGGGTTACAGCGCTCATCTCGCTTTATTGGCTGAGGGAGCTGACGTACAGCTTCCGGGTCAGGTGGCCAGCATGACTAAGCCGCTTCTGGCATGACAGTAGAGGGAAGTTAATCTACTGTTTTCTTATCTCTTCGATCCACCGCCACCAGTTTTCTGTAAATCCTGCCAGTGCATAAGTCCTTTGGGGTAATTATTTTTCTTTTAATTTACAGGTGTGTATACTTCTGCATACCAATGATACCCAGGTAGAGACCATTTGCTTACTTTTGGGTAGTCCTGTTTTGCTTCCAAACAGATAATAATAATAATAATAATAATAATAATAATAATAGGAGTAGTAGTAATTTTTTTATACCCCACCCACCTGGGCAGCTTTCAACAGAATATTAAAATACAATAATCTATTAAACATTAAAAGATTCCCTAAACAGGGCTGCCTTCAGTTTGGGTGATCATGTGATCACCCAAGCTCACAATTAGAATGATTATGGGCCATCTGATGTGCTATTCCTTGCATTTATACACTTTATATCACAATGTCATGAGCAACAACCCAGGAATAAGAATTCATCTAATTCCCCAACATTTCCCCCCCATTTTTAGATACAAACCAGGACCCAAGTTAAGGGAAGAACATCAAACACAATACATATTTCTCCCTAGATCATACAAGCAAACAGTACTTCTTAAAATTGCACAGTTATACTTTTAAAAACTGACATTAATAATTCAATTCATATCTTTAATAGAGAAATCACCAGTTATATATATATTACTCTGCTCTGCTGACTGAGCTATCCCAGCTACAAGTAGGGAGTCACACAATTGAATACTTCTCTATACAAGGGGTAGGGGGCCCCTGCACATGGAATGGCTATGTAGACTCTTCCCCCCCTCCCTGACTTAAATGTTCAAGAAAAATTTGGATTTATTTTTTTGCTTTTGTAGGAAGGAACACTCCGTTATGTGAGCTCCCACCTGCAGTTTGAAGCGGTACTTCCAGACAAAGGTTTATCACCTCTCAGTGAGAACCAAACTACATGTTATACCACACCAATGGTTTATCTTCTGTCTATCCTTAAACTTAATGCAGCCACAAGGAAGGAGAGGCTGCTAATTTGAACAGGGAAGTGGCTTAGGGATTTTCAACTCTGTTTCCCCATCCTATTGTGCCAGTCTAAACCACATACCCCCTAGCTGCTATTTGAGAAGAAATGATAATGCAGGCAACTGCATTCCACCCACCAGCAAAATGTAAGAAAAGGGTGAGGAGGGAAGGGATTGGGATAACAGTGCAGGGAGGGAAGTGTTAAAATGCCTCCAGGTTGCATGTGAAGTCCAATTAGCAGTTCCTTTCCCTCACTATAGCTGCATTTAGTAAAAGCAAACAGGGGAAGATTAATCAACTCCTAATCTCCTGATGCAGCATGCAGTGAGAATAAAGTCATGGGAACTAGGCCCTTATGTTCAAAATGATGCCTCCTTTAATAATAATAATAAAAACCACACTGTATACAATACCAGCATGCTTTGCCAGGAAAATGGCCAGAACCTCTCTCTTTCTTTTTTCTCCCTAGTATGTTCATTTGTATGATTTGCAAGGAGGGGGATTTTATGTGGGAGAGATTCAAGCATTTGACATCTTCCCACAGACACATTCACAATCTGAAATGGTGCAGCTCAGCAATGGATAATGTGGGTCTTCTTTGGCTGATCTGCTTCTCCCTCTTGTATGGAGGCAGTGCCTTAAATCCCAGTCAGCTTTCCTCCACCTGCTGCCCTCCAGATGTTTCAGACTGCAGTTTCTATCATCCCTGACCATTAGGCACATACTGCCTGTGGATTATGAGAGCTGTTTTTATCACGTATTTTTATGCTGTGAACCCCCCCCCCCCCCCGAGATCTAAAGATGAAGGGTGACACTAACTAACTAACTAACTAACAACTACTACAACACCACGGAATTATTAGCACCTCTCCAGGAATCGTTGGGGGAATTCTGTGGAGGGAGCCATGATAGTTACATTAATATAAAGCTTATAAAGAGGTTTGTATTGTAGAATATGCTCCCTGCCCCAACAAATACCCTTAAAAGTACAACTCTGTTTAGAAAATCCAGGTGTCTTTGAAAATCTCCCGCTTGCTTTCCTCTGCCCTCTGCCAGACAGACACTCACAGATCTGAATTTGCTTGCTCCCAGGCATAAAATCATTTCTCCACACGGCGGAAACCAACCCTCACATAACTAAGATGTGTGGGATTGAAAGCAAGGGGTGTCACCCAGGAGTGAGCATTCTTATTTATTTTTATTTTTCGTTTCAGCTACTTTGTATTTCCTTTCACACATTGGAGGGCCAACCGTTCCTAAATATTGTGGAAGTTTTTGCTTTGTTCCATTCCCTGTTGGAAATAAACCTTACCCATTCTCCCTTTCTTCCCTTTCCATTATATCATGGCATCAGAAACCTTAAGGTGCAAAGTATGCACAACTAAACAAGTTATTTGGGCAGTAACAAGGCAGAAAATCAAATAAGCGGGGATTTGTGTAGCCCCTTTAATGGCCAAAAAAATACAACAACAAGAAATGAAATAATATAATTTCCTGATTTTTAATGACACCCCAAAACACTGTCAGAGGTGCATGCCTCAATTTGCCTAATGTTAGGGCCCTGGTTGGGGCTTCCTAACATATTGAGAAGATGGAGCATTCAGAAAATTAGAGAAAAGAGCTCTCACAAGAGAGGAAACTGAATGCATGCAATATGGTGCTTTCAGTTTTGAATGAGAAAGCTCCTTTTCAAAGACAGTTTATGAAGTGTCAGCTATTAGCTTGCTCAGGGGCTTAGGGAGGGCAGCATGCCAGGAGGAGTGCCATCTCTGCAGTTTCTCTTGGACTTTAAGCACAGCACAGTACAGCACTATTCAGCCACCCTGTACAAGTGGAGATGTGTGACTGTCCAGATTTATCAACGACTCTTTGAGAGACGCTGCAGGGTTAACTGACTTGGCAAGTGGGACATACAAGAGCCCACTCAGGCTGTAGAAATTGCTAATACTGCTGGACGTTCAAAGGGTGGAAACTTGTTCCTACAACCGAGTCCACGAGGATGACTTGGCAGGATGACCTGGCAACCCACAGAAGAACTATAGGTACTTTGTTCAGTTCTGTAACTTTGGGATCAGGTGCTCAAAGGAAATATAGGTAGTGCTGGTAATCATCTCCGAACAATTTCTGGGTATTTGCTGACTTCTGGACTCCTTAAATATGTTTCTTGCAACAAACAAAGGAAAGCACTTGAATATATTTATTAATATATGAAAACATAGAGAGAGGGAGAGAGAGAGATAGGAAACTCGTTCAGACCTATCTAGCTACCGTATTTGGCTTTCCTTTCTGAGGAGCCAGTTCTCTTCAAAAATATACATTTGTCATCATATAAATAGGGATGAGTGTTACAACCCCAACAAATCTTCCTTTCCAAAAACTCACATTTCCATTTCCCCTCCACAAAAAGAATCTCTTCAGCAGGAAAAGGCTATTGCTGTTATTTACTTAGCAAGTCAAAATGAATTTTAAAGCTTCAAAATACCCCATAGCTTATGATAGCATGCTTTCCAGAGTAAACCCAGTTTGAAATGATGGCAATTCGTCTGCTGGAAGATCGCAGGCACTTTTAGGAAACTCTGAGCATTCTACGACTTAACTACACATACTTGAGCCCCCCCCTATTTTGATGGGATTTAGATGCACCTAACTTTCTCAAGGTTGCATTCATAATTGACACACAGAGACACACATACATCCCTACTTCATCACCACTTTCAAATTAAAAATAAAAATGAATCCACGTTTGCACAGCCAGGTTATGCCATATCTTGGGGGAAGCAGGGGAAGCCGATAGCTGAATGTCAAATCATGACAGCAACCTAGCAACCATATATATTTAAAAGGTTTGGGTGCTTTTTGTGTAGCTGGGTGCCAGGAATAGCTGAAGCAGATCTATTCTTCCATTCGTAATCCGAAAAATGTGAAAAGGGGAAGGGAGAAACTCCAGCTGCTGGTCTATTTTGGAGGGTCCAAATAGCCTGTCAGATGCCACGTTAGCAAATATAGAGCATTAACAATGTTTTAGCTAAAAAGAATTCTTACAAAGACTGGGGTGGGTGGGGATCCTCATTATACTCTGTTTCCTAACCTTCAAAATGGGATGGCATTTTAAGCATATTCTACCTTCTGGGTAGCTATACGTAAAACTGGAAGGGGAAATCCTAACAAGGCAGCTGTAAGCCACATTACACATTGTTTGGAGTAATCCCACTGAGCAGGAAATGGCTGTTGGCTTCACTGTTTGCCTTGACAAGAATCTCAAATCCACAGTGGGGAAATATATTTATTAGGACCTACCCAAGCCTCACAAAATAATCAAGGTTTTGAGTTCTCTAGAACTTTTCGTGAGGCTATGTATTAAGCAAAGGGGGAGTGGGAGGGGGGTGAGAACGAAAAAGTTGGCATGATGTTAAAGTCCTTAGCAAGAGTCAAGTCATCCCTTTACAGGAAGTTGGCAGTGAAGAGGCAACACTTTGCTTCCCTGAGACGTCCCTTTTGAGCTCTTTCTTGATGGATTTTTTGTTAAAGCTGACATGCTCCAGGTTTTAGTGGGCCTCTAAAGGTTGAGGCGGAAGGGAGATGGCAGGGTTGGCACTGCTCACATTCACTGGGCTGATTCACACATATCTGCTCATCACTTGATGAGAAAGGAGACGTTTCACATCTCAAATGCAACTGAGTCCATTCACATGCCAAGCTGCACATCTGGCAATGGCATGCGTGCACAAATGGGCCCAGGGAGGGACAACCAAGAGGGTGTCACCAATGCAGAAGGATAATGATTAGCCAAGTCAACAGCTTCACAAAAATATATATGAAAAATAAGCTGCCTTGAGACAACTTTGTTATCATTTCACCTTTCAGCAGTGGTTGCCCCCATCGCCCTCAGGTGTACGGGGAACAGAAGCAGCACGAACCAAGAAATCTTGCTTACACCAAGTTCCATCATTTGCCATATTTCATGGAGAACCTTTTGCCCTCCACATGTTGCTGAACTACAACCCCAATCACCCCAGCAATTGGCAATGCTTCAGGGGCTGATGGGAGCTGTAGTTAAGCTACATCCAGAGGGCCAAAGGTTCTGCATCACTGGTATAACACATGAAACATTGGTGACAGGTGTGGATTTTCCGCAGGTGTTGGCTTTCCAGTCTTATTTTTTTACTCCTAGTCTCACAGCAGCAGAGACCTACAGCCAGTGAGCAGGAGATGGATTCAGGCAGCAAAACGCAGCGGCTGGCTGACTTGCTTAGTGTAGCTCATGGCTCAGTATGGCTTGTTTTGCGTAAGTGGTATGGGACTTCTTTTGCTCAAATGGAGGGCAGAAGGCTCTAGAGGCAGTGTCTGAACATCATGGGACTCAGGCTACATTCCTGAACACAATGAGGCTGCTTAAATCCTACCAAAGTCAATGGGATAGGAGTAACCCAACTATGCACAGGATAGCCACCGACTGACCCAGTCCAGAGAAATTTACATAGCAATCCTTTGCAAGTCTACAGAAATCTAATTCTCACTGTGTTCCATGTGCTTGCTCCCTAATAAGTGTGGTTTAGGACTGCAGTCCTAATTGTGCTTCCGTCCCACTGAAATCAACAGCACAAGTTAGTTGTGAGCTGCCATTTCAGTGGGTCTCATGAGAGAGCAGCTTTCTCTGGATCAGGGACAATATTTCCAAGACCAGCCCTAGGTCGGCCGTAGCCCAAGTATTGGAGCGTAACACACAAATGCAGAAGTAAATTCCATTGAAATCAATGGGAGGCTTGCACCAAAGTAGCTGGAGAGACCACAAAATATTCGGCCCACTGCAATCAACCAACATAAGCCTTCCTGCACAAGCAACAGGCAAAGAAACAACAGCTGTGTGCTTCTCTGTAGCTCCCTGCTTCTTTCAGTGGAGCTTGCATGGGAGTACCTCCTCACAGGATTCTGCCCAAAATGTGTTTTCGGACAGCCGAAATCCCAAATGTCTTGAGTTAACTGAATGCAATGGGCAAGGGTCCCATGGATTTCAGAGAGGGTGAGATACTCAAAATCCTGGTTCCTGCGATATCTGTGTGTAGATACAGACCTGTTTCCCACAACCACCTATTGCTCAGTTCTTTTACTTGACAGTTTTCAGCAGTCACCTTAAGGGGGGCAATGTGGCCTGGTCTCTTCCACAACAATACTTCTGGCAAGCTAAAATGTTTCTGCCTCTACAGTGCTTATGGGATTCTCTCTCCATGGCAGATGACAATTCCACATGGATTCTGCTTACAAAGAAGGGCAGAAAGAGCCATACAGAGTGGCTCAATTTGAATTCTGACCTTACGAGGAGCAAGATTTTGATGGAAGTGGGAAGAAACAGGGCTGAATGAGAAGGGGTGGGCAGTGTGTGATTGTTTCAGGAATATTCACCCATTTAAATGTCTTTGTGTTCTGTTTGCATCTATTTTCACAGTCTGCCATCACTTCTGGCAAGTATTACAAATGGCAAATCCCGAATTCCCCCTTTCCTCACCAAAACGCTTTCACTGTCATTAGACCTAACATAAAACTCTTGAATTGGATTATACATATTCTGAGTTACCATTTGTAACTTTGGGGGCCACCGCATCCATGTTGTTAGCTAGTTTATCCATTGATTTGTTACCACCTATGGCTAACCCAAACAAAATGTGATTTGGACATAGCAAAATCGACAGTACTTGCTGTTAGAAAGGCAAACCCATCCGAGCGCAAGAGAGACCTGGCAGCAATAATAGAGCAAATTGGGTATCAAGTTTATTACTGCCAAGGTATGTTTCCTTCTCAGCCTGTTTGTGTGAGGTGGGGAGGAGTAGCTGAAGCCATCATTCAACAAGGAAAAGAGGAACCACCACCACTGTTCTGAAGACTCCCTGTCCACTTCAGACAAAAGAAGTCTCAACCTTTGAACCTCAGCTCACCCATGACCACTACTGAACTGCTGGTCCAACACAGTTTTATCCAAAATCTGAGGCTATTGCCTTTTGAGGATTTCTTTAACTTTTCATGCTGCAGCAACAACAACGAAGGGCCCTCCGCTCTCCTAGTACCAAAGCAGCAGGAGTCAACCTGGGGCAGCAAACACACAACAAACAACTCTTGCTGAACTGATGATGGTTAGAAGGCAGGAGGTTGAATTACTGTAATTGTGTTAGAGTAACAATAAACCTTTGATGTTACTACTCTGACTTCTATTGACGCTAAAACTCAATATATGGAAAACAGTATCAGAAGAAGAAGAAAGGGAAAATGGAAGGGGGAAATGAAGAGAATAGTAAACAAAGGGGCATGGGGGAAACATGGAGAAGGGACACAGTAAATTAGAAAGGACTAAAAGAAGTGAAGGAAAGAAAATGAATCTTCCCATCCCTTGCAGTTTACTTGGGACTAAGGCTGCAGTCCCTGAGTCCTTTGAAAGAAGGGCTTCTGAAGAAACAGGTTTAGGACTGAGCTGCATGTGACATTCAAAAGCACTTGCTCTCCTAAGCAGATGCCCTCAAGAATGAAGCCTCTGAACTCACTGGGACCCATTTCCCTGTCAACACGCAAAGGCTCCAGCTGCACGGTTGCAATCTTAACATACAGTTTATTTGTAAGTTTCCCTGAAATGAGATGCAAATAATACCAGGGATAGAAGGGCCGCTTCACACATTCTGCAGGTGTAAACCCTCACCTTCCCCCCACTCCACGGCCATTCGCAGCTCCCTGGAGAAGACAACTGCAAGACACACGAATGTGCGCGCTTTGCACGACCTCAGCTTCCAGCCCCGCACTAGGCAACGTGTGAAGCGGCCCTCAAGCGGGAGAACCCGGGAAGGAAGAGAAACGTTACCTTCTCCTTGCCCCCACAGTGACAGCAGACGGTCCACAGGTACTTGAGGGTCCTCCAGAGCAGGATAATAAAGAGTCCCCCGAAAAAGGTGACCATGGACGAGGCCAGGAAGGCCCACCACATGCGCTGCCCGCTGTCGCAGGGGACCTCCATGGTCATGGGGATGATGACCGCGTTGATCGCCTTGGCGGGCGCCGAGGAGGAGTCCGCGTTCAGGTTGCTGCTGGCGCTGATGGGGCTGTTCATCTTAATGCCGCCGCTGCCGCCGCCTCCTCCTCCCGAGTAGTAGCTACTGGAGCCGCTGGAGCCGCCGCCGCCGCCGCCGCCTCCGCCGCCGCCGCCGCTGCCATTTGCCATGGCTAACAGCGGGCAGGGCGCGCCGCCGGGGCCCCGGGGAGCTCCCGCTGCTGCTGCTGCTGCCGCCGCCAGCGCCCTCGGCCAAGCCCATCCCCAGCCATAGCGCTGCTCTTGGGCGGGGAGGCGCGCAAGCCGAGCCTCAGCGCACGTCCAGGCAGGCGGCCGCCGCTCGGCACCTCTCGCTCTGGCGCCCTCGCTGCCGCCTTCCAAGATTCCGGCGCGAGGGAACCGAGCGGGAAATAAAGGCGCCGCCGCCGCCTCCTCCCGGTGGCCAAATCAGCGGCTCCCCCTTCCCCCCACCCCCCTCCCCGAAATCAAGCCAGCAGCCACCCCTCGCGCCGGCACCTCACGACGCCCGCCACGAAGGGGAGAAGGCGGGCGGGCAGACGCGCGCAGGTCCCGGCCGAGATCCGGGATTCGCTCCTTGGTCGCCTCACGATTTGAGCGCCAAGGCGGAGAGCGACCCCTCGTCAGTCGCGCCCTCTCTCTCTCTCCACCGACCGGAGAGTGAGCCCACGCAGCCCTGCTCGTTCGGCGTCTCCCTCCGGCAAGTCCAGCCCCTTCCTCTCTCCTAATTCAGCCTCCTCCACTCGCCCAGCCGGGCTTGCGTCGTCGCTGCGGCGGCCGCCGCCTCGCCTGCCATCCTCGGCTGCTGCTGCTGCTGCTGCACGGCCGCCTCCTCCTCCTCCTCGCCGCCCGTTAGCAACGCGCCCAGCCCGCCGTTGCTGCGCGCCTCAGCTTCCCGGGCAGCTGGCGTAGGAGACTCGCCGGGCGCGCGGGAGGAAAGCGGCGCCTTGTGATTCGGCCGCTGAGGAGGCGGCGGTGGCTTCGGCTCCCCAAGAAGAAGGGGCTCCCCTCACGGTTGGAGGCCGAGCACGGACGGCTCCTGCCGGGCCAAGCTGCTGCCTGGTCTCGGGGCTCTCTCCAGGCTCCCCCTCGCCTCCTCCCAAACGGCCCTGCGCGCTTCTCCGAGGCTGCCTCGAACAGATGGAGGCGAGCGAGAGAGCGACGCGCTTTACAGGTAGCGGCGCAGCAGCGGCGGGAGGAGCCAAAACGCAGGCGGCCCGTGTGACCTGCCGCTTCAACAAGTCCTCCTCGCACCACACAGAGAGAGAAGGCGAAGGGCTCCGCGCGTTGCTTGGACGCGGAGCAATTCGAAGGGCCGTGGAGGCGGCGGCGGCGGCGGCGCAAGAGGGACGCGCAAAAAACCCTGCGCGATCCTGGCACTTGCTGAATGGCGTGACGCACTGGCTGTCACTCTCTTCTCCCGCTCGCTCCCCCACTCCCGCTCGCTAATACGGTTGGAGTCCCAATACACCGATGTTTTCCCAGCCGCTCTCTCTTTCTCAGTAGATCTCAGTGACTTGCATGCCTAATGGTCGGGTCGGGGAGGAAGGACCCCAAATGGCAAGAAGGAAAGGCGGAAGAGCAGAGAAATCGGCCTCACCGCACCCCGGCTCGCCTGTTTGCCATTCATTCTTTCTCTGTTTTCCTTCGTTCTCCATCGGAGGAGCAATGAGACATAGCGAGCACCCCCGAAAGGGACACGATCCCCGCCGATTCAAGGCTGCTCTTGAAACCCAGCGTTCGGCTGGGATGGTTGGCGTTGTTGTTGTTCTTGATCGCGGCCCAGATCTGAAAGCAATCTTTGGCTGAGGGCAGGGAAGGAGGCCGTGGGGTCTGGGAAAATGAACGAAAGCAGCGAGCCGGATCTTGTGCCAGGGTTGAGTTGCAGAAACAGGTGCTTCGCGATGCGAAGGGGGGGGGGTTGTTTTGTTTTGTGCGGGCTTTTGTCGCTCTCGCTTTTAAAGCGAAACACCCACCAGGATTTTATTTTTTAAAAACATCTTCGTGAATATGGCTCGTGGTTTTAAAATTGGCACAGATAGCAGGGTGGGGTGGGGGCAGAGAGAGAGAGAGAGAGACTTAATCCCAAAATGCAACAGAAGCAGCCTGGCAATGAAACCTACATGACATGCAGGGGGAGGGGAGAATTCCAGGAGAAAGTAAAGCCCATTGTCAACGTCACAGCGACTGGATTCAGCCCGAGTCTCCCCTCGCGCGGAATTCCCAAGGCGCAAAAGCGAGTGCGCCTGGAGACCATTTGCACACGCGCCCCTCCGCGCCATTCGCAGAGATCTAGGCAGATCCATCCTCTCGCTCCCTCTCTCCAGCACTAAACACCGCCGAGTCCGGCTGTGCACTGACGGACATGCTCTCCTGTTCGTCATATGTTTATAGCTCCTGCATAAAGCCACCATTATAAAATAATCGTTACTTAACCTATGACACGAGTGGTGTCCATTTTGGCATCTGTCACTGGGTTGTTTTTTCTTTCGCCTAAGCTGTCAGCTACTTGGGACTTTTACAGTGTTCCCTTTTGAATTATTGTGCAAAATAAAATAATATTATCTAATCCCCCTCCTCCACGCAGACAGGGAGTGCAATCCAGTGAGGGGTTCTCCTGCACAATCCCCACTGAAATCCCATTCATTTCTATGGTTCAACTGCCCATGAGATTGCAAATCCTGCCGGCAACCCTGACTCAGTTCTGTTCCCTTCTATGCAGGTCTACTCAGAAGTAAAGTCCATTGAATTCAAGGGGGAATCCAAGGAATTGCATCGTGAGCCAATCACATTACTTTACAGTAGCATGTCTCATTAAAGGTAAAGATAAAGGTACCCCTGACTGTTAGGTCTAGTCACAAACGACTCTGGGGTTGCGTGCTCATCTCGCTCCATAGGCCGAGGGAGCCAGCGTTTGTCTGCAGACAGCTTCCAGGTCATGTGGCCAGCATGACTAAGCTGCTTCTGGCGAACCAGAGCAGCGCACAGAAATGCCGTTTACCTTCCCTCCGGAGCAGTACCTATTTATCTACTTGCACTTTCACGTGCTTTCGAACTGCTAGGTTGGCAGGAGCTGGGACCGAACAACGGGAGCTCACCCCGTCGCGGGGATTGGAACCGCTGACCTTCCAATCAGCAAGTCCTAGGCTCAGTGGTTTAGACCACAGTGCCACCCATGTCCCCGCATGTCTCATTAGAGTACAACTAATAGTGGTACCCATAATGTTGCTGAGCTAATAAGGCTATGATGCCTTCGAAATTGTGAAGAGGTAGAGAGGAGCTGTCTTAGCAAAAGGAACCATTCATCTCTACCCTTTTTCAATAATGGGACTACTATGATGACACCCAGCTCTTTTTCTCCCTGTCATCATCTAAGACAGGTAACACTGTCTTAGATAATAATGATGTGGCTGAGGGTCAATAACCTGAAGCTGAATTTTGACAAGATAGAGATCCTACAGAGTGGTGGTTCCTGGGTCAAGGAAGTGATGAGGTGGCCTATTCTGAATGGGGCTGCACTTGCAGAGAAGGAGTGTATTATTGGTGTGAGGGGGGACGTCTCTTTTTTCATTACATATTGTATGCATTATGGTTATGATGTTGCAACTTACACTGGGTCTATGGCAAAGGGCGGGATATATAAACTGCGACTGCAACCTACTGTTACTACTAAAAAATAGTAAGGATAACTGGGGCCTTATTCAGTCTGCCCTTTATGTATACCATTCAGGATGTCCAGCTCGCCACTCCTAGAAGGGCTATTGGTAGGAAATGGGGTTGCAAGCAGTAAACTCCCATGCCCAGAGGGTGTGGAGATGGTGGATAATAGCCTTGGTATGAATTGATAGCTGTCATGCAATAGCATCTGGTGTGCAGCAGCTTGTCAAAATCAGAATAATATTCACAAGTCTAAAAGAACAGTGAAACGCTGGTGTTAAAATTCATGTTTAGATTTTGAATTTAAATCCCAGAATTTTAAAACTTTTCCCCATTTTTCTGCTTTTGGTTTGGTGGGTTTTTTTGGGGGGTGGGGGTGTCATTCAGCTCTCTTGGACAGTGTGACACACCAGTAGGGCAGCAGTGGCTGGCAAGGAGCAGCAATGTGAGGACTTTTAAGACTGACCATACAAAAAGAAAAGGAAAGCCAAATACAGTGGTACCTCAGGTTAAGTACTTAATTCGTTCTGGAGGTCCGTTCTTAACCTGAAACTGTTGTTAACCTGAAGCTCCACTTTAGCTAATGGGGCCTCCCGCTGCTGCCACGCCGCCAGAGCACGATTGCTGTTCTCATCCTGAAGCAAAGTTCTTAACCTGAAGCACTATTTCTGGGTTAGCGGAGTCTGTAACCTGAAGTGTATGTAACCTGAAGCGTATGTAACCCGAGGTACCATTGTAAACTTTAAAATGCAGGGCTTCTGGTTTGGGCCAGCCTTTCCCAAAAATTAACTAATGTTTAATTTGGTATTAGGTATGTTATTGCAATGATTCCCAAACTCCACCCCCACCCCCCATGGCCCACTTGAAAATTGCTGAGGGTCTTCACTGATAACCCAACGAGTTTTCTGCTTGTTGTAGACGTTGTAACACACTGTGCTAGATGTTCTATGATTTGGCTTCTAAATTGCATTTTTACAGACAAGTCATGAACCACCTGAATGAAGCTTGTGGATTATTGTGGTCCACAGTCCACGTTTTGGGAAGTGCTGCACTTATTAGGTATTTCTGCCCTTCTATCATAAAAACTCAAAACTTATCGCACCATTTTCAAACTCTATGGCTCCAATATTATACCCACTAACCTGAGAGCAAATTCCATTGAATTCAATGGGAGTGTACGGTACTTCTGAGTAGATGTCCATAGGATTACATTATAAAGCTGCAGTCCTATACATACTCACCTGACCCATTAAACACAGCAGGACATGCATAAGATTGTGTAGGACACAACTCAGAAACATTTCAAAGATTTTTAAAACAACAACAACATGCAAATCCCAATAAGGCTAACATTCTAAATAAGCACCACCCCACCCTGATACACTGAAAGCTGACCCAACTTACAGGATTTCTAGAGCATTCTCTCTCCTCTGCACCAGTTAATGAGCCCTAGGACTGAGAATCAATAAAAGAGGAATGCAAGGAGATAAACTGTGAATTAATAACCAGCCTTTAAACTAGGTCCCCTCTGCTTCTGCTCCTTCAGCTCCAAGGACATTTTAGCAGCAAGTAGACAAAAGGGCATTGCTTTTATAATCCTTGAATGTGGCTTCCGGGATGACAATTTTTGTTTTAAATTGACATGGTAGTAACCTGGTAGCCCTGTTCAGCAGTGACTGTACACTATCTAATCTGCCATGCAGTTGTGCATGATTTGGTCCCCGCTGAAAGGCAAAGGCAGCTCACTCACTCCAGCTGCTATTTAAAAAGGGGCAAAAGAAGCAAGAGCGAAACAAGACAGCAGGAAGACTCGGGAACCTCACAAGTGGTGTTGGTTTCACAAGGACTTCTTTAGACGGGCAGCAGTGACGGAAGGAAAGCCTTGACTATTTTAATGATGGTTTTATGCTCTTTAAATAAACAAATGTAACTGGGATGAAATAGCACACACATTGTGAAATCTCCCTCACACACACTATGGAGCTCCTTTGATGAAGGGTGGGGTGCAAACTTCATCACCTCTATATGCATATTTCCACTGATTCTCTTGTTTTCAGTTCAATGCTGCTTCAAGACAGCCATAATCCACATTAATGTTTTAAGCATTTGAATCGTGGAACTGTAGGCTTGAAAAGGGTCCTCAAAGCTCATCTAAACCAACGCCTGTCGATGCAGGAAACCCACAACTCCCGCATGCTTGACAGGTGGACATCCAGACTCTGTTTCAAGATCTCAAATGAAGGAGAGTCTGCCACCTTCGGAGGCAGTCAGCTGCATGGTTCTTCCCAGCGTTTAGTCTAAATCCTTCTAATTTAAACCCTGGTGCTCACTCTGAAGCGTGCCCCACTGTGTTCATTGAGGCTTATTCCCAAGAAAGACTGTAGCTTGGGAAGCGCTTAGCTTTGGCTAGGTTGAGCTCTACCAAAGTAATTATTCATTGCCAATTAAGTAGCATCTGAGCACTTCAGATATTACAGATGAACGATCCTATTAAATCTGCCATGAAAGCGCACAAGAGGCATATATAAAATAGTTTTCCCCATCTTTATTTTCTACAAACATAAAATCTTAAACCATGAAGTATTGAGATCGGGCTCAGCTGAGAGCTCAGTGAACAATGGAAAAAATGTTTCTCAATCATTCTTTTAGATTCCCATGGAGGTTTGCCAATGCGTTTTGCTCAGCTCTTCCTCCCCTCCTTCAGCAATTGAATAAAATAATTATTCTCATGTGAGTCTCTGCATTAATATTATGAAAAATCATTTTATACTCTAATATGGCTACGCTCAAATTACCTATCCAGACTAGGGGTTCAAATACGGTACCTGGCTAATGTCTTAAAATAGTAATGTTGACTAGATGCAGAAGCATTCAAATAAATTAGACTCTATAAACTATAAAACCAGTAGAAACATCCACGTTTCTACTTACAATATACTTGGTATGTAACTGAATCATTGCTGTTCCACAATTAAGTGCCTTAGGGTGCAATAGCCAAAGTTCAGAGCCCATGAAGTTATGGGAATGTAGCAGAGGTGCTATAACAAGTATTTAGGGCTTTGGGCCTCAGGCTGAACTATTCTCAAGGCAGACAAAGAAGGCACAATTTATTTATTTAATTTGCTGCTGCAAGATATGGTGTTCGCTGACCCAGATGGCTTAAAAGGGGAACCAACTGTTATTAGTAATGATAATTAAATGGATATTTCATGATCTGAGGCAGTGTACCTCTGAACACCAGTTGCTGGAGGAGGGACACAGCCTTAATGCCTTGTTTGTGGGCTTCCCAGAGGCCACTGTTGGAAAAAAGAATGTTAGACCAGATGCTAGACCTTTTATCGTCTGATCCAGCAAGACTCTTCTGATGTCTCAAGTGCCACATATCCTGAATGGATCCATCATTAAACTAAATCTGGGGTGGCCGTGTTACCTGGCTCCTGAGAGCCCTGCTGAAAGATCTCATATTGATATAATAATTCTCCCTTGATACGTTGTGCATCATGTCCCAACATTCGTCCAAGCAATGTTTGCTCCATACCTTATTTAGCTCTTAATGCCTGGCACCAGCTTTTGTTTAAAGAGCTTGACCAGCTGTGACAGGGTAGGAATTGAGTGGGAAGGGAAGCTTGTGGGCCCCACACCACTGTTTGAAAAATGGTCTGGTTCCTTGCTACAAAGAACACAGTTCCTCTGTGCTAAGTGCAATATGGCATCTGTCAAATGTGTGTGCAGGGCACAGCTCTGCCATGCTAGAATTAATTTAGAGTTTCCTAATGTGAGTTCGTCCTGCTTTCTTTCATGCACTGTCCTCCACCAAATTCTCTGTTATCTTCTCTCTGTTGCCCCCCGCCCCCGCAGTGTAGCAAAGCAGTGCTAATATGCCCAGGGAACTGCAAAGCCACCTACTTTGTTGGTATCTTTGTCAACATGATGAATGAATCATAGAACAGTAGAGTTGGAAGGGACCTCTAGAGACTTCTAGTCTGACCCCCTACGATGCAGGAATCTCAACTAAGGAATCCATGACCGATGGCCTTCCAACATCTTCTTAAAAACCTCAAACGAAGGAGAGTCCGCAAAAGTTCCACCTGACATTTAGTAGAAAGCTCCTTTCTTGTAACTTGAATCCATTGGCTTATGTCCCATCCTCCGGAGCAGGAGAAAAAACTAGCTTGCTCTGTCTTCCACGTGACAGTCCTTTAGATATTTGAAGATGTCTATCATATCTCCTCTCAGTCGCCTCTTATCCAGGCTAAAAATACTGAACTCAAACTAGGAGTTGAGCACTGTCTCAGGCTGACTGCTCTGCAATGGAGAACAAGAGCAAATAGGTCAGTTTCCTGGGTTCTTGAAAGCCTACATACCTTAATTCTCTTACTGAATGTTAGAAGAGCTGGACGATTTTAAAAATAGTATCACTGCATGTGTTCAAAAAATAGGATGAGTTTTGCATTTTATTCTGCCCATTCGAAAGCATGTTGGATGCATTGAAAGGGTTAGGAAAGAACTCATCTTTAGAGTTCCCTCTTGTGGATATTCTGTGTACAGAAAAATTCCACAGTGGATTTAAAATATATTTCTCAGAATGCAGTCCTGTATACTGTCAAGCTTAAAGTTGCAAAAGCTGTTTCTTAGATCATATAAACTCCAAGATGTTGTGGAGAAAATACCAATCTAAGCTGGCACATATTAACATTAATATTTGCTTTGAAACACCTTTTTATTCTATAAATAAATATTTATTCTATAAATAGAAGCCTTATGAAGAAACATAATATCAATTTATTAGTTCTTCTGTCCAGTAAGTATTCATTAGTCTTGCTGAATAACCAGGGTCATAACCATGCCAGCTCCTTCCCTAAATTTTCAGTTATCATTTGAAAACAAAATCATAACAGCACAAATTGATGCCTCCTCACTTGAGAGGCAGTGTGGTTTGGTGGTTAGAGTGTCAGGCTAGGGCTGAGAAAAAGTGATTATTATTAATTTTTATGTGCTAAAATACATAACACAGGGCAGCCCTAAGTAAATTAGATCCCTACTCAGCTATGAAACTCACCTTGGACCAATCACTATCTCTCGGGCTAACCTACATCACAGGATTGTTGCAAGGATAAGAGAGAAGGCAGGATATAAATGTAATAAATAAATATATGCACAAAGCGCTGCCTGCACCCCACTCCCCGCACATGGCAATATTGATCTCCTTTACATAATAAAGGAAGTATGTGGTGTAGCAGTGCCAACTTGAATAAAATATTGAGGGGGCCAGGTAAGCCCCGACTTGCATTATCAATCACGAGACACAGTGCACACACAACATTTGAATGGTAATGCCCATTAACTTGGGCTCAAATGTTTTATTGTGGGCTCTAGGAGTTGGCTGCTATGACCTGGTGCAAATCAACACTCCGATGGAAGGTTAAAGCTAAAGGGACCCCTGACCATTAGGTCCAGTCGTGACCGACTCTGGGGTTGCGGCGCTCATCTCGCTTTACTGGCCGAGGGAGCCAGCGTACAGCTTCTGGGTCATGTGGCCAGCATGACTAAGCCGCTTCTGGCAAACCAGAGCAGCACACGGAAACGCCGTTTCCCTTCCCGCTGGAGTGGTACCTATTTATCAACTTGGACTTTGATGTGCTTTTGAACTGCTAGGTGGGCCGGAGCTGGGACCGAACAACGGGAGCTCACCCCGTCGCAGGGATTCGAACTGCTGACCTTCTGATCGGCAAGCCCTAGGCTCTGTGGTTTAACCCACAGCTCCATCCACATCCCTGGAAGGTTAGAGCATACCAAATTAAGCTTAAGCCACCTGGCCGCCTGTGGTACGGTGGATGCTTTTGTACCTACACAGACCCACAACATGAGCAATGTGAGCACATCATCTGGAGAAACAAGGTGGTATTCCTGCTGATTGGTCGTGTGGACAGGTGCCGTACGCGTTAGAAGACAATTTTAAAGCAGAGCTAACCAGATGCAGTAAGTGCCGTTGAGGTCACTGGCCACCCCAGAGAACGCACATAATGTCATCTCAGGGAAACACCTCCCGGCCGTGGGAGAACTCAGTAAAGAGAAACACGATAAAAGAAGCTTAGGTTGTTTTGAAATCCAATTAGGAAATTAAACCGAGAGGAACGTGTTTGGAGAAAATCCAAATGCTGCAGCAGGACAATACCTTTATTAGGACCAGCTGAAATGTCACCAAGTGGTGAGCATGATTTCAAGTGCTCCAGAACTTCTTCAGGTTGGCTGTGTATGTGATAAAATGTAGTCATGGTGCTGATGCCCCAACATTTGTAGACATTGTGGCTGGTGTTTCCTATCTACCCATTTGCCCCACCCTTTACCTGTATTTTGAAATCCAGCCTAAATAGAAATCTTGCTCACTACTTTGTGACATTTCAGTTCTAAAAATATTGCTCTGCTGCAGCTTTCGGGGGGTTTTTTCCCCCCTATTTGGCAACATGTTATATTCAGAGAAGTTACTTAATGGCATTTGGGGAAGAAACCATTTCACCCAGAGGAGTGAAAAGGGATAGCACTGAACCATCAAGAGGATGCCAAATCCCAGTCAATGAATGACTGCCCGTGGTTTCTAGAAGCTATCAATTATCTGAGCAAATATAATTTATCAACCTATTTGCTTGTATACTGCCCTTTGTCATATTTGATCTCATCCTCCGTTACACTGTGAAATCACATCACTAATAGCCTAAATGGTACTGTTCAGGAAAGTTGATCAAAAATAAAATGAATTTGAACACACTTCAAGAAGGCAGGAATGCCTTAAAAGAGAAGCTAACGAAGAAGCCATAATAAAATTTTATACTTCAGGTGCATCCATAAAGATTTCAACCCATGCACCATCACAGAAAAGGCTGGTGCCCTTAACATAGCAGTTGCAAATAAATGTTCTGTATTTAATATATAAGGCTAGATGGCGATAGTGGCAATAGACCACAACCCATTTTTTACAAAGGCAATGAACAAACGGCAAGTTAAGAATAAGCTGCAATTGTAGAATTGGGTTGCAACATGCGCTAAATAAATTTATGTATACCGCAGTGGCATTACCATAGTCTAGAGCAGTAATTTGCCATGTGAAGTCAGAAAAGGCCTTAGAAAGTGAAACAAAAGCGTATGCAGATTTAATTGCCCAGGCATTTCCATTAGCTAACACAAATGCAGCAGATAAAAGCAGACACAAGGAAAGATGAATCACTAAGAGACCTGAAAGAAACAGCAGTTAAAGAGGGTGATCAGAAACCCAAAAGTAGCTGTGGTTTAAAGCCTAAGATACTCCTAGAGTTGCAACCCATGTGATAACTAGAAGAATTTTTTGAGCATAGCTAGCAAGGTAGGGATAGAGCGATTAGACTGATAAACCATGAAAATCAGCTGCACTGCAATCCCTCACACACTTAACTGACTTACTAACTGAGTAGACACACATAAGATTGCACTGTCTGGCCATGAAATGAAAAGTTGGAAAGAAAAATACAAAAGGAAGGAAGAAGTCTGATAAACAAAATAATGGTCATGATGTTTCAACATAGTAGCAGTCCTTTCTCTTATTTCAGATTTGAACTAAGCCAGAAGGTGGAGTTACAGATAGGTAGCCGTGTTGGTCTGCCATAGTCAAAACAAAACAAAATTCCTTCCAGTAGCACCTTAAAGACCAACTAAGTTAGTTCTTGGTATGAGCTTTTGTGTGCATGCACACTTCTTCAGATACCAGAAGGTATCTCCAGAAGGTGGAGCCACTGAAATTATACCCAGGTGCAGCAGTAAATAATGCAATTAGGTAATAACCTGATTTGGAAGAGAAGCTTATAGGACTCTGCAAAATGTCATATATGTGGATGGTGCCATATTATGACTTTTTCTGACTCAAACTGGAGTGTGGGGCAGATTTTGCCAATCTGGGGTAATTTGGGTGGGGCATTCAAAAGGTACAGAAGGCAATTAAAAACTCACAGATATTTGAAAGTTACAGATAGGTAGCCGTGTTGGTCTGCCATAGTCAAAACAAAACAAAAAAATCCTTCCAGTAGCACCTTAAAGACCAATTAAGTTAGTTCTTGGTATGAGCTTTCGTGTGCATGCACACTTCTTCAGATACACTGAAACAGAAGTTTCCAGACCCTTCTATATAGTGAGAAGGTGGGGAGGGGTATTACTCAGAAGGGTGGTGGGAATGGGTGGTTGGCAGATAGCTGTGATGAGCCTGTTGACGACTCTTAACGACTGCAATAGGTCTTACAGGAAAAAGCAAGGGGTGAGAAGGCGAAAAATGGCTTTGTCATGTATAATGAGATAAGAATCCAAGGTCTTTGTTCAGACCAGGTGTCTCCATGGTTTTAAGTTTGGTGATAAGTTGCAATTCAGCAGCTTCTCTTTCCAGTCTATTTCTGAAATTCCTTTGTAGTAAAACAGCTACTTTGAGATCTGGTATAGAATGTCCTGGGAGATTGAAGTGTTCTCCTACTGGTTTCTCTGTCTTGTGATTCCTGATGTCCGATTTATGTCCGTTTATTCTTTGGTGTAAGGTCTGGCCTGTTTGTCCAATATAGAGAGCTGAAGGACACTGTTGGCATTTGATGGCATACACAATGTTAGACGATGAGCAATTAAATAGTCCCGAGATAGTATGTGTGATGTTGTTGGGGCCAGTAATGGTGTTGTCCGGGTGTATGTGGCAGCAAAGCTGGCATCTGGGTTTATTGCAGGCTCTGGTGCCAGTGTCCGTGTTAGGTCTGGTTGTAATATTATTGTGGGTTAGGAGTCGTTTAAGATTGGGTGGCTGTCTGTAGGCAATGAAAGGTCTTCCTCCCAGAGCTTGAGAAAGAGAACTGTCATTGTCCAGGAGAGGTTGTAGATCTCTGATGATGCGTTGTACTGTTTTAACTTGGGAGCTGTATGTGATGACTAGAGGTGTTCTGTTATTTTCTTTTTTGGGTCTGTCTTGCAGCAAGTTCTCTCTTGCAGCAAGTTCACCTCTAGTCAATCTCCCAGGACATTCTATACAAGATCTCAAAGTAGCTGTTTTACTACAAAGGAATTTCAGAAATAGACTGGAAAGAGAAGCTGCTGAATTGCAACTTATCACCAAACTTAAAACCATGGAGACACCTGGTCTGAACAAAGACCTTGGATTCTTATCTCATTATACATGACAAAGCCATTTTTCGCCTTCTCACCCCTTGCTTTTTCCTGTAAGACCTATTGCAGTCGTTAAGAGTCGTCAACAGGCTCATCACAGCTATCTGCCAACCACCCATTCCCACCACCCTTCTGAGTAATACCCCTCCCCACCTTCTCACTATATAGAAGGGTCTGGAAACTTCTGTTTCAGTGTATCTGAAGAAGTGTGCATGCACACGAAAGCTCATACCAAGAACTAACTTAGTTGGTCTTTAAGGTGCTACTGGAAGGATTTTTTTTTTTTTAGATATTTAAAAGTCATACTTTATGGTGCATCACCATACAGATTATTACATAGTAAAAGAGCTAATATAAAAAAACGAGTGTGAACAATGTGCTTTCACATTAAAAATGGTAGCAAGGTAGCAGGAAACCAGGGCAACAATGGGTGTGAAAAATGTGAACGAGTGAGAGGGAGGGGTTTTTCACTGACGTTTTGAACCCCATCTAATGACGATTTTTGCATTTAAAAATCGATCACCTGAAAAATGCATCATAACAATAATTATTATTAAGGGATGGCAAGATATAAACTTGGAACCCAAAGTATACGTTATACCTGCAGATTGATATTATTATTATTATTATTATTATTATTATTATTATTATTATTATTATTATTATTATTATCATTATTATTAGCCTGCACATTGCACAACGCTGCAATCAGTTTTGACAACATACTGAAAAGATGTGCAATTTCAGACAATTTCATGAGTAATAATGACTCATTGTTTTAAGTACTGTAGTCAATTGAAGCTTAATAATTGAGATATGGCTAGAAAATCCCCCCCCCCAAGGGCTGAATGTTGGTGGTGGATAGGGCTGAAGCCATTGGTAGACAGAGCCACTCCTCTTCCTTCTATGCCACCCTGTTTTCCCTCTTTCTCTTCACCCCTTCCTCACCCCCACTCAGCAGACTGCCAGGAGAGGGACATATCACTCTCTCCAGAGGTCTGAACTGATAGTTTACTTGCAGTTTAGACCAAGGGTTGCATTGAATTAGTCAGATGGCTGCAGGTTGGGAACCCCTGCATTAAGCACTTAACGTAAATGGAAGCAATTGGGGATGTTTTAAGAGAATATAAATTCAAAAAAATATATTTAGAATGTGAGAGACCTGATGTTGAAAACATTTAACTTGTTTGTTTAATACACCTCTAGCTTACCTAGGGACACCTCTGAAACGTAGCTGGTTGTCTGCAAAGCTGCTAATAGGAAGGGGGGGGCGAAATTCACTTCATCTCCTGTCAGTATTGATTTGCTAAAGAATCATAGCAATAGAAACACATGCCGCAGTAGAAATAAATGAGGTAACAGGAATAAATATGAGTATGAAACAAGATTGTAACATGGGATTTTTTTCCAGAGGAATTGTGTCTTGTCATAGTAAAAACCAGACTAGAACTATTAAAGAACAGCTGAATCTATAATAGTATTTTTTATTTTTATTTGGGGGGGGGACAAACACAGAAGACTTAGTCCAATGGAATAACTACTGTAATTTCGCTGGGTGGGATTCTACACTTCCCAAAGAGGAAAAAGGGTTAAGTGGTTCTAGAGGGAGCCTAGGAAACAGAAATGTGTGAGAAAGTGAAAGGATGGGAAGGCAGTTGGGTAATCTCCTTTCTCCATTCCCCCTCTCCTTCTTTACCATTCACCTGCCAAGCTCCAAGTGTGAAGGTAGAGCTGCTGAGATCCTGGCCTATCCTTTCTCATTCACAGAACATTCTGTTTCTCAATCAACACTCCTCCTGAAACACCATGTGGTACAGAGGGCAGGCAATTCTTCACTGAACACTTCCACGTGATTTGATTAGGAATCTGGGTACCATCTCTTGTGTTCATTCCCACTCCCAGGCAGCAACGAGGTAACTGCCTTTTTTATTTTTGAAGTGGTGTTGGATTGTAACTCCCATCAGCCACAACCAGCATGGCCAATGGTCAGGGGTGATGAGAGCTATATGCCTACAACATCTGGCTACCTTTGCTCTCAGTCAAAGGCATGGATTAACAGTGCAAATTGACACACACACACAGACCATGCATGTGAGGGACATTAGTTTCTGGGTGAACCATAGTTATGGCTCTTGAAGTGTGAAATGAGTCTCTCTTTGAAATATTGAGAGGTGCTAGAAGAAGGTACAAATTTTGTACCTCCTGACCTTTTCCTCCCAGAAAACTATTCCAAATATTGCAGTGCTATCCAGGGCTGCTGTGTGTCTGGGTTCTCACTGACGTAGTCAACCTGTTTCAGATGTAAAGGTAAAGGTAGCCCTGATCATTAGGTCCAGTCGTGGACGACTCTGGGGTTGCGTACTCATCTCGCTTTGTCCACAGACAGTTTTCCTGGGTCATGTGGCCAGCATGACTAAGCCGCTTCTGGCAAACCAGAGCAGAACACGGAAATGCCGTTTACCTTCCCGCTGGAGTGGTACCTATTTATCAACTTGGACTTTGATGTGCTTTTGAACTGCTAGGTGGGCCGGAGCTGGGACCGAACAACGGGAGCTCACCCCGTCGCAGGGATTCGAACTGCTGACCTTCTGATCGGCAAGCCCTAGGCTCTGTGGTTTAGACCACAGCGCCACCCGCATCCCTTGTTTCAGGTGTATTCCACTTCAAATTCAGTGGGTGGGATTGTCATGTGATAAAATGCTTCTCCATACAAAATGCCCCTGCACCAAATAAAACCAATGTTAGAGAGAAGGGTTCTAGACTAGTTTGACATTCTAGTTTTCCATGTGGAAGTATCTTTATGCTATCATTTATGTGGAGGAACATAATCCCTGACCTGCAATTTGAAGCAGTTCAAGCCCACTAAACTAAGAGACCTTTTGTTTTTCAGAGACACTTCACTTGTTTCATTCATTCACATTCATATTGGAACATGCTGATTAACTATTGTGAAGCCCTGATTCTATGTATTTGGTTCTGATTGTCCCCGAGTATGAGCAGAATATAACAACTGAGATGTCATTCTTTTCTAAGTTCTTGATCTTGGTGAAGCTTGAGGAATTTTTGCTTCTCTTCCCTTGAGGAATAGGAAATGATCAAGTTTGAAAAGAAAGTTTGAGAAGACCGTATCTGACATAATCATTTCCAAAGAGAAGCTTGTGAGACTATAACATCGTATTTCAGTTTGTGAGGATCCATTAACCGATGGGGAAATAAAAATTACAAGCCTTCCCCCATGGGTTCTATCCAATATAGCACCAAGCTGAAGTCACTTAGCAGAAAACTTGTTCCAGTGGCAAAATGCTTTATCAGTGGAACATTGTTGTGCAAGAGCACTTATAGGCAGGTCATTGTGACTTTGTTGCACAACAGAGTGCACCATCTGTTATGCCACAAATGTCTGCTAGCACAACTTTTGCACCAGATTCCTCTGTTGTGTAATGTTAAAATTCACCCATTTGCTAGCATGAGAGCCCCTGTTCTGGGGTCAGAGAGCACCCATTACATTTCTTGATTTGATGCACAGGCAGAAAAATGAAGGAGCAGGAGAGAGTGGGGGTGGGAATGATTCTGTCAATTATCACACATGGTAGACTGCGGTCCAATTTTGAAAGCACACTTTTGATGGTTGGTGATCTCAGCTGGAAAGGTTGCAAGTAGCTTTGGATTAAATTCTCTTACGAGCGTGCATCTCTGTGATGTATGATTACAATGTATTTTTAATTAAGGTTATCACAATGGGATCTTAGCAGACGTGGCTACATTTTATATTCCAGAATCATTGCAAGAAATCGTATTAAGCTGCAGCACAGCAAGCCAAGCAGTCTCGTTTGCTGAGCGAAATGTCATCCAAAGTCACCACCTCCGGTTTATTTTCTATTACCTTATCTCTCCCACCATGTTTTCCCACTGCCACCTTCTTAAGCAGGAAGTAATGTTGCTGTACAGATAGTGCCAACTATTGTTTATCTACCTTCAGCCGGTAGAGAATCCAAACACATACGGCAAGTGAGCCAGTTTTAACAATATTTTTAATTGTTGCACAATTCACTCACTACATTCTACAATATGCAGTTACATAGCTGCTATTGTAGTGCTTCAGATAATTCTCTTTGCAATGAGTTGTCTTTCCTTTCATAACACCACAGCTTCAAAGTTGGCCTGTGCTTCACGCCAGAAGAGTGCTGGCATCTGAGATATTGCTCAGTCTCCCTGTGTAGTGATTGCTGCAATGATTGCTGTAATGTAGAGGCACTTTCTTACAGCAAACAAAGGGATGAGAGTTGAGAGGTGATTCTTGGGGGTTTGTGTAGCGGAGCTGAGAGAGGAGATTCAGCAGAATCTCTTGGGGAACCATACAGTGGTACCTCGGGTTACAGACGCTTCAGGTTACAGACTCCACTAACCCAGAAATAGTACCTCGGGTTAAGAACTTTGCTTCAGGTTGAGAACAGAAATCGTGCAGTGGCGGTGCGGCAGTGGCCTCATTAGCTAAAGTGGTACCTTGGGCTAAGAATAGTGTCAGGTTAAGAATGGACCTCCAGAACGAATTAAGTTCTTAACCCAAGGTACCACTGTAAAATGTTATATTAATTTGTTCAGTGTGACCTTTATGTTAGCAAACCTCCAAGTTAGTACATTCTGCATGTTCAACTGGGTCAGAAATTTTATGAGATCATCTGCTTTCTTTTGGGGAGACACATTTGGAAGAGAGATTCCTACTCTCCAATGGCAATTCATCCAAGCATATCAAAATTTGCTTAGATTTTACATCTGCCCTCATCCACCTTAAACAAATATTTTCCATGGAAATACTTAAAAAGGTAAAGGTAAAGGTACCCCTGCCCGTACGGGCCAGTCTTGCCAGACTCTAGGGTTGTGCGCTCATCTCACTCTATAGGCCGGGAGCCAGCGCTGTCTGCAGACATATCCGGGTCACGTGGCCAGCGTGACAAGCTGCATCTGGCGAGCCAGCGCAGCACACGGAATGCCGTTTACCTTCCTGCTGGTAAGCGGTCCCTATTTATCTACTTGCACCCAGGGGTGCTTTCGAACTGCTAGGTTGGCAGGCGCTGGGACCGAACGACGGAAGCGCACCACGCCGCGGGGATTCGAACCGCCAACCATGTGATCGGCAAGTCCTAGGTGCTGAGGTTTTACCCACAGCGCCACCCGCGTCCCTCATGGAAATACTCAGGCTAGAATAAATCACAGACATTAGCTTTCCAAATAAGTGAATTTTTCCAGAAGTTACAGCAAACGAGTCTCCATCTGCTGGCAGTAAAACAAATATGAAAAAAGGTTCCAGACAACTTAAAAAGAAATAACTTGGTTTCCTTTCAAGAAGGATCATGCAATCTTTGGGTTAGCATATATGCAAGCTATAAAATCTCTTTTAGAGAGGTTCAGTTCACTTGCAGGGAGCCATGGTTGCATGGCTTCTTGTTTGTTTATTCTAGGAAGCATGAAGGTTGGGAAAGGGTTGAGGGTAGAGGCTGTAGAGAGCCTGCTAAGCTGAACTTTCCATCAGTCCCAGGAAGCATGACTCAATGGCCAGGGATAATGGGAGCTCTGAAATGAATTAAGTTCTTAACTAGAGGTACCACTGTATGTATACTAGGACAAATGTGCACTGAAATGCCAGTTCTCAATGGGTCTTTTTGTTTTTTGTTTAAATGCAAACTGATGTGGAAATGTGGCAAGCTGAACTTTAGACTGGAAAAATGAGAAGCTGAGAGAAACTGAAACTGACAGATTGATTCATCCACCTCTACTTTTGAGGAGACATGTCTAGAATTGCACTGTTTCAGAGTACCAAAAATTGCTGGGGTGGATCTTGACCCAGTTAATACTTGCTATTTAAGGGTGAAATAAGTCCTTTATCACCCCACAACTCAAAGCAAAATGTGAGACTTCCCCTTTGCCATGCCTTTTAGCCACTGAGTGAGCTTTCCAGTAGTACAGCCCTGCTTCTGAGATCCATGTGGGTTGCAGGGTGGAAGGTGAAAACTTCTATTTCTCAAACTCAGCTCTACCAAACCACCCATAAAACTGTTCTTATAAAACCATTGCACTGGAGTGCTTCTACAAAGGGAGGGAAAGAATCATTATAAGAAGTCTCAGCTTTACAGTGCTGCATTATCTGCGTAAAGCTGTATCAGACATGGGCTTAATGTAATAATATGCTCTGCAAGATAGATTAATTTCTCCAACTAGGTGTTTTTGAAGTATTCACGGCCGCCTGACACCAAAAATCAGTTCTGAGGGAGAAAAGTGGCATGTGGGGCAGCAATATTTGTTCCACCTCAAATGATCTGAATACTCAAGTCAGTTTCTAGAAGAATTGACCTATTTGAGCTTTTATTTGGCTGGCATATCATCGCCCCTGAATTGTTTGGTTTCATTTTGCATATCTGTTTTGTTCTTCAAATTTTGTTCCCCAAATGGTGCCTCAAAGTTATTGACAGTCAGGGTTTATTCCTGTCATGACTTTCTTCCTGAACCAGGTGAGTTACCTGTGAACATAGGAAGCTGCCTTCTTATAGGGTCTGACCAATGTAACTCGTACTTGTTACTCCTAGATTCATAGAATTGTAGAGTTGGAAGGGACCTGAGGGTCATCTAGTCCAACCCCCTGCAATGAAGGAATGGTTAGTAGCACTTCTCCAAGGTTGTCCAAATGCAAATCTTGAAGTTTGCTTCCCTGCTTTTTTTCAAAAGATAGTTTGAATCTGCTTCCTGAGACTCTGAAACTCAGATTCTGGCCAGGCACTTTCTGCATGGGAAGCTTGATCTCTCCACCTTTGTGCCATTGGAGCTCCCCCACTGCCAGAGGCTTCTGTAATAAATGAACTCTGGAAACCATCCTCAACCCATTTTGAACTTGGGAGAGTTCATTATTCTTCTGAGCCTGCTGTCAGTCCATTACTCCTCAAAGCTGCATTGGAGGGGGGGGGGGACAACACGAGCCAGTACAAAACAACAGCAACAACAAATGCTTAGAGCTATCACTTGATTAAAGAACTCTCAGTCAATCAAGTGTATGAGCTCACAGTTAAATTATATGTGCACAGTTCCTTGGGAGTAAGTGGCACGACTTAACCCAATGGGACTTCTAGATAAACATGCCAAGTCAGTGACTCAGTTAGTTATATTTGCACATACCAAAACAATAGGCCTGAAGCAAGAAGCATCCTTTGTGTTTAGTATTTGTTTGTTTGTTTGTTTGTTTGCTACCTTTGTATGCCCCCTTTCTTCCAAGGAGCTCAAACTGGTGCACATAGTTCTCTCCACAACTCCCCCTCCATTTTTATTCTCACAACTAGGGGTTGTTTTTTCCAGTCGGAGCTCACCAGGACACAATGCCTGGCTAAGAGACAATGCCTGGCTAAGGTAACCCAGTGAGCTCCATGGCTCAGTGGAAAACCCTGGTCTCCCAGGTCCTAATGTGTATGCTGGAACAGGCATCATCTTCCAAATGGCATTTCCTTTCATGTAAGGGAGGAGAAGAAGGTTTATTTTAAGATGGTCCTTGTTGCCTGCACTTTTTCCTAGTACTTATTAGCAGCCCCCTGTAATAGCATATGCCAATCTGATTTTTTCCTGTAGTTTATTACTGCAGATCAGTCAAGTTGGCATAACTTGATATAAAATACGCCCCTCAATGAACTGTTTTCACCCTGATACAATTCCTTATCTCAAACAAAACAAAAAAAATTCCTTCCAGTAGCATCTTAAAGACCAACTAAGTTAGTTCTTGGTATGAGCTTTCGTGTGCATGCACACTTCTTCAGATACACGGTGTGCATGCACACGAAAGCTCATACCAAGAACTAACTTAGTTGGTCTTTAAGGTGCTACTGGAAGGAATTTTTTTTGTTTTGACTATGGCAGACCAACACGGCTACCTATCTGTAACTTATCTCAAACGAGTTCAGGAAGGCATTGGTAAATATTCTGAGCTCTTAATACTTAATGTAAAGATCAGCACACTAATCCTAGGTTATTAGCAAACTTAATTTTCACCTCCTGCTGAGTTTCTGCAGAGACAATAGTATCTTCCTCTTAAAAAACAACAACCCCAGGATTCCGGAAACATAGTCAACCAGTTTTGTCATTTCTTAGCAGGGCCATGTCCTTTCTGCTGTCAACTAGGAAAGGTAAAGAAAAAAGCAGATGGGAACTTGTAGGAAATAAACAATAAAAAAGGAATACAGTGGTAGTTCAGGTTAAGTACTTAATTCGTTCTGGAGGTCCGTTCTTAACCTGAAACTGTTCTTAACCTGAAGCACCACTTTAGCTAATGGGGCCTCCTGCTGCCGCTGCGCCACCGGAGAACGATTTCTGTTCTCATCCTGAAGCAAAGTTCTTAACCTGAAGCACTATTTCTGGGTTAGCGGAATCTGTAAGCTGAAGCGTATGTAACCTGAGGTACCACTGTAAAGGTATTATGAGAAATCACCTGTCTAAAAAAGCCCCCCTCCCCTTTTCATTAGAATACATTGACTTAAAATAGTACAAGAACTCCAATTTTCCAGTGGCTGGGTAGCTCTCAAAGCTCCACTGAAACCCCCTCTTTGCACCTCAATAATCTCATGAACCAACACTTCACTGGGCCACAGACCAAGGAATGGCTGAGAGAGAAGCTGTAGCCTTGCTAGTACAGGTGATTGATGAGGAGAGCATAACTCTCAAAGGAAAGGCACAGCAGGATGGTGCTTATGTAACAAAGGGCATTTGTGAGGTCACAACTAGTGACATGTCACAGATCTGGCCCTTGAGCAACTTAGCAGGTGAGGTGGAATCCTCTCCCCAAGTTTGCCACCCCTGCTTTAGAGGTTCACCAGATCTCAAACATCTTCTAGGAAGACCTCTAGATTTTGTTTTGAGATGGCGTTTGTCCAGTACTGAAATTCTACCCTCATCGCTGAAGCTGAAGCAGCTGCTTCGGTAGCAGTCCCTGTACTACAGGATCAACAAAATGTTTGTAAGGCTGATATTAGGTCACCTTTCCAGTGTAGACTGAATACTGTACCAGCATAAGATTAAGAAATGGTGGAAGCAGCTAGATTCTGTTACACTGAAACCAGCAGCTAAGTGACATTCAGCAAGAGATTGGATTGCATTTTAATAAGCTACAAACAGCCGATAGAGTTGATCCCATGGAAAATAACTCTTGAAGATTTTCCACTTTGATCATGGAAAGAGAGAATCAGCAAGAATGTCAGTAAATGGAAAACGACTCTACATACTCCGGAAGAACTCCTTGACTTGTGATGTACCGTAACTTAACAGCTCTCTTGCAGAAAGGTAGAATAGTTTGGGAAAGCCACATAGGTTTTAATATGATGTCAAAACACTGCAATGGAGGGAAAACAGCAAGGAAAGTGTGGAAAGTTCTTCCGCATGAGTCCCATTGAAATGAATGGGAGCTACAAAGGAGCATAGTAAGTGCTGTCATTGTTCATTTCCTCAAGATTTGTCTTGCAGAATTGTATTTGGTTACAATTAGAACACATCCACACCACGGATGTAAACTGGTTCCACAATCATTCCCTTTCCAGTGCAGAAACCTGGGAGCTATAACTTTGCACAGAAGGCTAGAGATCTCTAACAGAGCAGCCCCACCAAGCTACAGTTTTCAGGGGTTCGGGTTGGGGGGGGGGGAATCTTATACCACAGAGTTGTGTAAAATCAACATGACTTCATAGTGTAAATCTGTTTTTATCTACAATTGTGTAAACATACCTGAAGATTGCTTTCCTGGAAGGTAGCACATTCTTGGGGCAGTCTTCTTCATGGTCGGTATCCTTGTGAGACTGCTGTGAACCAGGTGGTTGACCTGGTCAGCTGATCTTAGAACCCATTTGGATAGGCTTTGGGCATGGTCAGATGGTGAGAACTTAGGGCTGGGGTAGGAACTTAGGGTAGGGGTCCTGCCCTAACTGCTGAACTTAAGCCTTCAAGTAGTATAGAAGAAAGATGCAATGCAGTATCTGGCTCCCATTCTGATGATGTATGTATGTTTGGGAAGCAGTTAAGGCTCATCATCAAGGATTTCTCTGCAGCAAACCAGCTCAAGAGGACTGGATACATATGGTGGCATTTGTAGTAAATTCTATTTGCAGGTTCAGTAAGTGGGAAGCAAGCATACCGGCAGATAGTGTTTTTTGTTTAGTCGTTTAGTCGTGTCTGACTCTTCATGACCCCATGGACGAGAGCACGTCAGGCACTCCTGTCTTCCACTGCCTCCCGCAGTTTGGTCAAACTCATGCTGGTAGCTTCAAGAACACTGTCCAACTATCTCGTCCTCTGTCGTCCCCTTCTCTTTGTGCCCTCAATCTTTCCCAACATCAGGGTCTTTTCCAGAGGTGGCCAAAGTATTGGAGCCTCAACTTCACGATATGTCCTTCCAGTGAGCACTCAGGGCTGATTTCCTTAAGAATGGATACGTTTGAACTTCTTGCAGTCCATGGGACTCTCAAGAGTCTCCTCCAGCACCATAATTCAAAAGCAGATAGTATTAGCATCTGCCTAAATTAGCATCAGCTAATCAGCTTCAATCCTACCCCCTACAAACAGAACAAAACAGCAACACCCTGAGAAGTCATTTTGCCAGCCAGCTGTAAATGTTTAAATGTCTTTCTTTTTTAATGGCCAAATTAAAATAAAAACCTCTCTCCCCAATCCCCACTGTGACACACAAACTTCCAGGCAGCAACCTTGTTTAAAATCAATTGTTAGATTGCTGTGCAGGTCATACCCAACCACTCTTGAGTTGGTTGGCATCCATCTGTCTTGGGAAACAATGGAGGAGTGCACATTTAGAGGTGAAGTCGAACCGTTGGAAGGTTGATGTGCTTGCTGTGGCTGTAGAGACAGATACAGGAAAGCTATGTTTTGTTGCAGCTGGGGCAGGTGAAGGTGTTTGGTTGTGCTAATGCAGATGCACTATGTTAACATTCATTGCTAGTGTCCAGAATGCCAAAAAGCACAACACTGGTCCATGTCATTAAAAGTAGTTGACTAGATTGAGGGGAAAGGGAGCTCTTTCAAAATCACTCAAGAGTTTCAGAATGTAAACCTAGCAAAGTCTGTAATCCATCTATTTACAGACTAGCTGATGCCTTTATGGGCTACCCATAAAGTATCCGATAGGAATCAAGCCATATCCAAGGCATCAGGTCATAAACAACCAAGGTTGAAATCCCCATTCAGCCATGAAGCTCACTGAGTGACCACTGTCTACTTTGCAGGGTTGTTTTAAGGAGGAAACTGGATTGGGGAGAACCATGTTCATCTCCTTGGAGGGAAAGTGGGATGGAAATATAATAAATAAGTGCCAATACATAAAATCCATTGGCATTTCTCCTCCTTTTCCCAACATAACCCCGAGGCTCCAGACATTAGCCAAAGCAAGTGCATCTGAGAGATGTGCAGCAGTGAATTGCAGAAATGGATTCCAGAGACCACAGGCTTGAACAATTTCAAGGGGAGACAGTGGCCAAGGTGCTTACTGAGAGGGCAGGGCACACGGGGCCAAAGCAGATGCAACCCCACCCAGTTAGGAACCCCCATCCCATCCCCAGCATATTTGTTCCAAATGCATTGCTACTTGTATTGTTGTTGTTGTTCTTTAAATTGTCATGAGCCATGTTAGAAGCCAATTTATGATTGGCAAGCTGGATAAAGATATGCAAAGAAATTAGACCTTGGAGTATTTCAGTGCCAGAGCTTCCCCATCTGCACTGGCTCAGTACACCAGCAGCTTCACTCTGTTACAAAACCTCGGGCAAGGCTGGGTACCTGGGACTGTCAAGTCTGATTAGCAGACATCATAAACAATTATTTGCTGTCTATTGCTGCTGCCACTACATTAGGAAGTGGAAATGTACAGAATGAAAGCTAAGCTTGCTCAGGAGTCTTTGGTGAAGTACTTCATCAAACACGTTGTGGAAGTCCAAGGCTCAGAGTTTTGCACGTCTTTTAGCATTTGACATTGCACAGCTCACCTAAACACCAATATCAGCATGATTTGGGTCCACACCACACATTCAAAGTGTGTTGCTTCCTGCAAAAAACACTGAGAATGTAGTTTGTATGGGGGGCTGGGAATCATAGCCCTGCGCAGCTCCCAGGATTCTCCAGAGGAAGTAATGTGCTTTAAATGTATGGTACACATATGACATTACAGTCATACCTCGGGTTATAAATGCTTCGGGTTTTGCGATTTCAAGTTACGCACCGTGCCGAACCCAGAAGTACCGGAATGGGTTACTTCCGGGTTTCGGCGCATGCGCAGAAGTGCTAAATCATGCTTTGCACATGCACAGAAGCACCAAATCGCGACCCGCACGTGCGCAGATGCGGCGCTGTGGGTTGCGAATGCTGCAGGTTGCGAACGTGCTTCCCACACAGATCACGTTTGCAACCTGAGCGTCCGCTGTAATCAGCAACACGCTCTGAATTCCTAGTCCCCTCCTTGCCTTGCATTAAATCCCTGGCCTGCTGTTGTCCTTTTTTTTCCCCAACCCAAGACAGGAGATAATATCAGTCAGTTCTAGAGATTTATGCTGAGTGGGATTGTGTTAATTAATTTTTTAAAAAATCTTTTGGAGTTCTGAACAAGTTTTAAAAGCCAGGTTTCTTTAAACTGCCATCAATTACTATTAAAATATATTTTTCCATGAAGTTTCTTTTTATATAGAACTGTGTTTATTTAAAATGAAGATTAAAAATGCCCTTTTGCATGATTTTAAAGACAACTGTTGGGGTTTCTCAGTTTGTAGAGCATGAGACACGTGGGTTTGAACCCCACATTGGACAAAAGATTCCTGCATTGGACTAGGCGACCCCTGTGGTCTCTTACAGCTCTACAATTCCATGATTCTAAAGTGCCCCTTTGAGTTCATGCCCCTGCCATGAAAACTCATTTAAAATAGACCTGGGGCAGCATGTGCAATTTGTCAGCATTAGCACCTAAGGGGAGGGAAGAACAAATGGAAGAGGTAGCCTTGGGTCAACAGATCCTTAGATTACATGGATGTTTGGGACTGGCAGGATGAGGGTGGGAGAAATTGTTTTGGCAGGTGGTGGGATTTTGGAAAGGATTCAGGGGACAAGTGGAAAGCTGGTTATGGGATTTGGGTGGGGCGAAGACAAGTTGGCAAGGCGGGCAGCTGGTGAAGGGGCAGCAGCAATGCCGGTAAAGGGGGTTTGGCATGTAAACTGTGAAAGGCTGGCACACTGGAAAGGGGATTGGATGGTGAAGTGTTTTGAAGGTGGCTGATGGGTGCAGGAGTGTCATGACCCTGGGGTGATCAGCTTGATAGCTCAGTTGGTTACAGCATGGTGCTGATAATGGCAAGGTTGCAGGTTCAATCCCCATATGGGACAGCTGCATATCCCTGCATTACAATTCTATGATTCTATTTCTCATCTTCAAGGAACAAGGCTGTTGATTTGTATGAAGTATCAGATGGACAAATATAATGAATAATAACAATGCTGGTGCCTGATTGAGGTTGGTTTGGTGGAATTGACTTTTTTGCCAATCAAATACACTTCCCTGCTTACTGGGAATGTGACCCTCTGATCTGCAGTTTATTATTCATAGAGTGCTTCCTTGCAGTGATTTTCCTTCAAAAACTGGCAGTCCACAGGGTCACCACACTATTGCAGCATACTCTGCATCATGGTCTCATTCAAGAGAATTTTCCTAATATATATCATGGGGTGGTGGGATTGTTTTATTTAGATTTTTAAAAGCAGAATCCAGCAAAAGACATACATTTCCTCCATGGGTTCAGGCTTGCTACACTCCAATTCCTACCTCCATTTCTCGCCTCAGTTTACTTCTTGCCAAATATCCCACACATACCAATTTGATGTTATTATATAAACAACCCCCCTTCGCATTAAAGTAATGGTAGACTTGCAGATAAGCAGTCAACGTTAAATTTAACCATGCAGCAATAAACAATGACTAAATTAAAGTGTGAGAGGAAAACCCAATTGCATTTCACAAGAATTCAGGCAGTTATAATCAACTAGGAAGCAACCTCCGAAGAAAATAAAATGAACAAGATGCTTTCCAGAAAACAAACCTCTTAATGTCTTGTCCAGCGGGCATCCCCCAACTGCAATTTGTTCAAAGAAATGTGTGCGAGATAATAAAGGTAAACACAGAAAACACTGTTGTAAACACAACTTTAGGGTCATTGCTGCACACACATCCCCAGTCATCACAACGTCTCCTAGTAGCGATGTTCAAACAAGCACTCTTTGTGTGTGGGATGGGGGGGGGGGGGACACAGGGTCACACCTGCCAGATCTCTAACACACTGGCCAACTATGCTGTACAAACTATATGTTCAGCAAGTCATGCAAGGGAGGACAACTGGCCAGCCAGTTTTTGATCCTAAAGCTCTTCTAGGCAGGGATGTGTCTCTGTGTTGTAATAACTATTCCAAGCATCATTAACACCAATGGCCCTATGTAAATAAATAATAAATTTGCTCTGTTTTGCTACATCAGCTGTCTCTCAAGTTTTGTTTTAGTCCTATATTTAAAACATTAAAAATCCAAACATATGAATTGCCTATGTCATCTTATGAAGGCAAACATGGGCACGGTCAGGATTTATGTCGGCGGGGCCAGGGAGAGGACACCCACCTGTCCTGTTCCAGAACCGAGCTACCTGTGACGCGATTGGGCAGTTTGCAGAAGCCACACCTATTGCTCAGTCAGGTTTCCAGTTGTGTCACTAGAATGCACCACAATATCATCCAAGTGAACTCAGCGAGTATTTCAATTCCAAATATTCTGATTATTTCTAATTTTAGTTAAGCATTTTTATCATTGGGGGGCAGCTGCCCCCTTGTCCCCCTGGCTATGCCCATAAAGGCAAACTTGAATTTCAAAACAAATTCTGATTATCCTTATATGACCACTTATCAGTTCAGTATTTGATTTTCTGACCAGTGAAGAAGTGCAATTATAAAACACTGGGTTCTGAAATGCCAATGAATTCAAGGTTCTGCCAGGCCCAGGCACACCATTTTCTGCAAGTCTCCACCCACAAGCCACCAGTTCTATTCAGGCTCCGCCCCAACTTCCCATGTGCCACACTTGGCTCCACCTCCAATCTGCCAGATTCTCTAGGTGCCACATTTTGTCACAGCAGGTTCATCAGGCTCTGCCTGCTCAGGTTTCAAACATCACTTGTCCTGCACTATGGCAACTGTGATTTCAGAAGTTACAGGAACTATACAGAATGAAATTCTTAAGAAATATGTTTTTTAATGTTTATGTCCTACTACGTAGGTTCACATTGGGATATACAATCTTGTCTGCAAGTCACACCAAGTCACTAAGGCAAAAGTTTAGAGGACTTTCTGGAGAAGTTTAACAGGTCTCGCCGTCACTTGAATGACAGATGTACTCAAGGTCTTGGTGACATTGGCAGTGGTACAGAGGCAATGTTTTTCCTTCTCTCTCTCTCTCTCTCTCTCTCTATATATATATATATATGTAAAAGGACAAAGTGTTCTGAACCATTTTACTAACCTGTCAGGAATACAGATTATTTCCTTTAATACCTCTCATCTAACCAACCCACTCCTTCTCACTACGGAACTAGTAATTTTCAAATCCTTATTTATAATGGGGGAATAAGGAATGCTATAAGGTGACTTCCAAAGGGCACAGAGACCACAGACAGCACAACCTGGGATCCGTTCTGTCTTTGGCCAACCCTCTGGGGACCACATGCTACACAGTGCATGTGGCAAACCCCCTCTTCCCCCCCCCCACACTCTTGCACGTGGGCATGCACACGCACACACAGGTGGACATTCACACAGGTACATAGGCCCCTTCGCCAGCTGATCCATGACACGATGGAGGATGCTAGAATAGATGGGTCTTTGGCCTGATCCTGCAGGACTATTCTTACTTCAAAGCTGGGGCAGGGGGCTCTGCAGGGGAGAAGAAACTAGTGGGGCAGCTATAAAAATGCTAGCACACATTTGCAAAGCTAAGCAGGGTCAGGTGTGGTTTCGAATTGGATAGGGAACTGCATGTTGAGATTGCTGTATTGCAGGGGGTTGGACCAGATGGCCCTGGGGGGGGGGGGATTTCCAGTGCTATGATTCTATGAAAACCCTCTACCAATACAGAAAAATATGACGGGTCAAAATCCCTCCCCAAGCTGTAGCAGTATTGTGGTGCAGTATTCACACTTTCCCAAGCCCTCATGAGTGCCCAGGGCAGTAGAGGCAGGTCTGTAGGTACTGAACCATTATCTGAGCCTTGGCATCAAGGAGAACATCATGGCACCAGGGAACTGGAGGGAGGACAACTCACTCTCAACAGAAGAGTTCTCTGCCTTCTTTTTCATTACCTTCCACAGGAACTGCTTTTGGCCACCCCTTTCCTGTCTGCTCTCTTGCCTTTTGGTCAGGGATGGAAAGTTGGATTTGAAGTTCCAGTGTAGTACAGAAGCAGGAGAGCAGGTTGACCAACCTATTGTTTGGTTGGTGGAAGAAAGGTTGAGGGCAAATAAGTATGTTGTGTTTTCCTGCTTCTCACTGTCCCTTCCTGGTTGGGGACTCCTCAGGAATCCCTCTCTGTTTCTGTTTCCTCTTTGATATTTATTTATTAGGCAGTGTCTTATCATAGGCCTGCCAATATTGTGCTTGTTCATGACTGTTGGCCATGCTGCCCGAGGCTAGAGGACTTTCTGGAGATGTTTAACAGGTCTCACAGAAGTTGTAGCTCAACAATATCTGGAGGGGACCAGGTTGGGGAAGACTGATTTAGCTGGTACCTGTTATACTTATTGGTCTCTTGCTTGTTTTGGGGTCTCTCTCTGAGTTACAATTCCTAGAGTAGTTTAACTATCAATAATTCTCCACACAGAACCCTGGGAATTGTAGCACTGTGAGGCTCTCCTAACAACACACAGCAAATTCCTAGGAATTTCTGGGGAAAGCAAAGACTCCTTAAAGTGGAAGGATCTTGCTTTAAATGTATAATACAGAAGGGGCCTGGGAATGCCTGTCCATCTTTACTCTTAAGCCGCAAGCCTGCGGTCAATGAGTGTCCTCTTTTAATCTCTTTGAGCTGCCAAGATACCATCTGCCTAGATGCCTAGATAGAACTGCAGTTTCTGAAGTGATGATTAACTTTCCCCAAAGGTTCAGACTTCCTATTTTATGGTACACAATGAAATACAGCTTGTCAGCTCCCAGGCTGAGAAATATGCAGCAAATAATACACAACCCTGCAAGTGAGAGAGGGCTTCAATTCTTCAAACCATTTGAAAGTGTAGGCAGCTAACTATCCCCCCATGAATTCACAGGAACAGACTTAAAAGAGGTTTAGGGTGATTTTCCTTCCACTACCGCGGATCAGAAGTCATTCAGAGACCATTAAAGCCAGCCTTACTAGAAACAGCCAATCTCTGGATCTCATAAAAATGCAGCCTCTGAAATGTGATTTAGTGTGCTTTGGGAATGAACTTTCCTTCATCCAAATTTCCTAGAGTTGCAGGGACATGGTACCAGCTGTTTTTCATCTTCTCTATTGAAGAACAGACAAAGCTCTGGTACTTGGGTACCAATCATTTTGGAGGAAGCTTAGTCAATATGTGCACTCCAAATAAGCTTTGTGTGGGGCCCTGGGCCACATTCCAAAAACACATGGTGGCACAACCATGCAAAAACCAAGCAGGTCTGGATCTGTGCAGTGCTTCAGATAGGCACTGAAGACCTTTCCCAGTCTGCATCTGCCCTGGTGTTTTCATCACTTGTTGGCCTCCCCTGAGTTCCTTTGGGAAGAAGGATAGGACATAGATTTAGTAAATAAATAATCTTCCTACACCTGAATAATGTACAAATAACTTCGGGAATATACTTTGAGCCCCTTTCTTGCAGGAGGAATGTGCAGATATCTTGTTTTAATCCCCCCCCCCCCCATTGTGGTGTCTGCTAGAACCATTAGATATGTACCAAAGCCTCAAACCTCTGGCTTTCCCAACCAAAAGATCAATTGTCTACTTCCAGTTTCGGCATCCACAGTTTTGTTTAAAATATATATATACTATATAAATGTGCAGTATGTTTAAATCTCCCCCTTCTTCCTCCTACAGTATTAGAAATAATAAATGGTTTGCCCCAGAATTGAACAGGGTATTTATTACAGAACCAGATACATAATGTAGGTAATTTTGAAAGCCAGTGCTTATCCCTGTATAGATTTAAATATATTTGGATAGTTTCCCGTGTCTTGTTTGGCGCTATCATAATCTATAGGGTTTTTAAGGCAGCAGGAAATAATAAGAAAACAAGCTTTCCTGCACATATGCTAGTAAATCTGTCTAAAGAAAAAAGACCCAAGTGTTCATCTCATGTTTGAACTAGTACTACATCACACTTCGAATCAGACTGAAAATGGGAAAGGAAAAGTGTGAGCTAGATTTCTCCCACCACCTGCCCCATTGCCAGCTTCAAAAGGTATTGCTGGAAGCGTAGCATGCCAGTTCACTTGTCTATGATTTGACTTCAGTCATCCAACATTTGCTAAACGTCAGTCATCTATCTTCTTCTTCTTTTTAACTCGGCTTCATTCATCTATCCCTTGTTAGCTATGAAGTCACCTGTCAGGGAGAGCTTTCCAGATAAGGACACTTGTCCCCTCTTTAAAAATCTGGATAACCCTAATACTTCTGATGGTTAATAGTGAGCCAGCTGAACTGTAAAGGTAAAGGGACCCCTGACCATTAGGTCCAGTTGTGACCGACGCTGGGGTCGCGGAGCTCATCTCGCTTTACTGGCCGAGGGAGCCGGCGTACAGCTTCCGGGTCATGTGGCCAGCATGACTAAGCCGCTTCTGGCGAACCAGAACAGTGCACGGAAACGCTGTTTATCTTCCCGCCGGAGTGGTACCTATTTATCTACTATTTATCTACTTGCACTTTGACATGCTTTCGAACTGCTAGGTAGGCAGGAGCAGGGACCGAGCAACGGCAGCTCACCCCGTCGTGAGGATTCGAACTGCCAACCTTCTGATCGGCAAGTCTTAGACTCTGTGGTTTAACCCACAGTGCCACCCGCCTCCCTAGCTGAACTGTAAAGTGCATTAAAGCCAAAAAGAAGATTAGGAATGGGGATTAAGCTTGAGGGTGTGCATGAAGATATGGATGTTGACATTCAAAGAACTTAAAAGGCCCATGTGGTCCAGTATCCTATTCTCACAAGGGTCAACTGGGTGCCCATGAGAAGCCTGTAATCAGGACCCAAGTTCAACAAGACTCTCCCCACTTGTGCCAGCAGCTGTTAAATTCAGTGGCATGTTTTCTTAATTCTAATAATCATAGCTTATTTGGATTGAAAATGAAACCAGTTTTTTATGCCTTGTTGACTTACTGATTTACCTGCTCTGAGACCCAAGGCTGAAGGCCACCTAATAAAGATTTCACAGTCCATCCATCGATTAAGTTTGCCTACAAGATTGCTTTACCCAATGTGCCCACTCCACCGCTTCGATCAGTGGAATGGGCCCTTTTACAGGTGCCACATAATACCTGCACCCCATCTGTAAGAACTTGATTGTTTAATGTGACAGAACTGACACTTTGGAACTCCCTGCCACTTGATATCAGCCAAGCGCCTTCATTGAATTATTTTCAGCACCTGCTGAAGACATTCTTATTTAGACAAGCCTACTCAGATGTTTAGAAATTTCATATGACTTTCAGTTTCTTTTAGTTTATTCTATTGTGGTTTTAACTTTCTACGTGTTTTAAATAATGGTTGTAACTTTTTTTTCGTGATAATGTTATTGTTTTATCTTTGTTGTACTGTAAACCGCTTTGAGGTTTTTTCCCTACAATCCAGCAGCATGTACATTTTATGAAATAAATAAAGATGCAGGTATATATTTAAATCTATGATTATACAAACTGAAACTATTTTCCACTGAGTCAGGCTATTATATGGTCCTTCACTGCAGAACCTACTTTACAAGATAATATAGGCTATGGATCAGACCACCATTTATCTTGTTCAGTAGTCCGTTTTCAGCAGTGGTCCAGCCAGAGCATGGTACAGTTGTTTGTCCTCAGCACCTGACATTCAAAGGTATACTGCTTCAGCATGGAGTATGCATTAAGCTCTGTGCATCATGAGTCTAAAGGGTTTACATGTGATCATACCCTATATGGGTGAGGAAAAGACTGTCTGAACAAATTTTAGACAAATCGCATACAGCGAACAGCTGCCAGTATGACAACAGGTGTGAATTAATGCAGGTGGGTCACATTCCTACAAAGGGTGGAATCAGACAAGCCAAAAGGTGACCCAGCCAAGATATCAACATTTCTAGAATCCAGCCAGCTCATACGCTTATTGGCATTGCCATGCTATAGGCAATGAGGTGCGTAAAAGGATTATCTGCTTAGGTGACAAGAATTGACTTTGCCAAAATATGAGGAGACGCCCTGTACTGTGGATTCATATTGTTATGTCATGTTTATTTTGCTTTCCCTTCCTCCAGGATCTAATTAAGGCCATTATAAAATCAACAGTGAGCAAAAAGGACAACTTCTTCCACGTACCCAAATGAATAAGTGGGCCAGTGTGGGGAAATTCCACAGAGTTGCTCAGCAGCTGCTCTTTGAGATCAGACAGCAAAGAGGCTTATGGTACCTTGCAGCTTACAATGGCATAAACTAGACTAGAGCCAACCTTGTCTGATGCATAAAGAATCATACAATTGTCGAGTTGGAAAGGGTCCTGAGGATCATCCAGTCCAACCCCCTGCAGTGCAGGAATATGCATCTGTACCATAAGGGGATAAAACCTGCAACCCTGGCATTATCAGCACCACACTCTAACCAAGTGAGCTTTCCAGGCTCCAGCAGAGTTCTGCAATGAGCATTGATGGTTCATGGCTTTGAAGCTGGGCTTGCCCCTGTTCTGTAGGGACTGGCATGTTTGTATTGGAGTGGGCTACAGAGAAAGAAAGCAAAATGTGGACAAGGAAGAAGGCTGGCAGGAGGAAGCAGCCTCATTTTATTAAATATTATATCTATTTCACCCTTCATTGTATAAGTTCCCAGGACGGTTCGTGATGCAGTCTGCTAAAACTGCACCAGCAGCAACTGTTTAAAAAGCCTGGGTAAATATAAAGATAACAAAGGGTTGGCCCTGTGCTCTTGGCAAAACTAACACTGCTTTGCTACCATTGCCTGCCTTGCTTCCCATGCTCAGTCTATTCATCTGCAGATAAACAGTTCTCTCTCTCTCTCTCTCTCTCTCTCTCTCTCTCTCTCTCTCTCTCTCATACACACACACACCTCTGCAAGTGTCTGGGTACCCTCTTTTCACAAGTGTAGTGGCTATACTTCAGGAATGGGGAACCTGTAGCCCTCCAGATAATGCCCTCCAGACTTCAACTCTCATCAACCCCAGCCAGCACCTCAAATGATCAGGGATGAATGGAGCTTCAGTCTAGCAACATCTGGATGGCCACAGGTTTTCCATCCCGGGTTTACCACTTGGGAAACGGGGAGCTTGTCACCGGCACACAAAACACATTTAATTGCAGTGTTGCCTTGTGCAATAACTGCTTCATTTAATACCCTATTGTCACTCGGTAGCTGGTCAGTTTCAGGCATACCCTTTCCTCTAACTGCCGTGCGACAGATTGGCATTTTGTTTCAGGCAAGCACTGGTCCAAGCCAGCTTTCACTGTCAAGACATCTTTGGCTTTCTCCGAGTGCGAAATTCCTGGTGTGCCTTGTGCAGGACATGTAAGCTGTTAATTGCCTCAAGAGCAAGACTTTTTCCCTTGAAGGAGAATTCAGGCTAGGGGAGGTTTCGCCTCCATATCCCTTTCCATGCCACCCGAGAAACAGCTGTTAACTACCAGATGCCTAAAGTGGATGGCAAAACTATGGGACGAGCAAGGGCTTTGCTATGCGCAACTGTTCCCTCGCTGAAATGCCAGAGAACTCTTGCATTGCTTCCCAGTGACAGAGGGAAAGTGTGTGTTCCTGTGGATGATGTCCAAGTTCTTTAATTGGACCACAATTTAGAAGAGGTCAAGGATACCCAGTTGCACGGCCTGATGCCCCGGAGTCTAAGACATTGGCGGACATAATAGGAGGCTCAGAAGGGCATTTGTCAGATGCACTGCCAATCTGTCTTCACGGCTGAACTGACAGACAAGCATCCCATCAAACGAAGCAGTGGCTCAACTTGTCAGTCCTGCTCTTTTTTTCACCTTCATTGCTGCGACTTCCTTCTGCAATAGGAGAACATTAACAAAGCAGCCTGCAGTCAAGTGTGTAGGATAGGAAACTTCCAGTCTCAAGCAACTACCTGCAGGAAGCCACGTCAATTTTCACCAACCAGAGCAGAGGGAAGGCAGCAAAGGTTGTGGCAGCAAAGGGGATTGGGGGCACACAGGCCAATCTAATTTAGGCATGAAGGCTCATTTGCAGTGCAGTCACAGTGAAGCGAGCTGTTTTATTGTGTCATATCTGTCTTCTCCAACTCTTATCAGCCCCAGCAAGCATGGGATGATGTGAGTTGTAGTTAAACAAGATCTGGAGGGGCCACAGGTTCCCTGCTCCTGGCTCTCTTGAAATGGACAAGTAGTCATTGCAGTTGATACATCATTTTAGTAACATGCTCAGTTTAAGAACTTGTCTTACACCAAATCAGGTGACTGGCCTATCTATCTATTAACTACATTGACCGGCAACTGCTCTGCAGAGTTTCAGACAGGGGATAGAGGCTTCAATCAGCTATGACTTGGGCTTCAGGTACTGGCCAAACAATAAGCCTTATGAATCTAGTGCCAGATTGGCCAAATAGCTTGGCACCATGACTTTCACAATAGGTTTCCATTCTGGCCTCCCTTGCAGCCCCTGAGTTTTTTAAAGTCTTGGCTTCTTTGAGTCACTTACAATGCAGCACTGCTAGTTGGCTGCAAGCAAAACAGATTGCATGTTCTGCTCCAATGGCTAAAGAAACACCCCAAGGTTCTTCAGATGTTGCCAGACTACAACACCCATCATCCCTGACCATTGGCTGTGCTGGGGCTGATGGCAGTTATAGCCCATCAGTGCCACAGGTTCTCTAGTCTAAATTGTCCTATAGAGTATTCTGGAATGCACAGATTGTGAGAATCTCTCTCCCAGTCTAAATTCTAAGTTCTACAGTCCAGGAACAGCTATATCAAGTGATATGCTGTGCCTAACCCATCTCCTGCTTTCAAGCAAACTATGCTCAGGATTGCAACAAGAGATTAAGAGTCTCATGCTCTACCAGCTGAGCTATCTGGGAACACACACTTGTATTTCAGGAGGTGCTAACCTGATGCCCACAGAAGCACATGTGCCCACAGAGGCCTTCCCTGGTGCCCGCAGGCTCCCCTACCCCCTGCTGAAATTAAGCTTGAATAAAGCATTATGTTGTAAGTAATAGACTACTGTGTCCTTGGTCACAATTTGTGTGCCCACAACAGTTTCTCGATTTTGCAAATGTGACCCCTTTGCTAGAATGTCACTAGTATAGGAAAGTACCAAAATATGTAAAGTACCAAATATTTAAAGGAAATCTGCTTTTCCAGCCAAGCATCTCCATGGACTCAGCTATACAGCTGCAAATAAAACGTTTTAAGTGTGGTATCTGAAGAAGTGTGCATGTACACTAAAGCTTATACCCAGAATAAACTTAGTTGGTCTCTAAGGTGCTATTTTGGGACGCAGGTGGCGCTGTGGGTTAAACCACAGAGCCTAGGGCTTGCTGATCAGAAGGTCGGTGGTTTGAATCCCCGTGACGGGGTGAGCTACCGTTGCTCAGTCCCTGCTCCTGCCAACCTAGCAGTTCGAAAGCACATCAAAGTGCAAGTAGATAAATAGGTACCGCTCCAGCAGGAAGGTAAACGGCGTTTCCGTGCGCTGCTCTGGTTCGCCAGAAGCGGCTTAGTCATGCTGGCCACATGACCCGGAAGCTGTACGCTGGCTCCCTTGGCCAGTAAAGCGAGATGAGCGCCACAACCCCAGAGTCGTCCGCTACTGGACCTAACGGTCAGGGGTCCCTTTACCTTTAAGGCACTACTGGACATTTTTTAAAGTTTTTAATTTATTTCAGCTGCAAATAAAACGTTTTAAGTGCAATATACAATGTGACACTAGATGGCGATAGTGAACCTTATGGAAAATTCAATTTATTTTTAAAAAGGCTTTTTAAAAAACCATTTTCAAAATGGTTTTTATATGTGTGTGGATTCCACCCATATGTTGCTTTTATGTTATTGAAAATAGAGAGAGAGATGGGGATAAAGTCAACAGTCCCACATTGCAGGTACTGTACAGCCAGGCTCTTAGAGAAGCCTCAGAGGAAAATTCCATTCGTCCAAAATGGTGTTTTGTGAAAGTTACATTTCCCCCTTTCTTCTATTAGCACACATTGCATCTTGTGTGTTGTTGAGTCTGTATTTTATTCACTTTACTGACTTTGAACAACTTTTTCTGCAAATCCACCCCAACAGACAATTTATCTAACCTGCGCTTTCTCTCCCACCGCCACAGCTTTGAGTTCAGGAAAAACGAATGCAAAAACAATGGCGTAATGCCTAGCTTCTCATCAAATTCCAAGGAAACTCTTTTTGCATTGCATACTTCAAGGGAAGCTGCTGTTCTTCTCAGTGACTTTTAATAAAATGTAAGAAGTAGTAAGGGGGAAGGTGTCTTTGTCTGCATCTCTTGTCGTTAACTCGAGGCACACATTACCCTGTAGTTGCTATAGTTTATGGTGCAAGTTGGAGACCGAGGCTGAAAGTGGTACATAAATTTCCCAACACTGTCATATCTTGAAGGGGATAAAGTCGATATCTGGGTCAAAGCCACAGGGCAGATGGCACAGGACTTTCATTGCAGAGAAATAGGAATATTCCTTTTGGTTGGAAAAAAAGGGGTGGAAAAGGAAAACAGAGAAAAAGCTGATGAAGACTGAACAACCCAAACCAGCAAGGAAAACCCAGTGCATGGCATGAAGCAAGCGAATGGTGCTCCGCATGTCTTGGAGCCAAAGTATTTTGAGGTTATGAATGAAATTGCTTCCCGTCTTACGCAGGCTACTTACATATGAGAGCTGTGAAAATCTGCAGAACTGCCGGTGTGCCACCTGCAATCATACAAATATGCCAAACTGAGAATGATCTGGAGAATCTCAGCTTTCATTTTAACAGTTCCTGGCCGTTATGGGTGCAGGGAGAGCCATAAAAGCACATTGCTAAGCAAAACACATAGTCGAGGAAGGGGCCTCTCATTGAAGCAGCTATTAACCACTTGCTATGGCTCCCTTTATTTGCCTTCCTGGAAATAAAAACGCATTATCCCTCTCCTTCCACTTTTCCTTAAAAAAACAACAGCTTCTAGGAATCTTTGGGTGGAGTCCTTAGATTCATATAATTGTAGAGTTGGAAGGAAGCCCAAGGGTCATCTAGTCTGACCCCCTGCAATGCAGGAATCTTAGCTAAAGCATCCATGACAGATGGACACCCAGCCCCGGTGTTATGTACTGAGTTGAATAGGATCCAAAATACAGCAGTCTGATTGGTCCTAGGACAATAGGATTCAGAATGCAGCAGTATGATTGGTCCTAGAACAATGCAGCAGTATGATTGGTCTGGAGGAGCCACCCAATCCAGCTCCAGGTGGAAGTGAATCCACAATCTGATTGGCCTACAGTAGAATCCCGGAATTAGCCAATCACGTGCAGCCCATTGTGTAAATAATGTATATAAAGCAGATATTTTGGGGGAACATTCATTCCTCCTCACCACTATGAGCTGAATAAAGAGCATGAAATCCACTCTCGACTCTGAGTATATTTCACCCTGCTTAAAAACCTCCAAGGGAGACCATTCCAATGTTGAATGGCTCTTACTGTCAGAAAGCTATTCCTGATGTTTAGTTGGAATCTTCTTTCTTGTATCTTGAAGCCATTGGTTCAAGTCCTACCTTCCAGATCAGGAGAAAACAAGCTCGCTCCATCCTCCATGGGACAATGTATGCCAAGTGGTCAGAGACCATTTTGACCAGAGAAGTGGTAGAGCAGCAAAAGGGCTAGGAACATAGGAAGCTGACTTATTAGTTCATCTAACTCCTTAGGGTTTCTTTCGGCCCTTTCTGGAAATGATGGGGGCTGAATCAGCAACAGGCATGCCAATCTGATGCTCAACCACTGAGCTACGAACCCTTCCCCAAGTGTTCCCTTTTTCTTCCTTCTTTTCTTATCCCCCTTCCCCTTCCAAAGGTACTTTCCCATGGAGAACACAGCCACAAAGCATGTGCTGCACATGTCAGCCTGGATAGCTCAGTTGGTTAGAGGGTGGTGGTGATAATGCCAAGGCTGCAGGTTTGATCCCCACCTGGGATAGCTGCATATTCCTGCATTGCAGGGGGTTGGACTACATGATCCTCAGGCTCCCTTCCCACTCTGTATTTGCAAGTGATGTGTCGTTAGGGCCTTATTTTTGGCGAAAAGCAAATGTTTGGCTAAAGGTGGAATGCATCACTTTAGCAAACAGGTGCTTCTGCTGGATTTTACAGGGAGTGTTGCATGCATCATGCTGACAAAATTAATGCTAATAACGGAGTCTCAAGCTCGCATAAGATAAATTTAGCTACAATAGAAAAATGGAAACCCCATATTCAGAGGCAGTATACTGGGTGCTGGAGCAGGCCACAAAGAAAGTTGTTGTTTTATGCTCTGCTTTTAGGGTTCATTGATGGATGGTCTAATATAGCATGGCTCTTATTATGTCCTTATTGAAACGCTGTGAACATGTAGATTTTAGCCAGGATTTGTTCATCATTAGTAGCTTAATCTGCGAGAAACAAAGCAGAAAAGAATATAGTATCAGCTTCCCACTCGTGTTAAGCCATCAGTGCAAGACCAATGAAACTCAGTCAAGAACTGAAAATCAATACAAGCATATTACCAACTTACCGGCTGAAAGGGAATAGATTTTCTCAGGTAAAAGCTGCACACAGTTGGTAAGATCAGACAGTGTCTGGCCTTAAAGAGCAATAATGGTCCTTATAGCCTTTCCAGGTGATTCATGCTCTACTGATGGACAATCTTGCTGCCCACCCAAGTCGCATTTAGCAGGAGCATCATCACAGGAATGCCAGAGGACAGAGCAGGGAGGCAGGGAGGAATAAAAGTACGGTACCAAGGAAGGAGAGGGAATGCATTGCTTCCCCCTCTGTATGCATCTTAGATCCATATGGTTTCATACTGATGCAGATATATACTTTAGAATCATAAAACTATAGAGTTGAAACGTACCCCCAAGGGCCATCTAGTCCAACCCCCTGCAGTGCAGGAATTTTTTGCTCAATGTGGGGCTCGAACCCACAACCCTGAAATTAAGGAGTCTCATGCTCTACCAACTGAACTGTCTCAGCAGAACCTCCAGAGATCCCCGTTATGCTTGTGCAAAGAGGTAGAGGAAAAAGAGCTGCTTCAATTTGGTTGTGTATTAGCATCACCTCCAGTCCCACCTGCACATGGACACAACGCTCCATCAACTCAAAAGGTTCATGTGCCAATCAGCAAAATTTCAAACATTAACCTTTTCTGAAAGGCTTTGCAGTGACCATGTATTACAATATATGCCAGGCTGCTAGGAGGCAATTTGACCACATGCATTTGTTCCTCCTTTTAAAAAGTACTTGCAGCAATTTGATACACAAACAACAACAACAACAACAACAACAACAACAACAACAACAACACTGTACTATTTCAGTATTGAGTATATTTGAGAACCTTGCTGCAGGTCTTGGCCCTCTATCCAAGCCTGCTCCTAAAAAAACTTCAACAAGTGAAAAATGCAGATGCACGCTTTACAGCAGGAACTTGCAGCACAAGAATGTCCTTATACGAATCTTTAGTGCTGCTGCTTTTTGGAACAATGTGTACCATTCTGATCAACCCATCTCAAAAAGGATAGCATGGAAAAATGCAAGCAAAGGATCAAAGGTGTGGAGCAGCTCCCCTACAAGAAAAGGCATTCAGTTTTTAGTCAGTTTTGGGGAGGGGGGGAACAGGGAAAGATAGAAGTTGTATGCAAGCTGTCTTTCAAGAAAGCATCTCTTTCTTTACTGATCTTATCACTGAGGAAGCCCAGGGCTCTCCAGAGCATGCTAAACAGTTGCCCTTATTCTCCAGGTCAATGTAAATAAGCTTTTGTGTGCCAATGCTACAATGTTAATAACATTCAGATAACCAATATATCAGGACCAGTTGTAAACCAATGACACAGGAAAAAGGCAGGTTGCATATCCATAACCCATTACCAAATCCCCTAAGCTACCTAGGCTGGGCTTATGTTGGAAGCAATGCCATCTGTTGCAGAAGCTTCTTGACTTTCCAAAAGTATTACAGGCACAAAGACAGGCAGCTCCTAACCTAACACTAAATATCAGTCTCTGATCAAATTGAAGCTCCTGCCTTTCAAGATCCTAGGAAAGGCTGTGGCAGAAAAACGAAAGGCTATATCCTGGCAGTAATATGCTGAAGCCCAGGGGTGGGGAACATTTCTCTCGCGGATGATATTGGGGGGGGGCACACCCTAGCTGTGGGAGAGGCCAGTGAAAGCTATGGGAGTAGTTCAATCTAGCAGTGGGTGGTGCTAGAACCAAACATGGGCATTATTCTTTTTCTCTGTCTCTCCTGCTGCCTGCCATTCATCTCTTCCTGACATTTTTTAAATTTCCTTCCATGCAATTTGCATGAAATTATGCCGAGGACAGTATTTTGCACTCAGACTTGCCCAACCAAGCTGTAACCAATTTATGCACTTTTTAAAAGGGGTTTGGCTTAGGAGAATTCAGGTCATGTGGCTCAAGGGGGAAAAATTCAGGTCACCTTAATGGGAGTGTTTGGCACCCTCGTTCCTGGGCTAGCTATGGCCAGGCTGTCCAGAAGAGGCTTTAGTTGGTTCACTGGCCCTAGTTGGTGGTAAGGTAAAAGGTAAAGGGTAAAGGACCCCTGGATGGTTAAGTCCAGTCAAGGGCGACGATGGGGTTGTGGTGCTCATCTCGCTTTCAGGCCGAGGGAGCTGGCGTTTGTCCATAGGCAGGTTTCTGGGTCATGTGGCCTGGACGACTAAACAGCTTCTGATGCAACAGAACACCATGATGGAAACCAGAGCACACGGAAACGCCGTGAGCCACCAAAGATTGGGCTGGATCTAATAGCACCCCCAGACTATGAACATGGACTTGCAGGGGGAGGACATGCCCATCCAATGCAAGCCACACATCATTTTCCTGGCGTACCTAGACCATCTACCAGCAGACTCCCCTTCTCATTAGAACGGACCTCCAGTAGTCAATTATCTATAGTAAATTTACAAATTTAGCACTGCTGATGTTTTGCCTGAATTCTGTAAAAATGCAGTAAAAAGGAGAAATAGAGTAAGGTATCATTAGTGTAACGATGAGCCCACACTCTAACACTCTAGAGGACCTCACACAAATGTTTCAAGAAGATGCTAAACAGCATGGGGGATGAGATAAAGCCTTGAGGCTCACCATAGCATGGGCAGAACAATAATAGTTCCCCAGCACCACCTTGTGGAAACAGCCACCTACATAGGCATGGAACCACCACTGAAGCACAGTGCCCCCCAATTTGACCACACATTTTATCAAGAACGAGTATCAAGGTTGATTGCTTTGGAAACTGCTGAGAGGACCAGGAGAATGATCATGGTTGGGCTCCCCTGTCCTTCTCTCAGTGCTGGTCATCATCTGCACAATCAAAGTTTGAAGAGCTAGAATCTGGACTGGAAACTAGATTGAAATGAATCCACATAGCTAACACTCTCATAACAGTGTCATCAAATAGCATCTGGAGTTCTGCAGCAGCCGCTCATTTAAGCATCTTGCCTGTGCATCTTTAAAACAAGCGTTTCCACACAGAGCAGAAAGTCGTCTGTCCCCGCTTCAAAATGAATACCAGGCATCCTAGGGACTTCTAATTCAAGTTCAACATTTAAAATAACTGTATCCTACATAACACAACTAAGGTAGTCTTTGGATTGGAGCCATCTAGTCGGTTCAGCATCTTTTCAACTCTGCTTGATGAAGAGTTCTGTAAAAGTTGCATACACGGCCTAAGGAGCTGCAGCTTTTCCTTACTTTTGTGTCTCCTATCCTTTAGGCACTAACATCTTTCATACTGAGAGCCTTCAAAGGAGTCTTTGCCATCCTTAGAATTCTTTTCAGCTGAAGAAGCCTAAGTAATTTGGATTCTCGAGGTGCTGCTCACAAAGCCTTAAAAGGTGAAATCTCAGCCTTGCAATACCTGCCAGAAAAGGACTACATCAAATAAACAAAAAACAACAAGGAAAGCCTCCAGCTTTCAGGGAAGGCTTTAAGGCTTTAAGTCCCCAAGCATTTCACGATAATATATCCTTGTTTCTGTCATCTCTCACAATAAAGGACAAAGTTAAGAGTAATGCTATCATCAATATAATCTCAAGAACAAAACCTAAAAGTCTTTTTAGTATCATCTACCCTATTAAAACACAAAAAGGTGGAATTGTAATGGAGAGGGGAAGCATTTGTTTCTGAATATATAGTAACTGAAAATCTGTAGTAATTTTTTAGACCACTTAAAAAGTGTTTTTCCTATATTGTAGCGGAGTAGTACCCCATTTTTCAATAGCAAAGCTATGCTTTATATGTACAGTGGTACCTCTGGTTGTGAAAGGGATCCATTCTGAAGGCCCGTTCGCAACATGAAAAGAGCGCGACCTGCAGTGGCGCGTCTGCGCACGCGCGGGTTGTGATTCACCGCGTCTGCGCATGCGCATGACTTCATTTTGCGCTTCTGCACATGTGCAAGCAGCGAAACCCGGAAGTAACCCTTTCTGGTATTTCTGGGTCACCGCTGGATGTAACCTGAGAGAATGTAACATGAAACGGACGTAACATGAGGCATAACTGTAGTAGGTCCCAGGTTCAGATCTCTTAACATTTCTTGTTAAAACAAGGAATCATTAAGCGGTGACGAGAAAGACACTAAACCTTTAAAGTACAATCAATGCACATTTCCCCCCTCAAAGAATTCTGGGCACTGTAGCTTACCCCTCACAGAGTTACGATTCCCAGCAACCCTTAACACACAACGCTGGACAAAACTCTTTGAGGGTGGAAATGTGTTTTGAATGTGCTCAGTGGCAGATTTGTGGTCTGTGGGACCCTGTGCACAGCCATTTGGGTGGGTGGGGGGCTCTATTCATTCACCTACCATATTTGCTCTGTATGCTATTTGCTCTGTAAACATGGCTATGTCAAAATTAGTAGGGTATGAGGAGATTATAATAACGTATCTGCCCTTGCATTCCTCAAACAGCCTGGGAACAAACAATCCCAACTGTGGGCATGGCAGGAAGAAGAGGTGATGGTAATAATTATGCCTCTGAACTGGATCCCCCATGTCAAAAACAAACAAACAGACAAACAAAACCTTGAGAAAAAATAAGAAAAACCATAATAATCATCAATGTCATGCACCTGCACTTCCACACCTGCAAACAACTTGGAAACAATCTGGGAAATGGCAGTCATAATGAAGATGCCATTGCACTGGGCTCCCCACCTTCAAAAATAAAACCCAACAACTTGGGAACAATCAGGAAAAAGAAGATGATGAAGGTGAGGATGCTTTTACACCAGGCTCCTCCCCAACAGCTTTGTAACAATCTCTGTGGTATAGCATGCAGCTGAATCAGGAAAGAGCTGTGATATCTTCCCCACAACCTCATATTCCATTGAGGCTCCGCTCAAGTAGCTGCCTGCTCTATGTGCTGGCAGGCAGTAAAACAAATGCAGCAGCAGCAGCAGAGGAAGAGGAAGAGGAAGATTCCCATGTTTCTTCCTATACTCCCCAACACCATTTTCACATGACTGGCAGGCAGCAAAATGAGAAACAGGTGATTTGCATGCTTTCCCCGTCCCATCCCAACACACACAATAACAGCAGCAGCAGCAGCAGCAGCAGCAACAACAACCTGCCTGCTTGCCTACTGCTCCATGTGGCTGACAGGCAGCAAAACGAAACAACCAGAGCAGGAAACGGGTGGATTCTTTGGGGCAACAACACAACAACAGGCCTTTTCTGAGGTGGCTCCCCACTTGTGGAATTGTCCCCCTAGGGAAGCTCACCTGGTGCCTTTCTTACATATCTTTAGGCACTGGGCGAAAACCTTCTCTTCACAGGCCTTTGGTTGCTTAAACAATTTAAGGCCTTTTAAACTGAGGGGGTTATTGTTTGTTTGTTATATGGTACAGTGGTACCTCAGGTTAAGTACTTAATTCGTTCCGGAGGTCCGTACTTAAACTGAAACTGTTCTTAACCTGAAGCACCACTTTAGCTAATGGGGCCTCCTGCTGCTGCCGCGCCGCCGTAGCACAATTTCTATTCTCATCCTGAAGCAAAGTTCTTAACCTGAAGCACTATTTCTGGGTTAGTGGAGTCTGTAACCTGAAGTGTATGTAACCCGAGGTACCACTGTATGTATTTTATTGGCTGAAGGGCAGTATAGAAATGTAATAAATAACAACAATAATAATGTTAACAATGAATACTAATAACATGGGAGGGGGAACACCTTAGCTGACCGGGGATGGGGAATCTTTTTCAGCCTCAAGGCTGCATTCCCTTCTGGGCAACCTTCCACAGGCCACATGCAAGTGGTGGGTGTGGCCAGGGGGAAAGTAGGCAGAGCAAAGAATGCACATTTTATCTTTATACACTAGGCTAGTTTCTACATACAGGGACACTCTAGTAAAGCATTACTGGTTATCTAGGACACATTCCAGCCAGGCAAAAACACTCAAGGAGGGCCAATAGAGTGTGTCCTTGAGAGAGATGGTACGGCCTGGGAAGAGTCCTGAGATCCTGCTAGAGAAGGTGGGGAGGCTGCGTTCAACTCCCAGGCCTGAGGCTCCCCACCCCTTAAGTAGACAACATGGGGTTAGATGGAGAAACAGTCTGACCTGCCAAATGGGCCTCTAATCTAATTTAGGCAATTGAGTATGAGAAATGAAAGGGGAAATAAATAAATTGGAAGGAAGAGAAGGCCAAAAACAATCAGGCGTGGGCTGGCTGAAATAAATGACTCCACAGTTGCTTTCAGAAAGAGGAAGGGGATCAACTGAACAAATATCAGAAGGTAAAAGAATAAATACCAAGAGAAAAAGCATGACGATGCAAAACCGAAAAGCACACTTTGACAAAAAACCAAGAACCAGAAGAATACAAAGGGCAAGGAGGAAAATGCAGGCAAGCCAAGAGGAGAGTTGGAGGCAGGATCTAAGCTTTGGTCGGTATTGGCAGGTCTCCAGGGTCTCAGGCAGAGGCCCTTCCTCAAACAGAATAGATTTTCAAGAGCACTTTGTGATATGGATTTGTTATAAGATGTTTGTTACATTTGTTATAAAAAGGGCCCATAAACGCTGCTTGGCGGAGTCTTAGTTCTTTAGGGAGTGATCCCCCTGAGTCTATTCGCTGTATAGCTGAAATAAAGAATCTTGGACTCTCTCCTCCTGTCTCTCGAGTCTGATTGGCTGGACCCAGGAAGAGCCAGGGTTCTCCTGCTACACCAGCACAAATCAGCTGGACAGAGGGGAGATGATCTGAGGGTCACAGGCTGCCCATATGTGCTTTCAAGCCCAACCCATCCATGAGGCAAGGTTAGGTGACCGCCTTGTTGCTGATGTAGATCTTCACATACCCCTTCTTCTCTGGCGGGGAAGGGGGTGCGTCATTTTGTGGTTCACCTCAGGTGCCAACATGTCTTGGGTTAGCCCTGTGTGCTCTGAAGTACTTTCAGGGACTGCCAGCTTTCTATATAATCCTGGGGAAGGGTACCCCTCTCTCATGCTTTGGATTTTTCATCCCCCATCAAAAAAAGTCAGTGTTTGAGAGCAATGCCCATGCCATGAAATCCCAATTCCTCTTCAAAAGAATTTAGAAGTGATTAGAGATAGGGGAGCCATTTGCCAAGATGTCTGCTTCAGTAGAACTAAAAGCTAGCAGGCAATAATGGTTGTTTGTCATTGTTTGATTTGCTTAATGAATGAGCATTTGTTTTAGCTCTGAAAAGAGGGGAAAGGCTTATTTAGGCATATTAACTTCAGGAAGAAATTGTCACTGCTGCTGAGATCCTAACCACATGCAGGGAGTAGATGTGCAATAATTAATATTGGAACGCTCTGCAAATCACCTTCCAGATTCCTCCGAACTCTCCTGCTGGGTCAAATGCTGTGAAGCCCACAGAGGTGAAATTGCACCATGGTTTACTGCTGCCACTCTTCCAGCTGTGCCACCTCCAGTATACCACAGGGGGGTTTTAAAGGAACGAATCAGGAAAACAAATCCCTCTTTTTCTTTCAGTGGGATTTGCATGCTGACATTTCTTCAGGATTTCTGAAAAGCTCACCCACACGAGGGGCTGTGCTTTAGATCTCACGGTGTGCAGAGGGAACACAGAAAGTGGGCAGGAGGGTGTAAAAAGATGTTTGTTTCCATCTCCTCCCAAGCCTAGCCTAGTTCCCAAAGAGTACATCTGTTGCGTTGCTCTGGTCTCCCTTATATAGCAAGAGTTGTTATTTCTGAAATCTGCTGCAATTCTAGTCAAATAGCTAAGGAGTGTGATTGTACTGGTTTATTGCCCTTAGCCAGGACTGTGCTTATGCTGTGATGTAGAGGGAGCATGGAAAAACCATTCTGATATTAGGATGTGGAATTCAGCTTCCTGTGAATTTCAACTTTCTTTCTTTTTTTTAAAAAAGGAAGTTTAGAGACATCGTGGTGGCAGATAAGTGCTTAGAAACATCTAGCCCATGCTTGTTGAATAAGGTCAATAATTGGAGGTAGAATACTGATACCAGGCAGGTGCCTTCCCTGTGTTCTTTTCAGCACTTGCTAAAAACATACTTATTTAGACAAACCTACCTAGATGTTTAGGAAGTTTGTATGAGTTTTAATTTGTTTATTCTATTGTGGTTTTAGCTTTCTGTAATTTTTAAGTGATAACTTATAGTTTCATCCTTTTTGTAAACCGCTTTGCGGGTTTTTTTTCCTGCAATCAAGTGGTATATAAATTTTTATTAACTAATAAATAAATAGGTTTCAACATCCTGCAGAACTCATTTTTACTCCCCTTGTTTGGCCGATTCACAGCAATGCAGAATTATGCAAAGGAAGGTAAAATGTCTACTTTGCATGAATGATAGAATTGCACAATTTAACTCTCTTTGGTGCAGCTTTTGAGTTTCAAAGCTGTACTTCTGGGCATGTTGCAGAATTCCGAGTCACATATCATCCATCAAAATGCCTGGGTGAATATGGAACATCTTTTCTTGTCTCTAAAAGATAGTATATGGTAATTTACTATCTCTGGAGCAGGAATTCCCATGATGGGGTACACCACGGTCAAAAAGGCCCCAGCCCATCCAGCCCAGAAGGCAGGGATCCCCAGAGCAGAAGAGCCTTCTTGAGAATTATTAGACTTTCATTTAAAAACAGCAGCAGCAGCAATGGGGTTATTGAGTTCATTCTTCTCATGCAACAGTACTATAACCAGAAAGGAGTTGCTTGGCAGTATGTGGCATTTAGTTAAACTTTCTGATCACTCTTAAGATGGAAAACCCCACCAATGTTCCCAGAAAAAATCCAAAACTATAAATCACTCCCCTATATAGGCAGCACTTTAACACAATTAAATCTTGCAGTATATTTCTTGACTTTAACCCAGTAAGCCTGCCAGAGAACAATAGTGGCACTCCTTGCTCCTAAGCCAAGGTCATTGATCTTTGAGATGAGTAGAATGAGCAGACACAAGTCATACTTCTAATCACATAGAGGCACTGGAAAGAGAAAATAGCCAGGTACAAATGGATCCATACCTGCCCAAGCCAGCAAAATGGGAAGTGAGGAAGCCAGCAGGTTCAGACCTGCCTTGCAGCACATGGTATTATTGATTTGGGACCAAGGAGCATAGTCCCCATACTAGGCTACTCCAGCCAATAGACTTCCATTACCTTAAGACTATGGCACAATAGAGAATGGACACTTCACACCTTGAAACGTGATCATCACTATTTCCAAGGTGGAGATCGCAGGCTACGTCCTTGCCAGGTGCTATCAGATTACACACATCGGCTATATAGAGCCCCTAGCTCTATTTGCTTGGTCAGTCAGAATACACCAAGTGTTTATGTGGGGGAGCAGGATTGCAATAGCAAGCTCCAACCCAAACTATGCACATTTAGTTGGTTGCATGAATAGTACATAGATATGTGTGTCGACTCCGTAAACATGACCAGGGACCTGGCAGGGCCCCATTGTGCAGATCAATCTATCCCTCTAAGTTTGTACTTGTGTAAGGTCTGCTCATGTCATGTGTGGCCAACTAAACAAGGAGAAGTGAGAGGTGGAATCTTCCCCCAAAAACCTGCTTCCACCCCCTACACACATTCATTGTTCCCCAAGTACAGGGCTTCTGCGAACACTTCTAGTTGGCTTGCCAGCTCTCGGGATTCAATTTCTAGTGTTCTTCTTAGGGTGTTTGGAAAAATGGGCCTCAGAGTGAGAAGCTAAAACCAAGGAGATGGGTTCTTTCTTTTCTGCTTTCCTTTAGTGTTCTTGATATTTTCTACATTTAACCTGTCTTTCAGGCTCCATCCCTCAGACAGGCTCTTCTAACTGGCCAGCTATGTTACTCGCTGCTTCCACTAAGCACCCCAGGACTCTGTCAAATCTCACTGCCAGACTCCATCACTGATCTGCCAGGATGGAAACATGTCTTGTTGGCTATGTCCACGCAGCTGGGTCTGAGTTTTGGGAGACCTGGAATACTTAGGGTGGCTAAAGGGTGATGAGAAGTTAGAAATTTTATTCTAGATTAATTAACAGGATGCCTTTGTTATGTGTTACCTTCTGAACTGGGCTGCCACTGACATTTTTCTTCCATCGTTCTGCATTGGAAAGAGGCACACATTCAGCACAACCCTTGCAGATTCCCATTTTTAGCAGGTTTGCCAGCTTTTTCCTCAAAGCAACCTGTTTCCATGCCCTCAGGCTGAGCCTGCAGGGGGAGATAAAGAAATCCTTCCTTGACTTGTAAACAGGGGACACTTTATATATGGATAAAGCCATTACTCCCTTCCTTAGCGGTTGCTAATTTTAGGACAGTGCCATGCAAAGTCATTATAGGTTAGTTGTATGCTAATTTTCTCTCTCTTCCTTATCTCTTTCAGTGTTCTGAGATCTTAGGAGTTTATCCAGCAGGGATGATCTGTTTTTATGGTCAGGCATACCAAAACCTGTAAGAGTGCCAGGAAATCCTAATGCTTCTGCCTGCCTCCCCAGGGATAAGCTTGCCCTGAGGATTAATTCCCCTGCCTGGAGTTTCAAGATTAAGAATCTGTGTTATTCTAATTCACATCCTCAGCAACTTTGCCAAGAAATGATGACTTTTGCCCTGCACAAGGGCAGGAATTCAGACCTCCTGAACCATAGATTCCCAGAAGGCAGCAGTAAATCAGAAATTCTGCCTTCCTCGAAGCCTAACATAATGGCTTTCTGCTAGCTATCTTGGCTCACGGTTATTATTTGTAAAGCTTAACATGGGAGGCTAGTGCACATGGTGAGTTATTACAGAACGGCTGCTGGTGGGTGTAGCTGAACAAGACCTTTTAACACTTTCCATGAACAAGGAAACCACTTCCAGAAGTCCCTTGGAACCTGATCTTTGACAGTGAAAGTCTGTGACCTCCGGTTTCCCATATCATCGGAATAAATTGCACAAGCAGGATCTATTAAAGTCCAAAATGACACGTTGCATGTAGTTTTGAGATTCCATTAAATGGGGGCGCGGGCGCACCCCCCCACACCTCCTGGGGAAAACTTAGCAGTCACAACAGGCTTTGGATTTAGCAGAGGACTGGTGGGTGGTACTGCATTGTCATTTCTTTGCAAGCAAGTTGATTTTCTCCCTGAGGACCATATTTTTTTCTCTTGCAGGTAGGGAAGCAGGGGCGGGAGACAACAGATCTGAAATCTCAATAATGGCCAATCTGAAGCTTAGGGCTGGCTTTAAGGAGAGAGCATGTGCTCTCAGCCTCCAGGAAACCCGCCCTGCCAGGGCAAACTGGAGATTCGGGCCTTGCAACAGGTTGGGCTGGATGACACGGGCAGGTGGATGGCTTCCAACTTTGCAGTCCTATGAGTCTATGATTCTCTTAGCACGGCTATGAACATGGTCCAGGAGAGTAAAGTGGGTGCTGGAATAGGTGACAGTGTTATCTGAGTGTGTGCAGAGGGCAGCTCAGCGAAAGATGAGCATTTTGGGGGCTATACTCTTACTTGAGTCACCCGACTTGCATGGGAGCACGGCCCCAAAAGACGTGCATCCCGATTTTCCTCTGTGGCATGTTGGAGGGTATATCATTTACATCATTGAACATAATAACACAAGAGTGTTGCTGGTTTTGGTCCAAGGCCCCTCAAGTCCAGCATTCTGTTCTTACATAGCCAACCAGATGTCCATGGGAAGCCCAGAAACAGGAAACAAGAGCACTCTTCCCAGTTGTGATTCCCACCAGCTGATGTTCAAAGGCACAAAGCTGCCACCCCACAGAGCCAGAGGCTCCTCATGAAGTGGTGCCTAGTACAGAGAGGACATTTCCAGATCCTGTGAGGCCAGCATGCATGGAGTCTTCTGGCTTTGCGAGAACAAATTTACCTTCAACGATCTGTAGCATTATACATCATAAAAGCAATCAATTGCACATTCTCCTTCAGAATGCTAATATTCTTTGGCTGCTTCTGCAAGCAAAGCTAAAGGCTTCAACTTCCCGTACAGTAACCTGATAATACACAATGTTAATTTCTAGAATAATAATTGTAATTGCAATTATAAAGCAACAGCAACTTTAATGTCACTATGGCTGCAATATATACAAAATTATTTGGAAATAAGCCCCAGCGAACTCAATGGGATTTGCTTCTGATGTACAGGACTGCACTCTATATACTGTAAATATCTGCTTAAAATATGATATGCAACAAATATGTTACTTTTCCAGAATTCTATGATAGTATTTGCAAAAATGGGACGCGGGTGGCACTGTGGGTAAAACCTCAGCTGTTAGGACTTGCTGATCGCATGGTCGGCAGTTCAAAGCCCCGCGGTGGGGTGCGCTCCCGTCGTTCGGTCCCAGCACCTGCCAACCTAGCAGTTCAAAAGCACCCCCGGGTGCAAGTAGATAAATACCAGCGGGAAGGTAAACGGCGTTCCGTGTGCTGCGCTGGCTCGCCAGATGCAGCTTGTCACGCTGGCCACGTGACCCGGAAGTGTCTGCGGACAGCGCTGACTCCCGGCCTATAGAGTGAGATGAACGCACAACCCTAGAGTCTGGCAAGACTGGCCCAAACGGGCAGGGGTACCTTTACCTTTACCTTTATAAAAATAGAATTGGCATATGATAATATATTTTTAAAAAGGGCTTCAGGTTCATATTTTTCATTAGTTGCCACTGGAAAAAATGTCCAAATGTCATACTATTAATTACCAATTTGTAGTTTAATATAGTCTGTTCCGATGTATCAGGCTGCAGCTCTTACTTTCTTGTAGGAAATGCCATTTAAAAAGGATGACCTTTCTGTTTGAGGATAGGTCCAGAAATACAAAAGAAGAGGATATTCAAAGATGCCCTGGAGGGTTAATTTAATTTTAGGAAATTGACTAAGAAATATGATTTTTCTAGGGTACAACAATACTTTAACTACTATTAATAAATATAAAACATACACATAACAATTGAATTATTAGTCTCCTTAGCATTATATACAATGCATCCAAAAATATACAAAACCTGTACAGTATATCTATATTATCAAACAGTGAGACAGATGCAGAAGATTCATTGAGTTCAATGAGACTTACTCCCATGTAAGCAGGTAGAGCATTGCAGCCTGAATAGGCTTTGTTAAATTTAAAAAGCTATTCCCCTTAAAACAAAGGGGTATATTTTGGTTATATTTCTTGGCATTTTCTTCATAGGAGAATCATCACATAGAACCAATAAATTTAATGAACAAAGCAAACAGCAGTTTGAAAAATAAATGTTTTCAAAAAATTTTAGTTTAAATTTATCTCCACTCTTTTAAAAACAAAATAAAAAAAATTCCTTCCAGTAGCACCTTAGAGAGCAACTACCGTTAGTTTGTTATTGGTATGAGCTTTCGTGTGTAGGCACACTTCTTCAGATATCTTGTGCATGCACACGAAAGCTCATACCAATAACAAACTTAGTTGCTCTCTAAGGTGCTACTGGAAGGATTTTTTTTTTAATTTGTTTCGACTACGGCAGACCAATACAGCTACCTACCTGTAACTATGCACTTTTTAAGTAATCTTTTTATTAAGCTTTTATTTATATCAACACAACTTACATAGCCTTAAACCCACCCACCCCCCACAAAAAAGCAAACTTATGTTGAGGGTGGAGAGACAGGGTGTGGGTGAGCACTTGTTCCCCAAGTTTTTTTAATTTATGGGAGTGTCATAATCAAAATAACTTGGCATTCACCTAGGCAGAGAAATCAGCATATGCTTGTCATAGAGATAGCTACGCAGTACCTGATTTCACTAATGCCAAGTGATGATAGGTCTCCTGTCCCTTTGCCGATGGATAGACTGAATTTACAGCATTGTAAAACAATATTTTGGGGAATCAACAGGGTGTGACTAATCCATTTCCCCCAGGCGAGGATAAGATTCCATACAGATGGGAAGCATTGTCCATACTATTTTGTCTGCAAGTTTTAGGTCTGTCTCCGGAAACAGACAATAAATTCTGTCCAGCTTTCACACACAACACAAGAGTACAACATAGTTGGCATGTCCACATGCAGTGATAAGCCAAGAACCTTACAGTGCATAGGCCATGTGCTCGGTTTGCTTCGATTTTGGACCTCCCCTAGTGCAAGGAAGTAAACAAACTAGCTTAGTGTTACTTCTGACCCCAGGATCATGAGTTGGCTTGGGCAGCATTGGTCAACAAAGTAGATCCTCTACTATGGAGGACTTTTTGGAAGCACTGACAGCAAAAGAACTACATTTAGAACCAGTTTATGTTTCAATTGCAGGAGGTGTCACTAGGAAGTGTCAAGAGGTCCATATGATTCTCTAAAGTAACAAAAGGGGGCAAAAACTACCGTACTTGCTTGTGTATTCATTGCTCAAACATAAGGATTTGATTAACTGTCCATGTGTTTCATAAAAACATGTATGCAACAATGTTTATTTATTTTTATTTTCTTACATTTATATCCACCTTTTCCCCTTCCCTCATGGAACCCAAGGTTCCCAAAATGTCACCCACCCAGGCATTGATCAGACCCAAATCTTGTTAGTTTCAGCAACCTGGTGGCCTCATATGCCCTTTGACTTTATGCCAAAGTATTTCGTTTTTTAAATATGCATACAGGTTAAAGTTGTGTTAATGGTGTGGGATATTCTATGTCTCTCGGGTAGTGGTAGAGATGGTAGAAAGTTAGTAAAATTATAAATAAGTTTGAAACTAAGTGTTGTTCACCCTGTCAATGGAGAAAGGTGTTCTCGTATTGCCCAGGCTGGTGTTTCATATGAGAATGCTGACTGAGGATGTAGTTTGGAGACAAGAGAACCTTGGAAAGCAAGAAATTTGGAAAATTAAAGCCTTCTTCGACAGGAAATTGGAATCAATGTATCAAATATATGGGATGTTGTGTGCTCCATCTAAAGGCGATAAAAAGCTTATTGATACGTGCAAAATAGGAATATTTGTAATCGATACATAAATTAAGTGTGGCATCACATTCATTTTGATTATTTAAATCTTATTCTAGATGCTATTGGATAATGTAACCCACTGATCCAAGTCAAGTTTATAGCACAATATGATCCCTGTTGTCTTTGACCATGGAGGCTATATTACATGCTATTTTGATTCCTGGGTTTGTTAGCCCCTGGGGATCTGATACTGGAGCACCAAAACTATGGGGGAAATTTCCTGTGCCATGCAGCCCTGTGCTCCCTGTAGGGGCATCTCAGAAGCCTTGGGAAGCATTGGATCTCCCTCTCTGAGGGCAGAAAGGGGATTCTGACTTTGGGAGAGGGAGATCCAGGATAACCTACTTTCTGCTGCACCTGCAACTTTTGCTCTACCAACACCAAAACTCTGTTGTCAGTAGGACTGCAAGGGGGCCATGCAGATAATTTACTGAGATTGTGTCAGATGCAGGCCAGTGAAAAACTGTTTGGATCTGAAGGATCCAGTGCCTTCCCAATCCTCTCACACACTCCTAAACCAGTGCGAAAACCAATTCCAATCCTGGAACTGGCATTGTTTATTTCCCATTTAGCAGCAGCTAAATCCTTTAAGAAAATAAAAACTCAGAAAAGGTCAGAGGGGAAACTACAGTGCTGATTGGCTCTTGTGTCTGCCTTGAGGGCAAGAACCCAGCAGGGTGTTGGATGAGGCGATCAGCCACTTTAAGTTTTTGCTCCCCTGCCTTGGGAGTGCCGCTTAAAGACTTTCGTTCCCATTTGGATCAATCTGTGATCTATGCCCAATAGATGGCAAATTTGTGAATCAAATCACATGAAGCTGGTAAAGTTTCAAGGTCATCGAGAAATAGAAAAACAATTAACCCACTTTCCCCTCTTCAACTCTTTCCACACATGACAGTTTCTTTGCAACTGTACTTCTCAGTTATTGCAAGATTCACATATCTGACTGTCAATGCATGGTGCTAAGGACTTTTCTCATAATAAAAGCGTCCTTTAACAAATCTGGGTGATTCAGTAGAAAGTTTTAAAATAGAAAGGCCTTCCCCATTTAATATATGCCTTTCATTCTTAAAAGATATTGATTCCACTGCCTCAAAAGTAAAATCCATAGGCTTGTAGATGAAAATGCTTCACTGGCCAGGTGAAGCATGACTTTTATATTCTCCTGTTTGTATATTAAGTTCTCTTGCTATCCCATCCAAGTCCTGTTTAAAGAAGGGAGTGAAGCTAAAGATGCCCATTGAGAGGCAGCACCAGGACAGAGAACTAAGCAAGCATGTGATCACCTGGTCAGGCTTCCCCACTAGAGTGTAATGTCTGGTATTTCTATTTAAATTATCATCATTGTTTACTAAAGTTATTAAAAGATTTGTTGCAAAACTATCTAATTTCTTTTTCCAACAGCCAAAAGTAGTTTAACTGAAATATTAGATTGGGGGAGGGGGGTTGAATAAAATGCAATAGGGAATTATTTCCATCAGAATACTTTTAAATATTTTAAGACATGACAGCTCAATAACATACACTTCCCTTACATTATTCAGATTTTAAGGGAGGGAAATGAAGGCTCTGTTAATATATTAATTTTAACATGCCTCCAGAGCTAGGCACATAACTATATGGTCTGTCAAAGTTAATTATCACTTCGATTTTAGATTTGACTAGCATCCATTCCAGCTGCCCAGTTTGACTTGTTTTGTGTCAATTCCTTGTGATGCTGATTAATTTTATGAAACAATGCATTTCCGAAAGTGGAAACATTTAAGGTTGGAAAAATATACCCACAACAAGGTTGCACCAAAGACTCATGCCAAAGACTGAAAAGGCCCCACTCCTGGGTTTCTGTATCCTGCCCCGGTCCTTGGAGAACTGAACTATAAATTCTCTAAGCTACTCAAGGTCTAAGAATTTCACATCAAATACTATGGAGTGCTGTGTGCAAGGGCCCCCTATTTCTGGGAATAAGATATAAATACTGTGCTAATTCTGAAGACTTTATTCTTGGAAGGAATGTGAACAGCATGACGGGACTCCTCAAAAATAAGCATATTCCTGAAACACTGGAGAACAATCTGTTGCCAGAAGCACCGTATTAAGTATCACAATTCTGAAATGCAGATTGCTATCTGCAAATAAAAATGTCATTGCCACCTGGGATTAGTATTCCATTGTAGTCGCACGAGCCCATGTGAAGCACAACCGTCAGGTAATTCTCATATTAAGAGTCCTTTTATTCTTCCTGTTCCACCTAAACTCTAGTTGTGAAGATGCATTTGGTTCCGCCTGCTATGTAACCTTGGCTGGTGCAATTAGTTGATTCAGATGAGGAATAGTGTCCTGCAAAGGTATGGTCCGGGGACACCTGATGCAGCCACCTTGCTCAAGCTTAGCAGGTTCGGGACTGGTCAGTGCCTGGATTAGGAGACCAGCTGGGGATTCTATGCATACTGCCTCGCCTTCCATGTTAAATACCGTATTTTTCGCTCTAGAAGACGCACAAGTTTTTGGAGGAGGAAAACAAGAAAAAAAATATTCTGAATCTCAGAAGCCAGAACAGCAAGAGGGATCGCTGCACAGTGAAAGCAGCAATCCCTCTTGCTGTTCTGGCTTCTGGGATAGCTGAGCAGCCTGCATTCACTCCATAAGACGCACACACATTTCCCCTCGCTTTTAGGAGGGGAAAAGTGAGTCATAGAGCAAAAAAATACGGTAAATACTTGGGGAAAAGACAAAGGAGTAAAATCGGTGGCAAGATTTTGAATTTGGAAAATGAAAAGTGTTCGGTTTGTTTAGAAGCGTCCTCCACTTTGCCCTGGGAGAGTGGGGATCCCAAATAACATTCATAGAGTCACAAAATTGTAGAATTGGAAGGGACCACAAGGGTCATTATGTCCAACCTCCTGTATTGCAGGAATCTTTTGCCCAACATGGGGCTCAAACCCACGACTCTGAGATTGAGTCTGATGCTCTACTGACTGAGCTAGAGTTGGCTCATGTTGGCATCCATCTGTCTTGAGAGACAACGGAGTCTGCCTCCAAGGGTGAAGTCAAACCGCTGGAGAATCACAGCACCTGGTGTGTCTTCAAAGACTGGCAACTTGTAACTGCTTCCTCCTGAATTGTTTCTGAAACAGCAAAGTGACCTCTCCAGGGCACAAGCCTGAAAGTGTGCATGGAGGTCCTGGGTTGCCCAGGTGACAAGATCTCTCGGCCTTGCTGCTGTGCCCCAGAGAAAAGCAGAGCAACCAGCTTGGCTGCAGATGTTGTTGGAAGGAGACTGTCCCCAGTGTTGTTTTTTTCTAAAAAAAAAATGTTTAGGGGTGCTCTCATTTTCCTACTCATATTGAAATACTGCCCCTCAATGAGGCCTAAATTAGATTCACAAAATATTTAGGGGTATGCGTACCCCTACGTCCCCCCAGAAAAAAGCACTGACTATCCCAGAGCCTAGGACTTGCCGATCAGAAGGTCAGCGGTTCAAATCCCCGCGATGGGGTGAGCTCCTATTGCTCGGTCCCTGCTCCTGCCAACCTAGCAGTTCGAAAGCACATCAAAGTGCAAGTAGATAAATAGGTACCACTCCGGCGGGAAGGTAAACAGTGTTTCTGTGCGCTGCTCTGGTTCGCCAGAAGCAGCTTAGTCATGCTGGCCACATGACCCAGAAGCTGTCTGCTGACAAACGCCGGCTCCTTCGGCCAGTAAAGCGAGATGAGTGCCACAACCCCAGAGTTGGCCACGACTGGACCTAATGGTCAGGGGTCCCTTTACCTTTACCTATCGCTACCCATGGCCAAGGTATTGGTAAGTTCCAACAGAATGAGTGCATTTTATATACAGTACAGCCAATTTGCAAAATACACAACACTGCTACTTTCAGCCTTCGCTCAGGTGTTATGTAAGTAAGACGGGTCAGAGTAAAAGAAGGCTATTATGGAGCTTTCGGGTACCTGAGAAGGGGCAGTAATTTCCTCTAATCAACTAAACTGGCAAGGTATAGAGAAGTGTGAAGGAATTCAATATTCTGGGAAACCAGGTTACTCTTTCTTTAATTCTTAAAAGTGAGCATTGACCAGTTGCCTTGGCAACAAGAGCTATGTGGAGCTGTAATTTAGAACCGAGGCAGGGAGGTTTTTGTTTTTAAATCTTCACATTTAAATAGGAAGAAAGGGAAAAAGCTGCTAGGTGGGCATGCCTAGATGGTGGTGGTGGTCGTTATGAGGTTGATGCCTTCTGTGGAAAAAAAGGCCCAGGATAAAGAAGAAAACTTGAATTCTCCAAAGAAACTGATTGCAGTGTACAGTGGTACCTCGGGTTAAGAACTTAATTCGTTCTGGAGGTCTGTTCTTTACCTGAAACTGTTCTTAACCTGAAGCACCACTTTAGCTAATGGGGCCTCCTGCTGCCCCCGAGCTGCCACTGCACAATTTCTGTTCTCATCCTGAAGCAAAGTTCTTAACCCAAGGTAATATTTCTGGTTTAGCGGAGTCTGTAAGCTGAAGCTTATGTAACCTGAAGCGCATGTAACCCGAGGTACCACTGTATAAGCTACTGGTGGCTGCAGAAAATCAACATAACTTTAGACTTCCAATCCATTTCCCTAGGGCTCTGTAATAAGTGAGGAACAAAATATTGAATTTTGATGGAAATGATTGCAGTCGAGAAAACTGACATGCATCACAGGGCTGATTACAGGGCAAAAACATGTCAATTTCACATTGATCTCCTTGTTAGTTTGGGGAACCGGCAAGCCCCAGGGCATTTCTCGTGTGTTGGTCCCAAAGGGCCTTTTTCTTCTGGGGAGATGCATTTCAAAATGGCATGGCAGCAGTTGGCAAACCGTTTTCTTTGTTAGGCAAGTTGTGATTTAATATCCTGGGATGAGTGCTGATGTTCCTTTAATGGAAGATAGTGCGTAGGAAACAGATGAGATTATCTCCATATGTTGGAATAAGATAACCTGAGGGGCGGACAAAGGACCTTTAAATTTCTGTGGCTCCCTATGCAAGGTCACAATTTGGCAAACACCTACCTCTCACCTTCCATTCTGCTCAATTCACTGTCGTATTTGGGTGCCCTCTAGGCTCAGAGGCCAGTGGCAGAACCAGTTGCACTGCCCTATATCTGCCTCTGATCACCTATCAGAGAGTCCCCTCCAACACACACACACACACACACACACACACACACACAGATGAGGAGGCAGCAGAAGTGTGTACTTGTTTGAATAAGCAGCCTGCTGTTGGGGAGAAGCAGAATGTGAGAAAAACCTATGAAATGGCTGTAAGCTGAATGTATTTTGGGGGTGCAGGGCCTCTCTGCCACTACTTATATTTTCTACTTATATACTTGCCATGCTCATCAGAAGTCTTCAGTGCTCTTCCTTACTCAAAGCATCCCTAAACCCAGAGAGTTCTGACCCTGAAATTTCTCGTGGCTTAAGCAACTGGGAAGCATGAAAGTATATGATAGCAATAATTGCTAAAGGGATAGAAACCAGGAAACGTATTTTAAAAGCCAGCATTCAGGGTGATCATCTCTCATTATTTAATGCTAATGTATTCTGAATTTTAAAAATATTGTTGTGCAATGAAGGCAAAGCATTTACAGTTTGACACATGTCATGTTAATAGATATATGCAAATCTACTTAATTAATTACAAGTACAGTTGGTAGACATTTCACATTCCTTCTACAATATTTATATTCTGACCTGTCACACTATGCATATAAGTTGTTTCACAATACTATTTCTGATGTGGCTCTTGATCCTGAACCAGTTTCTTGCCTCCGACAGTGTATCAGCATATCTATTACCTCTGCTGCATTTTGCATGGTGTGCTTGTCTCTCTGAAGAACATCCTAAACTATTTTGTAAATTTATGAGATTGCATTCATTCAGGAAAATCAGGGTGGCTTGATCCTTGCTCCATTTTATCCTCAACATTACCCTGCAATGGAGGCTAGGTTGAGATACAGTGACTTGCCCAAGTCTGCTTAGGATATTTCATAGGCATTTCTGCATCAAGTTGCATTTGTTAAAAAGAATCCTCACAAAAATTCTTCAGAATGTTAGTGCGGCATTTGCCTAAAAACCATATTCATGTCTGCAGTTTTGACTAAGGTACATATTTTTGCAAGCAGTTCTCAGGTTTTAATATATTGCTGCAAGAGCCATTTTGTTCTATTAATTGTGCAGATACTTATTTCAAGAGGTCTCGTAAGCATGCATAATGATCACTAATGAAACACAAAATCACCTCTGGGAGGTATTTGCATTCTATTGTTGCTGCCTAAATAAAAAATTTCCTTTTGCTTGCATAATCTGTCAAATGATAGACAAGACCTGCTCTTATTTCACATGTCTTAACTTATTTGCTAATGTTGATAGTGTGATGCACTCACTGGTGGAGGAAGGCTGGTGAGGGGGGGTGCTCTGCACTGGGTGTCAGCCGTGAGGGCGGATGACATTGCTGCCCACCCCACTCGCTGTGCGGGCGGTGGGCCACTAGGGATGATGCTGCCGCGGGCAGCTAGCAGTGCCCCCCCCCCCGCTCACCGTGGAGGCAGTGGGCGGCTAGCCCCGCCCCTGCACCGCTTTCGGTGCTGGGGCAGGTAGCTCCACCCCTCAATGCACTGAAGAGGTTCTATCGAAGAGTGGACCAAAACACTGGTTAAAAGGGCAGGTAAGATTGCCAACTGATCAGGGGAGAAAAATTGACCAGGACATTTCTTATGATTATTATTATTTGCCCCTAAGCCCAATCATCAGCATAAAATTTGGGGCTGGATGTTAGAATTTTTTTGAGCAGAAGTCGACATCAACAGGGAGGTGGGTGGCACTGTGGATTAAACCACAGAACCTAGGACTTGCCAATCAGAAGGTTGCGGTTCGAATCCCCGCGACGGGGTGAGCTCCCGTTGCTTGGTCCCTGCTCCTGCCAACTTAGCAGTTCGCAAGCACGCCAGTGCAAGAAGATAAGGGAAGGTAAACGGTGTTAAACCACAGATCCTAGGACTTGCTGATCAGAAGGTCGGCGGTTCGAATCCCCGCGACAGGGTGAGCTCCTGTTGCTCGGTCCCTGCTCCTGCCAACCTAGCAGTTCGAAAGCACGCCAAAGTGCAAGTAGATAAATAGGTATCGCTCCAGCGGTAAGGTAAACGGCGTTTCCGTGCGCTGCTCTGGTTTGCCAGAAGTGGCTTAGTCATGCTGGCCACATGACCCGGAAGCTGTACACCGGCTCCCTCGGCCAATAAAGCGAGATGAGTGCCACAACCCCAGAGTCGGTTACGACTGGACCTAATGGTCAGGGGTCCCTTTACCTTTACCTTTAGATATCACCATTCTCAGTTTGTGTGCATGTTTGAATACATGTGCCAGGCTGTGGAGCTCACCAAGAACTCAGGCCAATGTAAGTTTCAATAGTGGGAGTGGTCCCTACTCACAAATCAATAGTCAATAGTAGCAAAAACTATTGAAACTTACGTTGGCCTGAGTTATTGGTGTGCTTTTTTCTTGGTATATTTAATAACAAGAACTCCAACTTATTAAAGGCTGTGGAGCTCAACTGCAGTATACAGAATGGTGTGAGAAACTTCCAGGAGCCTCCATTTGCTTCCTTCTTAGCTAACTCCACAGGTTCTATTAACCAAGAGCTTAGGTTTATTCTCTAGCACAAGGATGAGCAACATGTGACTCTCCAGATGTTGCTGGACTGCAGTTTCCATCAGCCCCAGTCAGCATGGCCAGTGGTCAGGGATGATGGGAGTTGTAGTTTGATGACATCTGGAGGGCTATATGTTCTCCATCTCTGATTTAGCCTAGGCAAAAATAACATTACAGCCAGGCTGTCTGTCTGTCTGTTTATCAATCCCCATTAAAGTCTGCTCTGTCGGTTGCCTTTTACCATCAAAGAGGATGCAGAAGGCTTTATAAAAAATCTCTTTGATCTTAGTGCTATGGGAGCATAGCACTAAGGTTAAATAGAAGCCTATGTCTGCTCCCAGCTTGATATTTGAATCACCTGACATCTTATGACATTAGGTGATTGACGGGTGGTTGGCTCCACCCATGCATCAAAAATGGTTCCCCATCACTGCCCTTCAATTATATAATAGGCAGGTGCTTTAGATTACTTGGTTACTGGGGAACCAGCAGTTCCATCCATGATAGCTATGAGCTGACTCAGGGGTACAGAGGAAGTACAGACTTGTCCTAGCCAAGCAATTCCCATCTGGGATGATTTGGTGTCTAGGGGTTATCTGACACCAGCAGGAGCAAATCGATGTGTTGCCCAATGCCAGGACAGGAGTTATTTAATACAATTTATTTCTAACTCTGTGTGACACAGGATATAAATGGAGGGGAAGACCTGTGGTGACAGGTTCAGAACCTGGACTGCTGAGCCTCAAAGAAACGCAATGGGCTGTCAAAATGGCCAGCTGCCAAAGATGGGAGGCAGTGCTAGCAGAACATTGAAAAAGACATTTCTATCTCGCTTCTAAAGGCTTGCCATTTACTGCAGTTTAATGAGACAACAAGCCGCTACAGCTAAAGTTCTCACTCCATACTTTCTGCTAAGCACCATTCTCTTTTCAGAAGAAAGAGGTGACTGAACTGACACAACAGACATCACCCCACCCTATCTCTCTAACACCCAGTGAGTTGATTCACTTGTTTTGAATTCAGAGTAAGATGTGGATTACAAAGTGATAGTTCTTGAATCTGTGGTACCCCCATCATTGTTATTGTCTTGCCGCATTTCTCAGTCTCTGTTTACCTGATCACTACCAGCTTCTGAAAGTCAGCTGAGCGATGGCAAGTTGAGCCACAATCTTTGTCAGATTAAACAAATAGCTTAATAACTGCATGGCTGTGGCTTCATCAGACACTAAACAACTCACCCATGCTCCTATATGAAAAGCATCTGTAAACAGCCCATAATCCTTGTGGTACCACCATAATCGACACGCATAACACTTTTCATTCAGCATGTCAGCTTGGGATGGAGACAACACTGTTTTTAAAGCTGTTGAACGTGGTTTGATAGAGCCTTCGCTTCCAAAGGAACATTGGAAGCACGCAAAGACAATACTGAGCTTTATCGATCAATGGTCTGGCTCAGAATTACAGTATTGATTGATATAGTTCAGTATTGTCTCTATGCTGACTGACTGTGGCTCTTCCAGCCTTACCTGGAGATGCTGGGAATTGAAGTCAAGAGCTTCTGCCAAACCCATTTCCTGCAGGTGAAAGTGGTGTATGAGCATATTCACAACAAGCAGTGATACCTATTATCATCTACCTAGCTTTTCAGCTCCTTCCTCCTTTCATGGTGTCCATTTCTATCTTCTTGTCACTCCAATGGTGCAAATATCTCTTTCATATGTATAAGTCTCTAATGTTTATGAACCAATGTGCCCAGCACCAGATTTAGGGTGGTGTGGGTGGTTCGCCCGCACAGGGCACCCAGCCGATGGGGCACAAAATTTAGAAGACCCACAATTGAGAAGATCCATTTGGGGGTGCCAAAATTTGGCCTCACACAGGGCACCAAAGTCCACTCTTGAATGTGCCAACCCCCTGGAATTGCAGTCTTGAGGCACAGAAATCAGCTGGAGGGGGGGAATCATCTACTCCTTCCAAGACTGTATTGCTGACATCACTGCTGACATCACAAACGCTGGGCTTTGAGGTCACAAAATGAAAAGCTGGTACAAGTAACTGCCAGAGTTGTCAGATAAAAATATCTAACTAACTTACACGCAGTTTAATGCCAATACATCTTATTTAATCAGGCTTATTTGGTAAACACTGTGGCCTGATTGAACAAAGCACGCGTGCAAATAGCCAGACCAGAGCACACGAAACAGGTGAATCAAGAAAGCTGGAATCACCTGTTTGGTAGAAAGGACAAAGAGAGGTACTGAATCTCTGCTTCCCTTCCTCTGCGTCCCTTCCTACACAGCTGATCAGAGGCAATCTAACTTTTTGGCTTTGGATACATATATATTGCTGGGTCAGTAGTATTCCTAATTCATCTAGAGTTACCGTATTTATGTTTTATTTAAGGAGTTCCCTTGTAATCTTCTAGTCTATCATATAGCTTCCCAAAGCAACATACAATAAAAATGTTTTAAAACAACCACCACCATTCTCATTTAAAATATTTGAACAGTAAGACCATTTCATTTCAAGCCAGCCAAAAATATACAAAAACCCTAACTCCCAGCCACTGAAGAAGGGTAATGAAGTCACACATCTAGTCAAAAGAAGATAGAAGTCAAAAGAAGACAGAGCTCACTTATAAGAAAATGCCGGGGTATGTGTGTGTGTGGAATCATACTACTAAAGCAGGGAGATCCTTAGCTATGGGGCCACCACTGAAAAAAACCTTATTTCCTGTGCTCATGATTAAAGATCTGGCTTTTTGACCAAGCAGGTACACAAAGCTGTTTTCTAAAAGAAAAGAAAAAAAGGGGGGGAGATAAACACTCAGAAAGCCGGTTCCACATGCTAAAAGCTGGACTGATGTGCAAGTTATAATTTATTATTGCTAGCATACCAACAATCCTGACCTGAACACTGATGGGTTATTTAGTTATTACCAGCGGTAATAACTAGCGTAACACTATTGCAGTTAATTTCTTTTGGCCTGAAGACACACATATTTGGAGAGGGTGGACAGAAGAATCATCTTTTGAATGCAAGCCCAGTCTTGAGCTGCAATTAAATCTATTCAATTTAGAAATGGCGTGTTGGAAAAACAAAGATCTCCAAGACCTATAATGCAAATAAGCTGATATTAAGAAATGACTGTGAAACTGAAGGCTCATTCTTCTGATTTATTTATCACCCTTCACTCCTGTGACTCACTGCCAAATGGATGAACCAACTCTACTGAAAAGCACAGTACTGGAGGGTTTGTTCCCATGTGATGGGGGAATGGGTGGTAATCTAGAGAGACATCACACCAGCCCAAACTAAATGTGATGGGGGCAGACACACCTGTGGTTCACATGTTTGCCCAGTTCCCATATGAGGGTGTGACTGTCTTACTTTTGCTTCAAAAGAGGAGCACAACTGAGAGGAAACTACCCAGAACAATTATCCCCACCCTCCTGCTTTATATGCGTACAGGCAGGGCAGCTGGTCAAGTAAAGCAGGGGTTGGGAGCCTGTGGCCCTGAAGGTATTGCTGGGGCTCTAAATCCCGTCAGCATGTCTAATGGTCAGCGATAGTGGGAGTTGTAGCCCAGCAAGACCTGGAGAGCTGCCAAGTCCCCCACTGCAACCCTAAGCACAGGGCGGCCATTCAGGGCACCAATTCACCATGAAGAAAGGAAGGCCCTGTGCTGATTAAAAAGCTCTGCAGAGTCTCTTCCAAAGAGGCTGCCATGCAAATATTAATCTGTCCTAGTGGTGCTTAATTTATTGAATCTGAAGTGATTGCAGTGCAAGGTGGGCTGCATTCGTCTCTTATTCCTGATTAACCATTTTTCCTGGAGAGAAAATGCTATTTATTTGATTAGGAGGAGGTAAAATGTATCAGCAATTTTTATGCCATCAATATAAATTTCTTTTTACAAGCCGAGAGAGAGATGGTTAAGTAATTGTTTTGAGTGCTAGAAAATTCCCACTAAACACATTAGGTCTATTTCATTAGTCAATTTTCTGCAGTTCAGTCATCTAAAACTTTCATCCTCTTGTTTGGGAAATGTTATTTGGAGTCCTGTTCTACAGAGCATCTGGGGCTGTTATTTTTAACTTTTTAAAATGCTGGCACCAAGTACTGTACTTTAAATTCCTAATATGTCAATTACTAACATTAAGCAACATTAAGCAGGTGCAAATAAACTCTATTACCAACCATCCATGAGCAACGCAAATGCACTTGGTCACCATCCTATAACTAAGATCCCTAAGATTCACAGATGAAGGATATAAAATAAATAAATTCCTTCCAGTAGCTCCTTAGAAACCAACTAAGTTTGTTATTGGTATGAGCTTTCGTGTGCATGCACACTTCTTCAGATACCTTCAGATGAAGGATATGTAAAAGGGGGCTGGAATTGCACAGCAGTTCTACAAAAAGGCTTACTAAAGGTTATTGATTTAAATCTGTTATCCTGCACCAATAGCTAGAGGCTGCTTTAATGGCATGGCATTGAAATCTGGGATTACCGGATTTACCCCAAATTTGAAGGTATGGGGCTTGTGGAACAATGACAGCTCTGGTTCTTCTGGGTTATCAGAGAGGAGTAGAGAGAAATAGATAAATGAGGGGACGATGCTGTGAAGGGTCAAAGTCTAGATCTGGATAACGGGTTGTATCCATTATCTTGTTCCTGTGTGTTACATGTAATGGACATTGCAAATATTTGTTTGCAGTCTTTGTTCCATGTGAAAACAAGCTGGAATGCACAACGATATTCCTCTTCCTATCCCTCAACCCACCCCATGCAACTTATTCATCCCAATGGAAGCTTCTGCGGAAATGCTGATTGCTTCAGAAAGGAGATTTTTTTTGTGGAGACCTGGGCCAGGAGAGAGTTGCATTTTTCCTCTCCCAGAGCCATAAAGATGCTCAGGCTTCCCTGCGGCTGTTATTTACATAACGGGAAATGTGCCATGTTAACTGCGTGAACGCCATCAACAGCACATCTATTTTGGCCCTCAGCTGTGCATGAGACTCTCCACATCCAAAGCGCCAACTGATGACTAGTGATGGCCCTGCTAGGCTTCTGGGAGAACATGTACTTTGTGTATCCAACGTCCTAGCAACCGTTCTGGCACCTCCAGTTAAGAGGAACTTAATAAAGCAAGCAACATCTCCCTTGCCTGAGAATGGAGCACGATTGCTGAGGCAGCCCTTCGAATTATCCGTATGCTTGGAACCACACTCAAAAATAGATGTTTCCACCTCCTTCCCCAGAAGTCTTAATAACTGCAGTGATAATTATGTGCAACATAAGAAGCTGCAAGGTGAACTGATGAATGTAACCACTGCTAAAAATACCATAATGGCAGAATTTTGAAAAGACAACCTTGGCTGACTCTGCTCTGACATTTGTAATAGATCCAGGACATCTCCCTCTCCCCCTGCCCCCTGAAAAGGAGGAAAGACTACATATATAAATTAAGTTGCGTGTTCTCAAGTTTAAAAATAGCAAGATGTTGCCATCGGGGTCTCTTCATGGGGTGAATCTTGTTTATCTAACATTTCTCATATGTCAGCTCCTCCTATTTCATTCCAGTCTAAATGAACTAAATACTTGAAGAAGTTAGGACTTTGGGATTTGCAAAAGGGTTTAATGACCCCGCATGCAACATTTCAGATCTACAAAGGAGCCTGATATAAAGGCATCTGTGTGTGCACACCCCACTGATAGCTTCTAGCAGGAGGACAGGAATAAGGATACACTGTCAGAAGGGAATCAGGAACACACCATCTTCTATGATGGGGAAGCTGTGGCCCTCCTAGGCTACAACTCCCATAATCCTGATTATTGGCCATGCTGGCTAGGGCTGATGAGAGTTGGAGTCCAACAATGTTTAAAAACCATGGTTTTCCCATCCCTGATTTTAGGCTACTGAACTCACAGCATAAAATCCCCTCTTATGGAAGTTAGTCAGTCAGGCTGGCAGTTAGCAACATTCAGGTTACACACACACACATTATTATACAATGTAGACAGCAGGCTTCTTTCACCTCTTGTCTTTCACATGTTTTGGACTACTACTCCCATCAACACCAGCCAGCATGGCCCCACTTGTGCTTGAAGGGAGGTAACTTTAAACTTAACTCAAGCATCCTTTAGCTGGTTCTTTCTTGCAGAGTTCAGGCAAGAAGCTTCTTTTGCAAGAGCTGGCAATTCTCAAGTCCAAAGAGAGTGGAAGGAATCGTCCCACAAATGGCGATTGACAAATATTGTGCTTTTACTTTGAACAGGTCCAACTGATGCATTTAAGAAGTAAATCTTTCTTTCTTATGAGCATGCTGCTTCTGTAACTTCAGTTCAGATACTGGGCTATCATGCTTTGAATATAAGCAAGGTGGATATATGTTAAAATTCAGTAAATCCAGATTTCCACTCCTACAACAAGCTAACCCTCCAGCATCCTGGAACATTCTGTTGTTGATCGTGGTGGTTATAGACTACACACTTCCAAAGAGGACCAGTGAGTAAACTTTAGCTGTAGCTAGGACAGCTCTGACTGACTTAGGAGAAACTGCATTTCTCATACAGCTGACAACCTGGAGTGCAATTATCAGCAAACAAATCTCAGAAACTTGCTAGTCCTCCTAATAAAGTGTGTTTTCCTTTGTGGAGAGCATGTGTTGCAGTGGGGGCTAGCAAGACACCCCGCCATTGCTGGGCGGGAAAGAGTTTGGCCACCATTAGCAGAGGGCTGGCTGTTGCTGGGGAGAATTATATGTTGCCATTTTTTGATTGACAGCCCTAGTCTTTAAATGCCCTGCATGCAGCGTTGAGCTTCCTCTTTTCGCTGCGTGCATTGGATCACCCACCCTCCCTCCCTATTTTAGGCTGTTGGCTTGACCTTGCTATGCCTGTCATGGGGTCGTCTGCTTTGGGGGCAAGGGCCCGGTAGGAATTTTGTCCATTTGACTGATTGGCTGGTTCCATTTGGTTTTTGCCTACTGCGTAGCAAATCGTCAGAACTTGTAAGGTTGCGGTTAGGCATTGGTTTGGGAATTGGTTGGTGGAGGGGTATGGATTTGGCTGTGCCTGCCCTTCCAAAAGTGCTGCTGCTGCAAGGGTTTTCCACTAAAGGAACCCAGGGGCTTGCCATACTTTTGTCCGAACCCTGTCAAGGGGCTAGGGCCACACAAGAGCCCCCAGGAGCATTTGGGGAGAGGTGAGGCATGGTTCCCAGTCCCGTCTCTCTCCCCGGGTGTCTTACCCTTTTCTGACTTCGCAGGCATGCGAATGTCAGACTGTCCCCGTGTGGGGTCAGATAGTCGCAACCCATGCCTAAGCAACCACTCACATTGCTTGTAATTTAATAAAGTTGTGGCCAAAATTATGCCAAAAACCTTAAACAAAAATAATGTGTCACTTGTGTTTTATTGGAGGGTGTCTTGGGGACCTCGGCATGCAAAGATCCTGCAGAGAAGACTAGATAATTTACAGCACAATCCTAACTATGTCTGCTCAGAAATAAATTGCCCAAGATTCATGGCTCAGTCAGTAGAGCACGAGACTCGTAATCTCAGAGTCATGGGTTTGAGTCCTACATAGGGCAAAAGATTCCTGCATGGGGTTGGACTAGATGACCCTCATTGTCCCTTCTAACTCTGCGATTCTGTAATTCTATTCTAGGAATTCATTGGAGCTTACTCCCACGTAACCAGGGCTCGAATTGCAGCCTAAACATCCACGTGGGATGAAGCAGTGTTCCTTAAATCTCCAGACTTAAAAAACACGCTAAAAAAACTGAGTCTGAGGTTAAAAGTTTAAGGGCCAACAAATTTCAAACAAGTTGTTAATGTGCACACAAAACCCAGTACACTGTTTATGTGAATGTCCATTAGTTCAAGTGCCGCAGGTCAACACAAAGCCAGATATGGACTGTTTTGAAGCTGGGGATCCTAAACAAAAGAGTGAGAGAGAGAAAAGACGTGCTAATCCTTATAAGGCAAAAGCCAACAGCAGAGGCCAGAAAAGTCGATGTATGCCATTTTTAAAGTATGCAGAAAGCCCATAAGATCACAACAGCAACTGGCAGGGTATCAAGGAAAGGTATGACTGTGAAAGGAAAGAATTTTGTGACCAAGTCTACTCTCATGTGACTGAAGGGGGATTTGTTTTCCATCACAAATGCACCAGGCAGGAGATGTGTCACAGAGACCTATTAACATTACAAGACCTAGCTTGCTGTTGTCTACAGCACTGATTCACAACAGCAAATTTTGCCCAAGTATTTTGTCTTCCCAGTTACTAATTTGTTGGAGATTAGTAGCTGCTGCAGCAGCAAGTCCTAAACATTTGGCTTAGTGAGTTAAAACTGATATTTTTATTATATTTCTAGAAAAAGAGATGCCGGAACTGTCCATGTTCTCTTATAATAGCAATGGCACCTACCTGAGAGGCACCAGAAATGAGTTCCAGCAAGTTCCAGCTGAAAAAAAACCCCAGACTTGGTCAATGTAAGTGTGGGTTCCAATCCTATACTCCTCCTAGCCCAGAGGAAGAAGGGGTTCTGTAGCTAAGAAATTGGGGGTGAGTGGATATAGATGAGTTAAACCCCTCCTGTTTTGGGCCAAAAATATATCTAAATCCAACCACAGCCAACCAGATACATTCCTGCCTTGCGAGTGATTGTTCCAGAAGTAACAACCCATTTCTCCGTTGGCCAACCTTAGTAGATGATATTCAGACATATACTACTACTGATCACAGGGTTCCATTTAGCTATGATGGCTAATGGATGTTGGTAGACCGATCTTCGTGAGATTGTCAGTTCCTTTTAGAAACTATCTATCTAAACTAGTTAAGAGGAAGCCAATCTGAGATAGACCAAGCTACTGCTGGCTGAAGTAGACATTATGGGAATATAAAGAACAGGTTATAATTCTGCATTAAACAGTTCATATATTCCACATCACAGAATTGGAATAAATGTAGCCTTGTTGACTCCCAAGGTAGGGAAAAACGAAAGTCCAAATTAGAGCAATACCTTTATTAGGTACACTGAAATGTCACAAAATTGGCAAAAAGCTTCCTCTCTATTTTATATTTATATCTTGATCTTAAAATCTTGCACACTGGTCTGTGGCATGTTGGTTGGCTTAATAAAAGCTATTATTGTGTTACACCCACAGATTTGGGCTTTAAAGCACGTTCAAAACACTTTCCATCAAAGAATCTTGGGAACTGTAGCTTACCCCTCACAGAGCTCAACAAACTATAGTTCATAGGATTCTTTGGAGAAAATGTGCTCCGAATGTGCTTTAAAGCTATGGAGGATAAATTTCCTTTTGCTCCTTCCACGTTTCAAAACTAATGTTAGATATAGCACAAGCTTAATTATGGGCAGTGTTGTTTTTTTCTGGAAAAAGAGGTGCTGAAACTCACCATGAACAGCTCCCTTGTTCTCTTAGAATGGCAATGGCACCCACCTGAGAGGTGACGGAACTGTGTTCCAACAAGTTCCAGCTGAAAAAAAAGGCCCGGTTATGGGAAATGTTTTATTTTCTTTCTAAAAAAAGCCCACCTCTTTTCCTCATAAGCACGAAGCACAATGAATCACTGGCCAATTATGTTTCGTATCTGCTAATGGGCATTATTGCGGCAACAGCTGCCATTTGGCAAGGAGAAGCAACATAAGCACAGGCTTATGTTTTTGGCCCAAAACAGGAGGTTAACTCAGTGGCAGAGCTTTATGCTTCGGCACCGGGGGCAGAGCGTGGGCGGGGGCATGGCTGGCGTGCGTCTTGGGGGAGTGACGCACCGCCTTCGGGGGCATGACACCCAGCGTGTGTGGGGGTAGCCGTGATGGCACTCCACCGGGATCATGGTGCCGGGGGTGGTGTGCTCCCCCCGGCCCCTCTTCCTCCACCAGTGGGTTAACTCCTCTATCTATCGCTCCCATTTGGCTAAACGTCTGAAGCATGTTGGTGTACTTTCTGATCCACAGCTACTCAAAAGCAACCCAATCCCTTCAGACCATTGTTGACCCCTTACCTCGCAAGACCCTGTGTGACTGACCATCCAGGAGCAATGGCATTTCAAAGGGAACCTGTGGTGTGAAACCCACTGTACTGCAACACATCAAGAGAGGCAATGCTATCCCTTGTGGCACAATGGGTTTTTCTTGCACTAGACGTGTTCATTGTTTTAATGATGCCAGGATGTCTGTACTGCTGTCCTTTTCTGCAGTTCATTTCTGGCACAGATACATAGTGGACTGTAGTCCACAAATGCCACATCACAATGGGACAGTGGCACTGTGGTCTAAACTACTGGGCCTCTTGGGCTTGCTGATCAGAAGGTTGGCGGTTCGAAACCCCACAACGGGGTGAGCTCCCGTTGCTCTGTCCCTGCTCCTGCCAACTTAGCAGTTCGCAAGCACGCCTGTGCAAGAAGATAAGGGAAGGTAAACGGTGTTTCCGTGCACTCTGGTTTCCGTCATGGGGTTCTGTTACACCAGAAGCAGTTTAGTCATGCTGGCCATATGACCTGGAAAGCTGTCTGTGGACAAATGCCTGGCTCCCTTGGCCTGAAGTGAGATGAGCTCCACAACCGTGTAGTCGCCTTTGACTGGACATAACCATTCAGAGGTCCTTTACCATTTACTTTTCTTTTTTTATTACATCACAATAAATTTGTTAGTCTTTAAGGTGCCACAAGACTCTTTGTCATTTCAATACAAAATGCTGGTGTGTCAGCAATCACAACAATAAGCTGGGGAAGAAAAAAAGGACTGCCAAATCCTTGTCTTGAATGGAGCTGGGTGCAACTTTAATAGTTGCTTGTTATGGAGGCGATTGAACATGAGACGTTCTGAGTGCGAGATTGGCTACACTATTACCAAATTAGAGAGGTTTTTAATATGGATAAAAAAAATAGGTTTCCAGGTGGAAAAATCGAAATTAGAAACGGAATTGTTAGAACCTAAGACCAAGGTACTTTCAAGAATGTACAACTTGCTGTTAAAGTGGAATACTCAGGATGAAACGGTCAAATCAGCTATGATTAAGTGGGCGCAAGACATCGGTTATAACATTATGTTTGCTGACTGGGAACGGTTATGGACCATTGGTGTGAAATTCACGGCATGTAATGCCTTGAAAGAAAATATTATGAAAATGATTTATAGGTGGTACATGACACCAGTCAAGCTTGCAAAAATATACCATTTGCCTGACAATAAATGTTGGAAATGTAAGGAAACTGAGGGAACATTCTTTCACCTCTGGTGGACGTGCCCAAAGGTTAAGGCTTTCTGGGAAATGATCTATAATGAACTGAAAAAGGTATTTAAGTATACCTTCCTTAAGAAACCAGAGGCCTTTCTCTTGGGCATTGTCGGCCAGATGGTGTTAAAGAAGGACAGAACTTTCTTTATGTATGCAACAACAGCAGCAAGAATACTCATCGCAAAGTACTGGAAGACACAAGATTTGCCCACCCTGGAAGAATGGCAGATGCAATTGATTGACTACATGGAATTGGCAGAAATGACTGGCAGAATCCGAGATATGGGAGAAGAACAAACGGAAGAAGATTGGAAGAAATTTAAAGACTATCTGCAAAAACATTGCAAATTATTTGAATGTTAAAGTGATGCAGGATATAAAGATAGTGCGGCATTAGTGACATAGTTGAAAGGAATATGTAAAGATGTTTTATGAGCAATAAGTAAAGAAATATGGCAAAATTAATCAGGGTTAAAATGATGGGGGTTTAGAAGATAAGTGGTCAGTAGCGGAATGGTTAATTTAAAAGAAAATAAGCAATATTATAATTAATCAAAATAGTGGAAGGATTTGCTGAAAACAAATTAGAAATTGGAATACGGAAAGGGGAGGTGTGAGGAAGTCAGGAAAGTAAGCTACAAGAAATTAAGATTTGAACTTATATACTTTTTCTGTTTTTTATGTTTTATACTATGTTTTGTCTGTTATTGTGTTGTTTTGTGTTGTTACGATTAAAATTTGTTGAAACTTTAATAAAAATATTTTTTTTAAAAAAAATGAACATGAGACTTTCTGCATGTACAGCATGTGCTCTACCACTGAGCTATGGTTCTTCCCCACTCCGGAAAATGCTCAGACTGCAAAGCCTTCCTAGACTTGAGAAAACAGTCTCAATAGCTAACTAGGCTAGTCAAGGAAAAACAGGCAATGCAATTAAATAATCATGAGAAACACCAAGTTACTGCTGGCTGAAGTAGTTAAACGCTTTGACCAGCATTGTATGCGCTTCCTAGAACAGTCTTGCAGTGGCTCTTTTAAATTGCCATGGCGTCCTCCAAATAATTCTGGGAGCTGCAGTTTGCTTTCATTTTTATTATTATTATTAAAGATTTCTTGGTTTACAAATGTATGCGCAATGTCTCTTTTTTCAAGTTACATTTTCCATCGGTCAGTTTCATTTGTTGAGACACTAGGAGGAAAAGGGGGGAAGAGGTGGAGGGGCCAGAGCTGCAGTTTGTTAACGGTGCTGTGAGCTGTTAGGAGTCCCCTATTCTCCTCACAGAGTTACAATTTTCAGACAGGTTCAACAATCTCTCATCCTAATCTCCAGTCCTAGGAAATTCTGAGAACTGTAGCTTTGTGATGGTACTGCAGGTCTCAGAATTCTTTCAAGGGCAAGTAACTGACTGTTTAAAATGATATGATACCGCTGTACATATATACCACAGATGGGGCCTAAGAATAAACAAAACAAAGCTAGGAAATGAGCAACGGTGCCTGCTGATCTCCAGGGCACAGTTCAGCACTTTTAAAATGATGCAGATGCTCCCGTAAATTTCATATTGGGGCCCACCAGCATGGGACTTTTACAACCCTAAAATGATGCTGGAGCCACCAGCCAGAGTGTGTGGTAAGTCCAACTGCTAGGCAAGTGAGGAGATGAGTTCTCAGCAGCCACAGGACACCCTCTCCTTAAACAACAGACAACCAACTTGATAGCAACATTCAGTAGATGCCTCTCTGACACCTAGTACACCTAGTGGCAATCATCACCCTCTCAAACCCCTTCCTCCAATTGTTACCTTTTCTTTTTCTTTTTTAAAGTTCTCAATAATGTTATTTAAAGTCATTACCAGCTTCAATGCAAGGATAATCCCCAACAGTAAAGCAGAATATCTGAAGGTTCTGAAATGGTAAGTGGCTGCAATTTGGAGGCTGGCTGCCTGCAAGCATGGCCCATTCAGTTTCTTCTCGACGACCCTCCGCTTATTAAAGTTCAGGCTTGGAAGGTGCTGCTGCATTTCTCATACGGCTGCCTGCCTCTAATTAAAGGGGATGTGAGCACAACCAGAACCCAGCTGAAAACTGCTCCAATGCTTTATCTTTTAATTCAGCTCCCTAATGCCTTCCCCCTTGCACATGAAGAGCAGCTCATTAATTTCCCACCCAAATGTGATGTGTGCTCTTCCTGAATGCATTTAGCCATGCTTCACAGCCTCTGGACCTAATTGCTATCATTAGAGAAGTTTTCTGCACCACAACATACGGCAACCACAGCCGCTTCCGTTCATTTGCACATTGCTTGGTAAACCTCGGGGTTCCCACCTTCCCACCTCTCTTCACATGAGCATCTCAGTTTATCATAACTTCTTGTGTATCTAATAATGGTTTAATCACTCAGTGTATCATGGCTCAGTAGCAGAATGAGATGTGCCCAAGAAACTATTCTGTCCATGAAGTATCTCTATTTCAATTTCATTAGTATTCTTACCAGGATCTTCTGTTCCTTTTCAAAGTATCTGCTGCACACACCGTGTTTGCTAGGACTGTCATCAGCAACTTGGTTCTCCGGCGGCTAGATGCATGTGCTGCACCGTAACACATTATCAGTTTCAACACGATGCTTTGGATGATGTTTTTGTTTTGTCAGCGAAGGATTTGCCTCATTGCCTCCCACAACTGCCTTGTGTTCTGCATTACAATGTTCAATCTTCAGTATCTTTATGTGACGTCCTGGCCACAACTCTGATTGCCCTGTTGCTACCTTGTCCTGGTAAAACCAGCATGGATAATTCTGGCTTCAAAAGGCTGGAGAGATGGAGTGGAAAATGTTCAGAAATGGAGGCCAGCTGTCCCACAATGCCCTGAAAGAAAGCAGAGGAGGAGAGTCAGTTCCCCTGTGGACATCTGGAGGACCACTCTAACCCCAAACTCAAGGCTCAGGGTTGAACTGGCCCAATTCCTGTATGGTCCTTCTCTCGCCCCCAACCCCAGGCTCTCCTTCCACCCGACATCTTCTGAATCTCATTCCCAGCTCTCTAACACACCCCACTGCCAGATATCTTGTGAAGCATCTCACTCACCACAATTGTCCATGTGGCTTGCATTTTTTGAAAAGGCTGCAATTTGCTGGTGGCTCCGGTAAGCCTCTGAGCTAGCGGCAAGCATGCAGACCAGAAATTTGTCATCCCTGTTGAGTGGCCCAAGTTGCAAAAAGCAGGCTTTTCATCCAGGGGAGGGGGGCTTCTTTGCACCCAAGACTGCTGAACTGGGGCAAACACCACAGGTGGACAGAGCATCTGAAGGACTTAGTACCTCTGTTCCTCTGTTTTTTATCTTAAAGTCAAACCTCAGGTGCTGGCAAGGCCTGGCTCTGTGGTGAAACTGCAATGGGGGGGGGGGCAATATTTATTATACAGTGACAGGCAACACCTGTCACAGACCCTGCATCTCTCCTTGCTTGAGTGTTTCTGCCTGGCTAGATGGTGTCTTTGAATTGGGATTGTGTTCCCTGCCTGCCTTGTTGCTTGTGTGTTATGTGTTTGTAAATTTAGTGATTCCCCCCCCCCCCCATGGCTGGAATGTAAGGCAGTGTAGAAATGCAAAAGCTGTATCTTCTGCTCTACCCCAGTGATTCCATTCCCAGGCCATTTTTTTTGCCATGCCCCACCTTAGCATCTCTAAAATCCCGATGCCCCCCCCCCCCGGTGACATGTAATTCTTATTATTCAAAAAGTGAACTTCTGTTCACGCAGAGGAAGCCTAAAAGGCCATTAACTTGGTTTACCTCATTCTCAAATTGCTCCCCTTAAAAATCAAACTGCCCTTCTGTGGGGTGTGGGAACCACAGCTCTACCCATTTCTACCTCTGGCCCCAGCTGCCACAGGCATGTGGCCCTCAGAATGTGGCTCAGGAGAGGAAATGTGCCCCCCAAACATCTGTGACTATCGGCTGTGTCTGAGGCCTACTCAGAAATGCCTTCTTGTCTCAGTCAAAATCATCTTCAGACCCCACTAATTTCTGGAGAATGAGGGTACTTGTGAGGGCTAAAAGGCAGCTGCAGCACGACACTGCCCCCTCCCCCCGTTGTGTCATAACTACCATTTCCATGTTTTGTTGGGGTTTTGTTCCCATTCACAAGTATTCCTTGGTTTATTAGGCGTCTTAAAAGGGCCTGTAGGCCTCAAAAGGTGGCTTCAGCTCTTGATTCTGGCTCCACTTACCCTCATTGGAGCAACTGACATTAAAGGCCTCAGCTGGGCCTAGCAGATGGCAAAGCTGTAAATAAGGCTGAATTAGGGAAGCCAAGAGCCTCCATAATATGAAATATAAACAGAATATTCAACATATTTTACAGGGAGTTAACCATTTTGTCCATGTGGTGTGTCTGTGTCTCTCTCAGTCTCCATGGGAAACAGTAACAAAGAGTCTGTGAGACTTCAGCCACTGTTTCCATTCTGGTATAAACTTTTCTAGGCCAAAGCCTACTCCTCTAACTATCTAATATTTTATTCTACTGAGCTTTAAACAACAGCTTTTTACAACAAACACTCATAAATTAGTTGTTTTGTGTTGCCAAGTCACCCTTCTGAATGAAGGGGAAAGAAAAGACTCCCGTAGCTGAAGGGCCAGGAAGATGAAAACAGTATTTTCTGTGATACTTTTCTTAATGCATAATTTGTTTCCATTTATTCATCTTGCACAGAGATCACCTGGTAGCAGTTTGCCCTATGTATGAAAGTTTAAATGTACATAAAATGCTGCATCTGAATGCTCTGTATTTTAAATGCTGTAAAGGGAAGTTTACCTTAGGCCAGAGGTTCCACTACAGCAAGAGCATCAAGAGAAGGCTGGTGTTTTTCCATTTCGATGAGCTGCCATTTTCCATTTTGATGACCTGATGAGTCATCACCAGAAAGGAAACACAAGCTGCAGAGCAACCACAGCAGGAAGCTGAAGCTTGAGAAACCTGTGTGTGCTACTTGGTGATGGCTAGCAGTAGCAATAGTAAGTCTGCATATCCCACTTCTGCGTTTATGGCCCCTGTGAGAAAAGCCTGGTTTGTGAGCATGGATGGAGGGGAATGACATCTCATCCATTAAATATGATTGATGTGTGTCCACTACAGATCTGAAAGGGCTATCAAACTAAGGAATTCCAAGCACTACCATGTCTCAAAGGGCTTGGGATTTGTAAGAAAGTATTCTAATCTTGTTCACTTCCTAGATTACTTTGTGGAAGTGAAACTTAGGTTTTCAATCTGGCTGCTCCCTTAATTTTTTAAAAATATATCTTTGTTAATAACTGCAGCTATCTGACATGACCTCATGGTCCTATTTATTTGGTAGGTGGCAAAGCTGTCTCTAGACTAATGTCACTTCAAAATGTCTAAAATGAGCTCAGATGGAGGCCTCTCTACAAGTTAAAAATAATAATAATCTGCACATAGAAAACTAGCATTTTAACAAGAAGGGTTCTAGCCCTGCCTTCTTTCAGACATGCTACCTTTCTGTGTATAGGAATCGTTTGAAGTGGGGCAGGGTGAAGAGGGTGTCACCCAGTTATGAGAGATTACATCTGTATTCTGACATATGCAGCCCATACATTTACCACTTTGGTGTGAATGGCCATTTTGGGATGTCGGCCACACTTGTACTCTCAAGAACACACTCATATCTTAAGAAGCATAACACCAGACCATAAAATCAGAACATTTGCTAATAATGAAGATGCAATTTAACCTAACCAATTCAGTGTGTGCTTAAACTGCAGAAAGTTTACAAAGAGTCAACAATAAAGAGTAGAGATATAGCAACCTTGCACAGAAAAGCAAGGAAGGGGCTTTCATCTGTCAAATTGACTTTTCCCCCCCAGGAGGCTGCATCACATACTGATTTTGAAAGTCAGTAGTTGAACTAATGTTAAGGTTTGACAGCTTGCAGACATGACTGTGTCTTTGGGATTCAGCTTCGAACACTGGTATTTGGTATTATTAAGAAACACAGGCCTATATGCAGTTGTTGTAACTTATTCTGGCAGTACTTGGGAGTCATAGTTTCAACATGACATGAGCAAAAGGCAGTTCAAAACGCTTCTGAATGGGGGGGGGGGAGGTTGAAATGGCTTGCGTAGGAATTTTCAGGCAATATGTCTTATACTCAAATGCATTCAAAGTTCCATACATACTAATCATCCTTAAATCTGGGAGATGTTTGATCTGCATGTGCATGCATGCGTGCACCCCCCCCTTCACAGTTTGCCAAATCACCTGAATTCTGTAATCTGTGTGACCAGATAATTTTTTTCTTGAGCATTAAAAGGAAAACAATAAGAAGGTATGCTGTAGCAAGCATAGGAATATGCTTGCACAGGATTTTGCGAAGCCTGCCTCCCCGTGGCAGAAAGTAGAGATGTCCCCACAAGTGGGTTTTGGTGGTCCTGGCCAGGAAGTAAGAATGGAAGGCTCACAGTATAAAGCAGGATTCTTTGTACCTTAACAGGCAGCGCCTTCTAGGAAGCGATGAAGACTAGCAGTGCCAATTCCTTTGGTCTTGTAGAAGTGCAATAGCCTTTCTTGCATTGAATGGAGGGCTGGAGCTAACCCCTTTCCCTCCCAGTTCCATCATGCACTAGCAGAATAGTGCACTAGCTAGGGACGCCCTAGCCAGGATATGTAAAGGCATAAATCACCCACCTGAATAGCAAAAGTTACAGATAATCAACTATTTTCATCTTTATGTGCCCCAAGCATCCCCAATCATTGCCCATACTAACTGAGACTGACAGGAATTCTAGGGCAAAAATACCTGGAAGGCACCACATTGGTTAAACTTACTGGAATTACTTAATTATCTTCTTCAGTCTGAATTTAAGAAGAGCTGCAAAGAAATCAGGCAATAATACTAACACTAGGACTGTTGACTACAAAGAAATGAAATTACAGAGGACGTTTACTCAATAGTATTTTGAATACCCCAGTAAAGAACAATATAATATAGAGAAGATTAAAACATGGGTGTGTGAATCCCTTAATCTGATCCTAAAGCTGTGGAGGAGAAATAAATTAATCCATCTAATGTATCAGAGAGCCTCTAGCTATGTTAGTTTTAGCTAAACAATTATGCAACTCATTGCAGTGTCCACCATAGTTCTGTCATTTTGTCAAGTCAAAGTGCATTATTTTTAGAATTACAAAAACCACCTCATTCCTTGAGATAACCACATGCCCCATATAACAGCAGAAAATATTTCACTTAGCCATTATGTGGAATTTATGGCCATCTTTCAGTATGATCACCAAAACAAAATCATGCAGATTATTAACCAGGGAGAGGAAGAGACAGCTATTCAAATATTTCAGTAGCTGAAGGAATGCTAGCTTGCTTCATAAAGTGTGCATTCATAAGGCATTCTTTATCTCCCAAGATATCTGAAATCAGATCCAATTATTATTATTATTATTTATAAGATATTTATTAAAGATTTTCTTAATACAATAAAAAAAACACAAAGTAACATATAACATTATAACCATATTTTCTTCGCTTCTTTGGACTTCCTCGCATCTCTCGTTCCTGCGTTCCAAGTTTATCAAACTTTACCCAGCAATTTATCACCTTGTTTCAATTCTTGTTTTATAATTTTCCAATATTGTGTCCCTAATTTTAGATATCTTTACCCAAACCTTAAAAGCTTAATTTTAACATAATATTTATCCAAAATTTACCTTTTCTTAGATTTTCACTTATCTTCATATTCCTTTCAACTAACTTAATGGTGCCATATTATTTATAATCTTACATCTTTCTTAACACTCATACAATTTACAACATTTTTGTAAATAGTCCTTGAATTTCTTCCAGTCCTCCTCCACTGCCTCTTCTCCCAGGTCTCGGATTCTGCCGGTCATTTCTGCTAACTCCATGTAGTCAATCAGTTGCATCTGCCATTCTTCCAGTGTGGGCAAATCTTGGGTTTTCCAGTGCTTGGCGACAAGTATCCTTGCTGCTGTTGTTGCATACATAAAAAATGTTCGGTCCTTCTTTAACACCCTCTGGCCAACGATGCCTAAAAGAAAGGCCTCTGGTTTCTTAGGGAAGGTATACTTAAATACCTTTTTCAACTCATTGTATATCATTTCCCAGAAAGCCTTAACTCTAGGGCAGGTCCACCAGAGGTGAAAGAACGTTCCTTCAATTTCTTTACATTTCCAACATTTATTATCAGACAAATGGTATATTTTTGCAAGCTTGACTGGAGTCATGTACCACCTATATATCATTTTCATAATATTTTCCTTCAAGGCATTACATGCCGTGAATTTCAACCCGGTGGTCCATAACCTTTCCCAGTCAGCAAACATGATATTGTACCCAATGTCCTGTGCCCATTTTATCATAGCCGATTTGACCATTTCATCTTGTGTATTCCATTTTAACAGCAAGTTATACATTCTTGAAAGTACCTTAGTCTTAGGTTCTAGCAATTCCGTTTCCAACTTTGATTTTTCCACCTGGAATCCTATCTTTTTATCCAACTTAAAAACCTCTTTAATCTGAGCATAATGTAACCAATGAAATCAGATCCAATTAATCCCTTGCATGGTCTAAAATATGTATCCCCCACCCCACAGCTTTGCCATTTTAAGTGTTCTCTTTAGATTTTTTTCCTTAATTTTTCCCAGGCAGCAATCTGAAAAACCAAAATTGTTTTCTTTTTCAGCCTTACACACATTAGCTTGAGAAAAGCTTATAAAGCACTCCCATTTCCAAACTGGGCTTTGGAAGCTCATGGGTTAGGACTCCAAATATGCAGGGCTGAGGTAGTAGAATTTTTACCTTTTGCCTAATGCCTCTTACACTGGAAAGAAAAACTACCATCTACTAAGCCCAATTTCCGTCAGGCAGATGTTTACCACTGATACTCAAAATGTAGTATTTTGTTAAATTGGAAGGGCACAAAGAGTGATATGTCAAGTTGGATCTTTTAAATTCAATGGTATCAAAACTGAATTTTCTTTTGGCGTCATTATGATTCACGGGTAATTGCAACTCTAGCAACAAAATGCAATTTGGAATCTCACTGTAAAATAACCATTACAAATGTCTGTGAATTTGTTTTAATTCTGTAACCTGGTTGATAGTAGTAAACTGAACAACGGAGTCAGAGAGGGATTTTTGCAACACTTCCATACAAGTCAAGTTATAGAAATTGACCTTTATTTTAACACAATACTCAGTTTCTTTTACTTTTTTTGTTTTCATACAGTGACTTTTTTTAGTTCAGAAAATATATTGTAACAAAAATTAAAAAACAAAACAGACACATTTTTCGACAGTGGCAAAACTAACAAGTTACAGGACCACACCAGAAGTTGTCATATCTCTATAATAGAGGCTGCAATTCTAATTAAATAAAAATCCCTATGGCTATTACACACCAAAAGAACAAAGCTTGAGCAATCTAAGCTTCCAATTACATAGACTACCTAAATGTGATAAAGTAAAGACTGGGGTAGGGGAATCTGAACAGGTTGCTTGCAGCATCAGTCTTATGAAAAAGGAATCCACAGGACCTTGTTTTGTTCTTGATCAACTGTTGTCATGATCTGAGTGCAAGTGATGGAAAGAGGGCCTAACCCTGGACATTCCCTGTGAAAAGAAGGATCACACACACCAATCAATCAGCATGATTGTTTACTGTTGGCGGTGTGGGGTGGGGGCTGAATTTGCACTAGCGCCAAGAAATCAAAACATACTGAAGAAACAAAAAGGGGGATTAATAACCCCCTTCTTGGTGGTGATGATGTTCCACCCTTTCTCCTAAGAGCTCAAGGTGGTCATATGGAGGACACCCTCCTTTATCCTCACAACAACCTGCAGAGAACCAGGCATGTCAGTTGGGCTTTGTTTGGTTTCTCACCTGTTGTCACTTATCAGTTCAAAAAGTGGCCTGCCTCTTTGGCAACAGGAACTGATGCTGCGAAAGGAGGGAGTGTAATAGCACCTGCACGGCCTGTTTCCCTATAACCATCTCCACCAGCGGGTATATGAACTAGACCTCACTCTTGATGTGGTCCAGGAATCAGGAAAATGAAGGAAGGTGCATACAGAGTGTGCCTCTCTATGTGTTCTCACTGTACAGTGGTATCTGGGCTTAAGTACTTAATTCATTCCGGAGGTCCGTTCTTAACCTGAAACTGTTCTTAACCTAAAGCACCACTTTAGCTAATGGGGCCTCCTGCTGCTGCTGCGCCGCCAGAGCACGATCTCTGTTCTCATCCTGAAGCAAAGTTCTTAACCTGAAGCGCTATTTCTGGGTTAGCGGAGTCTGTAACCTGAAGCGTATGTAACCCGAGGTACCACTGTATGGCCTTTGGGTTTGATGGTGGAATTTGTAGGACCCAACTCTTAGCATCTTTAATGGCATTCAGGCGTGCTCAGCTATGCTTCTCATAGACAATAGTATCAGTTTGTCACTGAAGCACTTATGCAGATACAGCCACAAGAGATCACAAACAGGACATCAGGGAGGTGGGTGGGGAAGAGGGAGGCTTCAGCAATGGTGTCTGGCTTCTTATTTTTTTTTTATAAATATTTTTTATTGCTTTTTAGAAATACAGAAATACAGAAAAAAGAATAAAGGGTGGTTATAAGAAAATAGAATAGACAAATAACAAATTTCCATATTCTTTTTCCATCTAATCTATAGGACTTCCCCACATCCTCCGAACCCTGCGTTCTCTGTCTTATAAAGCATCAGCAATTTGTTAACTTATTTCAAAACTTATTGTAACTTCCATTTTATCATGTTCCCTATTTTCAATTTTACTATAACTCAATTCTTATATGTTTTATATTAAACACAATAAAGTTGTTTCATTATTTTACCTCTGAATTCTTGTGTCTTAATTTTCATTTCATTAGCTTACATTTGCTGAAGCTAGAATTTCCTGAAAGGTGCATTTTTTAACATTCATACAGCTTATAGTGTTTTTTCAAATAGTCCTTAAACTTTTCCCAATCCTCCTCAGTTGTTTCTTCTCCCACGTCTCGGATTCTGCCAGTCATCTCAGCCAATTCCATATAGTCCATCAACTGCGATTGCCATTCCTCCAGCGTGGGTAAATCTTGTGTCTTCCAATATTTTGCAATCAGGATCCTTGCTGCTGTGGTAGCATACATGAAAAAGGTTCTGTCCTTCTTAAGCACTCTCTGGTCCACCATGCCCAGAAGGAAGGCCTCTGGTTTCTTAGGTAAGGTAAATCTCAGTACCTTTTTTAGTTCTTAGAAGAGCTTCTTAGAAGAGAGACAAACAGCAATGCAGAGACACACAGAGTAATTTTTTCAGGAGACTGAAACTGTGTGTTGTTTCTTTCAGGGGAATAGTTTGAGAGTGACACAGGGAGAGGCCTAAGATAAGGGGGCATCTCTTTTTGTAACTCCCATTGAGCTTTGGGAAAGGAGAAAGAAACTGGGCTTTCTGGCTTTCACTTTTCTTTAACGTTTTGCGGTTAGCAAAAGAAATCAGTGTTGAAGAAGCCAAGCTTCTGAGAACCTTCATCCCTGCTAAGAAAGCCTTTGCTGTTGCAATACAGCTAACAAGAACATGGCAAGAGGAGAAAGCAGCCAGGCCCCACGAGTATGATCCTCTAAGACAACTGTTTTGTTACTGAGCCCTCCGAAAGCTATTTTCAGTGGCATCAGGTGACAAAGTTTACATATTAAATCTAAATATGGTTAGAGGGACCCCTGTTATAGCATAATAAACCTCCATGGCTGAACAGAAGGCTAAGTTTAGTAGCAAGGCAGAAATATACAAAGAGATGATGGCTGTAGCAACAAGCCACTATTTACTAATATAAGAAGATGGCCGTTTATGGGTTTCGTTAATAAATCAAGCATGACTGGTTAATAATAATAATAGTAATAAAAAAAGAACTGGCAGGCTTATTCAAGGGATCAAGTTAACAGAAAATACAACACACTGGTGCTCAGTTAGAGCCTATTAAATGCTTTTAGGGACATTCAAGTTGGATTTGCAAGGCAAAGCACAAGGGGAAATTGCCAGGAATTTCCTACCACCCCATTCTGGGGGATTCAGAGTTAAACAGTTAAAACTGCATTTATGATCAAAGCCTGTCATAGTTGCTTTGTTGTTCTACCACAGCAATCAGTGGAGAAAAATACCAACACAGCAAGAGTCTCTCATAAGGATATGTTGGCCTATTTTGCAAGCTTCTCAACACTTCTCAAGCAAAGTGTTGCAGGGTTACTCCATCCAATAATCTTGCTGCACTCCAAAAAACCTGACTATTTAGCATGTCTCCACTGCACAGATCCCACTGATTCCCAAGGCTGAGAGGGATCATGCCATTGAGACTCCCTAGTAGGATGCCACAGTAGATCTGCATGCATAAATGAAGTTCCCTGTTTCTCCCTCAGCTTATCTCTAATTCTACCAGGAAACTGAACTTTCTGTACTTCTTGAGGGAAGGAGGGCAGCTAGCCCTTGGGGCTAAGAGAGTAGCCACCACCCTTAAAGCTTGGAGGAGGAGGGGAATTCCCCTCAAACCTCCAGAAGCATGTCAATAGACAGCAGTAAAGCGTGGGGGGGGGGGGAACCATGGGAGTGATGGGCAAACAGAAAATGGAACCACCTCCAGAGAAAAAAATTAAAATCATATTTATTGGTTGATTTTGTCATCTGCAAAATTGTTTTGAGCTCTGGGAGGTGAAGTATTACTTTTGTGAGACCAAAGACCCTGAACTTACTTATTTCCTCCTCCCTTTTGTGACATGTCCTTTAAGGTTGTAAGCTTGAGGGCAGGGACTACATTCTTTTTAAAAATAGTGATTTGTACTGTGCATATGAACTGACCACACAGTCCCAAGCAGTCAGAGAAACCAGGATGTAGACCAACAGACAGAATAGCTTCATTCTTCAAACAAACTAAAATGCTACTAGCCATTCTCCACAGTGTCTTCCACAGTCTCCTTGCAGTCCTCACTTGCTAATATTGGAAAAGGGTCTTGCATTAAAATGTTGCACAGGCAGTATCTTGGACATAGTCAAGTGCCTAAGTAACTGAGCAGGGGCTGGCAGGACCAGTTTGCAGCAGCAACCTATGTACCGTATTTTTCGCTCTATAACACGCACCTGACCATAACACGCACATCGTTTTTAGAGGAGGAAAACAAGGGAAAAAACATTCTGAATGAAATAGTAGATGTATCATTTTTGTGCTTCATGCTGTGGCCACAGACATGTGATCTGATGGTGAATTTGGGGTGACCCAATGCAAAGATCCTGAGGATCCATGTGGATCCATGCTTTGTAACCACGTTTTTGCACCATTGCAGCCCCAGGCAACAGTGGGTGCGTGATTTTTGGGGGGCAGGCTGTAGCCATGGACATGCTATGTGATCTGATGGTGAATTTGGGGTGACTGAATGCAAAGATCCTGAGGATCCATGTGGATCCATGTTTTGTAACCACGTTTTTGCACCATTGCAGCCCCAGGCAACAGTGGGTGCGTGATTTTTGGGGGGCAGGCTGTAACCATGGACATGCTATGTGATCTGATGGTGAATTTGGGGTGACTGAATGCAAAGATCCTGAGGATCCATGTGGATCCATGCTTTTCAACCACATTTTTGCACCATTGCAGCCCCAGGCAACAGTGGGTGCGTGATTTTTGGGGGGCAGGCTGTAGCCATGGACATGCTATGTGATCTGATGGTGAATTTGGGCTGACCCAATGCAAAGATCCTGAGGATCCATGCGGATCCATGCTTTTTAACCACATTTTAAGTGGGAAGGGAAGGAAAAACACAGAAGGGACAAGGAGCAGGAGAGGGGTGTGCAGAGAAGCAGCTGGCTAAGAATGCAGGAGTGGGGTTTAACGGGAGGGAGGAAAGGAAGGCAAAAGTTTTCCCTCACCTACCCACCCAAGCCAGCCAGCTCCCGCTCTCTCTCTCTCTCTCCCCCTCTTGCATGTTTTCACTCTGCTTTCCCCTCTGCTTGCCTGGAGGGGAGGGGCTTTCCCTGCTCTTTGTTCTGTTTGAGCAAACACAGCAAGGAAACAGAGGTGGGTGGGCAGTAAGACCCTGAGGCAGAATGCCGGAAAGCAGCCGCTTCCTCTTTTCAGGTTTCCCTTCTAGGAGACGCGCAATTTGATTTTTGCCTGCTTTTTTTTGCCTCCACTCACACCATTTGGCTCCAGGGACCACACATTCGCTCAATAACACGCACAGACATTTCCCCTTCCTTTTTAGGAGAAAAAATCTGCGTGTTATAGAAGGAAAAATACGGTAGTTGGAAACAGCTATGGCACCATTCTCCAGACTGTAGCATCACTGCCGCTTACCTGGATCAGACTGGGCAGCTGCAAGCTCTGCCCCCCACTCCTCTCAGATGCTTCTGCCAGCTTTTAGTGCCCGACATTGCTGGGTTTCCCATCCCCTGAGCTGACCATTCGGGAAATCCTAGCACGTAATACAGACTTAATGGTTGTTCCCTTTCTTTGAAATAGAACATGCTTAGTACTAAAGGGATGATTTATAATTCTTCTGGTTGTTATGGGGAACCAGGTGCTATGCTGTGATCTACACACAGGAGACTGCTAAGGGGGGGGGGAATGCTGTTGCAAAAAAATACACACATACAGTGGTACCTCAGGTTACATACGCTTCAGGTTACATACACTTCAGGTTACAGACTCCGCTAACCCAAAAATAGTACCTCAGGTTAAGAACTTTGCTTCAGAATGAGAACAGAAATTGTGCTCCGCCGGTGCGGCGGCAGCAGGAGGCCCCATTAGCTAAAGTGGTGCCTCAGGTTAAGAACAGTTTCAGGTTAAGAAAGGACCTCTGGAACGAATTAAGTACTTAACCCGAGGTACCACTGTAAACACGACCCAGCTAAAGGAATCAGAAGCCAGCCTTCCACTTTGCTATTGTTTCCTTTGGCATACAAACCTGTGAAGTACAGTGGTGCCCCGCAAGACGAATGCCTCGCTAAACGAAAAACCCGCAAGACGAAAGGGTTTTCCGATTTTTTAGCGGCTTCGCAAGACGAATTTCCCTATGGGCTTGCTTCGCAAGACGAAAGCCCATAGGGAAATCTCCGGGGACAGTGGGGAAGCGCAGCGCGCCTTCTCCTCTGTTCCCGGACCTGTCCTAAGGCTTGCGGTGGGAGGTCCGGGAACAGAGGGGAAGGCGCGAAGGGCTTCTCCTCTGTTCCCGGGGCTTGCGGTGGGAGGAGGGTTTTTCCTCCCCACCGCCAACATTCAGAACAGCATTCTGAATGTTGGCGGTGGGGAGGAAAGCCCTCCTCCCACTGCAAGCCTTCAGGACAGGTCCGGGAACAGAGGGGAAGGTGCGCAGCGCTTCTCCTCTGTTCCCGGGGCTTGCGGTGGGAGGAGGGTTTTTCCTCCCCACCGCCACATTCAGAACAGCATTCTGAATGTTGGCGGTGGGGTGGAAAGCCCTCCTCCCACCGCAAGCCTTCAGGACAGGTCCGGGAACAGAGGGGAAGGTGCGCAGCCTGCTGCCCCGCGCGAGGGGCGCTCTTAAGCAGAGCGCCCCTCGCGCGGGGCCGACATTCGCCGCTTGGAGAGCCCTGCGGGGAAGTCCTGCAGGGTTCCCCAAGCGGCGAATGTCTGCGCCGCGCGAGGGGCGCTCTTCTTAAGAGCGCCCCTCGCGCGGGGCAGCAGGCTGCTATCCGCAGCTTGGAGAGCCCTGCGGGGAAGTCCTGCAGGGTTCCCCAAGCTGCGAATGTCTGCGCCGCGCGAGGGGCGCTCTGCTTAAGAGCGCCCCTCGCGCGGGGCAGCAGGCTGCTATCCGCAGCTTGGAGAGCCCTGCGGGGAAGTCCTGCAGGGTTCCCCAAGCTGCGAATGTCTGCGCCGCGCGAGGGGCGCTCTGCTTAAGAGCGCCCCTCGCGCGCGGGGCAGCAGGCTGCTATCCGCAGCTTGGAGAGCCCTCTGGACCTCTTCTGAAGGCGGGTGGGGGGCAAAAGTCTTTGTCCCCCCTGCCTGCCTTCCCGGGGGATTTTAAAATGCTGGCGGGCGGCAGCGCTGCCGCCCGCCAGCATTTTAAGATCGCCCCGGACAGCGGAGAAGTCTCCGCTGTCCCGGGAAGGGGGGGGAAAGCAAAGACTTTCGCCCCCCCACGTCGGCCTTCAGAAGAGGTCGGGGGACAGACTGTCCCCAAACCTGGTCTGAAGGCGGTTTCCATAGGAACGCATTGATTGATTTTCAATGCATTCCTATGGGAAACCGTGCTTCGCAAGACGAAAAACTCGCAAGACGAAAAGACTTGCGGAACGAATTAATTTCGTCTTGCGAGGCACCACTGTACTTGTTATATTCCTGTTCTATCTTCTGAGCAGTCTCAAACTGTTCTTTAGAATGTTTCTGCGTAACTTTGTCCCTCAGGAAGACGGAGTCTTTTTGCTCTCTAACACAGAAACGTAGAAAAAGCTCGTTAAATGCTTAATTTTTCAGGGGACACAAGACAAACCATTAGGGAGCTAAACAGATTTGCAGCCTGTTTCAATCAGCATAGATATACAATGGTGTGTGCAGAGCGCCACCTGGTGTCCAGTATAGGAAGGCTGCCTGATACACTGCAGCAGCAGGAGCAGCAGCAGCAGCTAACCTTTGATCTGCTGCAACTGGCAAGGCAATCTGCCTTAATCAACAGCCACCTACACAGAGGCAGTGCTGTCAACTGTGACAGGAAAGCACCCTTAGGCGCTGGATGGCTGTCCAAAACATTTATATATAGGAAACATTGTTTATAAATGTTGCTTAAAATCTGAAATTTCAGTTATCTTTTATGAACCATAATTGTAAGGAAGCAAGCATTGAAAATTGTTGTCAAGGTGGATATATGGAGTGTGAGTGCAGCTGCCCCACAAAGCCCAGTGGTTGCCACTTGGCTCCCAAAGCTGGCTTGCCTCTGTCACTCCACCTGGGCCTGGATTCCTGTTTTCTTATCAGAGCCACTTTTCAAAGTTACTACTTCTGTACGGAGATCTCTTCCCTCTCTTCTCCCTCTCCCCCACTGGCAGTTTCATCTTGCCAAAACCTTGGGGTACTTGTCCAATTTTCACATCTTCATTCTCTCTCCAATGCCTCCTGACCTTTGCACCTCTCCCTCCTTGCAAGGGTTTAAATATCATGCTGGCAGGGAACATCTGACGGGCACCTTGCTGGCTACCCCTGGTTTAAACAGCTTCTATGGAGCTGACCCGGCTTTTCCCTGTTCCCTTCCTAACTGCCTTACTTTTCTTTGCAAACCCCGGGGGCCTGTTCTTAATGCAATTATTGTACAGTACACCTTGGCCTCAAGGAATTTTAAAAGCATTAAAAATAATAGCCACAAAGGACTATATATGAATATAATCCAATGCAAATCTGTAGACCTCATATGGAAAAAACTACCTGATTAAATAAAATCAAGCCTTTGATAATGCAGTGCAGCTCCATTCTCAAAAGTCATAGAATTTCGAAGTGCAACCCACACACGTCTACTCGGAAGTTACCCCTGAATGGGGCTTACTCCGAGGTAAGCAGATATAAGACTTCAGCCTAAATGGCATGTCTAAGTGAAAGCAGATTTCCTGTTGCACACGAGAAAGCACCGGAAGCACGCCATCCTCCAAGCACTACCCGAATCCCTACAGCCACCACCCGGCCCACACCTTACACTTACTTGATCTGCTTGGCATTTTTATAACGGACAAAAATGACGATTGGGTAGATGTGAATGCTGTGGAGCCGCTCGATGGCATGAGGAGCAATGTCCAAGAGGCAGTGACAGTCCTGATAAAGAATAATCGATTAATGATATGTTCAAAGCATTTCACGTGCATTCACTCAGCAACCCTTACAAACAGCTATGCAAGGCAGCTCAGTATCATTAGCCCCCTTTTGCAGAGGAGGGGGCTGGACAATAACAGCTCACTTTAGACTATCATGGAAATTCACAAGTGTCCCTGCAGCTTGCCTGCTCTGAGACAGTGCTCGAAACTCCCATTGTTCCAGGTACATTTTGTGACACGTAATTTCATTATCGTGAGCAGTTTCTGAGCTATGGGCACAGTACTGCACCTCAGATTTCAGATTAAAACTGCAGTGGAAGGAAAGGGGGACCCTTTTTCACTCTTCCCACTTCCAGCTACTGTCTGAAAACTGGAGAAGAGACCCTCTTAAGAATATTAGCGGGAGGGCAGGGGAAGGACTAGACCATGTCAAAAATGAACAGAATATTTTAGCTGCAGTTCATTCATTTTCAGCTTTGTATTCTTGTTATTAAAAAAGCGCACCTAGACATTCCGTTGTTGCGCCCATAACCTGGGTTTAAGGTGCCATTTAGCTTCTAGCTTTCATATCTCTGTTTCTAGCACTGCTCTGAGACACCATTCTGGTTGCGTTCCTATTCTCTCTCTGCATTTCTGTACTTTTTGCTTCCCCCATGCGACTTCTCACTCTCTCGCTTGGCTATCCTTCAATTTCCACCTCTCCACCACCAACACCGTGTCCTCTATCTCTCTCTTACAGTTCCTGTACTATTTAAATATACCAACAGAAGGAGCCAAGAAGTGCAAACACCTGACTTTAAACTCATCACCGGCCTAATATTCTCAAACCTGCCTCTCCCCAAGCCGTCTTTCCTATCTGCCCAGTTAACAACGGAAGGGGAGCCTGCTGGACTAAAGGCCCAGCATCTCACAGTGACCAGCCAGATGCCTTTGGGATGTCCAAATGCAGAACCTGAACACCATAGCAAATTTACTTAGGCCCAAGCTAGCTGTGATGGAGGCAAGAGGCATGTTCTTATTTAAACATACGTCTCCATTAGTGGGGTGGGCAGAGCATACTTTTTTACCATGGAAGTTGTGCTCAGGTAAGGAGACCTGAAACTTCCAAATGGCCTAAAAGTACTTTTCTCATCAGCTTGGTTTACTGCCAGTAGCAGAGCTGGCCTGAGATAAAAGTTCGTGTATCAATGGGAGATGGGGAGAGGAGGTGGGGAGCTTGGATGGGTGCTCTTCCTGATAGAAGAAGCAGAAACCTCCCACTCCTCACCTGAGATTAATATTCTACTGCTTTTTAATTGTATTAAATTAAATACAATTTAATTTGGGGTACTGTTTTACTGTTTTGATTTACTTATTTACTTATTAAATACAATGTAATTTGGGGGATTTACTTATTTACTTATTAATACAGTGAACTACACTGAGATCTTACGATGAAAGGCGGCATGTAAATTGCACACGATCAACAAATGGCTTTGAGGTTTATTACATTCCCATACTATGTAAGTGTTGTTAAATAATGATAATATTGGCTGCCATGTTGCATCAGATTTGGCCCGTGAAGTGTAAGCTTAAGAACAGGGGCAGAAAGTTTGTTCAGTGTGCCATGGAAAGTTACTGCCATGTGCTCTGAAGCCAACAACACCCGAGGTTAGACTCGAACACAATACTTGCTGGCTCACCTACTTAGTCACTTTCATCTAGGGATTACAGAATCAAAACAGCACATCAATCCAGTTTTTAAATATAAGAATGTAAACGTAATTGGGAAAGGGCCGTATTTCTATCTCCTTGTGTGTTGCCTCTTCTCCAAAGAGTTCAGATAAGTTTTTGTGTGGTTCCAGACTGTCTCCCACTCGAGAAGCTGGCAGGCCCAAACTAGTTTAGCTACAGCAGAACTGTGGGTGGGTGCCTTTTTTAAGAGGAAAAAATAAAGCTACCATAAAGAGAGAGAGAGAGAGAGAGAGAGAGAGAGAGAGAGAGAGAGAGAGAGAGAGAGAGAAGCACCTTCTCTGTTATCTCCTTTACTGAGGCAACAGTTGTCACATCAAAATGTCCACTCCTACATTTATAATCTATGAATAAACAGTCTTTCACACCCCGCTCGATGGCTTGTTGAGAAACTTTCATCACTTCTGTTTTGGAAGAACAAAAACAAAGAATGGTTTATTCATTTTTACTTTGACAGGAAGGCGGCATTCAGATGCTTCAGACCCAAGTTTTCCTTTGCACACATACAGTATATATATAAAGCACGCTAATATTTAAACCAGTTAAAAGCAATCATTTGGCCTTATGTCTACTGAAGGGCTTAACTGGATCATCAAGGAATATGCACCCACAGCTGCACATTCCCCACAATGCAATATTCGCGCAAGCTAATACCATGATGTTTTCCCCCCTTCTAGAATGGGGAGGGTAGAGGGATGTTACATTGCGGCCAGGAGAAAGGAGAGAGAATGGGGGGGGGGGCAGCACTGCTGGCGTCTCTCCTGCCTCATTCAATGTAGGACCACACACAGAGTCTTGGGGAAAAGCAAGGAGGCTGTTGCAGCAGTTGGCTTCGTAGCATGACAACTGCTTCATAAACCCATGCTTTAATAAATCCATGCCGGGACAACTGTTTAATAAGTCCGTGCTGTCAAATGAGGATTTCCAGGCTGCATGCATAGCTGTCAGGAAGCGCTCTCCCCAAAGCAGCAAGCAGATAAAGAGTTTAATAAATTGCACAGGAGGGGAGACCATGATGCTAAACTCTGCACCATCACTTGGTACGTCTGCTTAACCAGGAGTGTGTAGCAGCACCTGTACCTTGGCTGATGATTGCCATCGTGGCTTGTATTTACTTTCCTTCTGAATTGAAAACAACAAAGTAACGGTGTTGTTCACAACTCATATTTAGCAATTTCCTACAATTGAGTCTTTCTTGCCTGTCTCTTCCCTATACACACGGAAAGAAACAAAATACGACTCTTGGATCAACTATTCCGTCCAAAACCAAAGATCATTGTTTGTTTATCTCCCAAAAATACATAGCTCATATTTGTTCTTGATCCTAGTTTTTTGGGAGTGAAAAAAACCAACATCTCTGGTTCGGAGATAACACTAAACCGGTTTTTTTCCTCTGTGTGCTGGAGGGGAGAGGATGAATACTACAGTAAGGAGAAGAGACTTAGAGGAAAGAGAGCAGAGGGAGAATTATAAGCTGAAGAGGGAGAGGAGGAAAGAGTACCTGAGAATGCAGAGAAGCACAATGGCCAAATGGGCAAAGGAAAAGAGGTATAATAGAAGGGAATTCTTGCCGATAGAGGGTGTGTGTCACCTGAATTACCCATAACACCTAAGCAACCATTGTTTTTCTACTGCTCCCTCTGGAGACCAGCTTTTTGTTACTAGAGGACCTTCAAGTGCTGGCATATTTACCTAGAGGACACCGACCAAATTTTCCTGGAGATTCCTTGACTAGCATGTCCTTCACAGCATCAAGTAATGGCCCTAGAATAAGCACAGGCCTGGGAGACGTGCAGTCCACTTTCTGGACTCGTTGATAAGCAAGGTTTACAGAATCTGGAGAGAAACGGAGAGTTGCTTACATGATCAGGAAAAGAAATAAATAAAAGAATGCAACAGCTCAAGGGCCCATGATAGTGAAGGTAACTGAGGTGTGAGACAGTCGCTGTCTGAAAATTGTGAATCTGAATTCTCTAACAATATAAAATCTGAATTGAAAAAAAGCAAACCCCGAACAGGTAATACAGAAAAGGATCATTGGGAACAACTGGAGAAACTCCACATTCTATAGCTGATAATCCAAATCCATACTTAGCTACTGTGAATAGCAGATTTATGGGGACATGTAGAAATATACTTTAAGAAGGGTTATGGAACATGCTAATCAATCTTGTATGTAAAAGATTAAATGTGTGAGAGAGTGGGACATGAGATACATGGCATTTGGCTGGTACCGAACAGCTTTGAACATGCAGCGGATATGGCAGGCTGACTCTCCTCTGCTCACTCTTCCCTCAACTCCTCTGTTTTGTTTTATTCTAAAACCCAAAGTCATAGGCCCTCCTTTACCTGTTCAGGGAAGTTTTTAATGTATGACATATTGGTGTATTTTTGGTCTTTGTGGAAGCCGCCCAGAGTGGCTGGGGAAACACAGCCAGATGGGCGGGGTACAAATAATAAATTATTATTATTATTATTATTATTATTATTATTATTATTACTACTACTACTACCAATGTGCAAATAAACCTAGATAATTTTGTTGTGGGTTAAGCAAATTCAGTTAAGACAATTGCCATCCAAAAAAGAGATGGAGTCTGTGCTGATGGTGTCAAGGGCTAGCAGTTCCTTTCCATCTTTGGACCCGCTGCGTTTGTGCTTGTGCTTCCTCCTAAAGAACGACCTCCGAGCTGCTGCCGATGATGTCTTTGCAGAGCTGTTTTCATCTTTAGCTTCGGACATGCTGTGCCTCCTGTAGAACTCCTGCTCCATCCTGCAAAGAGATTGTGGACTTAATTGGGCAAAGTCTGAAATGCTCTCAAACAGAATACAGGTAGCAGTAAAACCAACATTGGATCTTGAGACAGGCCTCGCTATGGGGTTGTCTGTAGTTGTCTTGAGGACATAAGCCATGACTTACCACAATTGAGCAAACACAAGGATTCCTGGGGTGAAGTCTGTGGCCTCTGCACCTAACCTAGGCTTGTGGCACGTCTCACTACAGACAAACCATGAGCTGTAATTAAGGCTCCCTACTCATGGTTTGTCTGGAGGAAGCCAAACCATGAGCCCAACCTCAGATGCCCAACCTAAGTCAAATAATGAGCTTCTGTTCAGTGTGTGGTGGTCATCTAAGTGGGTTGGTATAAAAACTTGAAGCACAAAGTGAATAATTTAGTTAAGAATAATGGAGTCCTATAGAAAAGAGGAGAGCAGGTATGGCCACACTATAACCCCATGATTCTACAGTTCCAAGGTAAGATGGAGGGAAATGAAGTGAGAAGGTTGGTGAAATGCTATTGCAAAGAGGGAGAAAGAGAATGATATGATCAAGTAAAAGACCTGAGAGTGAGTGAAAACCAAAAAAAGTATAAGCTGGCAGCCACAATTGGCTGCATATACACCATGACATCAGGATCTTAGCTGAGGCAGCAGTGCCCAATTCTGCCCCTTGATCTTGATCTCCTTGACCTTTATTAAAAAGCAAGCATTAATTTGGTGGATTAAAGGGGGAAATGTGGTGTTCTCTTATGTTCCAACCCACGGACCAAAATTAAATATGGATGCCATCCATCCCTGTCTAAAAGTGCTGTGGAATGACGAAGGGAAGCCACTCAGGCTGTCCCGGAATAAAAGCACAAAAACAAAAAAGTCCTTTCCATTTTTAGGAAGTAGGCAACCATCGGCAGCACTAAAAATGACTTGACGGAATAGTTTCTTTAATTGAGTTATTAAAACATGCCACCTCTCTCAAGTAACTTTACTGGGAAACTCAATACCCCCTCCAACATTAACATCAAGGCTTTGAAGAACAAAATGCTTGGCTTTTGTTCATACTTAATCGTAACTGCCCGCTTTTAGCAATGAGGCAAACGCCATTTGTATCCCAGAGATTTAATTACATGTATTTGCTGGGAATCTGTCCTCTTTCCAGCTTTTGGGCGTTTTCATCCAGCTGCCACGTCATCCAGTAGCCAAAGTTCCCCTGCGGCAGAGTGTCATCGACGTACAAAATGTCATCCTTCTTGAAGCTCAAGTCCTGCTCCACTTCTGCCATCCGGTCATAAAGTGCCCTGCAAAAAAAGAGAGATGAAGAGACCCTTTTGATTTGATTTTATTAAATATTCTTTTTCTTTTTTTTCTTTTTGACAAACTAATAATCATAAATAAATAAGAATAAAAATGTGCACCCCACCACTGAGACCATTCCATTGTAACTATCCAACCTCCCAAAATTTCAACACCTCTTGCGATGGTGTGACCTCTTTCTGTTTTAACAGTACAAATTCTGCAAACACCCTCCATATATCCTCAAAATCATTTTGCCTGCATATTCCCCACCTTACCTTAATGGCATGTGTTAATTTCCTTCTCTCTTTCTCTCTCTGCGTTGGGGTGTGTGTGTGTGTGTGGGCAGCTGCTGTATATTCTAGGCTGATTCAAGGGGAGTAGAGTTGAAAACTGGGTGCCAGATTTAAAAGCAAGGGCTCCACTTCTACAAGGAGCTTGGTCCGCACGTTGGCCTTCTCCGGGGCCAAGCAATTCAGCACAAGAGAGTGGAAGTTCCCAAGACGAACACTGAATTTGGATCCATTGTGGCAGTGCTATTCTTCTAGAAAAACAGGTGCTGGAACTCACCATGAATGCCTCCCTTATTCTTTTATAATGGCAACAGTGCCCACCTGAGAGGTGCTGATACTGAGTTCTGGCAAGTTCTGGCTGGGGAAAAAAGCCCTGAATGGAGGAAAGGAGTCGATTCCTTCCTGCCAAATAATGCCACAGAGAACTCAAATTGGGGCAGCTGGGACATCTTTGGGGCCTCTCTTGCTGAGAGCTGAGAGTTAGCAAGGGAACAGGAGTTAAAGGCTGGCTGGAGCTGAGGGTTTGGAGGAGCAGGACCTGATGAGGATCAGCTTGTCAAACAGGCCTTGGGTGTCTTCTCTTCTTCTCTTGCCATTGAAAGGAATTCTGTAGACACCAGCAAGAGGACACCTGAACCTAGAACAGTTACCATTAAGAAGTCCCAAGTGGAACTCGGAATCCAGATCTGTGGTGGAAACCTACATGGTATTTTTGTGTCCGATGTAGAAGATGACAGCCCTGCCAAAGGACCTGATGGGCTGGTGCTTGGAGACATGATACTTGAGGTAAGCAGTAGATAGAAAAGGAAGGTGGTTGGTGGTTCAAACTCTTGCAGAATCTGTGGATGCAAAACACATCCATAGTTTCCCCCATGAAAGGAAAAGCAGCTTGGGTTTTTTCGTTTTTAGTGGACAAAAATAGTTAGCAAGGAAAGGGGAATTCATCCCTTGTTTTCTTCCTCTTCTCATGCACCCACATGCCACCTCCACTCCAGCTGATCCTTCATTTGAGATTCCAAGATACTGCTAGTGCTTTTGGAAAGGAAAAATAAAATACCATAAGGAAAAATAATCGTACAACTTCATCTGATATGTAGTCTGGCCCTCAAATATTCTAGTGTGGTGAGGAAGGTTCAGATAAGCAGGAAATCTATTAGGTCTCAGTTGGAAAATGTACAAAATTTGAGGTGGAATGTCACCTGAGACCAGCAAGGATGCTTAAGATTCAGAGCAGTGACGCATGGATGAAATATGGCCTAGACATTCTCCAACGAATGACGTTTCTGAAAACTTGTGCTGCCCAGCTGTATTTTTGGACTGAGTTGCCATTTCCCCATTTTCGAAGACGCAGGGTTCTTAATGCACTGTGAATGTATTTCCTTTCCCCCTGTTTTGGCATAGTCAGGCTCTCTAGTCCTACATAAACATCCTTTTCATTGTTTGGTTTGTTGGACGCGTGCATCCGATTGGAGATTTCAAGTGTTTTTATTTCTTCTGCTCCCCCCCCCCCCCAGTATGGATCTGTTGACATGCGGAACAACACAGCCGAAGAAGCTTATCTTGAAATGCTCAAGCCAGGTGAAAATGTTAGAATAAAAGCTCAGTACAGAATAGAAGAATTCAACAAGATCATAGAGTTACCTGGAGATGGATTCTATGTCAGGTATGTAAAAGTTCAGTCGGTAAACCAGGGGTCTATTCATCTGCTACAACTGTGGGCTAATTCACACAGATATGAGCATCTCTTGAACTTTCAGCACTTGATGGCTTGCAGATGAACATGTAAATGGGCTGCACTGAAAGCACTGTGTACATTGTGTTTGAACTGACTGTAGGGAACAGGACAGCACTGTCTCCAGTGACTTAATCTGCAGTGGTTTATTTGCACATAAAAGTTGTCACTTGCTGCTATAGTCAACAGAAGCGAACATGCATCCCACTTTTATGAATACAGCTCAAGAGCACGCCTACAAAACTGGCATCAATAGTTCAGTCACAATAAGGCAAACTGTATTTATGGTGATTCCATGCTTCCTTTTCAACGAATTTAATAATCCCCCTTAATTACCTGAAGGATAGATATCCTATGATTAGGGAAGTGGGCCTTAGGCTCAGCACAGCCCTGTTAAGGATTCTTGAATGATTCCATAGCCTGTAAAATTCAATATTATTAATCTACCTCCCAGAGATTTGTGAAGATGACTAAGTATCAGAGAGAGCACTTCCTTAAAAAAGAGAAAAAGATAAGTGAGCCAGCAGTTTTCTGGTTCAAAGCTTATCTCAGTCATGAACTCCTTGAATAGCCTTAAGTAATTTAGGCACACAATTAAATAACGTGTATTTAATAATATAAACTATTGAAGAAACTAATATTCCCAGCCTCTGTGCCCCACCAGGATTTGTGATATTTTGCTGGACTGCCTTTTAACAGATGGCTCTAATGTGAAGCACAGGGGTAAAATAATAGAATTGTGGAGTTGGAAGGGACCCTAAGGATCATATAGTCCAACCCCCTGCAATGAAGGAATATGCAGCTTTCTCAAATGGGGATTGAACCTGCAACCTTGATGTTATCAGCACCATGCTCTAACCAGCTGAGCCATCCAGAGCATGTATTATATGCCCTGAAGCACAATGATACAGTGGTGAAGCATAGCTCTAAATCCCTCTTGTTGGGTTGGATCTGGACTATGTTAGTTGAACTTGGGTCCTGTTGAGATAAAATTAGTCATTATTTACTCAACTTCCATTGAAATCAATGGGAATTAAGTTCATCAAACTTAGTCTGAATCCATCCCATTAACAATATAAATATACACCCCAGGTAGATAAAGGCTGTGGGCAATCATGTCCACATCAGCCCTGGAACTGGTCGCCTCCTACTTGGGATTCTTGAAATGGCTGTAGAGGGAGAAGTGGGAGCTTTAAGTTACTACTCTGTTGACCAGGCATGAGAAGAAGTATTTATTTCTCCCAGGCCTTGCCATTCCACAGGCTCCTTACTGCCTACTAGTTGCAAGGACTGACATGCCCTCTCTGTTCTGAACCTGAGGACACCGCTGAGGCTCAAGGATGCATAGTCCCAAGGAGCTCAACTTGGCAAAGTCCCAGCCTCAAATCAGGAGGTTCCTGGTTCACCCTGGAGTCTCTGATATACAGTGGTACCTTGGTTCTCAAACTTAATCCGTTCAGGAAGTCAGTTCGAAAACCAAGGTGCACTTTCCCATAGAAAGTAATGCAAAACGGATTAATCCGTTCCAGACTTAAAAAAACCCACAGCAATTTAACATGAATTTTACTATTTAATAAGACCTGGCTTCCTCAGCCTCGGCCCTCCAGATGTTTTTGGCCTATAACGCCCATGATCCCTAGCTAGCAGGACCAGGGGTCAGGGATGATGGGAATTGTAGTCTCGAAGCATCTGGAGGGCCAAGGTTGAGGAACCCTGAGCAAGACCATTAATCCATAAAATGAAAGCAGTAATCAGTGTTCTGTACTATAAAATAAGACAGTATTGTAGATGATAAAAAATATTATTATTATTTTTTCTTACCTACACTGATGATAGTCATTGTTTGGATGGGGGGCTTTTTTCCATTTTTGCTGTCACACAATCAATCAATCATAAAACAAAAAACAAGCAGCAGTCACAAAAATTTAAAAGCCACAAAAGCGCAAAAAAAAGCAAAAACAAAAGCACCAAATATCACCTCAGAACGCTGCAATCAGAAATGGAAGGCTTTAATTATGATGGGGGGGATTCAGATGAGTGGTGCAAGGGCAGAAGAGGGAGGGAAAAAGGCTTAATTACAATCGGGGGGACTCAAATGAACGGTGCAAGGGTAGAAGCGGGAAGAATAAAGGCTTAATTACTATGCAAGGGACTGAAATTTGCTACGCAACAGTAAAAACAGAAGCTCACGGACCCCATTTGGGTTCCGGGGCAAAGTTTGAAAACAGGAATACCTACTTCCGGGTTTGCAGCGTTCGGGTTCCAAGTTATTCGGAAACTAAGCTGTTTGAAAACCAAGGAAGGGGCAAGCAGAATATAAAATGGAAGAATGGTATAAAGAGGTGAGGGATATAGCTATTAATGATAAAATGATGAAGCAGGTTACCTGATTGAATTGCGGGGATTGGTGGTTGGGGTGGTCTGCTTGGATGGAGGCGACATGGTCCCTTCATCCTGTTCGTTCACAGTATCAGTTATGGAATGGCTGTCAGGGGTTGCAGCTCCGCTGCCTTTTGGAGTGGAATGGCTGCTCACGGGTTCTAGCCGGGAGCTCAAGTTAGAGGAAGGAAGAAGAAGAATACCAGAAAAATTAAAAGCTGATCAACTGCATTGTATCTAAACAGTTTCAGATATTTAGATACTTAAATGGGTGCTTAGATTTTCATCCACATCCTGCTCCAAAAGCTTAAGGATGACTGCCCCTGCTGCCTATAGAATATAGATCTATCCTGGTCCTGGCTAGCAGCTGCAGTGACTGGCATCTTGCTTATTCTGCGATCAGCTGCTCTCCCCTAGCAGACAAAAGCAGAATGCAAAGCAGAAATATTGGTGGCACAAGGACAGCCAGGGGACATGGAAGAGAGGAGCAGAAAGGTAGCATAGATAGTAGGGACTGGGATGGGGTGGGGGGACAATCAGTTAAATTTTGCAGATTGGGGTCAAAGGCAAGTCCCAGCTTGAAAAAAAGGCTGAAGGCTACTGGTCTAAAAGGCAGCAGTTTCTGTACTTAGCACATTTTCCCCACCCCCTTTCCTTTTCTATTTTTTCCATTTACACATTTAACCACTATTTCAACTAGCCCTACCTAAGACATTTACAGAATAACTTACTTGTCTTTTTGATGTTGCCCTACAGACACTGGGCTCACCTGGGCAGGGTGGAAAGTGAGTTCTGCAACTGGCTACTGGCAAAGGATGAGGTCTCCAGGTTAAGCGGTGACTGTGGTGGGGTTACCAGGCTGGGGCTGCTACATTCAGAATGAGACAGTGAACCTGTATAGAACAGCACAGGAGCAGCCATGGCAGTTGGGTGTGTTGCAAAAGTTATCAGGGAAGTCACACCATCCCTTTACGTTGGCTTCCAAGTGTTTTTAATAGTGGGCTTCCAACAAGAACAGCACCTAAATGTTCAGTTATGTGCACTATTTAAAGACTACCCTACCACTAGGATATCATGGAAAATTTCATACTAACACTGATAGGTTGAGGGGGCAAGAGAAAATGTTTTTAATACGCATGCACTAGAAATATGGGATGGGGACATGTCCTTGCTCAAAACATGGAGTGCTCAATGTGCACAGTGTTACCTTCAGACTCCCCCTTGAGCCCCCCTCCTAACCCTCTCAATTAAAAAATAAATAAATCAGGGTCTGGCTTCTTGTTGTTTTTAATTTGGGGGTCGCTTCTCTTAGTGCCTGTGTTGTATTTGTTAAGGGGGTATGCGTGGGTGTTTTACCTGGTGCTTCGAGGAAGAGGCTATTCTCATCCCATTATTGTGTTTTTCTTCTGCAGAAGGACTATGTTATGGTGCCCATTATAGTTTCTTAGATTTCCAAATGTGACCCCCCCCCCAAAGCAGGGATGGTGCCCTGCTTTAAACATTGACAAAAATCCACTAGCTAGAATACAGAACTCTCCATTCATGCAGTAATTTCCAAGAAAGAAATAATATACCGGTAAATATAAATATATATTACCCCTACTGGAGCCAATGACGGTCCTCTGGTACTTTGGCATCCATGGTATTTTTATTCCTTCTGTCCTATACTGCAAGTTGCTGGAAGAACCTACCTTTTTTAAAAAAAGGAAGTCAAAACTTGCTTTTATTTTAGTCAAATCACAACATTTTTTCCCTTTAAACTGTCAGTGTACCCACAACTTACAGATCCTTTAAAAAAAAGAAAAAAAGACTAGCTTGGGAATATTAGAATTTTCCTCCTTCAAACAGATGAAATAATCCTCCACTTTTATTCCAACTAGAAATTAAGTATTCAATTCCAACAAATAGTAAGAATACATGAAGTTACAGCCAGCCATCTAGTTGACAGCCATGGAGTCTTCAACAGTTTATTAGAAATAATGTAGACATTAAAAAAATCCCCACTGCTCTGAACACAAACTGGTCAAAAAACAACAACAAACACACCCAAAAGAAGATCGTATAGTGTATTAACATTTTGTCACTTGCTTTCATACTAACAGTGCAAATACAATTTGGTCTAAATGTACAGATTGACAAGCAACAACCTCTAGGCTCTAATCCCTCCCTAGTGAGATGTAAGAGCTTTGAGGATCAAACATACAAATGTATGGGCTTTACTCATTTTAAGTTTCAAAACGAATTGCTAGTTTTAACTAGGATACCTTGAACACTAACTAGTGATTAAAAACAACAAAATGAAGAGCATTAAAAATTAGTGGAACATACCCTGAAGACACCCTTTTCTCCTTTTCATAAACAACATAAGACAGTTCTGTCAGTTCTTTTATGCTTGGATTCATTTGGATCAATTGAATTATAAAGATCAATTTCATTTAAATGCTTGAAGTTATCGTTTCCTCCAAGACAACTGAACAAAAGTTTGGGTTTCTCAAAATTTACGTTAACATCCTCAACACAAAATTCAATAAAGGCGTAGTCCCTTCAGCCACTTCGCAGAAGCAGGCTGCATGGCAGATGCCGCTGGTGGTGGCGGTGCGGGTCCTCTTCCTCCTCTCCAAAGGGCTCGGCCAGAAAACAACGGTGGCGGGGCAGGAAGACCCTCAGGTAAAGGTGAGGAGAAGGAGGAGGCGGCTGGGACTCCTTCTTGGGGCTCAAAGGCTCAGGCCTATTAACCACAGAGCACTGCACATATGCATCGGAAGAACCTACTTTAAAGTACAAAAGGAAAAACAGTCAGGCTTAATAAGAAAGAGGGGGAAAACTCCTTTAGGCCCTGAATTTCACAAGAAATGTGCAAGATTTCTGCTGTAAGCAACATAAAGTGCTCCTCCGGAACAAGTTTTCTTATTACAGAGAAAAATCTCACTGCATTCCCTGGTAGTTATATGGAGATTTATCAATCTCATGGGGGACATCTTTTTTTAAAGAATAAAAAACCAAAAGGAATGTATGGGTAAGGAGTGGGACACCATTGTCCCCTCCCTGCTATCCTTCTCCCGAATGCTTTCCTCCTCAGCTGAGCTCACATATTGGAACTGTGCTCAGCTGGGAGGGAGAAAACATTTGAAGAAAGGGTTCTGCACTCCTTACTCCATACAGCCTTTTTATTCTCAAAAATAGGACCCTTCCCATCCCTGTATTATCGAGAAATTGCTGTCTTTAGCTACAAACACACACCACTCATACATGCATGGAGCACACACAAATCACCAGTAGCTAATGTGGCCCTTATTTTCATATTGCAGTTGAACTATTTACCACCCTAAAAACAAAGCCAACATTACTGCCTATTGTTTTCTTCCCCTACTTCAGGACTGCCATCCTGAGAACAGTTTCAACTGAATGCAACAGGGCTGCAGCCCTAGCAAACACAGTGGTACCTCGGGTTAAGAATTTAATTCGTTCTGGAGGTCCGTTCTTAACCTGAAACTGTTCTTAACCTGAGGTACCACTTTAGCTGTGGGGCCTCCTGCTGCCGCTGCAGTGCAATTTCTGTTCTCATCCTGAAGCAAAGTTCTTAACCCAAGGTACTATTTCTGGGTTAGCAGAGTCTGTAACATGAAGCATCTGTAACCTGAGGTACCACTGTAACTGGGCATCTTAACTGTACACTATCATTCCATGAGCCCACCCTACCTGGATAATGGCTTCTGTTTTTTTCTTCCTAGCCACACCTCTCTCTTCCTTCACTGAGTTCAGCTCCTGAAATAAAATAAAAATCCATCATTGGAGGTACATTAAGTGTACAAGAAAGTCTTTCTCTTAATGAAAACACACTGAATTTTTGAAAGCCTGTGCCATGCATAAGAAGGAATAATACAGCATACTGCATGAATTAGATGCAACTAGCAAATATCTTTAAAGCTGCAACACATACCGTATTTTTCGCTCTATAAGACGCACCAGACCACAAGACGCACCTAGTTTTTGGAGGAGGAAAACAAGAAAAAAAATATTCTGAATCTCAGAAGCCAGAACAGCAAGAGGGATCGCTATGCAGTGAAAGCAGCAATCCCTCTTGCTGTTCTGGCTTCTGGGATAGCTGCGCAGCCTGCATTCGCTCCATAAGACGCACACACATTTCCCCTTACTTTTTAGGAGGGAAAAAGTGAGTCTTATAGAGCAAAAAATACGGTATTTGCTTGCATAAAAAATTGAAACACTCTGCAGCCCCAAAGTAATAATAGAGAAATCAGAGAAGTTAATTCTGACCAAGGGATGATTGGCACAGAGGGCAATAATACTTAAGACTTTTGTTTTGCCAGCTGTAGTTCTAAATACAGTGGTGCCTCGCAAGACAAAATTAATCCGTTCCGCGAGTCTCTTCGTCTTGCGGTTTTTTCGTCTTGCGAAGCACGGCTTTTAGCGGCTTAGCGGCTATTAACGGCTTAGCGGCTATTAACGGCTTAGCGGCTTTAAGAAAAAGGAAACAAACTCGCAAGAACTCGCAAGACTTTTCATCTTGCGAAGCAAGCCCATAGGGAAATTCGTCTTGCGGAACGACTCAAAAAACGGAAAACTCTTTCGTCTTGCGCGTTTATCGTCTTGCGAGGTACCACTGTATCTGGAGGGCACCGGGATGAGGAAGACTGGTCTAGAAACTCGCAGAGTTACACAGTCAACACCACTAGGTTTGAACAACTCTTTCTGGCCAGAGCAAGTGCCATACAATACCACACCTGTCTTAAGGCTTCCATTTCCCCACTAGCCACTCTTTTCTCTGAGGACATGTTTTTCAATTTGGATTCGGCAAGTTCCAACTCTGTATCCAGCCTATTCATTTCATTGAGGACTTCGTCCCTCTCGCTCATGATGAGACAATACTCGGTGAAAACGGCGTCCCTCTCTTCCTTGTACTTCTGTGCATCCTTCACTGCTTTCAGCTGCATTGTCTTAAACCTTGTCACTTCTGCCTGCATCCGCTCCATCTCTCTCTGTAGCTCCTTGTTTTGGGCAGTGGCTTTGCTCAGTTCTTGCTGCCCGGTCTCAAACCTAAAGAGAGGTGGGAGGAGAGTCACAGCAAGTCTTTTCACCACATGTAAGCGAAACGCAGCCCTATGAAAGCTTCCTTCCTCTTTTACACACCAAACTAAACTGTGTAAAGGACTAAATAAGAAGTGGGAGAGTCAGCCATGTTTTCTTTGTCACATTACTGCCCTGCTCACATTTCAATGTGGGAGCGGCAGGGGGGAGAGAAGCAGTGGTTCTCATCTCATTATAAAAGAAATGTTGGTGAAAGGAGATGAGCTCCTTTCACTTCACAAACCATGGTGCAGGGGAGGGGAATAGTTCACCCACGTATGATGTTTTTACTTAGACATGGGACACATAAAATTATATTGAATGCCGTGCAAGCAGAAATCCACTTCTGCAGCAGGACTGCAGTTTCCTCTCTACCTCCACATCTCTCCCCCAAATGTGCTCCAGAGGAGAGAAAGTGGAGGTGTCACTGTGTGCACAAAAGTTTTTTGCATCATGGGATGCAGCCCTCATACAGGCACACATACACAGCACTTTATATGTGGCTGGAGCAAACACATGAACAAAATGTGGCTACTGAGTCAGGTCAACTTTGTTTGTTCGATTTTTGGTCACTAGGGAGCAAGCAGAAAAACCATGACTAAAGCCAGGAAAGTTCAGAGAGGTAACTTGAGTGTCAAGTTTGTTCTAGTAAAAAACAAAAACATGAAATGGCTTTCTGGCAAAAGCATCTTCTACCTTCTGTTCAGCTTGTCAATCTGCTTCTGGAGTCGTCTGTTTTCGCCTTCCTTCTGCTCTAATCGGCTCAGATCAGTATTGTAGCTCGCCATCTTCTCATTGTACCACTTCCTCAGTGCGTCATAATTCTTCTTCACGCCCTCCAGCTTGCCCATTGCTTTATTGTAGGGTTTATTGAGTGTCTGCGACGACCCATTCTGCTTCATTACCTGGAATAACGGAAGATATTCTGAATAATAATTCCTGGCAGATAAACTTCAGTCATATTGTAAACAGGAGGGGGAAAACACAGGGAGGTTTTATTTTCTGCTCACTAGGGCCCTCAAAAGAGCTCACGAGGTAACATATTTAAAAAATCACAACATGCTTAGAGCCAAAGAACTGTGAGCAGAAGGAAAATAGCTGCTAGTGCTGTGTTCCAAAGAGACTGTACAGAATCCTCAGGGCTTTGAAAAGCTGGTTTCATGGCACAACACATGATTCTGCTCATATAAGAGGTTGAATTAAGTTCTTGGACAAACGTAGTAACCTTTTTAGATTTAATTTCAGTTTTCTCCTTTAAAAAACCTACAGTATAGAATGGAAGGGGAGGAATTCCAGGAATGAAAAGGGCCCATAACATCCAGGAAGGAACATAAACAGCAGTTAACAGTACCCAGACTTTGTACTGCATATTCCCTCCCCTTCTGAAAAGAAATCTCTCCATATGTATACAAGTGGCTGCTCTTAAGAGATTTAGCTTTCCATGATCACTGGGATTTATACTCAATTTATTAGCATATGATCATTGATTAAATACCCTTTGGACACCAGAAGGCCCAGAACACCTCTCATGTATGCAATGTACATGTTAAGATGTAAAACTATACAGGGCATCAAAGCAGACAGCAAGATGAAGGGTGTGCCCTGCCTGACACAGTTACTGATTTTTCCTTGAAAATAATATACTCGCCCCTTCCCTTCTATTGATTTCTGACACTTTTAATCCAATGTCTCTTCACGGGGCTTTCTCCCAATATATCACCCCGCCCAAAGGTGTCTCCTGAACATGGATCTTCTCCCACTGTGTCCTTCTAAGTCTGAATGGCAAAATCATCCCCGGCCCCAAGCTCCTCCTTTCTTTGATCTACTGTCCACTATTATGAGACAAAATGCAACTGCAGTTCTGTTTAAGTCTACCACAAGGTGGCACACCAGTTACAATGTCCATTGCAGCCCTATTATAGATGCGTAATGTTCAAAATTAAGCTAAAACCATTAAAATATATTCTCAACAAAGGGAGAATGGATTGCTTTCGAAACACTTGTTTTTATGGCCCTGTCAATGTTAATACACGTTTATTGGGGTCAATTGGTAGGCATGCATCTATTTCCAGAGAGTGTTCATAAACTCAGAGCAAAAGAACCCTTTGCCGGTTTTTATTATTATTATTTAATCATTTTTTCAATACAAATAACAGCCACAAAAAACACATACAACAAAAACCGCAATGACGCTAATAACACAATTTAACATTTCAGATTTGAGTACTAATATACCTATGACTACACCTTTTTAACAATATTTCCCCACCTCTCATCCCCCTACTTCCCACCACCGTCCGCCTTATCGCTTAAATATTTCTTCCAGATTTCTTCATATTTATCCATTCTTAATTTGCGTCGACATGCAATTTGTTCATATGTGGCTAGTCTGTTCATATTGTCAATCCATGTGCTCAATGGAATCTTTTTGTGGCTCTTCCAATTCTTCAAAACAAGATTTTTGCTTCTAATATGGCACGGTACATCCATTTTTTTTGGACCCCTTGTAATCTCCCACGTTTCCGGTATATAATTTAGAATTCAATTCAATTCCCCTAAATAACAATTTCTTTTTATTACTCTTGTTATATATATCTTCACCTCGCATCAAAATGTTCTTATCATTGGGCAGTTAATCATCATATGTACTAAGCTCGCATTTTTACTTCCACATCTCCAGCAGTTGTCTGCATTTGTTATTTTCTTCTGGTAAAGTTTTGCTGGAGTCCAGTGGACTCTGAATATTATTTTCTGCTGAATAAGTCTTAGTCTTAGATCCATAGAGGCTATTTCTGTTGATTTTATACTTGACTCCCATATACCATCTGTACCCCTAACTCTTCACTCCATTTTTGTATTCAAAATCATATTTCTTCCTGTTGAGTAGGGTTTTATATAGTGCAAGTATAGAGTTTTTTGTTTTTGTTGCAGAAATTAAATCTTGTAGCAGCAGGGGTGTTTCTGATGCTACTATAGCGTCAGGGCCAAACTGTCTTTCCAACATATGTTTCAATTGGATGTGTTGCCATTGTGTTTCACTAGTTAATCCATACTTTACTTGCAAAGTCTTATATTCCACAAATTTGTAATTTTCATCAATTAATTGATTCAATGTCAAAATACCTTTTTTCACCCAATTTTGCCAAATTATTACTTGATTTTTTACTTGAATTCTTTATATATTCTGTCAAAAGCCTTTTCTGCATCTAGTGCTGAGTAAAAAGCCTTTGAAACTACATGGGTTGACAAAGACACAGCTCCACGTGTTGACAAATGGATGCTACACAAGGACGGCAGGGTTAAAGAAGAAATGAATAAGCCGAGGCTCTCTTAAAGATACCTGTAGGCTACATTCAAAATATGTTTTCAAGGCTGTGAAAGGAGAGGGATTTCAAGGAATAAAGCTGCCCACACTTGACTTAGAAAACACCCCTATGTAGTAGGGGCAGTCAATGTGGCAGCTTCTAGATATTGTTGGATTACAGCTCCCATCATCCTTCACATCTCTGATATGAAACCAGCAATATTCCCTTTTGGTCTACATGCAGTTGACATCACAGATGCTGGGTTTTTTTTGGGTGGGTGGGTTGGTCCTCTATGGAAATTAAAGAAAAGAAATAAGTACTGTGTATTAAAGAAATGGAATAGAAGAAACACTCTTCTGAACCCCCCCCCCGAAACACTTCAGAAATCAGTGGGAGCGGGAAGAGAATAGAAAATAAATGAGAAGCTGAACTCAGCTGGCAAAAACAGAGCAAAGGCTACCTGCTGCAGCTGACTGCGCAGGTCTGTTATGTCCTTCAGATCCTCATCATGAAGTCTCTTCATTTCCTCACATGCCTGCTGGAGGTGATCGCGCTCTCGTACCAACTGGTTGTTCTTCCGTTTCAAAGTGTCCATGTCCTCCTCTACCTGCGACTGGTCACTCAGCAGACGACTGTGCAGTGTACTGTTCAGATATTAGAAATGTACATATAAAAATGCTCCAATGGCAATTAAAAAGCAATTTTAGAAAACGTGGAAAAGCAACATTGCTTTATTGAGTAAGCATCCCCGTTAAGCCATAAAAGAACCACCACAAATACAGCAAATCCTCCGGACTCAGAGGGGTTTGTTAATTCTATACAGCTGTGTCTCTCCAGATGTTGTTGGGCTCCCCATCAGCATGCATCAGTTGTGTTCCAAGACTCTCTGGAGAATCATAGTTTAGTCACCACCATTAAAGGTAAAGGTACCCCAGCCTGTACGGGCCAGTCTTGACAGACTCTAGGGTTGTGCGCTCATCTCACTCTAGAGGCCGGGAGCCAGCACTGTCCGCAGACACTTCCAGGTGACGTGGCCAGCGTGACGAAGCTGCTCTGGCGAACCAGCACCAGAAAAGCACACGGAAACGCCGTTTACCTTCCCGCTATAAAGCGGTACCTATTTATCTACTTGCACTTAAGGGTGTTTTAGAACTGCTATGTAGGCAGGAGCTGGGACTGAACGACGGGAACTCACCCGGGGATTCGAACCGCCGACCATGCAATTGGCAAGTCCTAGGCGCTGAGGTTTTACCCACAGCGCCACCTGCATCCCACCAGTTACCACCATTATACACTATCAAATACAGAAATTAGTATGTGTAGTGTCATCTCCTCCAATTTGATAAAGAAGTTAAAAAATTAAGAAATATCCACCATTAGAAACCACCAGATTTTGCACTGTTGCTTGGTGTGGTGAATTTTGTTGATACCTAATTGCCCTTAAGAGAATCCTCCTTGGCAGTGTCATTTACTGCACTGGACTCCAACTTGGAACTGGTGAAAGCAGGGTTCTGAAAGGGGGAAGCAGGGGACAAGTATCATCAAATCGCTGAAGAGGAGGTCACCCAACAGTTGCTAAACTCGATTCATTCCACACCAAGCTAAGCTTATACTCCCCACCATAATTTTCAGAAACTGGCTCTCCGTCTTCAAATTTTTTAAAAAACTAATCCTAAATCTGCAACCAAAAGCTCTGAACATTATCTCTCTATTGATGTTAAAATGATGCCATTTTAAAAGTTGACTGAAGCTGGGGATAAGAAAAAAGCTATGAAGGACCTTTAAACATTAAGATCTAAGGCAGCTTAACAGACACGTAATAATGGTAAAAGGAAACCAAAATGCATCCCTGTGCATATGCTGTGTGCCTTTACTTACTGATAGAAATCAGCCTCCTTAGCAGACTCTTCACATCTTTTTAGCGCTTTGGTGTGTTGGTTTTGTAGAGACTGCAGATCGGGCATTGCCTTCATGCACTGAATCTTCAGCCTTTCATATTCATGGTTTGGCTTGTGGCTAGGCGGCCCACCAAGATAGATATCAGATGAGCATGACCTTAGCATAAAATTCACATGTATACACATCAAACATTTTAAGTACAGTGCAAACTCGGTTGCCAAACATAATCCATTCCAGAAGCCAGTTTGGCTTCTGAAATGCTCAACAACTGAGGCTCAATGGGGCGGTTGGCAAGCCTTGGAATGGGGCGGTTGGAAGCCGTTCGGCTTCAGAGGCATGTTCGAAAATGGAAGCAGTTGCTCCTGAGACGCGTGACAACAGGGGTTCCACTGTATTAAGGTGAAAGAAAACATGCACCCTCCCATAAAGGTTACTTTATATGAAGCATAAAGAATACATTAAGCATACTCTGTACCCACATGGAGTTGGCCACTGGTGGTGTAAGTAATTTGCAAAGATAACATCAATAGCTAACAAAGACTGGGTCATCTAGTTCAACCCCTTGCAAAGCAGGAATCTTTTGACAAACACGGGGCTGTAACCCACAACCCTGAGATTAAGTGTCTCATGTTGTCTGACTGAGCCATCTTAGGCATCCTTTACTGCCCCCCCCCCCCAATTCAAACAGCTGTGCCGTGGAAAAGAGCCAAAGACCCATGCCCAAGTGCACATGCATTAGACCTGGAAATATACCCTCATGTGACCGTTCAGTCTTTTACCTGCACTCATCAAAGGTTGACCCAGGAGACGACAGTGCAAGACGTTTCCTCAACTCATCTTGCTCCTGGCATGGCTGAAACAAAATGGTCTCCAGTTTCTCATTCATCTGCCTCACATCAATGACTGCAGGGGGTGGTGATGATGGTTTACCCGTTGTACCTGTTGCCAAACACAAACAAGCACGGAATTAGGGGGTTCGACAAGAGCATTTTCCAAAAACCAAGCTAACTGTTTGCCAGAAAAAGTGGGAATGTGAACAAAGGAAATGAATGGTAAATTTGCCAGGACCATGCATGCCTGCAATGAAGACAGACTTGTGGTCAAGTGCACACATTTGGGGTGCTATCCACAATGCTTCCACAAACAATTGGTTTTGTTGATTTGTTATCCCCTAAAATCAGTTATCTAAACACAACATATTGAGAACTGCTGCCAAGTTTCTAGGCTAGTTTCCACTCTAGCCACCAAAGTAGGCTCACTCATCTAACTGTGATGTGTCCCATCAACATAGTGAAAAAAGTAAGTAGTCTACCTACTGAAGCGTGAGGTCACCAATGCTGATGTGGAGTGCTGGTGACATCCTGACCAGTTGACATTGGCGCACAAATTCTTCCCAGGGAATAAACTTTGGGAACCGTGACCCTTAACATATGTTTCCAGTTTCCTTAGAGGAAACTCCTTAAAATTACAAGCAACAACTATTTTGCGCAAGTTCTAACCATGCATGACTGTGCAGGAACCCTGGAAGCAGCAAGAGTGATGACCTGAAATGCAACCCCCGAACAAATCAGGGGTTGCCTGTACTACACAGACAGTACTGCACTCCTTTGCACATGTCAAAAATGCTTTCTTCTATATCACCTAATTTTGGGGGGAGGATTGCAATAAACTATATACATATCGTTTATGTTGGGAATGTCAGTTGGTGCAAGATTTTTGGTATTTAATTTTGATAAGAGTATTACTGAAGAAACTACTGTTTGTTGTCTAAATTTAACGTTGCTGAATATTTTGATGACACCAATGTAAATATATTGTCCAAAAAACTGCTTGATAAATGAGCTTGGCAGTGTGGAAAGCAAGCAACTCATTGGGAAACAGCCTGAAATCTTACACTGGACGCTTGGTACCACTCACTCTGAAATACAGCTATAATGGAGCAAGCTTTATGTAACCTGAGATTTCGACAAGGACTAGATCCTCCAGCCACTTTTAAATGATTTGGCATTCCCTCATGACATATGCAGGGGAACCATCATTTCCAAGAGAACCCTCGTCACAAACCTGGAAAATCTGGAACTACAGTTGCAATCAAAATTATTCAATTCCCTTTGCAAAGCAGGGGTATTATCAACATTTACATACTTTCAGCTGTTTGCAATGAGCAAATCAAACCAAAGCAATTGAAATAGCTCAACACAATGGATGCTTCAAGTGGTTTCTCTAAATTCAGCTGAAAAAGCAGCTTCTCCAGTCTCACTGTTATTCAACCCCTTGAATGGAATTCCTCGCAACAGCACAAATACAACAGGTGTTGTCTCAAGTGTACCCAATGCAACTCATCAAGGGCTTTGTGAGTTGCACCAGGTGTGCTTGAGGTGGAACACATGAAATAAGGACCACAATTTTTTGGAAGACATATTTGCGTGTGACGGATTGTATGTAAGGCCCTCTTCCACTGGAAAAAATGCAGCTGACTTGTAACCTGAGCTTCTGTGACTGTAATCTGTGCCACTGTGATTACAGTTCATGGGCATTTGTGATGTCTGCCTCAGCCTTGTATCCCTATTGAGAGTTGCCTGCAGTTACAACACATGGCTAGCAAGGGAAGTGCAAGGCCATATGGGCTGGCGGGGATCAGAGAACCTTGGAAAGAGTTGCAGGGGTTCTTGTTTCTAAAGAAAGGTATCTCCCTGTGTGACCTTGGCTCCTAAATGCAAAACAAGAGTCCTTCTTCCTGCCATTTCTATCAGAATGTCAGAACAATGCGATTAAAAAACTACTTATGCAAGAGTCAGGGGTGAGGCGCACAACAGTGGGGGAAGATATATGCATCAAAGTAAAAGAATCGCTCTTTGCATCTCATTGGCATCTCAAAAAGGACATGATTCAAGAAAGTAAAATTTAGAAAAAGGCAGAGTACAGCAGGCCAAGGCTCCTTATGAACCACTAAGCAGCAGGGCATAGCTCAACTGCTACCAAGTTTGTCCAAAGCCTCTTGCTATTGGTGCTTGGGATATCAGGTCCAGCAAACTCCCATTTTCCACACATTCAAAGCATGCACAACCGTGCACGCAGTTGCCGCTTTCGGACCTGGAAGAGAGTTGAAATGGGGAGGAATGGGACTCAGCCTAATGGGGTGGGCTTATGACAAAACTGACAAGGCAGCTGAATTTAAGTTTCCTAATTCACAAGAGAAGAACGCAGCATTTTGTTTAGGCTGATACCGAGGGAAATGCTGCACAAAGTACTTCTGACCAAACCATATGAATCAAATGTCCGCATTCTTGTTATTAGTTCTGTATGCTGAAGGGGATGTGCACATGTGCATCTCTTAGCAAGCCTTCCTAAATTAGGAAACTAAGAATTCAACTAAGGCTATAATCGTATGCAGTGCTACCTGGGTCAACTGTGATGTACCTGTGTATGATGATGTCATCATACCCCTTACTATACCATACAAGGGTACACCTCTTCTTTGCTGAAGCTCTGAGAAAAACCATGGTTCTATAGCAGGGCTGGGGAATCTCTGGCCCATAGGCACAGCACAAGTCTCAATTTGGCCCACAAAGTCTGCCGATGCGTGTAATGACCAGGAACTCAACTCCCATGCAAATAGGGGTATTAGGAATTAAAGTTCACTCTTGTTCGACATTAGGTGTGGGCCAGGTATAAATGTGGCTACAAAGGAACAACCAGGAGCTTAAATCCTGATTGGTGCTGTTGGAAAGCTCTGCTTGCAAAGGAGAAATCAGCTGGTTGGAACTGACAGGAAGAACCATGGGGACTGAGTGCACCAGGGCTGTGTTTTGAAGTAGTTTACATTGAAATTTCATGCTAAAAGAGCACACACACAAACCCCATTTTAGCAAGCTACTTTGAGCTAACTGAGCAACCCTCTCCTTTGAAAGTGGATGCTCTCTCTCACTCTCTCTGCCAATGAGCTGATTGATGCTGGAAGCACACCTTCAAAGAGGGTCGCTATAATTGCCCATGAGCTGGCCAACTGTTGCAACAAGACACACACCCCCTTTGAACTCTGATAGGTGTCAATCACCTGACATCTTTACAACATTGTGTGATTGACAGGGAGTGGCCCTGCCTTCTAGTCAAAGCTGGCCCATGGCAGGCTAGGGACCAAGGGATCCAATTTGTTGAGCTGATCCAAGTCCCCCATCCCTGTTCTATAGAATATACAGTGGTACCTTGGGTTAAGTACTTAATTCGTTCTGGAGGTCCGTTTTTAACCTGAAACTGTTCTTAACCTGAAGACCACTTTAGCTAATGGGGCCTCCTGCTACCGCCGCACCGCCAGAGCACAATTTCTGTTCTCATCCTGAAGTAAAGTTCTTAAGCTGAGGTACTATTTCTGGGTTAGCGGAGTCTGTAACCTGAAGCGTATGTAACCTGAAGTGTATGTAACCCGAGGTACCACTGTAATGAAAACAAGCTTTTGGAAGGAAAAAAATGACTGTGACATCACTGAGGCATAAGGTAAAGGTAAAGGTACCCCTGCCCGTACGGGCCAGTCTTGACAGACTCTGGGGTTGTGCGCCCATCTCACTTAAGAGGCCAGGGGCCAGCGCTGTCCGGAGACACTTCCGGGTCACGTGGCCAGCGTGACAAAGCTGCATCTGGCGAGCCAGAGCTGCACACGGAAACGCCGTTTACCTTCCCGCTGGTAAGCGGTCCCTATTTATCTACTTGCACCCGGGGGTGCTTTCGAACTGCTAGGTTGGCAGGCGCTGGGACCGAGCAGCGGGAGCGCACCCCGCCGCAGGGATTCGAACCGCCGACCTTTCAATCGGCAAGTCCTAGGCACTGAGGCTTTAACCTACAGCGCCACCTGCGTCCCTCACTGAGGCATAGGAAGCCCCTAATCTCAGTTTTTTTAAAAGGTTTTAGCTGTTGTTGTTTTAAAAAAGAGGCATGACAAATGGGCATGTAAAACAAGCAGCACTTAAAATATGAAAAGGAGGGCAGCTCACCTGAAGGTCTGGTTTCTGAACCAGCTTTTCTACTTAACTGAGTGGAGGTCTGTTCTGCAGGTTGTGCAGGTGGATGGAGACCATGCACACACCGTGGATCAAGTTCCTGCTGTGACTCGTCATCAAAGAAATGTACAGATTTACCTCTCCCTGAACACGTTGCTGTAGCTTTGGTGCCACTGCGCCCCAAACTGGGACAAAGACCCATTTTCAGTAGAAAACCTCACCCTGTGTTCTGTACCAGTATGGGTGAATACATTCACAGCTGATCCTTCATTTCTGGAATCCAGCAAATGAACAAAACAATGCTTAGACTGCAGCCCTAGACACAAGGACCTGGGATATTCTCTCACTTTAGTTAATTCAGATTGTTCTTTGCATTACAGTGACTGAACAACATAAACCCATTTATTATTTCTAGAGTGACCTTGACCTAGCTCACCTGGTTACTCAAAACAGCAGCAGACTAGCCTGGGGTGGGGGTGTCAATGAACGTATATTCCTATTGTCAATCAAAGAACCATCTCCTTTATCCCCAATTACAAAGAGCCACTGGGAATGGTGATTAGGAGTTTTGGGGCAAGGTGTCATCTGTATGCTGATGACACACAGCTCTATTATTTCATAACATCTGGATCAGGAGAGGCTGTGCAAAACCTGGGCCAAAGCCTAGAGGCAGTGGTGGGATGGATGACGAAAAATAAGCTGAACTTGAATTCTGGCAAGACAGGGGTAATGTAGGTGACAGTTTCCTGCACCTGAAAAGCTGGTCAATTGCCTGCCCTATATAGGATTACACTCCACTTGAAGGAGCAGCTACACAGTTTGGGGGTGCACCTTGATCTACCTGTCACTGGAGGCCCAGATAGCTTCAGTAGGATTGGTGATTTCAAGGTTAGATTACTGCAATGCCTGTGTAATCTGGCAGCGCCTACCACCTTCTGAAAGCCACATATCATAGGAACACAGCACTATTAAAACTGGTTCACACGAGACAAGGTTCTTTTACTCAATGGACATCCCAGCCCTACTCAGATGAGAGTCTTGAGTCTCAAACTTGGGTCTTCAACTGTTGTTGGGACTACAACTCCCATCATCCCTAGCTGGCAGCACCAGTGGCACCCCAAGTTTGAGAAATGCGCATCTAGTCATTTGAAACTGTCACCTCCAGGCAACCAGCCCACCCACAGTATTATTAATTCTATAACAGCACCTACAGTTACTTAACACTGGTCTTAACACTGTATCAGAGGTACACAGACCCCACCGACATGTGGTTGCCTCCCAAAAGGACTTGTCCTTTGGATCGGTTCTGGACTAGTTGGTTTTGCAGCTCTTGATTTTTGTTTTTTAAAAGATTTTATGTTTATGTGATTTTTATTTATCTCACCTCTTTCATTCCCTAACCTTTCAATTTCCTTAGATCGCAAGCCTCTTTGGGACAGAAGAATTACAAATTGGGGGGGGGGGGGCGGAGAGAACTGCTCTGAGTTGTCTTGAGTCTTCTAGGACAGAGCAGTAAATTAAATTAATATGTGACAGGTCATTTGCACAGCATGCCAGCTGCTACTAAATGACATAAAAAAGGGGAGAAAGGAATGAGTCAGGAACAGGAGAGTAGGTACCAACCTCTTTCATCTGTTATGGGATAAACAAGTGAAATAGTCGTTGAAGAATGCTCTGGAAAGGGGAGGAGCCAAATGGCTGTTGGTTCCAACAGTCACTGAAGGTTCCGTTAGCAAGGGGCCAGGGCTTGCTGTTGTCTTTTAAAAACATTTGAGTTTTAACAGCTAGCTTTCAATTCTACTCACAGCACAATCTGTCACTGGCTGCGAGGCTGGGAAACTCTGAAGCAAGAATGCATTCAAGGGAAACCTTTGGCAAACTATTGGGGGAAAAACACATAGGCACACACCTCATCTTTCTTCCTTCTTTTGGGAAACATTTATTATTTTTCCTTTGTGGAATGTGAGCCATTTAATTTAGAAATCAACGGATGTGATTAACGACTGAGCAGCAAAATCCCACCGTTGGGATGCAGCCAATGAGGAGCTAATTGTAATTGTATGTGAATTGTGCCTCTTTTACTTCCCCGGATTGGGAAAGATGGTGGCAAACAAATTTCCTCACCACATAGGCAGCCAACTACTCCAGGTGTCTAATTTCTATCAGAATCACTTTTTCATAACTGCCAGCTTATTCAGAGTGGAAGGTTTAAAATATCCTTATGCTTTATAGCATTAGAGGTGAGGAAACAGCAACCTGTAGCTCCATTTAAAAATAATAATGCTACACTTCGATTTGCTGAATTTGTGTTAAGTCACTAGGCGGACTTATTTTATTTTTTTCCTGTTGATGTTGTGGAACTGGCTGTATTGAAGAAGAAAGCTATGCTGTCCTTGTTCTTTTTTTAATGCTGCATGTGGAAACAGACAAGAAGGGGTAGAAAAAACCCCAGTAACTGCACTGAAAAAAGCAGGGTACTTTTAAACCTTGGGTAAAGTCTCCAAGTAGCTTTGTTTACAATAACTGCACCTTTAAAACAGACACACATTTACTCCAATGCAATATAACCTAATTGGGATCGCTCAATTGCCTGTGCCTTTCAAGTTAATTGCCTGGTGCTTTTTTTATTATGATTGAAGGGCAGTCATCAGGGAGCATAATTTTTAAAACTTAACATTGCATCACTATTACATTTCATATTATCATGCGCTTCAAATGCCTCTCCATTAGACTGCTGCACTGCAGCAATTAGAACTTTTATTGAAATTATCTTCAAGCAAAATGGAAATTAAAAGGAGGTGGGGTTTTTAAGGCATAATAAGGCTTCATATGGGACGCGGGTGGCGCTGTGGGTTAAAGCCTCAGCACCTAGGACTTGCCGATCAAAAGGTCGGCGGTTTGAATCCCCGCGGCGGGGTGCGCTCCCGTTGCTCGGTCCCAGCGCCTGCCAACCTAGCAGTTCGAAAGCACCCCGGGTGCAAGTAGATAAATAGGGACCGCTTACTAGCGGGAAGGTAAACGGCGTTCCATGTGCTGCGCTGGCTTGCCAGATGCAGCTTGTCACGCTGGCCACGTGACCCGGAAGTGTCTGCGGACAGCGCTGGCCCCCCGGCCTATAGAGTGAGATGGGCGCACAACCCTAGAGTCTGTCAAGACTGGCCCGTACGGGCAGGGGTACCTTTACCTTTACCTTTAAGGCTTCATATATAGAAGCTCACCCATGCAATTTCCCATTCAACTGTGCAATTAAGATCTGGCTCAGCCATGGCATCATCACGTAAGAAGTGCATACAGTGGCATACATAAACTTCCACTGCTGCAGTTGCTGGTAACTCTACGGAATAAAGCAAGGTCAGACTACTACTATTAATACTAAGGTTGGGCTTCCTACTGTCTGCAAATCAAAGTGGCTGATATTGCAAACCCAGTCTTCAGCATCTCTTCAGCGGGAAAAGGCTATTGCTGTTATTTACTTAGCAAGTCAAACTGCATTTTAAAGCTTCAGATTAAGGTAAAGGGACCCCTGACAATTAGGTCCAGTCATGACCGACTCTGGGGTTGTGGCGCTCATCTCGCTTTATTGGCCGAGGGAGCCAGTGTACATTTTCTGGGTCATGTGGCCAGCATGACTAAGCCGCTTCTGGTGAACCAGAGCAGCTCGCGGAAACGCCATTTACCTTCCCACCGGAGTGGTACCTATTTATCTACTTACACTTTGACGTGCCTTTGAACCGCAAGGCTGGCAGGAGCAGGGACCGAGCAACAGGAGCTCACCCCATTGCGGGGATTCGAACCGCCGACCTTCTGGTCGGCAAGTCCTAGGCTCTGTGGTTTAACCCACAGTCATAGCTTATGATAGCATCCTTTGCAGAGAAAAACTTGTTTGAAATTATGGCAATTCATCTGCTGGAAGATCACAGGCTCTTTTAGGAGACTCTGACTGAACACCCTCCCCTTCAAAAACAATAACTCAGAAATTAGGAAGTAATTACACAAGATGCAATTCATAAAACATACTTGAGCTCCCACCTACTTTGATGGGGTTTAGATGCACCTAACTTTCTCAAAGTTGCTTTCATAATTCTCGGCATAGCAGTGTTACTTATGTCATCACACGGAGATACACTCATATCCCTACTTCATTACCACTTTCAAATTAAAATTAATAAAGGATTCCACGTTTGCAGAGCCATGTTATGCCATATCTTGGGGGAAGCAGGGAGAGCTGATAACTGAATGTGAAGGGATCTCATTTTACTCTGTTTCCTAGCCTTCAAAACACAATGGCATTCTAAGCATATTCTACCTTCTGGATAGCCATAAGTAAAGCTGAAAGGGGAAATCCTAAGAAGGCAGCTCTAAGCTACAGTACACATCTTTTGGAGTAATCCCACTGAGCAGGAAATGGCTGTTGGCTTCACTGTTTGCCTTGACAAGAATCTCAAATCTACAGTGGGGAAATATATTTATTAGGACCTACCCAAGCATCACAAAATAACAATCAAGGTTTTGAGTTCTCCAGAACTCTTCATCAGACTATGTATTAAGCAAAGGGGGAGTGGGAGGGGGGAGGGACAACCAAGGGAGGGACAACCAAGGGAGGGACAACCAAGAGGATGTCACCAATGCAGAAGTATAATGATTAGCCAAGTCAACAGCTTCACAAAAATATATATGAAAAATAAGCTGCCTTGAGACAACTTTGCTATTTTTTCACCTTTCAGCAATGGTCGCCCCCATCGCCCTCAGGTGTATGGGGAACAGAAGCAGCACGAACCAAGAAATCTTGCTTACACCATGTTCCATCATTTGCCAGATTTGATGGAGAACCTTTTGCCCTCCACATGTTGCTGAACTACAACTCCGGTCACCCCCGGCCATTGGCAATGCTTCAGGGGCTGATGGGAGCTGTAGTTATGCAACATCCAGAGGGCCAAAGGTTCTGCATCACTGGTATAACACATGAAACATTGGTGAGAGGTATGGATTTTCCGCAGGTGTTGGCTTTCCAGTCTTATTATTTTACTTTTAGTCTCACGGCAGCAGAGACCTACACCCAAAATGTGATTTGGACGTAGCAAAATCGACAGTTCTTGCTGTTAGAAAGGCAAACCCATCCGAGTGCAAGAGAGACCTGGCAGCAATAATAGAGCAACTTGGCTAGCAAGTTTATTCTTGCCAAGTTTATTCTTGCAAGTTTATTCTTTCCTTCTCAGCCTGTTTGTGTGAGGTGGGGAGGAGTAGCTGAAGCCATCATTCAACAAGGAAAAGAGGAACCACCACCACTGTTCTGAAGACTCCCTGTCCACTTCAGACAAAAGAAGTCTCAACCTTTGAACCTCAGCTCACCCATGACCACTACTGAACTGCTGGTCCAACACAATTGGATCCAAAATCTGAGGTTATTGCCTTTTGAGGATGTTTTTAACTTTTCATGCTGCAGCAACAACAACGAAGGCCCTCTGCTCTCCTAGTACCAAAGAAGCAGAAGTCAACCTGGGGCAGCAAACACACAACAAACAACTCTTGCGGAACTGATGATGGTTTGAAGGCAGGAGGATTAAATTACTGTCATCTGTGTAAAAATAGCAATAAACCTTTGACGTTACTCTGACTTCTATTAACGCTAAATCTTAGTATGTGGAAAACAATATCGGTAGAGGAAAAATGGAAGGGGAAAATGAAGAGAAATACTGTAGTAAACAAAGGGGCATGGGGAAAACATGGAGAAAGGTAACAGTAAATTAGTAAAGGTAAAGGGACCCCTGACCATTAGGTCCAGTCGTGGCTGACTCTGGGGTTGTGACGCTCATCTCGATTTATTGGTTGAGGGAGCCGGCGTACAGCCTCCGGGCCATGTGCCCAGCATGACTAAGCCGCTTCTGGTGAACCAGAGCAGAGCATGGAAATGCCATTTACCTTCCTGCCGGAGCGGTACCTATTTATCTACTTGCACTTTGACGTGCTTTCGAAAAGCTAGGTTGGCAGGAGCAGGGACCGAGCAACAGGAGCTGACCCTATTGCGGGGATTCGAACCACCGACCTTCTGGTCGGCAAGTCCTAGGCTCTGTGGTTTAACCCACAGCGCCACCCGCGTCCCCAACAGAAAATTAGAAAGGACCAAAAGAAGGGAAGGAAAGAAGATGAATCTCCCTATCCCTTGCAGTTTACTTGGAACTAAGGCTGCAGTTCCCAAGGACTGAGCTGCAGGTGACATTCAAGAGCACTTGCACTCCTAAGCAGATGCCCTCAAGAATGAAGCCTCTGAACTCACTGGGACCCATTTCCCTGTCAACACGCAAAGGCTCCAGATACACGGCTGCAATCGGAACACACAGTTTATTTGTAAGTTTCCCTGAAATGAGTTGACAACCATGAACGGGACATTCTGCAGGTGTCCAACCCTCGCCTCCCCCCCCTCCACGTCCATTCGCAGCTCCCAGAGGAAGGCACCTGCTAGACACGCGAGTGTGACCCACCCTAGGCAACGTGTGAAGCGGCCCTCAAGCGGGAGAACCCGGAAAGAAGAGAAACTGTTACCTTCTCCTTGCCCCCACAGTGGCAGCAGACGGTGCCCAGGTCCTTGAGGGTCCTCCAGAGCAGGAGAAGAAAAAGGGGACCATGGACGAGGCCAGGAAGGCCCGCCACATGCGCTGCCCGCGGGCGCAGGGGACCTCCATGGTCCTGGGGAGGATGGCCGAGGAGGAGCCCGAGGAGTATCTCCTGGAGCCGCCTCCGCCACTGGCCATGGCTAAGAGCTCTCGGCCAAGCCCAGGCCCAGCCATAGCGCTGCTCTTGGGCGGGGAGGCGCGCAAGCCGAGCCTCAGCGCACGTCCAGGCAGGCGGCCGCCGCTCCAGTCAGAGGCTGCCCCTTCCCCCTCGCGGCGCAGGGGAGAAGGCGGGCGGGATTCCTCCCTTGGTCGCCTCACGATTTGCGCGCCAAGGCGGAGAGCGAGACCCCTCGCCAGTCTCTCCGGCAAGTCCAGCCCCTTCCTCTCTCCTCGGCTCCCCCCCCCCGCTGGCTCCTGCCTGGTCTCGGGGCTCTCCAGGCTCCCCCTCGCTTCCTCCCAAGCGGCCCTGCGCGCTTCTCCGACGCTGCCTCGAGCAGATGGAGGCGAGCGAGCGAGAGAGCCACGCGCTTGACAGGGACCCTTTCTTCTCTCGCTCGCTCTCTTATACGGTTGGAGTCTCAATCCAGCGAAAGTGAACGAAATGAACGAAAGCATTGCAGTAACAAGGATAGGAATATGCTTGGATTTTGCGAAGCCTGCCTCCCCGTGGCTAAAAGTGGGGATGTCCCCGCAAGTGGGTTTTGGTGGTCCTGGCCAGGAAGTAAGAATGGAAGGCTCACAGTGTAAGGCAGGACTCTTTGTACCTTCGCAGGCAGCGCCTTCTAGGAAGCGATGAAGACTAGCAGTGCCAATTCCTTTCGTCTTGTAGAAGTGCAATAGCCTTTCTTGCATTGAATGGAGGGCTGGAGCTAACCCCTTTCCCTCCCACTTCCATCATGCACTAACAGAACTTGGGACGCCCTGGCCAGGATATGTAATGGCATAAATCAGGGTTCAGCAACCTTTTCCAGTGGGCCGGTCCAGCATCCCTCAGATATGGGGGGAGGGGGATGAATGAATTCCTATGCCCCACAAATAACCCAGAGATGCATTTTAAATAAAAGGACACATTCTACTCATGTAAAAACACGCTGATTCCCGGACCACCCGTGGGCCGGACTGAGAAGGCGATTGGGCCAAATGCGGCCCACAGGCCTTAGGTTGCCTACCCCTGGCATAAATCACCCACCTGAATAGCAAAAGTTACAGATAATAAACTATTTTGATCTTTATGTTCCCCAAGCTGTAGAGGAGAAATGAATTAATCCATCTAATGTATCAAAGAGCCTCCAGCTACATCACTTTTAGCTAAACAATTATGCAACTCACTCCAGTGTCCACCATGGTTCTGTCATTTTGTCGTGTCAAAATGTAGAATTAGAAAAACCACCTCATTCCTTGAGATAACCACATGCCTCATATGATAGCAGAAAATATTTCACTTAGCTGTTATGTAGTTTATGGCCATTCTTCAGTGAGCTCACCAAACCAAAATCATGCAGATTATTAATGAGGGAGAGAATGGAGACAGCTATTCAAATATATCAGTAGCTGAAGGAATGCTAGCTTACTTCATAAGACGTACATTCATAAGACATTCTTTCTCTCCCAAGACATCTGAAATCAGGTCAAATGAAGCCTTTGCATGGTCCAAAATTTGTATCCCCCACCCCATGGCTTTGCCATTTTAAGACTTCTCTTAACTTGGGGTAATTGTTTTCTTTTTCACCTTACACACATTAGCTTGAGAAAAGCTTATAAAGCACTCCCATTTCCAAACTGGGCGTTGGAAGGTCATGGGTTAGGACTCCAAATCTGTAGGGCTGAGGTAGTAGAATTTTTACCTTTTGCCTAATGCCTCTTACACTGGAAAGAAAAAGGACCATCTACCAAGCCCAATTTCCGTCAGGCAGATGTTTACCACTGATACTCAAAATGTATTATTTTGTTAAATGGGAAGGGCACAAAAAGTAGTATGTCAAGCTAGCATCTTTTAAATTCAATGGTATCAAAACTGAAGCAAGCTTTGCTCTGAATTTTCTTTTGGAGTCATTATGCTTCACAGGTAATTGCAACTATATCAACAAAATGCAATTTTGGATCTCACTGTAAAATAACCATTACAAATGTCTGTGAATTTGTTTTAATTCTGTAACCTGGTTGATAGTAGTAAACTGAACAACGGAGCGCGGATTCGCTGGGTATTAACGGCTTTAAGAAAAAGGAAGCAAACTTGCAAGATGTTTTCGTCTTGCGAAGCAACCCATAGGGAAAATCGTCTTGTGAAGCAACTCAAAAAACGAAAAACCCTTTCGTCTTGCGCGTTTTTCATCTTGCGAAGCATTCGTCTTGCGAGGTACCACTGTACATACTAAAGCTAATTTTGGTCATCTGTCTCTTTAAAAATCCCTTGCCCTTCCCTGTGGAACCAACTGCCATAACAGCCATCAACAGTTATAAGGCTGAAGCCACCTCTGCTTCAGAGCATCTGACGACGTGTGTGTTACACACGAAAGCTCATGCCTTGAAAGCTTATATTTAGTTGATCTTTAAGGTGCCACTGGAATTATTAAAAAAAGATTTTTTCATCTTTCATCTTATTTATTATGACTACATTTATCGACAGTGGGAAAACTAACAAGTCATAGGACCACACTAGAGGTTGTCGGGTCCCTATAATAGAGACTGCAATTCTAAGTAAATAAAAAACCTATGGCTATTACACACCAAAAGAACAAAGCTTGAACAATGTAAGCTTCCAATTACATAGACTACCTAAATGTGATAAAATAAAGCGGTCTCTAGGCACAGCTATTAACCCTTATGATTTACTGCTTAATGTAGGCCCAGCAACCCAAAATTATTATTCTGAATACACAATGAGCACAGTTTGATCAGATACACCATGACATTTAAATATTAACCCGTGCAGAAAAGAAGCCAATAACTTTTTTGAACAGACAAAGGAGTTTATGAGATACAAACAGTGGCCTCACCCATATATTGGAAGAGTGCTTCTCCCCCCTGGATTCACTCCCCAAATGGGTACCTAGAAGAAAACCCATTCACAATCCACACAACTGATTGTTCTTGAAGGTAGAACAGCTCTTATGGAAGGACAGAACCACACTTCATGAAAAAGTCATGCTCACTCAGCTGAGTAGGAACTCAACACTGTTTCGTTTCGTTTTCTTCCTATCAGAAGCAGAGGAGAAATAAGCAGGGGGTTACTGGGGAAGGGGAAGCTGAACAGGTTGCTTGTTTTAAAAAAATTCAAGTAAACATGAACCACCAAATACTTGGGATGGGGGGGGGGGAGAGAGAGAGGTTTTTTTAAACGTATCCTAAAGGGTTTCTCTCTCACTCACTTTGCAGCATCACAGTCTTATGAAAAAGAAATTCTGTTGTCATGATCTGAGTGCAAATGATCGAAAGAGGGCCTCCCTGGACAATCCCTGCGAAAAGAAGGATCACCCACCCACCAATCAATCAGCATGATTGTTTACCGGGGGGGGGGGGGAGAGCTGAATTTGCATTAGCGCCAAGAAATCTAAACACACTGAAGCAACAAAAAGGAAGGAGGATTAATACCCCCCCTTCTTGGTGGTGATGATATTCCACCCTTTCTCCTAAGAGCTCAAGGTGGTCATATGTAGGACACCTTTATCCTCACAACAACCTGCAGAGAACCAGGCACGTCAGTTGGGCTTTGTTTGGTTTCTCACCTGTTGTCACTTATCAGTTCAAAAAAGTGGCCTGCTTCTTTGGCAACAGGAACAACAACCAGATTTAACATGGACACTGGCACAAGAGCCTGCAATAAATTTAGATGCCAACTTTGCTGTCACATACACCCGGACAAGATCATTATTGGCCCCAATAACATCAAACATACCATCTCAGGCCTATTTAATTGTTCATCTTCCAACATTATATATGCTATCAAATGCCAACAGTGCCCTACAGCTCTCTATATTGGACAAACAGGACAAACTATACGCCAAAGGATAAATGGGCATAAATTTGACATCAGGAATCATAAAAAAGAGAAACCAATAGGAGAACACTTCAGTCTCCCAGGACATTCTTTACAAGATCGTAAAGTAGCTGTCTTATTGCAAAAGAATTTTAGAAATACACTTGAAAGAGAATTTGCTGAATTGCAACTCATTACCTAACTAAAAACTATGGAGAGACCTGGTCTGAATAGAGATATTGGATTCATGTCCCATTATACATACTAAAGCTAATTTTGGTCATCTATTCCTTTAAAAATCCCTTGCCCTTCCCTGTGGAACCAACTGCCATAACAGTCATCAACAGTTATACGGTTGAAGCCACCTCTGCTTCAGAGCATCTGATGAAGTGTGTATTACACACAAAAGCTCACACCTTGGAAGCTTATATTTAGTTGATCTTTAAGGTGCCACTGGAATTATTAAAAAAGATTTTTTCATTTTTCATCTTGTTATTTATTATGACTATGACAGATCAACACGGCTATCCACTTGAAAAAGTTTGTGAATTTGTTTAAATTCTGTAACCTGGTGGATAGTAGTAAACTGAACAATGGAGTCAGAAAGGTAATTATGCAACACTCCCATACAAGTCAAGTTATAGAAATTGACCTTTATTTAACAACTTTTCTTTTCTTTTCATACAAAGTGACTTTTTTAGTTTAAGAAAATCCGTGCTGCAACAGTACCAGTCTGTTTCAATCCAACTCTGGCCTCCCTCTTAAAAAAAATAATGTTGTCCCTCATCTTATTTTAACTAAGAATTTATCAATAGCCTTTCTACATTTCTTCGTCTCTCTCTTTCTCTCTTGTATTTTGATCTATAAAATAGTATCTGCAAAACAGAGGTTTAAATTTCCAACCAAATTTTGGCTTTGAACAACTGTGCAAGTAGAATACCTTTTTTTAATTAATGCAAATAGAAAGCAAATACTAAAAAAAAAAGGAAGGGGAAAAAACAGAAGAAAGAAAACCTAAGTACATAATGAAATGATAGGAACAGTCACCACAAATATTATTAATAATAAATATTTATTGTGTTCCAAAGACCCACAACATAGATTCAGAATAAAATACGGATTCATACAGACAACCCCCCTGGAGAGGTAGACCGAGACGATATTTATTTAGTCTTGAGTATGATGATCTTTGATATGTATGACTACTGAAAGAAACTTTGCCACGGCCACTGTATTACACTTGTCGTCCACAAGATACTTAGTATAGTAGGCTTTAGATTTACCCGGCCGATTTGCCACTTGGGGTTTAATCAACAGATCCCTAGCTTGCTCATATTGTCTGCAATGCAGTAGGATATGCCTCATACAATCGACGTCCTGAGAGCATACACAGAGCCTATTCTGATAAGGGATGCCTCTCAGTCTGCCATTTAGCACTTCTGATGGAAATACATTTAATCTGGCTTTGGTAAAAAGACGCCGATAAGTTGGTACAGACAGATTTGCAGCTATCTGAAAATTGTACCCGTAATGAATTCCTACTGCTATTGGGCCACAGATAACATGAGATTGAGATCGGAGATCACTATGTGATATGTCCCAGAGGCTTTGCCTCAGAGATTCAAGGGCAGTATCATATCCCAGATGGTACAAGAGAGAAGGTGGTACAGTGGTACCTCTGGATGCGAACGGGATCCGTTCCAGAGCCCCATTCGCATCCTGAGTAGAACACCACCTGCATCTGCACGTACGCGGGTCGCCACTTCTGCGCATGACGTCATTTTGAGCGTCTGCACATGCACGAGCGGTGAAACCCGGAAGTAACGCGTTCTGTTACTTCCGGGTCGCTGCAGAGCGAAACCTGAAAACACTCAACCTGAAGTATATTTAACTGAGGTATGACTGTATTCCAATCAAGTGGTTTTCTGACCATAGTTTTCATCTATTAGCTGATAAACTCTTGTTGTTTAGGTGTGGAAGTAACCCCTTCCCTAGGCCAAAGACTGAGATCCTAAGCCAGTACAGTCATACCTCGGGTTAAATATGCTTCAGTTTGAGCATTTTCAGGTTATGCTCTGCGGCGACCCAGAAGTTACGGAACGCGTTACTTCCGGGTTTTGCCGCTTGCGCAGGCACAGATGCTCAAAATGATGGCATGCGCAGAGAATCGCAACTTGTGCTTGCGCAGACGTGGGTTGCGTTCGCTTCAGGTTGCGAAAGGGGCTCCGGAACGGATCCCATTCGCATCCAGAAGTGCCACTGTATCTCCGGAAAGAAGAATCCCTTTTTTTAAAATTAATGCAAATAGAAAGCAAAAACAAAAAAAAAATGGAAGGGGAAAAAACAGATGAAAGAAAACCTATGTACATAATGAAATGTTAGGAACAGTCATCACAAATATAGTCCTACTTAAATGATACTTGAACAATAAAGTTACAGTACCTACAAAACATGACATGCAATTTTTTATGAAGGAAAAAGATAAACACATGGTTGAGAAATGGAGTCAGAAGTGCAAAAAGAAACACAGAATGGAATTTGGTACAGGCAGAAGATATGTATTGTAACAAAAATTAAAAAACAAAACAGACACACTACATTTATCGACAGTGGCAAAACAAGTTACAGGACCACACTAGAGGTTGTCAGATCCCTATAACAGAGACTGCAATTCTACTTAAATAAAAATCCCTATGGCTATTATACACCAAAAGAACAAAGCTTGAGCAATGTAAGCTTCCAATTACATAGACTACCTAAATGTGACAAAATAAAGACTGGGGTAGGGGAACCTGAATAGGTTGCTTGCAGCATCACAGTCTTATGAAAAAGGAATCCACAGGACCTTGTTTTGTTCTTGATCAACTGTTGTCATGATCTGAGTGCAAGTGATCAAAAGAGGGCCTAACCCTGGACATTCCCTGTGAAAAGAAGGATCACACACACACCAATCAATCAGCATGATTGTTTACTGGAGACACAAGGAGAAAAATTTTTGATATTAGGAATATATGCTCCAAATGAGGGAAAATCGGAATTTTTCAGGAAGCTGCACGAGACTATGCTGGATTACTTGGACTATAGTAACATCATTATGCTGGGTGATATGAATGGGGTTGTGTCTGTAAATATGGATAAGTCACAAAGTGTCAACATATCGAAAGACGGCAGACTACCCAAAACTTTTTTTGAAATGACAGACAATATGGACTTAGTTGACATTTGGAGGGTTAAGAACCCTCTAGGGAAAGAAGGGACTTTCTTTTCTGAAGCTCATCTGACATGGACACGAATCGACCAAATCTGGACAACTAGAGGACTGGCACCTAAGACTAGAAAAGTGGAAATCTGCCCAAAAACCTGCTCCGACCATAATGCTTTGAAAGTGGAATTGAGACTTAATACAACCGGTTCCTTTAGATGGAAAATGAATGACACTTTATTAAGAGATCAGGAGATTGTGAAAAAGGCCCAAAAAACTTTAAAGGACTATTTTGAGATAAATTTGAATACCACCGTGGAAAAAAGAACAATCTGGGACGCAAGTAAGGCAGTTATGAGAGGGTTTCTAATACAACAAAACACGATTAAGAAAAGGCTCTGGAATGAAAAGAAGGAGAAGATATTGGAGAAAATAAGAGAAGGAGAGAAAAAATTAAGATCTAGGCCTAAGTCGAAGGATGTGTTAAGAGAAGTGAAATTTTTCCAGGCGCAATATTCAAAATTGATAAATCAGGAGGTGGAATGGAAAATTAAACAAATGAAACAAAGATCCTTTGAATCGGCGAATAAGTGTGGGAAACTGCTAGCTTGGCAGTTGAAAAAGAGACAAAAGCTTAATACAGTTACAAATCTAGAGATTGAAGGGAGAATGGTTCAGAAACCCGAGGAAATTAGAAAGTGCTTCCAGAGGTACTTCAAAGAACTCTATTCACAAGGGCCGCAAAAAGCTTCAGAGGTGGATCAATTTCTTAAAACTAATGGATTACAAAAAATACCCCTGGAAATGAGAACAAACCTGAACTGTAACATTACACAGCAAGAAATTGAAAGTGCCATCCAAAATCTTCAACTTGGCAAGTCCCCAGGCCCTGACGGCTTAACCTCCAAATATTATAAAGTTTTAAAGGACTATTTGATACAACCTTTGATGGAGGTTTGTAACCAGATAATGGAGGGAAGGAAGGCACCGGAAACGTGGAAAGAAGCTTTCATCACATTGATACCTAAATTAGAAACTGAAAAGACTCAACTTAAGAATTACCGCCCCATTTCACTCCTAAATGTGGATTATAAAATTTTTGCCGATATTTTGGCAAGTAGACTTAAAAAAGTACTAAATGAAGTGATTCATAAGGACCAGGCTGGCTTTCTCCCTGGTAGGCATTTGTTTGATAACACAAGAAACATTATTGACATTTTGGAACTTCTACAAACAAATCTTAATACCAGAGCGGTTTTAATTTTTATTGATGCAGAGAAGGCCTTTGATAATATTTCTTGGATGTTTATGAAGAAAAATTTGGAAGGGATGGGAGTGGGGCGGAGGTTCGAAAATGGTATAGAAGCAATCTACACAGAACAAAAAGCTAAATTGATAGTAAACAATGTGGTGACAGAGGAGTTCAAAATTGAAAAAGGGACACGTCAGGGGTGCCCCCTATCCCCCCTATTGTTCATTTCAGTTCTGGAGATGTTGCTAAACATGATTAGAAAGGACCGGTTGGTTCAGGGAATTGAGGTCGGAGTGAAACAATATAAATTGAAAGCATTTGCAGATGACTTGGTATTAACATTACAGGAACCAGTCTCCAGTACTAAAAGAGTGTTAGAATTAATTTCTGATTTTGGTCGGGTGGCGGGGTTTAAGTTAAATAAGCAAAAAACCAAGGTTTTAGCAAAAAAATTGACAGTTACAGAAACAGATGAGTTCTCTAAAGAAACGGAGTTGAATGTGGTTAAAAAAGTAAAATACCTAGGGGTGTACCTGACCTCCAAAAATTTGAATTTGTTTAAAGATAACTATGAGAAATGTTGGTCAGAAATCAAAAGAGATTTGGAAACATGGTCAAGATTGAAACTTTCCTTGTTAGGCCGAATAGCTGCTGTAAAGATGAATGTATTGCCGAAAATGTTATTTTTGTTTCAGGCCCTACAGATCGTGGACAAGGTGGAATGTTTTGGAAAGTGGCAGAAGGATATTTCTAAGTTTGTTTGGCAGGGCAAAAAGCCCCGAATAAAGTTTAAAATATTAACTGATGCGAAAGAAAGAGGGGGATTTGCCCTGCCAGACTTGAGGTTATATTATGAATCTGCAGCCTTCTGCTGGTTGAAAGATTGGATTTTATTGGAGAACACTGACGTCCTAGATCTGGAAGGGTTTGACAATGCGTTTGGGTGGCATGCATATTTGTGGTATGACAAGGTTAAAGTGCACAAATTGTTTAAAAACCATATTGTCAGAAGAGCAATTTGGAGGGTCTGGATAAAATATAAAGACTTATTGGAGAGTAAAACTCCGAGGTGGCTCTCACCGGTGGAGGCCAAGGCACGTAAGAGACTTAACATGGAGGCCCATTGGCCTAAATATTGGGAAATAATTGAAAAAATTGGAGACAATTGGAGGTTGCTAAGCTTGGAGAAATTGAAAACTAAGGTACGAGACTGGCTGCACTATGCGCAAATTCAAGAGGTATTTAAAATAGATAAAAAAGTTGGATTCCAGGTGGAAAAATCGAAACTAGAGACTGAATTGTTAGAGCCAAAAAGTAAGCTACTTTCGAGAATGTATAACTTGCTGCTTAAGTGGAATACACAGGATGAGACAGTCAAATCCGCTATGATAAAATGGGCTCAGGATGTGGGGCATAACATTATGTTTGTAGACTGGGAAAGGTTATGGAACACCGGTTTGAAATTTACGGCATGCACTGCCTTGAAGGAAAATATTATGAAAATGGTATACCGGTGGTACATGACCCCAGTCAAGCTAGCTAAGATATACCATCTGTCTGACAACAAATGTTGGAAATGTGGAGAGGCGGAAGGGACATTCTTTCATCTCTGGTGGACCTGCCCGAAAGTGAAGGCCTTCTGGGAAATGATCCATAATGAACTAAAAAAGGTACTGAGATTTACCTTACCTAAGAAACCAGAGGCCTTCCTTCTGGGCATGGTGGACCAGAGAGTGCTTAAAAAGGACAGAACCTTTTTTATGTATGCTACCACAGCAGCAAGGATTCTGATCGCAAAATATTGGAAGACACAAGATTTACCCACGCTGGAGGAATGGCAATCGCAGTTGATGGACTATATGGAATTGGCTGAAATGACTGGCAGAATTCGAGACGTGGGGGAAGAAACAATTGAGGAGGACTGGGAAAAGTTTAAGGACTATTTGAAAAAACACTATAAGCTGTATGAATGTTAAAAAATGCACCTTTCAGGAAACTCTAGCTTCAGCAAATGTAAGTTAATGAAATGAAAATTAAGACACAAGAATTTAGAGGTAAAATAATGAAACAACTTTATTGTGTTTAATACAAAGCATATAAGAATTGGGTTACAGTAAAATTGAAATTAGGGAACATGATAAAATGGAAGTTACAATAAGTTTTGAAATAAGTTAACAAATTGCTGATGTTTTATAAGACAGGGAACGCAGGGTTCGGAGGATGTGGGGAAGTCCTATAGATTGGATGGAAAAAGAATATGGAAATTTGTTATTCTTCTACTCTATTTTCTTATAACCACTCTTTATTCTTTTTTCTGTATTTCTGTATTTCTAAAAAGCAATAAAAAACATTTAAAAAAAAAAAAGCATGATTGTTTACTGGGGGCGGGGTGTGTGTGGGTGTGTGAATTTGCACTAGCGCCAAGAAATCAAAACACACTGAAGTTTCTCACCTGTTGTCACTTATCAGTTCAAAAAGTGGCCTGCCTCTTTGCCAACAGGAACTGATGCTGCGAAAGGAGGGAGTGTAATAGCGCTCCCCCCTTAGACCCTCTTCCTAACCCTCTCAATTAAAAAATAAATAAATCAGGGTCTGGTTCGTTTTTAATTTAGCGGTCGCCTTTCTTTGTGCCTGTGTTGTATTTATTAAGGGGGTATGCATGGGTGTTTTACCTGGTGCTTTGGGGAGGAGGCTTTTCTCATCCCATTACTGTGCGTTGTTCTTCTGCAAAAGGGCTATGTTGTGGTGCCCATGACAGTTTCTTACGATTTCCAAATGTGACCCTGGGGTCCCACCAAAGGTGGGAGGGTTCCCTGTTCTAAACATTGACAAAAATCTACTACCTAGAATGCAGAACTCTCCATTCATGCAGTAATTCCCAAGAAAGAAATGATATAAATATATATATTACCCCTATTGGAGCCAGTCTTTGGGTACTTTGGCGTCCACGGTATTTTTACACCTTCTTTTTGATATTTTATGGTGATGGAAGAACATGCTTTAAAATACAAAAGGAAAAACAGTCAGGCCTAATAAGAAAGGGGGGGGGGACTCCTTTAGGCCCTGAATTTCACAAGAGATCTGCAAGATTTCTGCTGTAAACAATATAGAGTGGTCCTCTGGAACACGCGTTATTATTACAGAGAAAAATCAAACTGCATCCCGTGGTAGTTATATCAATCACAAGGACATCTTTTTTAAAAAAATCCAAAAGTGGTATATGGGTAAGGCGTGCAGCACCATTGTCCCCTCCCTGCTATCCTTCTCCTGAATGCTTTCCTCCTCGAGCACAATATTTACTCACACAAGCACAATATTAAGAGACATTGCTCTGTTCTATCTTTGGCAGTTCTAAACAAAGATGTAAACTCACTGAGACAAGGAATCATGTGCACTGGGCGTGTAATACAACATGGGCAGTGCATGGGGCCCAACACAGTCCTTACAAGAGTTGCACAAACCCAATGATTCACTCCTGTGTCTCATAGGAGGCTGGTACATGAACTTGGGAGAATTCTAGAAATCTGCATGACAGCACTGCAGCAGCATTCCTGGAAGTTGAAATGAGGATTATTCCTGGGCCTTTGAAAGGCTGTCTCTGAGTGGCCAAAGACAGAGAACAGAGTCTGAATCAAAGGCTTGCAGCAACAGCTGGAGAGAAAGCAGAATATTTTCTTCCTAAATTGCACAGACGACAGAAGGAAAAAAATGGCCTGCACTGTCCAATCCAAAATGCCACTTACCAAGTCTTATCATTGAAGGCCGTGGTGGTGGATTCCGAAGTGGAACTTTCTGTTTGTGTTAACAGAATCACTTCTCTTGGGAGGGATGGAAATGGCTTCCGTTTTGGAGGGCTGAGATGAATATCTCAACGCTCTTAAGCCCATCTTAGGAGTCAGAGGCCTCTTGAAAGCAGACTTCTGTTGTTAAGGCAAGAAGAAAAAATAAAGGGGACTGTGGTCAGAGAGAAATCTTCTAAAGCAAGCACTTATGCCAAATATCTAATATTAACCACTGATGACCCTAGAGAAAGCACCCATTGAAAGAATGGAGTGCATTCTTGTACCTGTGGGCAAAGTTCAGAATCACACACACTTTCAACTCAAAGTGAAGAGAAGGATGCTCTTCACTTGCTGGAGTGTCTTCCCTTCATGCAGGGAAGACTGGGATGTGTGGCTGAGCGGGGGGGGGGGGTCCTAGCTTCATGTAGGGGAACTGGGGTGTGTGGCTGAGGGGGGCCTGGCGGGGGAGGGTGGCTGAGGGAGGGGGATCCTACCTTCACGCAGGGAAGGCTGGGGGCAAAGGCGAGGCCTGTCTGCCGAGCGCCCAGGGCGGCGCTGAGCTGCTGTTCCCAGAGCCTCTCCTTTGAAAGTGGGTGCTCTCTCTTGCTCTCTCTGCCAGTGACCTGATTGATGCTGGAAGCACACCTTCAAAGAGAGTCGCTATAATTGCCCATGATCTGGCCCATGACGCCCCCCCACCTTTGAACTCTGACAGAGGTCAGTCGCCTGACATCTTTAGGACATTGTGTGATTGACAGGGGGGTGGCCCTGCCTTCTTGTCAAAGCTGGCCAATGGCAGGCTGGGGACTGAGGGATCCAATTTGTTGGGCAGATCCAAGTCCCCCACCCCTGTTCTATAGAATATAATGAAAACAAGCTAATCTCAGTTTTTAAAAGGTTTTAGCTGTTGTTGTTTTTTTAAAAAAGAGGCATGACAAATGGGCATGTAAAACAAGTGGCACTTAAAATATAAAAAGGAGGGCAGCTCACCTGAAGGTCTGGTTTCTGAACCAGCCTTTCTACTTAACTGAGTGGAGGTCTGTTCTGCAGGTTATGCAGGTGGATGGAGACCATGCACACACCGTGGATCAGGTTCCTGCTGTGACTCGTCATCAAAGAAATGCACCGATTTCTCTCTCTCTGAACGTTTTGCTTTAGCTTTGGTGACACTGCGCCTCAAACTGCGACAAAGACCCATTTTCAGCAGAAAACTTCACCCTGTGTTCTGTACCAGTATGGGTGAATACATTCACAGCTGATCCTTCATTCCTGGAATGCAGCAAATGAAGAAAACAAAGCTTAGGCTGCAGTCCTAGACACAAAAACCTGGGATATTCTCTCACTCTAGTTAATTCAGATTGTTCTCTGCAATACAGTGACTGAACAACACAAACCCATTTATTATTTCTAGAGTGACCTTGACCTAACTGAAATCCACATATCATGTGAACTCAGCGCCATTAAAACTGGTTCACAAGGGACATGGTTCTTTTACTCGATGGGCATCCCAACCCTACTCAGACACGAGTCTTGGGTCTCCTAACACCTAGCCCAGTGTTTCCTCAAACTTGGGTCTTCAACTGTTGTTGGACTACAACTCCCATCATTCCTAGCTGGCAGGACCAATGGCGCCCCAAGGTTGAGAAATGCGGATCTAGTCATTTGAAACTGTCACCTCCAGGCAACCTGCCAACCCACAGTATTATTAATTCTGTAACAGCACCTACAGCTATTAGCACTGGTCTTAACACTGTGTCAGAGGTACACGGAGCCCACCAACAGGTGGTTGCCTACAAAAAGGGCTTGTCCTTTGGATTGGTTCTGGACTAATTGGTTTTGCAGCTCTTGGTTTTTTTATGTTTATGTGATTTTTATTTATCCGACCTCTTTCATTCCCCACCCATTCTATTTCCTTAGATCGCAAGCCTGTTTGGGACAGAACTATTACAAATTTATGGGGTGGGGTGGGGAGAACTGCTGCAAGTTGTCTTGAGTCCGTAGGACAGAATAAATTAAATTAATATGTGACAGGTCATTTGCACACCATGCCAGCTGTCCTAAATGACATAATACCAAAAAAAGGGGAGAAATGAATGAGTCAGGAACAGGAAAGCAGGTACCAACCTCTTTCATCTGTTATGGGATGAAGAAGTGAAAGAGTCTTTGAAGAATGCTCTTGAATTGGATTATAAAACTCTTGAATTGGATTATACATATTTTGAGTTACCATTTGCACTTTCAGGGCCACCTCATCTCTTTAGTTAGCTGGTTTTTCCATTGCTTTGTTACCACCTACGGCTAAACCAAACAAAATGTGATTTGGACATAGCAAAATTGACAGTACTTGCTGTTAGAAAGGCAAACCCATCCGAGTGCAAGAGAGACCTGGCAGCAATAATAGAGCAACTTGGCTAGCAAGTTTATTCTTGCCAAGGTGCAGCTCCTTCTCAGCCTGTTTGTGTGAGGTGGGGAGGAGTAGCTGAAGCCATCATTCAACAAGAAAAAGAGGAACCACCACCACCGTTCTGAAGACTCCCTGTCCACCTCAGACAAAAGAAGTCTCAACCTTTGAACCTCAGCTCACCCATGACCACTACTGAACTGCTGGTCCAACACAATTTGATCCAAAATCTGAGGATATTGCCTTTTGAGGATGTCTTTAACTTTTCATGCCACAGAAACAACAACGAAGGGCCCACCGCTCTCCTAGTACCAAAGCAGCAGGAGGCAACCTGGAGCAAAAACACACAACAAACAACTCTTGCTGAACTGATGATGGTTAGAAGGCAGGAGGTTGAATTACTGTCATTGTGTTAGAGTAACAATAAACCTTTGATGTTACTACTCTGACTTCTATTAACGCTAAAACTCAATATATGGAAAACAGTATCAGAAGAAGAAGAAAGGAAAAATAGAAGGGGGAAATGAAGAGAAATAGTAAACAAAGGGGCATGGAGAAAACCTGGAGAAAGGTAACAGAAAATTAGAAAGGACCACAAGAAGCGAAGGAAAGAAGATGAATCTCCCTATCCCTTGCAGTTTACTTGGAACTAAGGCTGCAGTTCCCAAGGACTGCGCTGCATGTGACATTCAAAAGCACTTGCTCTCCTAAGCAGATGCCCTCAAGAATGAAGCCTCTGAACTCACTGGGACCCATTTCCCTGTCAACACGCAAAGGCTCCAGATACACGGCTGCAATCGGAACACACAGTTTATTTGTAAGTTTCCCTGAAATGAGTTCACAACCATGAACGGGACATTCTGCAGGTGTCCAACCCTCGCCTTCCCCCCAATCCACGGCCATTCGCAGCTCCCAGAGGAAGGCGCCTGCTAGACACGCGAGTGTGACCCGCCCTAGGCAACGTGTGAAGCGGCCCTCAAGCGGGAGAACCCAGGAAAGAAGAGAAACTGTTACCTTCTCCTTGCCCCCACAGTGGCAGCAGACGGTGCCCAGGTCCTTGAGGGTCCTCCAGAGCAGGAGAAGAAAAAGGGGACCATGGACGAGGCCAGGAAGGCCCGCCACATGCGCTGCCCGCGGGCGCAGGGGACCTCCATGGTCCTGGGGAGGATGGCCGAGGAGGAGTCCGAGGAGTATCTCCTGGAGCCGCCTCCGCCACTGGCCATGGCTAAGAGCTCTCGGCCAAGCCCAGGCCCAGCCATAGCGCTGCTCTTGGGCGGGGAGGCGCGCAAGCCGAGCCTCAGCGCACGTCCAGGCAGGCGGCCGCCGCTCCAGTCAGAGGCTGCCCCTTCCCCCTCACGACGCCCGCCACCCAGGGGAGAAGGCGGGCGGGATTCCTCCCTTGGTCGCCTCACGATTTGCGCGCCAAGGCGGAGAGCGAGCCCTCGTCAGTCTCTCCGGCAAGTACAGCCCCTTCCTCTCTCCTCGGCTTCGGCTCCCCTCCCGGCTGGCTCCCCCTCGCCTCCTCCCAAGCGGCCCTGCGCGCTTCTCCGACGCTGCCTCGAGCAGATGGAGGCGAGCGAGCGAGAAAGCCACGCGCTTGACAGGGAGCGGCGGGAGAAGCCGAAGGGCGGGCAGGCGGCCCACGTGACCTGCCGCCTCAACAAGTCCTTCTGGCGTTACAGAGAGAGAGAGAGAGAGAGAGAGAGAGAGAGAAGCGCCTTAGGCTTGGAGGCGGCGGCGCGATCCTGGCACTTGCTGAATGGCGTGACGCGCTGGCTTTGGACCCCAAATAGCAAGAAGGAAAGGCGGCAGAGCAGAGATCGGCCTCCCTTCACCCCCGCCCGGCTCGCCTCTTCTGCATGCCATTCTCTCTCCCCCCCCTCTCTCTCTGTTTTCCTTCGTTCTCCATCGGAGGAGCAACGAGGCATAGGGAGCAGCCCGAGAGGGACACGATCCCCGCCGATTCAAGGCTGCTCTTTTTCAAGTATTCAAGTACTTTATTACGGTCATAGACCAGCATAAGCAAAACATATAAATAGCATAACAGTATGAATCCAGGCGAATAATTATTAAATAAATAGGAGCTAGAACCAAACGTAGATTTAAACATATACATAGAATACTTAATTAAGGATAGATAATGGGTGAATAAATATTTTTTTAAAAAATTAAAAGATCAGTTAACACAGCTATATGGGGTGGGCTTCAGAAGTGCGGATCTAATAATATGGGCCTTCAGTTTAGGATTGAATTGTAGCATAGATCATTCTTCGTCAAATATCTATCATGGCAGCGCAATATCTGGTGACTGAATATGTGACTTCTGGGCTCTCTTCCTGTGAACCAGACCAAGTTTTATTGCGGCAAAAGCCAGTGACACTAAACACCACAAGCTCAAACAAAAAGAAATCAACAACAACATCAGGAAAAAAAAGATTACACAAGGGAACTTCACAGTGTGCCATTCAACAGAAGAAATTTACGCTTCCTGATTACTAAAGTGCAAAATTTGGC